>NC_140951.1:147300146-147910146 GCF_014529385.1 Adiantum capillus-veneris
CCTTCGCAAAACTGAGCATCAACTTTGTTGCATCGCCGATCAATTGATGACGCTTCATCTCTCTTTGCTCCGCCTGAGTAGGCCAAGGCAGGCCATACTCTCTGCCGAAATTTTCGTTGTGATCCTTGCCCGCATCTCCAGATGCAGAGGGAGTCGACCGATCCTTGCGTGAAGCCATAGGTGCCATGGAAAAAAATTTGGGGATCAGATTTCCCGTAGAAGAGAAATCGGCCGTGCTCTGATACCACTGTAATAAACTTGGACACTCCAAGTCAAGAATCAATCGCGACAGCACCAAATAACCACTTCAAAACAATTCATAGATCACAATAGATTTGCACTGGCCCGGTGGAGTTCCATGCCTAGAGATATTGGCCCCAAAGATTGGCGCCCCTTTCGGTATTTCTTTATGTATTAAATCAATGTCAAAGTACAAAGAGTGGTTAGGGTTTCACTCTCAGACTCTGCTTCCAGATCCTCTGAGAAGTGAGGCCCTCACCACATATTTAAATGTTACAAGGGATGCCCAAAAGCAGAGCCCCAAAAGCTTGAAAGCAAAAGCAAATTCTCTCTCTCTCTCTCTCAATGAGAGTAAAAATAAAGCATATTCTCTCTTTATCTCTCTTCCAATTTCCTTGCAAAGCCAAAAAGCAGGGATTTGCGTCGCTTAAAAAAAACCCAAATTATTTTTTATTTTTTTTCCACCTCCTCAATTTCCAAAAATTAGGGTTTGCAGGAATTTTAGGGTTTTTGGCAAAAATTAGGGTTTTTGCTGTCGGTAGCTACGTCATCACTTTGTGACACATAACCTTGGTTTTGGATCCATTCACGATTAGCCCGCTATGTAGGCAAAAGCGTTCCAAGACACTTATAAGCTTTTTTGCATCTTCTAAGGTATGTGCCAAGAGCACTACATCATTGGCATAAAGCAAAAGCATGATCATCGTATTTCCTATCTTAACCTCTTCTATGCCTTCTTGTTGCATAAAATCAAGAACCATGCATTCCAATTTATCAATGAGTATCCCAAAGAGGGTTGGGGAAAGTGGGCATCCTTGTTTGACACCAATGGTGCTTGCAAAAAAATTTGAAATTCCATCTCCCGTACGTAGTCGACATATCACTTTTTGGTAGATGCGAAAGACTGCATGCATAAATTCTCTCGGCACTTGAAGGCTTTGCATACATCTCCAAAGATTTCCTCGTGGTACCATGTCAAAAGCTTTCTTGAAATCCACAAAGCAACAATACAACTTTTTTCGTTTCAATCGAGATGCTTCCATAAGAACTCGAAGAGTGACAAGGTGATCAGTAGTGCTATGATGATTTCAAAAACCTGCTTGGCTAAGCACACGTTTGCCTTTCTTTTCAACCCATTCACTTATCTTCATCTCCATGATACATCCAAATAACTTTGCCATCAAAGAACCAACCATTATAGTGCGATAGTTGTTTACATCTTCTCCTTTGTACAAAGGTTTGATCCAATTTTCACTCCAATCATGAGGCATGCCATGCTGAAGTGCAAGCTTAAACATATCGCGTATCTAATATCGTGTTTTTTTGCTTGTTCATTTAATCATTTCAGCCTTGACACCTTCAAGGTCCCGTGCCTTGCGAGTAGCAAGTTTCTCAAGAGCGCGACATACATCTTCAATGGTATAGAAGGGAGGTATAAATGGAAGGGAGCTACAACACTCCATCTTATCAACATTAGGTTGCTCATAGAGGCTTTTGCAATGCATATACATATCCTCAAAAGAAAGCACGTGCATGTGGCAAGTTTTGGCAAAATCTAAAAGGCAAGCATATTGAGAGCTTTGGTGGAGAGAGAGAGAGAGAGAGAGAGAGAGAGAGAGAGAGAGAGAGAGAGAGAGAGAGAGAGAGAGAGAAAGAGAATGAGAAATGGTAGGAGAGGGATAGGGAAAGTGATGATAGAGATATAGGAACAATGAAAAGGGGGAGAAAAAGGAGGGCAATGGGAGTTTAAAAGTGTACAGAAGAAGATAAATAGATTTTTTTAAAAAAGATAGTGGTAGAGAGAATAAAGGAGGAATTGATACTAGTTGAGTGCTAGACCAGCAGAGTTTTCTCCAAGATATACTTGCAACTAGAGTAACATTTAATAGAGCTTCAACGTATGTATTCGAGTGTGTCGATTGTCTATAAATATAGGCTTAGGTTTCAACTTAAATATATCTAGACAACCAGTAAGCTCTGAAGGATTCAACGAGTGATGGCTTCCTCTTCGTCCCAATGTTGGAATTAGGGTTGCAAGAAAACACACACAGCTTGTAGAAGACGAAGGAAGCTCAAGGCACACAACAAAGAGTGTATTACTTAGTGTGCAATGGAAAGGTCGATAGCCCTAGAGTGATGGGCATATATACAATGTATGGGGAGAAATACCTCCTAGTTAGGGAAGAAAGGCCCTGACTGTCCTAAGTGTGTTCACACACATCACTACCACATGTAGATGGTAACAAATCCTCCCTGGAGTGATGCGGTGAACGAGAGCTGGCACATGAGTAAAGGGAAGTGCCATGCTCTAAGGACATGATTAGTCCACAAAGGGGAGTAAGCCCAAAGCTTTGCGAAAAGCTTCGAACTTCTCTCAAGACAATGCCTTTGTGAAAAGCTATGCAAGGTTGTCATGTGGTTGCACATAAGCCAAGCTGATCTCTCCTGTTGAGAGCCTCTCAGTGACACAGTGGTAATGCACCTCAATGTGCTTTGTGCGAGGATGAAAAATTGGGTTCCTTGTAGCTACCAATGCGCTCTGACTGTTAGTTCAGATAGTGTTGGCAGTGTCTTTTCCAACACCCAAATCAGCCATAAGGCGTCTAAGCCATACACACTCAACCGTAGCTGTGAAGATTGCCCTGTACTCAGTCTCACAACTAAAAGTGGCCACAGTAGGTTGCTTCTTGCTCAACCATGATATACATGAACTGCCAAGCATGAAACAAAAACCCCTTGTGGACACTCGCGTTTCAAAACAACCAGCCCAATCTAAGTTTGAAAAGGCATGTAAGTTTGGCGGAAATGATCTGCCCTTGGGATAAAACAAGCCAAGATGTAAAGTGCCACTCAAGTAGCAAAAAATCCTCTTGATAGCCTACCAATGCTTAGACCCTGGGCTATGCATAAATTTGATGACTTGTGAGAGTGCATATTGAATATCCAGCCTCGTGTTGCATACATAAATGAGGCATCCAATAGCTGTTTGCTAAAGAGTGGCATCTGCAGGATCACCAGCATCATGAAGACTCAATTTCAAACTTGTTTCCATGGGAGTGGCAATAGATTTCCAATCCTCAAGTCCAAACTTACATAGCAATGTCTTTATATAACTTTTTTGACACAAGGCAATACCACCATCACACTGCTTAAATTGTATACCCAAGTATGATGCAACAACCCCAAATCTTTCATCTTGAAAGTAGCATTCAAATCAGCCTTTATTTCAGCAATATGTCTCTCATCTTGTCCAGTGATCAACAAATCATCTACATAAAGAACCACAATGAGAAGTACATCACCCTCTGCTTTACATACAATGTGCTTTCTGTTGGACTGTTACGAAAGCCTTGTTTGACCAAATGAGTGTCAGCCCTCTCATACCAAGCACGAGGAGATTGCTTCAATCCATACATTTGCACACCTTATTCTCGTGTCCTTTCTTGACAAAAATGCGAGGCTGCGTTACATAAACTTCCTCAAATATGTCACCATTCAAGAAACAATAACAATGTTTGACTGGTGTACATCCCAACCAAAATGAGCTGCCAATGCACATAAGAAATGCACAGTAGTCATACGGCAAGTGGGAGCAAAAGTTTCTTCATAATCTATGCCTTTTTGCTGTGCATAACCCTTTGCAAACAAGTCGAGCCTTATAGCGATCAATCTCACCATCCGGATTGTGTTTCAACTTGTAAACCCACTTCGTACCAATGGCCTTTTTTCCAGGAGGCAAATCACATAAAGCCCATGTGTCATTTTCTATAAGTGCATCATATTTTAATTGTATGGCAACCATTTAATATTCTGAATTCTGTGCTTCATCAAAAGACAAAGTTTCCTCAACATCATGTAAGCTAGACACAACCAAAGCATTGCAATTTGATGCATAAGATGCATGGCGAGAACCTGAACCAGTAGGATTAGACAAAGGTCCATCCAATTTACTATCACTCAAAATATGCACCAACCATTTAGGCAAACCTCTAGCCTGCTCATTCGCATCCCTTTCCTCATCAAGTACATCATGTACATATGCATCAGTAATAGACTAATTAGTAACATTTTCAAAAAACCCCATAGGTTGTACATTTGCCTCATTGGAATTTACATTCATACTTCCACCACTAAAAAGAGACAACAAAGTGTCATAAATGTCCTGTGAGCTTATATTACTGTCTCTAGTACATGACAACAAGGGCTGAACAGAATCTTCCACAAATACAACATCCGATGAAACCAGAATAAGCTTTGTTTGTGGATGATACAACCTGTAACCTTTGCTTTCAGCACTATAACCAACAAAAATACATTTGACAGCCTTTTCATCCAGTTTTCTGTGTTGTGTTTGTGGCACCAAAGCATATGCCAAACAACCAAAAACATGCATGTGCTCAATAGAAGGCTTTCTATCATGCCATGCTTCATATGGATAATAGAGTGCAAAGATTTTGTAGGACACGTGTTTAGTACATAAGTGGCACACATGATGGCCTCAACCCAAAAAGAATGTGGCAAAGCTTGACTTTTGACCATACATCGTGCCATTTCCATAAGTGACCCAATTTTCCTCTCATCATCACCATTTTGTTGAGGTGTATAAGGCACTGTAAATTGGTGTTTTATCCCACAACTAGCAAAAAATGCATTAAATTCATGAGACATATACTCCTCGCCTCGATCGAAACAATGGAGGGTGTCCATAGTACATTTCGAGACATTTTCAGCCGTACCTAGAAATTGTTTGAAGCACATAAATACTTCGGACTTCACTTTAAGCGGAAATACCCGTGCATTCCTAGAGTAATCATCAATAAAAGGCACGAAGTAAAGGTAATTGCCCAAGGATGGAGTTTGCATGGGCCCACAAACATCACTATGCATAAGCTGCAACATGCATGTGGCCCTAATTGAACCATCCTTTGGAAATTTTGAATGCTGCATCTTACCCAAAATACAACCTTCACAAACATGTTTGACAGGTGCTTCAAGAGGCGGCAAAGAAGCAACCATATCAGATTTTTGCAAAAGCAGCAAACTGACAAATTCAGATGACCAAAACGTGCATGCCAAAGTTTTGCATCTGAAATAGCCTTTGAATCCACAACTACATTTGCAAAATTCTGCCCACACTTGTCATACAAAGTGAGCTTATATAGCCCACGACATAAAATGCTAGATGCAACAATTTGATCATCAAAACAACGATCATGTATTGTACATCTGTCATCCACAAATTTTACTACAAGACCAAGTCTAGCAAGTGCAGATACAGAAAAAGATTCTTCTTGATCACAGGTACATGAAGTGCATCAACAAGTGTGAAAGAACTGCCGATTGCAACAAAAAGCACAATCTTTCCAACTCCTTGAACCGGATAAGAGGCATTGTTGGCACAAGTAACTGAATTCCCGTGAAAGATAGACTCAAGAGAGGTGAACAAATCACAATGTGAGGTAATGTGCTTTGTAGCACCACTATCAAAATATCACACATGTGAATCTGCAGCAACTGACATGCATGCATCATGGACATCATGATTATAGGTACACTCTGCACTAAAAGCCCATTCTGCATCAATATCAACATCACAATCTCCTTTCACAGAAGACTCAACAATAGCTGCATTTGTAGTGGATCCATCATTTACAGTGGAACCACCTTCTTTCTTCTTAGCCTCTTTGGCCTTTAACTTAGGACACTGCTTAATCAAGTGATCATTAACTTTACAATAACGGCAACGCATCTTCTTTTTGCCCTTTACCAGAATTTCCAGAAGAATTGTTGCCAGCATAAGCATTAGAAACATGTGATTTTCCACTCACAGAAGAACCATAAGAAGTGGCTACTTTGTTGTTACCACCCTTTCTTTGAGTAGCAATAAAAGCCTGTTCAACTGCAGGCTTTCTAGTCCTTTTTTTTTTTGGAAAGTGACTCTTGCAACAGCAATGTGCACAATGCATCAAACTTGACAACTTCAAGATTTCCTTGGTTCATAAGTCTCCAAGTACTAGCAAAAGTTTGATAAGAGTCTGGCAAGGCATCAAGAACAGTCTACACAAGGAAACTATATGAAACGACTTCACCCGTAGAAATAAGTTGCTCATTGATACCCTTGACACCAGCAAGGGAAGTGTCCATGTCATCTTCCTCATGCATAATCTTCGATTCCAGCTCTTTACGCAACAATGCAATTTTAGCCTCATTGTGACGTGCATAAAGAACAGCCAGAATATCACAAGCCTGTTTTGCAGATTTTGCTTAACGAATGTGAGCAGTAATAGTGCGCTTAACAGACAACACAATCAATGCATGAGCCTGTGCATCTTTTACATCCCAACGAGCTTATTCTACCGTAGGCAAAACAACTCTAACAACAACAATCCTTGCAGCAAGACCTGCAACATCCTCAGCATCGGCTGTATCCTCAGAACTAGGACATACATCAATGCCCTGCACAATATTCTAGACACCCTTTGACACAAGAACATGTTGAATCATGTAAGCCCACATAGGGTAATTGTCCCCATTCAATCTGTCCTTAGCAACAAATATCTTGAACACATCTGTGTTGTTGTTGGCCATGATGAATGCCTGCACCTGATGTGAAAATTGTCCAAAAAGAGGAGAAACAAAGCAGAAAAACACATTCTATATAGCACAAACCATAGAAGACTGTAAGGGACTTGTTACACAGAAAATGACACTGATAGAATTTCGACACAAAATGACAAAATAGCTTGTGCAGTACTGTCTGTAGTGGAAACGGAGGCCAAAATGAGCCAGAATCAAAAATCTGAGTAGACTAAGCTCTTGAAGCTTGCCCAAAAATTTTGTCGACCTGCAAATGCTTGCCAAATCTCACAAAAATCGGAGAAAGAGCATGCGTGTGCTGGAGGATCTAGCGACTAAGCCCGAGAGGACATAACCTGCTCTGATACCAATTGTTGAAATTAGGGTTGCAAGAAAACACACACAGCTAGGAGAAGACGAAGGAAACTCAAAGCACACAACAAAGAGTGTATTACTTAGTGTGCAATGGAAATATTGATAGCTCTAGAATGATGGGCATATTTACAATGTACGGGGGAAAAAACCTTCTAGTGAGGGGAAAAATACTTCTCGTGGTCCTAAGTGTGTTCACATACATCACTACCACATGTATATGGTAACAATCAAGCAAGGTGAGTTTGTTCTTGAATACTGTTAGCGATGAACCTTTGTTGCTTGATTGCCTAGCAAGACTTGCCATGGTAAATCCTAGCGATTATGGGGGTAGTAGTAACAACGAGATGTTTGCCATCATTTCCACTCCGGATGGTGACATTCAGATTGAGGTGAAAGATGGTGTGACATTAGGACATCAATTTCAAATAGTGTTGGATTCAACCTTGTCAACAAAGTTTTTATTAGACATAAACAAGGGTGTTGATATGTCCTCAAAATCAAGTGTGGCAATAGTGGAGTTGTCTTACAGCTCCATTGATGAAAAAGAAGGCTTTTTTGTTAGTAACTTGGCCAATAAACATCAAGACTCATTTTTTGTTTGCCAGCAAGTAATAAATGATGATTGGAGGGAAGAAGAAAAGAAATACATAAAAAGATCCTCAGGATCAAACCAAGTAGAAAAAACATAGAGTACTTTGGAGTACATTGTGCTAAATAGCCACAAGTACCCCAAGTTAAGCCAAATTCGTTCTAGGTGTTTAATTAAGAAAAAGGTAGATGAAGTTCTCCATGTGTACAATGGAGACTGCGCTTATGAGCTTGACAGGTGTTGTGGATGGTGTCCTTAAAATGTTAGGGATGGATCAGAAGTATGATGGCCATTGCTGTGGGTTAAGCCTATTCATTCTAGAATGAGGTATCCAACTTTAATAAAGAGAAGTAAACGTGGCGGACATCTCGTTTGCAAAAATATATTGTGCGCGATCAATGCAATGAATGGATGGCCAAATGAGACACTTCGATGGTATGTTGAGCTCCAAAAACGGAACACTTTGATGCTTCATTATGGTCAGAGTCCAATTTTGCTTCAAGAGTGTTCATGTGTTGCCTATTATTTGCTCGTTGAATACAATTGGATCCGATTGTTCATCCCACATCAGAAGGCATAACCACCCCGTCGCAAAGAGAGTTTTGCGATCATAAGTCTATAAATGAGAGAACTTGTGTCTCGTGTGGTGTGTGAATCACCAACGACTGGACCTAGGAATTTGCAATTAAATCTTGCAAAGCATATGGTAATGGGAGCGGTGGCTCAAGAAAATGGGGAGCAACTAAATAGCAATGAGCTCCTCTCTATACTGGAGGACATGAGACCATTGATCCATACACAAAGGAGTTAACAAAGTCTCCAAATTGGTCGCAATTAATCTTTACTAACATGCATGTATGTAATATTAATCTTAGGTTTAAACACTATATGAGAGAGGAAAGCACTAGAGGAATTGTAGTCTGTGTTGAGTCATTCGGTGTTAGTGTTAAAAATCCTTAGACCTAGGACCTTAAGCAAGTTGGGGCTGACCTTGAGCTGGGAACCCTACCCGAGCTTGAGGTGCTTGTCATGCTTGCTGACTAAGGTGTTGAAGGTGTTTGTGGGAACCTTGCCCAAGCTTGAGTTGTTTGTCATGCTTAAATGACTAAGGTGCTTGAAGTGTTCAATTTAAACATGATCTCTCTAGAGACATAAAAGATTGTCATGCTTAAATGACTAAGGTGCTAAAGTGTTCAATTCAAACATGATCTTTTAAGAAGCATAAAAGACACATCTAGAGATCCTCTCCATTTTTCCCTCATGATGTGCTTGAATCCCATTGGATAGGCTTTAAAGGGGTCCAATGAGAATTTAGATGCATTTAAATAAATAATTAAGCTCTTTCTCTTGAAGAGGAAAAAGAGGACACTTTTCCAAATGATAAAATTAAATAATACAAAAGAGAGAGAGAGAGAGAGGTTGACCAATAATGAGAGGGGGGACTAATTTGGGCATCCTTATACTCTCTCTCTCTCTCTCTCACACACACACTCTCATTGTGTGAAGTGCAAAGTGCAAGAGCTCCATCTCCTTCTCCAAGCTTGCTGAGAAGTTGAGAGCCTACACCAACACTCTTGGCTATGGAATGCAAATCCAACCAAGAGCCATGCTACAATGCTTAAGCTTGCCATCTTCTTCATTTTCATTAGTATGCTATTATGCTATGCTAGGCAAGAAGAGTGATGATAAGTGAGGAACTATTTATTTCTCCTATTGAATGCTTCTTCTTCCGCTTCCCTACCCTCATTCACGCTGGCTCTCTCCACCTTTGAAGGTGTTTGAGGCCTTGGGATTGAGGCCGGGGATGGTTAATGCTTTTACAAAGTTTATGTTATGCTCGTGATGCATGAAGCTTTCCATCTTCATTGCATCGCCTAGAAAGATTGTATTGTACCTATCTCTCTTGATGGGAGAATCTATAATACAAAAGCCTATTGGAGGGGGGATTGGCTCCACATAAATCCGGTCCTCAACTGTTGTCAAGTTCTCTAAACTCTCTCTCTCTCTCTCTCTCTCTCTCTCTCTCTCTCTCTTTCTCTCTCTTTCAAAAGTATTGTTCATGCCAAGTTAATGAAGTATTATGGTTATGTTGTTACCGCTAATTAAGTTCACCCTCTACGTTCTCCAAGTGGTCTCACAGAAATGCTCACTCTAATTCTCTTAATTCCGCTATTCTCAAAGTTCGTAGGCCATTTTCATTACATGATATATATATATATATATATATATATATATATATATATATTATTAAATATCTCTCTCTCTAGCTCTCTCTCTCAAAAAAGAGGCATATCGCCAATGCCTCATTTTTATATAAAAATCTCTCCCTCCCTCTCTCTCCATCCCCTTGCCACCCCTCTCTCCACCCCCTATTCCCTTTCTCTTTCTCTGCCCCCACCACACCGCCCCCCCCTCGAGTCCCTCCAATCGTAGAGAGAAATGAAATGAAATGGAATGAATTGTAGAGGAAAGTGTGTAGGTCTAGGTCATGACTAAAAATGTGAGGGAAGTAAGTTCAGATGTGACCAAAAGTTGACCACTCTAGTAGTGTCTGGTACTCAGACACTACTAGAGTGAAAGCAAGTTCAGATGTGACCAAAAGCTGACCACTCTAGTAGTGTCTGGTACTCAGACTCTCGAACTTGCAGTGAGAATAATGTGCACACTCGATTTAACTCTTCTCCATTGCCCTAACACCCTTTCTTGCATCGAAGGGAGTGGGAGCTCAGAATGGATGTGATAGTGTGTATCGATGACAAGGGGATTGGCTCAAGCATGTAAGAGTGAGTATGGTTTTCTCTTTCAACAAAGAACATGGTTTTTATAGTTGAGGGCAATATGGGTGGTGTAATGTATGAAGCGTGACCCCCCAGATTTCTCAAAAGCCGTAATACATTGGCGTTGTATAAAAGCTTCATTCACTTGGGAGTCTATTGAGGCATCATGTAGCAAGTATAATGCATCCCATCTTCCAAACCACTTCTTATATCTTGTTGATAAGGGAATAGAGAGAGAGAGAGGGGAAGGGTTGGGGGGGCAAAAACTGTGAGAGGGGGAGAGTGGAGTGTAATGCCTTTTTTAATAAAAAAAGAGGAAAAGAAAGGGAGTACAAGGAAGGCTTAGGCCCAAAAAAAGAAAAAAAAAAGTCTTCCAAAAGCACTAGCGACCTTTCTTTCCCTCTTTAAAAAAAAACAATACACTCCACCCTCCCCCCGCCCCCAGCCAACACTTCCCTTCCCTCTCTCTCCCTCATCAACCTCTCTCTCTCTCTCTCTCGTTTTATTTTGTACTCACACATTGTATTAGATCCACCAGGATTGTACTAGTTTGCTCTCATGGGTCATTATGGCCTTTTGAAGACATTTAATATAACATTTCATTCCATTTCGTTTCATTTCTCTTTGGGATTGGAGGGACTCAAGTGGCAGTGTGATGAGAGGTAGAGACAGAAAAAAGAAAGAGGTAGTGGGAGAGAGATCGATAAGGGGAGAAGGGGGGGGGGGGGACACAAAAATTGTGAGAGGGAGAGAGGGGGAGTGTACCGTTTTTTTTTTTTTTTAAGAGGGAAAGAAGAGAAGTGGATGGGAGGTTTTTCTTTTGGAAGGGTCTTTTTTTTAAAATTACCTTTCACTCCCTCTCTTTCCCTCGGTTTTTTTAATAAAGAAAACAAGACACTCCCCCTCTCGCCCTCTCACAATTTTTGCTACCTCCTTTTCTCTCTCCCTCTCTCTTTGCCTCTCACGTTGGCGCCTCTCTCTCTCTCTCTCTCTCTCTCTCTCTCTCTCTCTCTCTCTCTCTCTCTCTCTCTCTCTCCCCCTGTCATCCCTCCCTCTTTCCTCTCTCTGGTCTCTCTCTCTCTCTCTCTCTCTCTCTCTCTCTCTCTCTCTCTCTCTCTCTCTCTCTCTCTCTCCGGCACGCTCCCTTCCTTTCTCTCTCCTTGCCTCCTCCTCCTCCTCTCTCTCTCTCTCTCCCCTTGCCACTCCTCTTCCCTTTATCTCTCTCTCCCTCCCAATCGCCCTCCCTCTCTCTCCCCCTCCCACTCTCTCTCTCTCTCTCTCTCTCTCTCTCTCTCTCTCTCTCTCTCTCTCTCTCTTTCACAAAAAAAGAGAGGCACTAGTGATACTGCTAGTGCTTTGTTTTTTTCTTAGATAGCTCTGTCCACTCTCTCTCTCTCTCTCTCTCTCTCTCTCTCTCTCTCTCTCGTGCGCTTGCCACCATGCCCTTCCCTCCCGTCCCAGAGAGAGAGAGAGAGAGAGAGAGAGAGAGAGAGAGAGAGAGGGGGGGGGGGGGGGCGACAAACACACACACACACACACACACACACACACAAAGGGAAGACATCAGGAGAGAGGAGTGGCAGGGGGGGAGAGAGAGAGAGAGAGAGAGAGAGAGAGAGAGAGAGAGAGAGAGAGAGGGATAGGGGTTCTAGAGTGACATGAAAAGATAGACGAAGAAGGGAGTAGGAGAAGAGGAGGACTTTGGGGAAGGGATGGGGGTTGCTAGAGGAGGAGACGAAGGAGGAAGGGCGGTTAGAGTATATGGAGAGAGGAGGTGGAGGAGAGAAGGATGCTAGATGAGGAGGAGGAGGAAGCACATGGGCAGCGAGAGGAGGAAGGGGAGGTAGGGAGGGTGGCCCTCCAAAAAAAAAGCTCGATCGGTTGAACTTGCTCTAAGACTTGACTCGTGACTTTCAGGGCTACAGTTGCTACACAGCCAAAGACAAAGCAAGTGAGAACGTCACCATCAATGTAGGCAAGGATCCTCAAGATAGCATGTGTCGATCGGTTGTAGCTTTGAGCATGAGTGAAAGTATATCAATAGTTGCCTCAATATTCCAACTCAAAGGGTGATGGATTGTAATTGTCAATATGCTAGCCCACCACAAGAGAAGTGCATGGGAGCTCAAAACTCCGAAGTGTACTACAACGAGACACTTATTTACTAGAGCTATCTCAATATTCCAACTTAAAAGGGTGATGGATTTTACATGTCAATAGACCAGCCCACCACAAGACAAGTTGCACGGTAGCTCAAAAACTACAAAGTATTGTAGTGTAGTGAGACACTTATTTACTAGAGCATGAGTGAGTTACTGCACTGGGTAGTAAGGCCTCCTCTACGTTATGAGAGAGAGAGAGAGAGAGAGATTATATGGATTTTTCAAAAAATTATTCCTTCTTTTTGTCTTTTGCTATCTACTATATTCTCTCTCTACCTTGCACTTCTCTATGTAGTGCTCTCTCTCTCTCTCTCTCTCTCTCTCTCTCTCTCTCTCTCTCGCACGTTGAGAGAGAGAGAGAGAGAGAGATAAAGAGTTTTTTTGTTGAAGTTTTTTTAAATATATTTGAGCAAGTTTTTACTCTCTCTCTCTCTCTCTCTCTCTCTCTCTCTCTCTCTCTACCTCTCCCTCTCTCTCTTTCTCCTCCCTCTCTTTCTCTCCCTCCCTCTCCCTCTCTTCAAATGTAGATCAAGTGGGTGCCCACTTGCTCAAAGTTCCGAAGCAGATTAGAGAAAGATTCTAGCAGGCCCAAGCAGTGGATCATAGTTGGCATCAGAAAGTCCAATGCCCATGTAAGAGTTCAGTTATTGATACAAGGTGCGTTGGTCGTAGCAAAACGGATTTCTATCAAGGCCACAACCCGTGCTCACTCTGCATATATGCAAAATGAGACCATTTTGCCTATCTAGTAGGCCAATAGTCACATCGCCTTATTTTGTTGGTCTTGCATTTTGCAAGCATCAAGTGAAACCGGCACCTAAGTCACTTCTTGAAAGTTTTTTTTGCATATATACAAAGTCTTCTATGGGCTGATGTAGCTATGCACCAACAAGAAAGAGTCTAGCTACCTCATGGTAGACCAAGGTAACGGCAAGAGTTACGTGCTCATAACAATTCCGTGACAATGTAAGACTGAGTGTATTCCATTATCTATAAAGAACTCATTAACATGTATAATTTAGAATTCAAGTTATCTATCCAAACAATAGTCCAAAAGGTGCTGCAAGCATTGCAGCACGCAGCCAAAGGTCTGTTTTAAACATGGTGCTCAAGAAAGACAAGCAAGACTTAAGATTATCTCAAAACATAGCCCTTCATTTGGAAGGTAGTTTTATTGCTTGCAGAAACTTTGAAACCAACCAACAGTATTTGGGCTCTAAGCCAAGGGATCATGTCAATTAATGTGTCAGGCAATTTTTGTAAGAACAATTGAGGCGAAGCATAGGTTTTGGAATATGGTGTGCTGGATTCAAAGACAAGAGCTGAGAGATGAGTTCACACTAGGTAGGGAAAGAGGTAGAGTTGTCAGCCTCTCTCTCTCTCTCTCTCTCTCTCTCTCTCTCTAGACACCTCTACCCACTTTTTCTCATAAGTCACGTCTAGTCTTCTCTCACTTCTTTTCACACTTCCACACACACACACACACACACACACATACACTCTCATTCCTCTCCATCCCTCACTCAAACCTGCACCTTCCATGGTTTGTCTCACCCTCCCTACCATTACCCTCCCCTCCCCTCTCACATCCATAGCTCTCTTTTGAAGCTCTACCTACATCCACCATCTCCATACCTCTCTCTATTACTCCCATATTACAATTTTATTCTACCCTTTCAAGAATGCATAAAAAATCAGCAACCTTACCATACTTAATCTCTACAAAATGGGTGGTTGTTAATCAACAAAATCCACATTCTCTTTGTGGTGATTTAAACTATGGTGGCAACGTGAAAAGAAGAAGAAGAAGAAGAACGGCGATTACTTTCGACAAGATTCCTCAAAGATTCACCATCTCAAGGGTACACCCATCTCATTCACTCCTCTTTTCTCATCCTACAAGTCATTCTACCCATTGTAATTATATTACTAACTTTTTTTAGTTATTGCTAACACTAAATGCTAACCCTTTCTTGTAAATTGCACCCATTCTACTCTACCTTAGAGTAGGCAACCTCACCTAAAAATCACTCACCTCTCTAGAATCTTTCCTATTTCACCTCAATAATTCTCTCCTCTTGAGCCCACATCCATGTGACTCAAGAGACAAGAGAGCCCCACTCTCATAAGAATATATAAAAATTTTCATAAACATTGTTTTCTATGTAAATGTTGAACAGGAGATAATTCTAATAAGGGCTCTCGTCACCTATAAATAGAGCCCTTTTTCCTTTGTAAATGGCATGATCTCTACACTATTGCTCACTACTTTGAGCATACCATTCTCCATCTTAGTCGTAGGGAGAGAGAGTGAGCTCTCTATACACCATTACTTGTGGTGTATATGAAAGATTCTTGAGCTAGTTGTAGCATTGCAAGGGAGTGAGTGATTCATAACTTCCAATTAAAGTTGTACCTACTCTTGCACATCAATTGAATCAATAATTTGGGTGCAACCGCGGTTCAAAAATCTCTTAAGTCTCTCCAATTCACGCTTGGCAACCTCATCTCATTTGGTTTAAGGTGACGTGTTTTCATTTTAATATTCTTTTGCTTGTATGTAACTCAAGAGCTTTTGTGTTTGTTTTTTGTTGCTTGCAAAAACATTATAAGAGGGTTGTATGGTGAGAGGGCTCCCATAACCCTAAGATAATTTGTAGATTGCAACATCATCAAACTTAATTGTGTCTCTTGACTCTCCTCTAGGCTGTTTATACACCTGCGTCAATCATTAACATTGACGTTAAATTCTTGCACAAACTCTCTCTCTCTCTCTTTCTCTCTCTCTCTCTCTACCTCTTTGTGGTTGGTGTGTGTATTTGTAGCATTGATATTAGTGATAGTGTACCCTTTCTTCTTGCTTGTATTTCTCAGGGATTCTCCTTTATTGCATCTTAGTTCGCTCTATATGTAGGTGGTGCCTCTTCACTTGTTGTTGGTTGTGGGTTTGTTGTTGTTTCGCTTGTTTGTGGATGACTCAAATTTACCACTACAAATGGATTGTTGGAAGAGTTGATGACATGCACGATATCCTTGTTGGAGAAAACACTTTGTAGGGGTAAATATCATCAACTGTGGATAGCTTCTCTAATGCAGCACTTAGTCCATTGTAGAGGTTAGCCAAAGACAATGCATGTGTGCATGGTTCAATTATCAAAGAATGCAATGCACGTTGGTACAACCAAAGTGTGTCGACCATAGAAGATGGCATGGGTAGATATGTGCAAGCTAGCAGAAGCATGGCAAAAGGCTGGAGCAGCTAGGAAGATCATGGGTTGACAGGTAGCAGTGGAAATGTATGACTAAGGCGGTTTATAAGCCAAGAAAAGCTCCATAAGGGGCTAATTTGGGTAACAGGTTAAGGGGATACGAGGTGCAGTCTTTGGGTCCAAGAATGTAGAGCTTGAAGTGATGAAGAAGCAGGTCCAAACGGCTCATCAAACCGAGCTACGGAGCCCAAGTGCCGAGCTACGGAGAAGGTCAAGACGGCTCATCAAACCGAGCTACCGAGCTA
The DNA here is from genome assembly GCF_014529385.1 of Adiantum capillus-veneris. Taxonomy (NCBI): domain Eukaryota; kingdom Viridiplantae; phylum Streptophyta; class Polypodiopsida; order Polypodiales; family Pteridaceae; genus Adiantum; species Adiantum capillus-veneris. The sequence continues at coordinate 147,316,380 of NC_140951.1, forward strand.
CAGCAAATAGGAGCCACGGATTGCATTTTATGGCCAGTTGAAGTTTTGCCGGGGGCTAGGTTGGTTCCTACCTGACCACATGGGGGGGGGTGCCATCTGGCGTCTTTTGAGCCTCACCAAGGTTCTAGAGTAGGGTATGCATCATACATAGCTAGCAGGAATTGATTGCACGTCAAACGGAGCACGAAGCAAAAAGATACAGAAGTTGAAAGATTGGGTCCACTTGTTCATGATTGGTTGCAGATGAAGATTGGCATTTTTACGGCCTTAGTTCGGGGGCTCGGAGAATTGTGAAGAGCGGCAAGGAGGGGTGAGTCCGAAGACAGACAAGTGAGTTTGTGGCCGGGTTTTGCGGCTCGATGATTGGAACACCAGTGAACAATCGGCAAGCAGTGGAGGAAAAAAAAATTGGAGATTTTTTTAAAGAATTTTTTTTTTTTTAAGACGGCCGTTTGCCACGTGGCCTCTGCATTGTCCCACATGCGCAAAGCTGGCTCTTGCACTCACTGTATATGTGCTGGCCCGTGAGCCCATTTGGAGTACACAAGGAGAGTGGGAGCTTCGTGGTGCCTTGGCTATGGCCGCTCGCCGTGGGTGCTGCGTGTGTTTCCGTCGGTGGTGCGTGTGGGGTGGTGCGTGCTAGCGATCACCGGTGGCATTTGCTGGATAGTAATGGCATGGCGGCATTGTATGGGTTTGTGCCCACGCCCATGAGGGCTGTTTTGGGAAATTAAAGGAGCAAACCCCCCCCCCCCCCCCCCCCCCCTTCCCAAATAGCGATGTCGCTATTGCTTCCATAGGGGTGGGGTCCCGTAGTGAAGGTAGTGAGAGAGAGGAAATTCCAAATGGGGCCAATCCTGCGAGAGAGAGAGAGAGAGAGAGAGAGAGAGAGAGAGAGAGAGAGAGAGAGAGAGAGAGAGAGAGAGAGAGAGAAAATGCAAGCCTGAGGCCGTTCAAGGGACTAGTCAAGGGGAGGATCCCACGACAAGTGGTCAACATGCAGCAGTGAATGGAGAGAGAGAGTCACAAAGTTGGCCAAGAGGCCTATCCGGCCAGTGGAAAACAAAAGAAGCTGATGGAGAAAATTCAAAGGCTTCAAGGCTAATGGTAAAGCAAGGGAAGGAAGTAGGATAGGCAAGTCTAGGGCGGCCAAATTGAGTGGACAAGGAGACAAGAGGTGTGCACCATGCAAATATCAAAAAAATCAAGTGTGCCAAGTGGTGGCAATGCAAAAAAAATTATAAAAGAAGCTTCAGTTGATTGTACGAGCTAGATAGCTTGTTGTTTTTTTTCTTTAGCCTTAGCCAAGCCTTATAAAAGGACATAGAAGTGATTTTTTGAGGGCTTTTTTGCCAAGGAGAATTGTTGGAGGTCTGCAAGCCTATGTACTGTAGGCTTGCCATTGAAGCTGCATACTTGATTCTACTATCTCCCTATGCAATACTACCAATCATCTACCCCTATTTCTCGTGTTTCTTCTCCCCACCCCCCTCCTTTTCTCTCGCTCTTTGTGTATTTGCCAGTGCTTGCAAAGGGTATGCCTGCAGCTTGAAGGGTGTTACCAAGAGGGAAAAATCGGGGTGTCTTCTGAGTCGAAAAGGGTGAGTTGAGCAGTGTGGGTGCATTTGTGCTGTAACGTGTTTTTGCAAGGTATGAGACAAATTTTCGGTGTGCTAAGGTGGAATTGTTAGTGCAAGTTATCCAATTTGAAGGTGTTGTTTGAGAGGTTAGGGGTGCTGTGAATACCCTAAGTTGTAGGGAGGCTTTGTGTTGTGTGTCGGGTGTGTTCCCTATTCCCCCTCTCCATCTTCTGGTGCCCCCACTGAGGAGCAACTGATTGCTCGTCGGTTCTGATCAAAGAAGGTTATTGCCATCAAGGAGAGATGGCAGCGCACAATTATGGACCAATTTTCACTGGAGAAGAAGATCCGGAAGAGTGGATGGCCGATTTCAAGTTGTATATGCTATCACTGCATATGCCAAATGAATATAGCAATATGCAAACGATTTCGTTGCTAATGCGAGGAAGAGCAAAGACATGGTTCTATGCCTTGCAAGGAGAGCCAAGACTTATGTGACCAGCGTTGCGGGCCCGTCTTTTGAAAGATTTTGGTAAAGAGGTATCTCCTGTCGATCTGGATGCAAGGTTGAAGAATTTGAAGCACGATGTGAACGAGGAATTTGGTGTTTTCCTTGCCCATTTCGAAGAATGTTGGAGGGACTTTGCAATGGCCATGCAGTTGGCCAATGGTGGTGAGTACTTTAAATTGGAAAAGTTTATGGCTTGTTTGCATCCCAAAGTTCCTGAAAAGGTGGATTTTGAGGGCCCGGAGAATTACAACGGGGTTGTTGCTATTGCACAGTCTAAGAGCCGAAAAATTAAAAAGAAGATTGAGCAAGGTGCGTTGGGGTATGAAGCGATGGTTCCCAATCTGACCTCAAATCCGAGAGATGAAGTTCAAATGGAGAATCAACTTAATCGAGGGGTAGCAACCGTTCCTCGACAATGGATACGTACAGTTCAAGATTTGTCTGAGAAAATGCAAGAGTTGCGTTTAAGTGTTATGGACAGAGGTCAAGCAAGGACAGGAAGAGGCAGGGCTAGGCAATTCCCTGGCAGATGTTACAATTGTAGAGAGGAGGGCCACTATGCTCCAAATTTCCCTCACCCACTGAGGGACAGGGGTGGTATGTATCCTGTGTTTGGTCGAGGCAGGGGTCAGGTGTAATTTAATGGTCAAAGGGAGCAGCAAGTAGTCAAAAACCAAGCACAAGAGGCTCCGTCACGTAATGATGAAGTGCAAAGGGTTAATATTATTGGTGTTGACAGGCAGGAGGTTGATATTATGGCTAACAAAAGAGCAAGAGGTGAAAGAGAGACTGAGATGGAACGTTAAACTAGAGCAAAGAAGGGCAAAGAGAAGGTAAACGAAGTTAGATAGCAGCTAGAGCCAAGCAAAAGAAGAAGAAGATGAAGAATTACTTAGAAGGATTTTCAGATGGGAATATGATCTGGTAAGAGATGTCCAAAATCAAAAGGCTAACATCACTTTTGGGTAGCTACTTGCATTAAACCCCAAATTAAGGAGGCGGTGGTCAACCAGTGTCAGTACGAGGCTTCCTTGAGTAGGAGGAGATATGAATGTGGTACAGAACCTAGCCTTGAGGGTGGGGAGTCTGACTGATGTGCTTCCAATGGTGGACGTTTTGCTTGATAAAAAGAATCATGTTCAAGTCTACATTGATGGTGGTGCCCAGGTCTGTATGATCACGGAGTCTGCTATGAGGTATATTGGTCTTAAAGTTTTTGTCAGGTCCAATGTGCAAATGAGGATGGCCAACCATGCCAAAGCTCAGTGTTTAGGAGTGGCACAGGATGTGAAGGTAAAGGTTATATGAGTTGAATGCTTAATTGTTTTTTGTCATGATAGAAGGAGAAAATGCTTATCCAATTATATTGGGGAGGCCATGGTTGTTGGCAATTGGGGCCAAGCAAGATTAGGAGAAGGGGGTGTTTACTTTGCCGGCTCGAGAAAATGGAGGACAAATTGTGCTGGATCTAAAGACTAGGGAGAGCCATTTTAATCCATCAGCCGGGGGTGATAATCGAGATTCTAGCACCACTTTTACGAGTATGAAACCGAGTCAACTTATGATGAAGGGTCCACCAGTGTCGAAGAGGAAGAGAGCGACAAAGATTTATTGAAGCTGGATACAGATTTATTCGGAGTCACCATAGACTCTGCCAATGCAAGTAAAGGTATGCAAGCCCGTGTCTATAGTCTGAAGGCTAAAGAGGTGGAAGATATGCTAGGTACAGATTTAACCAAGCAGGAGAAGGAAGGCTATATGGCCCTATGTGCGTCCTATCCTGACCTATTTGTGACACAATATAAAGATTTGAGAGGAGCTAAAGGAGTGGAGCATCGAATCCTACTTAAAGATGGATACAGGCCAACAGCACAGAAGCTAAGGAGGTTGGGAGATATTCAAAAGGAGGGTCTATGGCAGGAGATCAACAAGTTGCTTGAGGTAGGTATTATATATCCAGTGAAAGAGTCTGAGTGGGTTTCTCCTGTTGCCATTACCCCAGAGAAGAATGGAAATTGGCGGGTATGTGTAGACTATAAGCCTTTGAATGCTGCAACCAAGATGAATCACTACCCTCTGCCATTTCAGGATGAGATTCTAAACTAGGTTGCCAGACACGAATGCTATTCTATTATGGATGGTTTTTCAGGGTATTTTCAAATTGGTATTGCTTTGGAGGATCAGCTAAAGACTACCTTCATTTCTCCATGGGGATGCTTTGCCTACTGCTGCTGCAGGATGCCTTTTGGACTGGTGAATGCATATGCTACATTTCAAGACTGGATGAACAAGGTGTTCGGGCCATACTTGGGTAAGTTCATCAGAGTTTTAATGGATGATATTGGTTGGTATAGGTCCAGGGTGGAACATTTATCCAAGTTGAGGCTGTGTTTTCAAAGGCTAGATGAAGAAGGAGGTCAATTGAATCCAAAGAAGTGCAAGTTGGCACAACCAAGGGCTCAGCTGTCTGTTGGGTCATGTGGTATCACAGAATGGAATAGAAGTAGATCCAGAGAAGGTGAAGGCATTGGTTCTAATGGAACCTCCTACCAATGCGACAAGGTTGGGATCGTTTGTGCACAAAGTTAAAGTATTTATCTCGTTTCTTTTGGATGTTGTCTCAATATGTTTACCCTCTTCAGAAAAGGGCTCAAGACGTGCACGGATTTCAATGGGATGAGGAAGCTCAAGAGGCATTTGACAAAGTGAAAGGTATTCTATGTCAGCTACCTACAGTGTGCCCTCTTAACCAAGAGGATGACTTCTATATTGCTATGACGGTGGGTACGGTGGCTATTGGAGCAGTGTTGCTACAAAAGGTGGGGAGAAGTTGTAAGCCTATTTACTTCGAAAGTAGGGTCATTAGTCCAGGGGAAACTACTTATACGGAAGCAGAACAGTGGGTGATGGCTTTAGTCTTCGCTTGCAGGAAGTTGAAAGTGTATTTGATTGTTCGTAAGTTTTATGTGTTGATGGCTACAATATTTTGCCTGAAGTGGTGCTACACTTGAAGCCAAGGAAGCGGATCATGAAATGGGTGATAGAGCTTCAAGAGTTTGAGTTTGAGTTCAAAGTAGATCACACAAGTCGATCTCATTTGGCGGATATCCTAGTCAATGAAGAGGTCAAATTACCAATCTATCCAAGGATAGTGCGAGGGGAGGACAAAGAGGAACCAGACTTGGAAGGGGCCTTCACTATGTGGTTTAATGGCGCTTACAGAAGGGTAACACAAAAAGCAGGTGGAGGTGTAGTCATTCAAGATCCACACGGCACAGTCATTTTTTCCAAAGCTTACGACTTGGAAGAGGTGCATACCAACAATGAAGCAGAGTATCTTACTCTACATCTGGGACTAAAGCAGTGTATTGAGTTTGGCATATCACTGATAGTAGTGAAAGGTGATGCTCTGTTGGTTATAAAACAACTTTTGGGCCAATGGCAGGTAAAGAGGGATTCTCTCAAGAATTGGTTTTCCTCTATAAAGAAGCTGTTGAAGTTTTTTGAAGAGGTGTAGTTCAAACATGTGAGAAGGGAATAGAACCAAGAAGCAGATTGGTTGGCAGGTCGTGTTCAGACTCATGTGTCAAGTTTGTATGTGGCACAGGCGACTTATGCAGGTAGAGAGACTTTAAAAGATATTGATGATAACTTGAGTACAGTCAATGTTCTGAAGGGCTTTCCAAGCTACAAAAGAGGAGAGTTGTTCAAAGATCTCGAAAGTTCATCTGATAGGAGAAGATCTTATGTTGCACGGTAGAGATGGGGTGCTACGTCGAATTCTTTACAAGGAGGAGATCGGTATGGTATTGGAGCAGTGCCATGAAAAAAGCGGACATCAGGGTAAGGATCAAGTCTTGTTTTGTATCTTAAGAAGTGGGTTTTGGTGGCCTTCTGTTGTGCGAGATCTACATTATTGGTGCAAAACTTGTCATCAGTGCCAAGTAATGGGTGAAAACGACTAGTAGCCGAGCAGCAAGGGGCTATCATAGCAGATGATGCTTTTGAAAAATGGGGTTTGGATGCAATTGGTCCATTGCCCAAGTTAGCAAGCGGTAAGAAGTATGTTGTGGTGGCCATAAGGTGGGTCGAGGCTAAAGCAGTCAAAGAGGTAAATGCACATATTGTTGCTCAGTTTGTTTTTTATTGCATAGTCTGTCGTTTTGGAGTACCTTGGGTGCTTATATTGGATCGAGGACAAGGGTTCAAAAGTAAGTTGGTGCGTGCCCTAGTAGAAAAGTTGGGGATTCAACATCGATTTTCATCTCCATACCATCCACAGTGCAATGGTTTGGTGGAAAGTGCCAATGTATAGATAGTCAAGATGCTTACTAAGTACATCTACCAGTAGATTGAAAAGTGGGAATCTAACCTTGACAAATGTTTGTGGGCTTACAGGACTTCATATAAGGTGGCTACCAACTTTGCTCCTTATGAGTTGGTATATGGCAAGGAAGCAGTATTCCCTGTACATGTGCAGTTAGGGGCTCTCAAAGGTTTGTGGCGGATTGATAAAGCTCATCAAGCTGTTTTGCAGGATAGGATTACAAGTCTTGAAAACTTGAAGATGGATCGTGAGGCAGCATCAGATTTTTATGTGAAGCAGCGAGAGAAAAGAGTAGCAAAGTTCAACCAACATTTGCCAGAAAAGCTGATTGAAAAGGGCAATCTAGTGATGAAGTACGAGAGCTATCTTGACTTCACCTTTCAGAAGAAGTTCAAAAAGAAGTTGACAGGGCCCTACAAGGTCCATCAAGCTTTTCCCAATGGTACCTATGCATTAATGAGGATGGATGGTCGTTTTCTCAAGAACGGGGTTAATGGTGTGCATCTCAAGCTATATTTTGAGAGGGAGTTGGTGCCACCAGTGCATCAAGTTCTAATGGAGGGGGTTAAGCAACCAATGTAAGCATTGTTCTCATATGCTAGGAATAAAACTATGTACATACAATCGAATTTTTTGGGTTTTCTCTTAATGTGCTCAGTGTTTGCAGTTTGTAGGGTAATCAAGCTCTTATATGGTTGAGCATAAATGCTCAACTAGGGGGTGGGAAATGATGGTACAGCCAAAGTGTATCGACCATAGAAGATGGCATGGGCAGATATGTGCATGCTAGCAGAAGCATGGCAAAAGGCTGGAGCAGCTACGAAGATCATGGGTTGACAGGTAGCAGTGGAAATGTATGACTAAGGCGGTTTATAGACCAAGGAAGTCTCCATAAGGGGCTAATTTGGGTAACAGGTGAAGGGGATGCGAGGTGCAGTCTTTGGGTCCAAGAATGTAGAGCTTGAAGTGCTGAAGGAGCAGGTCCAGACGGCTCATCAAACCGAGCTACGGAGCCCAAATTATTGAAGGTTGAAGGTTCAATGTGATGCAGATTCTTGCCGGACAGGGCATTTGAGGACAAGTGGCCCAAGTGGAAGTCAAGGTACAGGTGTGTAGTGCTCAATTTGTGGAGCCTACCCGTCTTTTCGGATTGCAAATAGGAGCCACGGATTGCATTTCATGGCCAGTTGAAGTTTTGTCGGGGGCTAGGTTGGTGCCCACCTGACCACTGGGGGGGTGTGCCATCTGGCGTCTTTTGAGCCTCACCAAGGTTCTAGAGCAAGGTATGCATCATACAAAGCTAGCAGGAATTATCTGCACGTCAAACGGAGCCCGGAGTGAAAAGATACAGAAGTCGGAAGATTGGGTGTGTGCAATTGTTCGGGATTGGTTGCAGATGAAGATTGGCATTTTTACGACCTCGGTTCGGGGGCTCGGAGAATTGTGAAGAGCAGCAAGGAGGGGTGAGTCCGAAGACAGACAAGTGAGTTTGCAGCCGAATTTTGTGGCTCTGTGAATCGGATCACTAGTGAACGATTGGCAAGCAGGGCAAGCAGTGGAGGAAAAAAATTTGGGGATTCTTTTAAAGATTTTTATTTTTTTTTTGAAGCCATGAAGGTCGTTTGACGGGGAGCTGCCACGTGGCCTCTGCATTGTCCCACATGCGCAAAGCTGGCTCGTGTGCTCACTGTATATGTGTTGGCCCGTGAGCCCATTTGGAGTACACAAGGAGAGTCAGAGCTCCGTGGTGCCTTGGCTATGGCCGCTCGCCCATGGGCGCTCTGTGTGTTGTCCGCCGCTGGTGGCATGTGGGGTGGCGCGCGCTAGCGACCGCCGATGGCGGTTGCTGAACAGTAATGGCGTGGCGGCATTGTATGGGTCCCTGCCCGCGCCCATTGTTGTAACCTTGGGCTATGGTGGGTGTAGCCTGAGGGCCATGGCGAGATGATGAGCAGCAGCGGAAGCGAGAAAGAGAGAGAGAGGAGAGACTCGACACAAGCAAAGGCAAAAATAACACGCTATTCTTTTTTTTTTATTGATGGTTAAAAACCTTATAATGTATATAAAGCTACAAAGAAGCCACGCAAACTTAACTCTAATTGATGGTCTATAGTTGCATGCCTTGAGACTTTTTCTCACGGGCTGACCGAAAGAGGGCTTGAACCCAACAATCCCCCCCTCAAGCCCGAACTAGACAGGCCGTCTCATCATACCTTGAGTTTTTGGTATACTTGTCAACCGTGAGTTTTAGGTTTTCTCACAACCAAGGATTTCTGGTGTATCCATAACCTGGTGCTAGATCAGTAACCCCCCCTTGAACAGATAGGGTGTAGGCCAAATATGTAGCTACCAAAAATGGAGTTTTTGGTTCATTGCCAAACCTTGGGTTTATTTTGTACCCAGTAACCTCATGAGAGTGCAACAAAAAGGGCTGAGAACTGACAAAACATTGGGAGGTCTTACCACTTATCTTTGTGGCAGTGTCTATAACCGGTACAATGGCATGACAGTGAAATAGCATGACAATAACCGACTACAAGGCTTTTGATAGGAAATATATGATTGTTTTTTACAATAGGCTGTAGAAAAAATTGACATAAAATAGGACAAAACAAATAATGATAATGATTATTGGTTTCGAAATTAAACCAAACATGTCGATGTAAATTCATCTCGAAGGAAATCCGTCTTGGTAGTTGTGAGCATCGATGTCTCGTAATTCTTGAACAATGAAAGTTTGCATACATACCAATATGTGTTGCATCTATTGATATGCCGAGTGCTTTGAAGAAAATTGTCATGGTCTGCATCACTTGCCGCATTCCTAGCTATTTCCGAACCACTAAACATAGGAGCTTTAACATTGCAATCACCCTTTTGATCTACTTTGGCACTTCTATCGAAATTCCAATAATCGAATCCGAGAATGCTTTAATATCTTGTGTGCAAAGTCGACAAGGCTTGCCATTGACAGATGTGCAAGAGCTCACAAAATGAAAATGCTCCGTCAATTGGTCTTACTGCGTGCCTTTTGAAAAGTTATTGCAGAGAACGCCCTCTTCGCGCACCATCAATAAGTCCTTCACAAATAGCGTTGCTTGTGCTGCCTTTCATATGATGCAAACAATCCTTGCCAATTCACCACCTGCTACAAATCGGGTATCGAGCACCGAAAGTGGGAATAGGGTGTGAAGTATCGTTTGCTTAAAGCTGTCAAATAAGGTGGACACTTGACATTAAGTATGAAATCAAGCAAATAAAAGGAATGGTGAATTCTGCAGGCGACAGACCGACTAGCGTGAATGACAAAGGTGATCGCAGCGCGTTGTATGAAGGCAAGTAGAAGGAGATGCAGTGTCGAACATTCCTCAGCATGCCAGGGCGAATGCTTTTCATGCAACCTTTGTGCGATTTGATGCAGGTCGACAGCCTGCTCTTGCCTATGTAAGCGGCCGTACCCACGTGCTAACTCGAACCGAGGCCAACGAGGCTCTGATACCAGTTGTTGTAACCTTGGGCTATGGTGGGTGTAGCCTGAGGGCCATGGCGAGATGATGAGCAGCAGCAGAAGCGAGAAAGAGAGAGAGAGAGAGGAGAGACTCGACACAAGCAAAGGCAAAAATAACACGCTATTCTTTTCTTTTGATTGATGGTTAAAAACCTTACAATGTATATAAAGCTACAAAGAAGCCATGCAAACTTAACTCTAAGTGATGGTCTATAGTTGCATGCCTTGAGACTTGTTCTCACGGGCTGACCAAAAGAGGGCTTGAACCCAACACCCATGAGGGCCGTTTTGGGAAATTAAAGGAGCCCCCCCCCCCCCCCCAAATAGCGATGTCGCTATTGCTTCCATAGGGGTGGGGTCCCGCAGTGAAGGCAGTGAGAGAGAGGAAATTCCAAAAGGGGCCAATCCTGCGAGCGAGAGAGAGAGAGAGAGAGAGAGAGAGAGAGAGAGAGAGAGAGAGAGAGAATGCAAGCCTGAGGCCGTTCAAGGGACTAGTCAAGGGGAGGATCCCATGACAGGTGGTCAACATGCAGTAGTGAATGGAGAGAGAGAGTCACAAAGTTGGCCAAGAGGCCTATCCGGCCAGTGGAAAACAAAAGAAGGTGATGGAGAAAATTCAAAGGCTTCAAGGGCTAATGGTAAAGCAAGGGAAGGAAGCAGGATAGGGCAAGTCTAGGGAGGCCAAATTGAGTGGACAAGGAGACAAGAGGTGTGCACCATGCAAAATTAAAAAAAATCAAGTGTGCCAAGTAGTGGCAATGCAAAAAATCTTCTAAAATAAGCTTCAGTTGATTGTACAAGCTAGATAGCTCCTTTGTTTCTTTTCTTTAGCCTTAGCCAAGCCTTATAAAAGCACATAGAAGTGATTTTTTGAGGGCTTTTTTGCGTGGGAGAATTGTTGGAGGTCTGCAAGCCTGTGTACTGTAGGCTTGCCATTGAAGCTACATACTTGATTGTACTATCCCCCTATGCAATACTACCATGCATTTGCCCCTATTTCTTGTGTTGCTTCTCCCCATCCCCCTCCTTTTCTCTCGCTCTTTGTGTATTTGCCAATGCTTGCAAAGGGTATGCCTGTAGCTTGAAGGGTGTTACCAAGAGGGCAGAATCGGGGTGTCTTGTGAGTTGGAAAGGGTGAGTTGAGCAGTGTGGGTGCATTTGTGATGCAAGGTGTTTTTGCAAGGTATGAGAGAGCTGTTATGTGTGCTAAGGTGGATCTGTTAGTGCAAGTTAGCCAATTTGAAGGTGTTGTTTGAGAGGTTAGGGGTGCTCTGAATACCCTGAGCTGTAGGGAGGCTTTGTGTTGTGTGTCCGGTGTGTTCCCTATTCCCCCTCTCCAACGTGGCAGAAGGGGGTGGGGGATGTACTTAAAAATTCAATAGAGAAAAACGGGTTGCTGCAAGTGTGAGTGTTAGTAAGACTATGCATGATCCAACTATAGTTTTTTTTAATAGTAATTTCTCCAATATCAATTCTCCACGATTACTTGGGGCAAGGTCATGTAACTCTGCTTTACTGCTAGAGTGACAGGTTACTATTCTGTCACGTTTTACCTTAGGGCAATTTCTCCAATATCAATTCTCCACAATTACTTGGGGCAAGGTCATGTAACTCTCCTATCCTGCTAGAGAAATCGGTTACTATATCAGTCATGTTTTACCTTCATCATTAAGGTTAATAGCAAGTCAGGTTAACAGCAAGTCAAACGCATGAAAGAGCAGCGATCTAATGGTGGGCAGCGTGCAAAGGAAGGTTGTTGTTGTTGTGCTTAGGTAAATGAAAAGCACTACACTCCTTTTGATGGCATTTGGGAAAATGTTGCAGCACTTCACCCACAATTCAGCCGTCACATTAGCAGATTTGCTATAGAGTGGCGGACAGTGTGTGTTGGGAACTTGCGAGTGACAAGCTCGACTACCAAGAAAGGACAACCACATTGAGTGAAAGTTCATGAAAAGAGTTATACGAAAAGGAAAAATCCACTTAGTCACAATATTGGTCAAAGCCCACACATCTCTCATAGTTCACGAATAGGGTTACAAGCATAGAAAATAACCACTTATTTACAAGATCAGACTACTTGAGATTAAGCATATCTCTTTGTTCAAAACAATGTTAAAAGCGATCGACCGTTTGTAATGCTTCACAAAAAATTTCAATGTCCACACAATGGCAAGGTGTTGCTTGAAATATATACTCTAATTCATGGGCCGGTGGATCTAGCTCCACAATGTTTGCATGCCGCTCCAAAAGAGATGCTACCTTCAGAGCATGCTCCACCTCATTTGCATTCTCACACAACCAGTTGCAACCAATTGCTCCTTCGCACCCTCCCTTCCCCCATCTCTAGCTCTCTTTTGCTTTGTATATGTATCTTTTCTCTCACTATCTCACCCTTGATCTCTTCTTCGACCCAATATCTCTCTCCTCTGTCAAACCCCTCTATCTCTGCTACTCAATCCCTTCCAATCTCTCTCTCTCTCTCTCTCTCTCTCTCTCTCTCTCTCTCTCTCTCTCTCTATGTGGCTTGCAAATTCTCTCTATCTCTCTCTTTCATTTTTCTTGTTCAAGCACTAGCACCCACTCCTTGGATGCGTGTGTGTGCATGTGTGTGTGTGTGTGTGTGTGTGAGAGAGAGAGAGAGAGAGAGAGAGAGACCAACCTTGAATAAAAGATACGCACTCGATTGCAATCAATAATTATGTAAAAAGTATAGCTGCAAATGCTTTTATATAGGCAAACTCTCTCACCATAAAGCTCGGGCATTGAGGGGCAGGAGATCAAAGATGTATATCTACTTGTCATTATTGAGCAAAAGCTGGCCATCATTCGTTGAATTGTTGACACCTCAACAACGATAATGCATGCACAACATTGATGGCATATCGAATCGAGCGACACATCAGCGTTCGAAAAACCAACAGCTGCATTCAGAATCGTTACGATATCGCACCACCACATCTTGCCACACCAATACCTAGAATTTCAAGATGTTGCGCCCACTCAACTTGGAGAATTCTAGCTACTCCTGTTGATTGTGCTCTCTAGCACCTAGAATTTCAAGATGTTGCGCCCACTTAGCTTGGAGAATTCTCCAAGCTATTCCTATCGATTGTGCTCTTTGTAGTACACTATTGTGTTGGACACACAGTTGTGTGCACAGAACACGAGTGTCGGTTGTTCGCAGCCAGTTCCTTTCAAGAAACGTTTATCATGCATTTGCAAAGCAGCCTACAGGAACCCCAAGACACCTGGCCCCACTCCACCTGAATCATAACGATCGTGAATGGTCCTTGAGTGACCATTCCCTGCAATATTGCTCCCGCCAATGGCTCTTGACTTACCTTGAATTCAAGCAGCAATCAAAAATTATGTAGTAATTGAAACTTCAAATGCATTTATATAGGCATACTCTCCCAACTTCAATCCCCTTTCCATCTCTCTCTCTCTCTCTCTCTCTCTCTCTCTCTCTCTCTCTCTCTCTCTCTCTCTCTCATCCTCCCTCCAATACTCGTTATTTTAATCTCGCTCTCTTTCTCCATAGCATTCTCTTAATCTCTATCGTATTTTCAAACTAGGCGCTAGCGTCCACATCCTGGATGCATATGTGTTTGTGTGTGTGTGTGTGTGTGTGTGTGTGTGTGTGTGTGTGTGTGTGTGTGTGTACGCGTGCGCGCGCGAGAGAGAGAGAGAGAGAGAGAGAGAGAGGTAGAGATACTCACTTTGAAAAAAGTGAGTCACTCTCTTGGAATTTTACTTTGAGAAAAAAAGTTAAAAGCATAAATTCCTTTTTATAGGCAATCCCTTTGTACATTGAAAAAAGTGAGTCACTCTCTTTGAATTTTACTTTGAGAAAAAAAGTTAAAAGCATAAATTCCTTTTTATAGGCAATCCCTTTGTACATCCCTCGCATCTTCTCTCTCTCTCTCTCTCTCTCTCTCTCTCTCTCTCTCTCTCTCTCTCTCTCTCGCATTTTGTATTACCAACCGCTAGCACCCACTATGGTGTGTTTGTGTGTGTGTGTGTGTGCGCGCACATGCGCGCGCACAGACGTATGAGTGATAGCAAGATTGTGTGTGTCACTCTCCCTCTCTTTCTCTCTCTCTCTCTCTCCATCTCTCTCTTACAAATTCTCTCTCTCGAGTCAAGCGCTAGCGCCCAGCATCTGCGGAGTAGCTGTGAGGGAGATTCATTGTGCAAAAGTTTCTCTACTCTCTCTCTCTCTCTCTCTCTCTCTCTCTCTCTCTCTCAACACTTGAACGAGCGCTAGCGCCCACTGCTTCGATATGCTTTAGGGGGATTTCGAGGCATTTCTCTTGCTTATATGCGGACATGAGGGTATATTTGACTTTGATGGGTAATGCATTCTCAGGGTTTACTACGTAAAATGAACAATCAAATTAAAGTTTGGCCCTCTTTTTTTCTAACAAAAGATAAGGGCTTGCCGTTTGATCTCAGTACTCATGATTTTGCTGTTTGTTTCAAGAATTGCTAATATTTTTGGAAGATATTGTCTTAAACCTTGCAGTTGAGCATATGGAGCCAATTGTGATTTTCTTGAAGGCTATCACACCTTGATAGTAGAAGAGAAGGTGTATAATGCACGCACTTAAATTAAGCTTTCTACCTTGAACCTCATATTATTGTGCCTTTTTTTTCCTTTTCCTAGTTTCTCGGTTTGGGGGACGAGGGGGGGGGGGGGGGGGAGGGGGGGGGGGCGGGGGGGGAGATCCTAAAGTTTTGGGCGGTATGGATGCAAGAAGCATTGGAGGGCACCCAGAATGGCGGCCCAACAACAGAATCAGAAGTCATTAATTTTAGTGCATCTCCATCCTCTCTCTCCATCCCTCACATCTTCCATCCGTTCCTCACTCTATTCTCTCTCTCTCTCTCTCTCTCTCTCTCTCTCTCTCTCTCTACCTCCACAAAGAAAATGTTCATCACTTCTTTCCTCTACATCTCTCATCTCTCTTTCTCTCTCACACAATTTTTTCAACTTCTTGAATTGGTGTATGGCGCGATGATGTAACTATGTATGCCTCTGAGGTCTCCCCGCGTGCCATTTGGATAATTGGCATTTGCTAGGAGATAGACGTAGCTAAGTAGATGTTAGCGTACTTTACTTGATGGAGAGAGATAATTTTCACACATGAGAGATTATAGAGTAGAGAGAGAGAGAGAGAGAGAGAGAGAGAGAGAGAGAGAGAGCACACGATATACGTGGTTCACCCAATGTGGTCACGAGAAAGCAGCCACTCAATGGCTTTAGTACTTCAAACAAGAAGTAGGTTACAAAGGGATTATACCCTTGATAGTGTTACCATATACATGTGGTAGTGATGTGTGTGAACACACTAGGACCACCGGGGCATTTTTTCCCTCTTTAGGAGGTTTTTTCCCCCGTGCATTGTATATACGCCCATCACTCTAGGGCTATCTATCTTTCCATTGCACACTAAGGAATACACTCTCTATTGTGTACCTTGAGCTTCCTTCGTCTTCTCCAAGCTGTGTGTGTTTCTCTGCAACCCTAATTCCAACAATTGGTATCAGAGCAGGTCACGTCCTCCCGGGCTTAGTCGCCAGCTGCTCCAGCACACGCCTGCTCACTTTCTCCGATTTCAGTGAGCTTTGGCAAGCGTTCGCAGGTCGATAAATATTTTGGTCTGCTCAGAATTTTGATTTGGGCTCATTTCGGCCTCCGTTTCCACTACGGGCAGTACTGCACAGGTTATTTCGTCATTTTGTGCAGATTTTCTTTCAGTGCCGTTTTCTGCATAACAGGTGCCTTATAGTCTTCTACGGTTTGTGCTATATAGCACAAGTTGTTCCCGCTCCATTTCTCCTATTTTCGGGCAGTTTTCACATCAGGTGCAGCATTTACCATGGCTGACAACAACAACACAGATGTGTTCAAGATGTTTGCTGCTGAGGACAGGTTGGATGGGGACAACTACCCTATGTGAGCTTATATGATGCAACACGTTCTTGTGTCAAAAGGTGTCTGGAACATTGTGCAGGGCATTGATGTACGTCCTGGTTCTGAAGATGTAGGCGATATTGAGGATGTTGCAGGTCTTGCTGCAAGGATTGCAGCTGTTAGAGTTGTTTTGCCTACAGCAGAACAAGCTCGTTGGGATGTTAAGGATGCGCAGGCTCATGCATTGATTGCGTTGTCTGTGAAGCGCACCATTATTCCTCACATCCGTTCAGCAAAATCTGCAAAACAGGCTTGGGATATTCTAGCAGGTCTTTATGCAAGCCGCAATGAGGCTAAAATTGCTTTGCTGCGTAAAGAGCTAGAGTCGAAGATTATGCATGAGGAAGATGATATGGACACTTTCCTTGCTAGTGTCAAGGATATCAATGAGCAACTCATTTCTGCAGGTGAAGTCATTTCTGACAGTTCCCTTGTGCAGACTGTTCTTGATGCCTTACCAGATTCCTACCAGACTTTTGCTAGTACTTGGAGACTGATGACCCAAGGAAATCCTGAAGTTGTCAAGTTTGATGCATTATGCACATTGCTGTTGCAAGAGTCACTTTCTAGAAAAAACAGGACTAGGCAGCGTGCAGTTGAACAGGCTTTTATTGCTTCTCAAAGAAAGGGTGGTAACAGTAATGCAGCCACTTCTTATGGTTCTGCTGCGAGTGGCAAAAATTCTGTTCCTAATGCTTCTGCTGGCAGCACTTCGTCTGGCAATTCTGGTGATAACGGCAAAAAGAAGATGCGTTGCCATTATTGTAAAGCCAATGATCACTTGATCAAGTCGTGTCCTAAGTTGAAGGCCAAAGAGGCTAAGAAGAAAGAGGGTGGTTCCACTGCAAATGCTGGTTCCACTACAAATGCAGCCATTGTTGAGTCTTCTGTGAAAGGAGATTGTGATGCTGATGTTGATGCAGAATGGGCTTTTAGCGCAGAGTGCACTTACAATCCTGCTGTCCATGATGCATGCTTGTCAGTTGCTGCAGATTCACATGTGTGGTATTTCGACAGTGGTGCTACAAAGCACATTACCTCACATCGTGAATTGTTTACCTCTCTCGAGTCTGTCCCTCATGGGAATTCAGTCACTTGTGCCAACAACGCCTCTTATCCAGTTCAGGGAGTTGGAAAGATTGTGCTCACTGCTGCTAATGGCAGTTCCTTCACACTTGTTGATGCACTTTATGTACCTGGGATCAAGAAGAATCTCTTGTCTGTATCCGCACTTGCTAGACTTGGACTTGTAGTCAAATTTGTGGATGACAGATGTACAGTTCATGATCTCAGTTTTGGTGATGAAATTGTTGCATCTGGGCTTTTGTGCCGTGGGCTGTATAAGCTCACTTTGTATGACAAGTGTGGACAAAATTTTGCAAATGCTGTTGTAGATTCAAGGGCTATTTCAGATGCAAAACTTTGGCATGCACGTTTTGGTCATCTGAATTTTGCCAGTTTGCTGCGTTTGCAGAAATCTGATATGGTTGCTTCTTTGCCGCCTCTTGAAGCACCTATCAAACATGTTTGTGAAGGCTGTATTCTGGGTAAAATGCAGCGTTCTAAGTTTCCAAAGGATGGTTCAGTTAGGGCCACATGCAGGTTGCAGCTTGTGCATAGTGACGTTTGTGGGCCCATGCAAACTCCGTCCTTGGGCAATTACCTGTACTTCGTGACTTTCATTGATGATTACTCCAGGCATGCGTGGGTATTTCCGCTTAAAGCGAAGTCCGAAGTTTTTATGTGCTTCAAACAATTTTTGGCTATGGCTGAAAATGTCTCAAAATGTACTATGGGCACCCTCCGTTCCGATCGAGGGGGGGAGTATATGTCTCATGAATTTAATGCATTTCTGGCTAGTCGTGGGATAAAACACCAATGTACGGTGCCTTATACACCTCAGCAAAATGGTGTTGCTGAGAGGAAAAACAGGTCACTAACGGAAATGGCACGATGTATGGTCAAAAGTCAAGCTTTGCCGCATTCTTTTTGGCTTGAGGCCATCATGTGTGCCACTTATGTACTTAACAGGTGTCCTACGAAAGCTTTGCAGTCTATTACTCCATATGAAGCATGGCATGATAGAAAACCTTCTATTGAGCACATGCGTGTTTTTGGCTGTTTGGCATATGCTTTGGTGCCACAAGTGCAACGCAGAAAATTGGATGATAAGGCTGTCAAATGTATTTTTGTTGGTTATAGTGCTGAAAGCAAAGGTTACAGGTTGTATCATCCGCAAACAAAACGTATTTTGGTTTCACGGGATGTAGTGTTTGTGGAAGATTCTGTTCAACCCTTGCTGTCATGTACTTAGAGACAGTAATGTAAGCTCACAGGACATTTATGACACTTTGTTGCCTCTTTTCAGTGGTGGAAATACGAATGTAAGTTCCAATGAGGCAAATGTACAGCCTATGGGGGTTTCTGAAAATGTTTTAGAACAGCCTATTACTGATGCAGATGTACATGATGTACTTGATGAGGAAAGGGCTGAAAATGAGCAGGCTAGAGGTATGCCAAAATGGCTGGTGCACACTTTGCGTGACAGTAAATTGGATGCACCTTTATCTAGTCGTACTCGTTCAGGCTCTCGCCATGCATCTTATGCATCAGATTGTTATGCTTTGGCTGTGTCTAGTTTACATGATGTTGAGGAGCCTCTGTCTTTTGATGAAGCACAGAATTCAGAAAATTGGATTGCTGCCATGAAATCAGAATATGATGCACTTATAGAGAATGACACATGGACTTTATGTGATTTGCCTCCTGGCAAAAAGGCCATTGGTACGAAGTGGGTTTACAAGTTGAAACGCAAGCCGGATGGTGAGATCGATCGCCATAAGGCTCGACTTGTTGCAAAGGGTTATGCACAACAAAAAGGCATAGATTATGAAGAGACTTTTGCTCCCACTTGTCGTATGACTACTGTGCGTTTTCTATGTGCATTGGCAGCTCATTTTGGTTGGGATGTACATCAATCAGACATTGTTACTACTTTCTTGAATGGTGACATATTTGAGGAAGTTTATGTAACGCAGCCTCGCGGTTTTGTCATAAAAGGACAAGAGGACAAAGTGTGCAAATGTAAGAAGGCTTTGTATGGGTTGAAGCAATCTCCTCGTGCTTGGTATGAGAAAGCTGACACTCATTTGGTTAAACGAGGCTTTCGTAACAGTCCAACAGAAAGCACATTGTATGTAAAGCGTGAGGATGATGTATTTCTCATTGTGGTTCTTTATGTTGATGATTTGCTGATCACTGGACCAAATGAGAGACATATTGCTGAATTTAAGGCTGATTTGAATGCTACTTTCAAGATGAAAGATTTGGGGCTGTTGCATCATTACTTGGGTATACAGTTTAAGCAGTGTGATGGTGGTATTGCCTTGTGTCAGAAAAGTTACATAGAGACATTGCTATGTAAGTTTGGACTTGAGGATTGCAAACCTATTGCCACTCCCATGGAAACAGGTTTGAAGTTGAGTCTACATGATGCTAGCGATCCTGCTGATGTCACTCTTTACCAAACTGCTGTTGGCTGCGTCATTTATGTATGCAACACGAGGCCAGATATTCAGTTTGCAGTCTCGCAGGTCAGCAGATTTATGCATAGCCCAGGGTCTAAGCATTGGCAGGCTGTCAAGAGGATTTTCCGCTACCTTAGTGGCACTTTACATCTTGGCTTGTTTTATCCCAAGGGGGGATCATTGCCGCCAGACTTACATGCTTTTTCGGACTCAGATTGGGCTGGTTGTTTTGACACGCGAGTGTCCACAAGTGGTTTTTGTTTCATGCTTGGCAGTTCATGTATATCATGGTTGAGCAAGAAGCAACCTACTGTGGCCACTTCGAGTTGTGAGGCTGAGTACAGGGCAGTCTTCACAGCTACGGTTGAGTGTGTATGGCTCAGACGCCTTATGGCTGACTTGGGTGTTGGACAGGACACTGCCAACACTATCTACACTGACAGTCAGAGCGCATTGGCAGTTGCGAGGAACCCAGTTTTTCATGCTCGCACAAAGCACATTGAGGTGCATTACCACTATGTCAGGGAGAGGCTCTCAGCAGGAGAGATCAGCTTGGCTTATGTGCCAACACAGGACAACCTTGCAGATCTTTTCACAAAGGCATTGTCTCGTGAGAAGCTTGAAGCTTTCTGCAAAGCTTTGGGCTTACTCCCCTTTGTGGACTGATCCTGTCCTCAGGGCATGGCACTTCCCTTTACTCATGTGCCAGCTCTCGTTCACCGCATCACTCCAGGGGGGATTTGTTACCATATACATGTGGTAGTGATGTGTGTGAACACACTAGGACTGCCGGGGCATTTTTTCCCTCTTTAGGAGGTTTTTTCCCCCGTGCATTGTATATACGCCCATCACTCTAGGGCTATCTATCTTTCCATTGCACACTAAGGAATACACTCTCTATTGTGTACCTTGAGCTTCCTTCGTCTTCTCCAAGCTGTGTGTGTTTCTCTGCAACCCTAATTCCAACAGATAGAGCTCTCGCCTTGCTTCTATCTCATTACCTCACATCGACTTCACAATGCACCACAATGCATTTTGTGTGTAGAAGAGACCTGCTATTATAGGCCAAAAGTGTTGCCCTCTCTCATGAGAGGCAGCCGTGTGTAGCCAACCTTGCGTAGACAAGTCCAAGTTGGACTCTCCGATGCACCCATGTGTGGCCGCCCTTCAGAAGACAAGTCCGCCTTTGAAATCGGCCACCGGCCATTGACTTTCGACAATCGATCAACTGACCGGCCATTTTTCGACCACTGTTCGGCCTTAATATTTTGGCAAAAAGGAATATTCCAACGAATCAAGCTCGAGACTGGCCGTAAATTTTTGGTTCTTCGACGAGTGATTTTTCTTCACGCACAATGGCTTCTCCTCATAACGGGTGCATTACAAATGTACGTTTTTAATACTAAAAATTACAAGGGGTAAATCAGGTTCCATACTTAATGAGTACCGCACTCCCTTCTCTACGCTACTCAAAAAGAAAAACCAACTTTTGGAGGGATCCAAGTTTAAGAGATTCTATATAAAGGGCTTTGCTCTACATCCCACTTACACAAACAATACCTTTCCAAAAAGGATGCCTACTTTCACCGAAGCTCATCCACGGACCCTTCTAACCAGGTGTTGTGTGTCTGTCTATTTTTTTCTTGTTTCCATGTCTATTTGATTTAGAGTGACATCAATAACAAGTAGGAGCATCCCCTCACACACGCCTTCCACCTTATGAACTAACTTGAATGTTCTTTTGTGGGTGATGGTGGCAAGTAACAGGATACTCCTCTCTCTACATCTTATGCACCTTGGAAACACCTACACCAACACTCCCTCTCCCTTGTAAATCCTGGTCTTTGTTGAGCTAATTTTGGCTCTTGATGGATGAGAATAAAAGCTTTATGGGTTTATGGAAATTGAGTCTCTTTAATTTTTTAAAAGAAAGTTTGATTTTAAAGTAGTTTCAACAACCTTCTCTCTCTCTCTCTCTCTCTCTCTCTCTCTCTCTCTCTCTCTCTCTCTCTCTCTCTCTCTCTCTCTCTCTCTCTCTCTCTCTCTCTCTTTCATGACTTTTTCAAGAAGTAGCTATATGGCGCGATAGTGCAGCTTTACTTTTTAGTAAAACCTCCCCGCGCACCATTAGGACAATTTAGCCATTATGCACCTATACCTCTCTCACTTTATATATATACACATACATACATATATGTATGTGTGCGTGTATATATATATATATATATATATATATATAAGCTTCTCTCTCTCTCTCTCTCTCTCTCTCTCTCTCTCTCTCTCTCTCTCTCTCTCTCTCTCTCCATTGTCATTGCGATAGACACCCCATGCCCATTAATGCCTAAATCTAGTGTCTCCTATGGAAATATAGTATGATATGAGCACATTGGAATTAAAACTAATTGTGAACTTAGTTGGGTCTGCCAGCGGAGGCTAACTTGGATATTTTAATAAATTAATGGACTAACCTTGCTCAGATGACCTAGATATGACCTAATAGCCTAACTAGATCACAAAAGAGATCTAAGAGAGTTATGCTAAGGCTGTACCCTAAACCTTGACTAAGACTAAGCCTTAACATCATTTTTGACTTTTGGACATGGGATGTATAAACCCAAGGGCCTATACCCTGGGCCTATTTAAAAATACGATCCCCTTGGGCAGAGGTGAAGACCTAGGATGCTGAAACTCAAGGACATACGCCTTGAATTTTAAGAGGCAGTCCACCTTCATAGCTTGATGAACAAGCCTAAGGTACGGCACCTTTGGTGCAGAGAAGAATATTTTATGCAATAGAAATAGGATAAAAAGGGGGACTCATTACCTTAAGCTCACCTAGGTTCCAGTTCAGAACATCAATTGCTTAATATATGAGCATAGTTATTTCTTCCTTTATGCTAGAGCACTGCTAAATAAGTAAATCAATAGCTTTACAACTCCTTCTTCCCTTAGTAAGAGGGTAAGTAAGAAATACCAACACTAAACTCAGTGATTTCAAACCGAACTAACATGGTGTCAAACAAAGCAATTGGGCCATCTGAGGTACCATAACATTTAGGTTATGTTTAGCTTCTTCATTAAGGTATGGAATAATAATTAAATAAGCATGCATGGTATATACATGTTAGCAAAGGTACCATGTTGGGTGTATGGTTTTGATAGATTGGTACAATCTGATGAGATTAACCTGTTTTCAGAATTACTAATAGGCTCATCCCTAATATGTGGTTTTCCTTTTTACAACATTTTCCTCTCTTGGTTTAACTTAGGGTTGCATGGATAACAATCAGAGTCACCCAAGTTACCTGTTATGTTGTTTGAAAACTAATACCTTGATTGTTTTCTTATTGTGGATGAAGGTAAGGGTGCTCTCTCTCTCTGGCTTTTGCTAATGGAAGGATATGTTGTCACTTTCTCCTTTTCTCTATGCAAGACCCCATAGTAACTAATATATGGCCTGTAGATTTTGACTGATGTATCTTCTAAAATAAATGACTAAATATACATTTCTACTTAACTGTTGTGGTCTAGGGTTCTTGAGCTTCTGATGGGAACTAATAAGCTACTTCATTTTATATGTGTATAAGTACTTTTTTGTCATGGTTGTATGGCACGATGCTGTCTCTTTGATTTCCTATGAAACTCCCCCGCGTTCTTGAGCTTCTGATGGGAACTAATAAGCTACTTCAATTTATATGTGTATAAGTACTTTTTTGTCATGGTTGTATGGCACGATGCTATCTCTTTGATTTCCTATGAAACTCCCCCGCGTGCCATTTGGATATGCATTGATGCAACTATACTTCTCTCTCTCTCTCTCTCTCTCTCTCTCTCTCTCTCTCTCTCTCTCTCTCTCTCTCTCTCTCTCTCTCTATCTATCTATCTATCTATCTCTATATACATCTTCACAATGAATATTTTCATAACAACATATTTTTCATTAACTTTTAGGTTGTAGCCGTATGACACGCTGGTGTAATTTTGAGTATCCCTAAAACTCCCACATGCATCATTAGGACAATTGACCTTGATGCAAATATTCTCTCTCTCTCTCTCTCTCTCTCTCTCTCTCTCTCTCTCTCTCTCTCTCTCTCTCTCTCTCTCTCTCTCTGAACACTTGAATGAGCGCGCTACTTGAATGAGCGCTAGCGCCCACTGCTTTGATATAAGAGAGAGAGAGAGAGAGAGAGAGAGAGAGAGAGAGAGAGAGAGAGAGAGAGAGAGAGAGAGAGAGAGAGAGAGAATTGGAGGAAGATAGACAGAGATAAAGGGTAAGCAATAGAGAGAGTGAAGAAGAAAGATAAAGAGATAGAGAGAGGGAGAACGTGGGAGAGAGAGAGAGAGAGAGAGAGAAGAGAGGATTTAAGGGATAAAGATAGAGAGAGAGAGAGAAAGAAATAAAGAGAGAGAGAGAGAGAGTGATGGAGGTAACTTTTGATCTTATTCAAGTTGAAATCCATCACTTAGTGCATAGTTCATGCACTATTGTACTTTTAGCACCAAAGTGTTTGATAAGGACAATCTTCTTCGTTTCCCCGAGAAGATCAATGGAAACGACATGACTGTACTCCTTGATAATGGAAGCTCGTACAATTTTGTGGATGCAAAATTGGTGCAAAAATTGTGCCTGCAAATGCAGGACAATGACCATGAGTATCACGTGAAGATAGCTCGTGGTGGCGAGGATACGGATGTATGGAATCATATGGTTCCAAATTCGACGCTTGAGCATGTCGGGAGCCATGGGGGAGGAGAATTGTTGTGAATGGTCCCTAAGGGACACTTCATAGCTGTGAAGGCTCAGGGGGGAGGGGGGCTAGTACTGCACAAGGCAAGAGGTGACAGTAGGCAATGCAACATAGGTGACAATAGTCGGGGACAACTTCCTGATATTTTGTGCGTTGATGTGTCATGACAGTATGGCATTCTCTTTGCTGACTTGGCAAGCTAGTGTTGGAGGGCACCTGTGTAGAAGTCCAAGCTAATCTATCTTGGAACCTAATTTGCTTAACAATCTAGCCTACACACACTCACTTGTGTGCACAGTGTTTGTCTATCACCAACCTTAGCTAGCACGATCCCATTCCCATCAAAGTGGTATCAAAGCCATGGTGTGGTAGCTAGGTTTGTTGTTATGCATTTGTGTGTTAGTAATTAGCACCTCCATAAGAGTGATTAGTATTTATTAATCATTGTTACAATCCATGGGAATTTTTTATAACTAGTTGCATCTCTCACTAATTAAGCCTTAATCTAGCTATGTGTGGGCATGTCATTAGCACACCCAAGAGGCCACTACCCTCCATGGTTAGGTAGGCTTGATTAGGGAGAGGATTAGTATCTTTTTTTGCGTTTGCATTTAGAACACACTGTGTTGAATTTCTAGTAGTTTGCATTTTCCATTAGTTTTCTCGACTTCGTGTTTGCCAGGCATTACTCATATCATCTCGAAGTGCTCCCTGCAAGCTCTCCATTCTGAGGAGCCCCCTCATCTCCATCCTCAATTTTTGCTATATTTGTGTGTGTGTGTGTGTGTGTGTGTGTGTGTGTGTGTGTGTGCGCGCATGCGCACGCGTGTGTGTGTGTGTGTGTTGTGTGAAAGTTCTTGTAAAACCAAGAATAAAAGTTTATTTTTGTGGCGGCTTTTCACACAAGTGGCTTGGGCGTCTTGGCCTAAGGGGTTGACTAATTAAATCAAGGCCTGGTGGGCTTGTGGCTCAAATTGGAGAGTTCCAACATGGGCATGGAGGGCAGAACCAAACTTGGCTGCTAGATTAAGCTTTTTGATGATGGTGGGTCCGGAAGAGGTCCTTTTCACGCTGTTACTCACAAACGTCTAACTTCGTCCCACAAGTGGACGCTCCAGTGGTCACCTTCTTTAACTCAGAGACCCTTGCTAAGCAGGCATTCTTGTGCTTTGCTACCCTGAACCTCATGTAGCTCCATCCCGAGTCCCCTGCACTTAAGACCTTGCTAGGGGTGCCTTCCCACTGTTACACTCAGGGGGGTTTCCCACCTGCAAAGAGCCCAAAGCTACCAAGGCTACAAAGAGGGATTCAAAGGCAACCCTGTCAAGATTCAAGGGCTTCTCCGAGGCAAATAATCCAAAGCCTTCAAGGCATCCAAAAGGAGCTTCAAGCATCAAGCATCCAATAGATACGTTCAACAGAAAACAAGCAAAGATCAAAAGTTGTGAAGAAGGGCTTCACCCTAGTGAAGAGGAGCTTCACAAAGTTCAAAGGTTTTCTCTCAAGCTTCAAGAAACCTCAAAGGGGAGCCACATCGAGCACATCAAGGGCATCAAAGAAGACAATTTTCTTGTGATGGGTGACTTCACTTACGTGAAGAGGTACTTCACAAAATTAAAGAAATCTCTCTCTCTCTCTCTCTCTCTCTCTCTCTCTCTCTCTCTCTCTCTCTCTCTCTCTCTCTCTCTCTCTCTCTCTCTCTCTCGCATTAAACTCCAAAATTCTGCAACCAAGCAGAATATTTTGCCGGTGTATGTTTATCCATCTATCATTGAGAAGAATGATGTCATTGTGCACTTTTATGGATTCAAGACAGTGTTCTTGGAGAGTGCAAAGACTGCTCCAAGGCATCATGGGGGAAGTTGGGAATTCCACCTCAAGGGGAGGGAAATTTGCAGCAATAGCATTCGCATCCGCATTAGTAGTTTTATCATCAGTGGTTTTTTGCATTGTACTTGTTTTCAATAAATCTCAAGTGAATGCTCTAGCGACATCAACATCATTGGCACCCACAAGGTGCGACTAGAAGACTCCAAGAATGGAATGAAGAAAAGAAGGAAGGACTTGAGTGTTTCAAGAATAAATACAAAGATTGTAGCCTCTCTTCAAGGGGAGGATTTTTGTCATCCTTTGTGGATATGTATTGATATCTTATGTGAATACCATGTGTCATCCTTAGTGGATATAGAATCTTCAGTGTATTGTCCTAGTCCAACCCTCAAGGGGAGGATTGTAAGGTATGAGCTTTGTCCTAGAGTCACTAGAGTATGAGTGAATGAGAGAAGAGTGGCATTGTCCCACATGTAATGGTGTAGACTATAGAGCTACTTAAAGCCCCTTTCATGAATAAACAAATCCAACCAAGTTTGCATTACATGTCTCTTGTCTATGGTAACTACTCAAGGTTGTGTTCATGAGTCCAAGTTAATCTATCTTGGAAACTCATTTGCTTGAGTAACAATCTAGCCTATACACACACTCACTAGTGTGCACAATGTTTGTCTATCACCCACCTTAGCTAGCACGATCCCATTCCCATCATAAATCCCAAGGGTAAGTTTATTTTTACCGAAGTCTATTTTAATTTAGTAGGTCAAAAATTAGCAAGTAGACTTTGGCTTGAGTCAGATTCATAGAGATTCCAAAGGATGGTGCAAAGGTCTTGCACAAGAGCTAGTTAAGTTGAAGGTAAGGTTATGGTTTTAATTAATGGAAGTAAAAGAAAAGGACTAAGGTTAGATCAACCCTACCATATTTAAAAAGTTGAGACTAATCCTTCTCTTCTAAGTTTAGCTAGTCCACATGTCCAAAGTAGCTTGCATTTTTTTAATGGAAAGTTGGACAAATGTGTGTGTGTGTGTTTGTTGTGTACACTTTCTAAGACAAGTCAAAAGTGAAGGGAGGCGAGTTTTTTTCAAGATAGCAAGGGGAAAAAGTGTCAAAGGATGTACTAGTTGCATTATAAGTGTTTATATGAAGATTTTTGGCAAGGAGAGGATGGGGAAAAAGAAGAGGCTCGTGGGTTTTTCTCTCTATTTTCTCCCTCATTCTCACACTTTCAAGTGCCCTTGAGTGGTCGAGCAAATTCTCTCTCTCTCCCTCTCACATGGAAGCTCAAGAGACTGTCTCTATGTTCAAGCTTTTCGCTATGGATGCAAGAACAAGCAAGAGGTCCTCATGAAAGCTCTTCTTCTTCTTCTCTACTATTCTAGCTATGCTTAAAGCTTCCTCATGGAGTAAGCCTACTATAAATTATTACTTATTTTCTTGAAAAATACTTCTTTTCACCCTCATCTACCTCCATCCTCACAGTCCTTTCTCCCCACTGGCATGTTTAGGTGGAATCATGAAGCTCGTCATCTTCTTGGTTCAAGGAAAGCTCTGGAACAACACAAGAATTGTATTGTAATCAAAGCTCTCATTGAGAGGATTACCATACAAAGTCCTTTTGGAGGGGGGAGTGGCTCCAAGTAAATCCTGTCCTCAATAAGTTATCAATCTTGAGTGTGTTATTCTCTTCAAGTTATGTGCATGATTTTGATGTTCTAATGTGTAAATGTGCAATGAAATCATCCACCAACACAATCTACATTCCTCCTCTTAAGGGAAAACTCTCTCCTTTCATAGTTTAATTCCGTTGGTATTAGAGCCAAGGTTTCTCTTTTATTGCCTGAGAAGAGAGGTCCTTAAGTAATCTATGAAAGGTTGAAGTTGTTCATTGCAATAGGGTAAGTGAGATTGGGACTTATTATCTTGAATGGCATGCATGTTTGCAAGGTATGGGGGACACCATCGTGAACTATGGTCTTAATGATGGAGACACTTTAGATTTTTCTATGGCTCTACCACCATTATTGAGCTATTAGCTGCTTGATAGGAATTGGTGTTAGCGTAGTACTGTTAAACCCACTCCACTCATCTTTGCAATTAACAATACTCTAAACTACGGGCGTAGTTACTTGAGTGCTTATTTCAAGTGAAGTAGCAGCCAAGGTTTTGAAAGTGCCAAGGAAAGAGCTAACATATATATAAAAGAAACTCTAATCATGGCACAACATAGTCAAGAGAATATGATTAATATTGAGAACTTGGATTTAGCACTTGGTGCAACCACTGATGACGGTTGAAGAGTCGTTGACTATCTTTTTGGCAAGCTTAAGAAGTTATGGCAAACTGTACTTTGTAAGTGGAGTTTTAAAGTTGAATACAAGCTCTTCAAGTTTCTCCAAATACCCAAGGAGAGAGAGCTCCCGTGAGGCCTCATAGTGAGACATCCAAAAGAGGAATCTATTTGGGTAATGAAGAGGAGATGCGGGAAGGATCTTCAAGGAAAATTGTTTGAGAAGGAGAAGTGTGTCAAGAACTTTCAACGGAGAGGTATGGAGGTGACTCCCATTATCTTTGAAATCAATGCAAGCCCAAGAAGGAAATGAGAAAAGCGGACACCTAGCCATGCCAAGAAGAAGAGAAAGTTATCAGCTAGTCCCTCCCATGAAAATCCTAAGAAGGGAGACAAAGAACCTAAGAAAGAGGAAGCAGAGAAAGCGGTCATCGTCCTTTCATTCTTCTTCTACTTGCTCTTTATTGTCATCATCTTTAAATATAAGGAAAGCAGTGACACACCACCCAAGAAAGCAAAAAGAAGAGGCAAATGAAGAAGCTATGTGGCATGGAAGAGGCCACACAAGCTTTGTCATAAAATCTAATATCTCATTCTCCCAAATGATTTTCTCATGTTAAACTGATCATTTAATATGGGGAAGTACCAAGGGAGTAAAAGCTAGAATATTGGTAAGGCTGCCATTCTGGTCTCAGCAAGGATCCAAAGGAGGGAAAATAGGGATCCAAAGGGAGACAGTCTGCAAAAGAGCAATGTGCTTCAATGGGGCTTAAAAGAGCTAAGGTTTAGCTCCATTAAGACTTCCATAGGCTAAAGTTTCCAAAAATTAACTAATAAGTCCAATGGCCAAAGGTGGAAAATATTGGATGATTATGGGAAGACTAAAAAGTTTTCCCACATCCCTAGGAAGGAGGGGGTGAGCCCTAATGGTAGAGGATGAGAGAGAAACACACACAGACACTCCCACGCTCTCCCCAAAGGGAAGAATGGACACATGGCAAGCTCCTAGCCCAGTTGCCCCCAATCTCCCCTCAAATCCTATTGGATGGCCATAGAGGTGGACCAATGAGAATTAGGCTAGAGTAAAATTAGTCTAATCAATTTTAAAATGCTTGATAAAAGAACCAATATAAATTAAGCTCCCTAGAAGACTATTGGATAGTCTACCAAGGGGTCCAATGAGCATCTAGCAACCCAATGGCTTTCTTGATTCCTATTGGCCAAAAGACTAAAATGTCCAGTAAGAGTTTAAATAAATTATATAATTACCTAAAGCTCTCACAAAAGGGGAAAGGGGGACACATGTCACAAGGCTATCAATTATGCTTCTTATTTGTTATTGGCTAAGTCCGATAGGAACCAATGGGAAGCCAGCAAGGGCAAAAAGCAAGAGGGGTCGACCAAGTAGAGAGAGAGTTGGCATTTTTAGTCTAACTCACTTTTCTACACACACAACTTATGTGTTGAGCAAGAACTCCATCTCCTTCTCCAAGCATTGAGAAGTAGAGGCCTACACCAACAACTTTTGGCTATGGAATGCAAATCCGACCAAGAGCCAAGCTTCAATGGCATGATCATCTCCTCTACCATGCTCATTACTAAGCTTATCTATTTTATTAGAGTAATTATGTGAGGAGAATACTTCTTTCTCGTAAGATACATCTTCTTCCTCTCAATCTTTCCTCATTCCCTGCTAGCTCTCACCATTTTTGAAGGTGTGTGAGGTCTTGGGATGGAGGCTAGGGAAACTAGGTGTGTTTTTCAAGCATAATTTGGTGCATGAAGCTTCCATCTTCATTGCACCAATGAGTTTTGTCAAGGAACACAAAGATTGTCTTGTACAAAAGTCTCCTTTGATGGGAGAAGCTATAATACAAAGCCTTTTTGGAGGGGGGACCGGCTCCATGTAAATCGGATCCTCAATTGTTGTCAATTGTTAGATTTCTCTCTCTTTTCAAGTATTGTCTATGCTAAACTAGCTAGGTGTAAATTGCTATGTTGCTTTCTTAAATTAAGTACTCTCTCTATGCTCATTAGGAACTTGTTCTTAATGAAATGCTCACCATGTTATCGATTTCCGCACACACGTTACTAGTGCATTAAATGTTACAAGCTTTAAAAGTTCAAAGAGGGAGGAAAGAACATCACTTTACTTACCTACGATGGGACATTTGAAGCACCTGATAAAGTGTTGGCTTTCATCCAACAATTTGATGCGGCTTTTGGAGATGAAAATTTATTGGAATCGTCAAAGCTCTGAAATGTCTCCATGCATTTCCAAAAGCCAGCCCGTCAATGGTGGTGAGCCTACGTGCCCAAGGAGAAGCTCCAAAGACATGGAAGGCCTTAAGAATTGCTACTACAAAGCAACTCCTTGAAAGTGATGCCAAAAATAAGGTCTCCATGCAATGGCAAAGCTTGAAGATGGCACCTTATGACTCTATTCAAAATTATGTAGATAAGTTTTGTGTAACATCTCAAAGCCAATGTCTACAAGAAGATAGACTTTTGGAACAAAAGTGACAATTTTGTGCCAACCTATCTGAAGAGATGAGTATATCAACTCACGAAGACCCAAAACTATCTCGACAATCATACATCACATGATGGTTGCCTCGAGGATTCACTTCTAGCAAGAGAATAAGAAGGGCCCCAAGACTACGGAAGCGTTGGAAGATTCCAACAACAATGAAGACCAAGTATATATCAAAAGCAATTTCATTGTATTTGTAATACCAATCTATTGTAATATTTATCCCAAAACCCGTATCTATTGTCATGATATAATTCTGAAGCCATATGTAATTCCTGTTGTTATTACAGCAAAACTTATCTTTTGTACCATAAAACCCGGAGCAAGGGTATAAAAGGCAACCTTGTAAAGTTTTTGGGACAACAATCATTATAATGGATCAAATGAGCAAATAAGGTTCTTATGTACATCTTGTGTCTTGTTCTCTCTACTGTGGATTCTTTTCTTTGCACTGCACCGCACGGTTGTCGCATTGAAATTTTGAGGGCACCATTGTGTTTGTCTCACCGAGCTCTACATGCGGATACCTACATTGGATGTAATTATGGTCCCTAGATGATGTCATGGCTCAACACGAGCATGACAAGACATTGTAATTCTATGGGTTGCTTAATATGTATCTCACTATCTGAGTGTCATATTGCAAAAAATTCATTAATTGCGTAAGATTCCCGGCTCTTAGGAGAACATAGTAGGCAAGTTTGAAATTTGAAAAGTCGACCTGCATCTGGCCTACTAGAGAAACTCGCATTTTTCTCTCTCAGACTGATTTCAAGTCTAATCCAGTTCTGTTCCGTATGGTCTTAGGAGGCTTCTTATTGAGTTTGGAGTCAATTGGAGTTGATTTGCTTGTAGATTTATATGTGGTTGTGTGAGAGGTTTAGAGGATAAAATCCAAGATTTATGTAGTTAGAACGCACACTGAGTGTCAAAGTGGAGTGTACTGTGTTTAAACGAGAGAGTGACCATCTCTTGGCGTACCTCCATGCCCTAGTCTAGTTGCTTAGCATAGCATAATAACATAGTAATGGAGATGAAGGAGATGGAAAGCATGCAGTTTGGAGCATGGCTCTTGGTTGGATTTGCATTCCATAGCCAAGAGTTGTTGGTGTAGGCTCTCGACTTCTCAAGCTTGGAGAAGGAGATGGTGTTCTTGCACAACACACTATGAGAATGAGTGTGTGTGAGAGCGAATGAGAGAGGGTATATGGCCAAGCACACCCCCTCCTTGCTTGGGTCGACCCCCTCTTCTAGCTCTTTCTTGATGGTGATTGGACCTCCTCAAGCCTAGCCATCACATGCTTTGTGCATATCTAGCTACAAGGGAAGCATGTCTGCTCTTGATTCCATATCATACCCCCAAAGTAGAGTGACAAATTGTACTTGTTGTATCATAAACATGATTCTAAGCATGCATACTACTTAAATTTGTGCACAGTAAAAAGAGATACGTAGTCTTATAAGACAAAAACATTGATCATTTAAAAGAAACATTTACATTTGCTTACTCTAGTGTAGCATCGTAAGCATTGACCTGGTTCATACTATCCTTAAGCTATGTTCCTTGCATCCATCTAGTATCTTCAAAAGGATAATTTTTGAATTTAATAAGGTATTGTCGAATAATATTACCATACCGTAGTACCTTGTCCTCATGTCGAAGGATAGCTTCCGGTTGTAGAACCTCTTCTTGATCTTTGATCTCTGGGGGGTCTTTAATAATTGGGTTTGTTGGTGGCTCTCCTTTGTAAGGCTTGAGTAGGCTGACATGAAAAGCAATGTGTATGAGTCAATGGTTGAGAAACTTGAGTTGATACATCTTATTGATTGGTCTTAAATTTTGAAAAGGACCATAGTATCTTTTTGCTAATTTAGCACAACACTTTTGGTAGCTCGTAGGATTTTTGCCCTTAGTTTGCCTTGATCGAGCCTTGGGAAACTTAAGTAAGACCCAATCATTTTCTTTGAACATTAAGGCCCTTCTATGCTTGTTAGCAACATCTTTTTGCCTTTGTTGGGAGATGGATATAGCCTCCTTAATCTTTTGGAAAGATTCTTGTAGGTCTCGGCTATAGTCATCGATAGCGAAGATCTTCCCATGTACCTTAAGTAGCAAGGGACTTTTGGGTCTTCCCTCAATGATTTCAAAAGGTGACTTTCGTATAGTAGTATGGACAATGTTATTGTACACATACTCTACAAGTGGTAGATAGTTCTCCCATTGTGAGCGTTGATCAACTTCTGTACCATAAGTCTTTAGTAGATCGAGAATCGTAAGGTTAGATCTCACTTTGGCCATCCTTTTGTGGGTGATAGGCCGAAGAGAAATTCAACCTTGTACCTAGATTTTCAAAGGGACCTTTCCAAAAATTACTAGTCATTCTAGGATTTCTATCTGACACGATGGATGTTGGAAATCCATGGTGTTTGAAAACCTAAGATATGAAGAGGGTTGCCATTTGGTGTGCTTTAATAGTCTTTTTGATAGAAATAAAGTGTGCTTGCTTGCTAAATCTGTCTACTATTGTCCATATTCCTGTATTCCCATGGATAGACTTGGGTAATCAAAAGATAAAATCCATGGATATACTCTCCCATGGTGAATTAGGTATTGGTAATGGCTGGAGTAATCCAGGATGCTTCCCTCTATCATACTTGGTCTTTTGGCATACCACACATTTTGAAACATACTCTTGTATATCCACTTTCATGGTGGGCCAATAAAAATATGTCTCTACTCCTCAAAGAGTAGGTTGAATCCCTCTATGCCCCACATAGGGAGGAGCATGGGATTCATACATCACTTTCACGAAGGGAGTGAGTAACACATAGCCTATTTCCATGGAGAAGATAAACATCCTGCAAGGTAAATGGTTCCTCTTTCTTCCCTAAGGCAAGGGCTGACATTATGTCTTTAAAATCAGGGTCAGTAGCGTACTCATCTATCATGGAAGATAGATCATTGTGAGTTGTTATAGACATCACATTTGCCCTCGATTGTCGTGAGTGCATTGGCCACTTGATTATGCTTACTGTCAATATGAGCAATATGAAATTGAATCGCGAAAGAAAATTTATCCACCTCATTTGTTTGTCAGAGAGGTTGGTTTGGGTCATGAAGTACTTGAGACTTTGGTTGTCCGTTCGTAAGATGAATGGAGTCCCCAATAGATAGTGCTTCCAAGTGTCGATGGCATGTAGGAAAGCTAGTAGCTCCTTCTCATAGATGCCCAATACTCGCTCGCTGAAATTGAATCTTTGAATTTCATATGCTATGGCATGCCGTTCTTGAAGCAAAGCTGCTCCAAGGAAACCTCCACAAGCATCACATTGGACCTCAAATGGTTTTGAGAGATCCGATAGTGTAAGTATAGGTTGAGAGGTAAGCTTTTCTTTAAGCTTCTCAAAAGCACTTTGCTCTTTAGCAGTCCATATGTACTTAATATTTTTTTGTGGTCAAGTCATATAGTGGTCCTGCTATCTAGGAAAATTTAGCTATGAAGCCTCTATAGTATGCACATATACCAATAAAGCTTTGTAGCTTATGTAGATTCCTTGGATTAGGCCATCCTTTTATTACCTCCAGCTCGGTTGGATCCATACAG
This sequence comes from Adiantum capillus-veneris, assembly GCF_014529385.1. Lineage (NCBI taxonomy): Eukaryota > Viridiplantae > Streptophyta > Polypodiopsida > Polypodiales > Pteridaceae > Adiantum > Adiantum capillus-veneris. The sequence goes on from NC_140951.1 coordinate 147,350,819, forward strand.
ATACTAGCTTGAGAGATAATATGACCTAAGTATTGAATCTCTTGCAGGAAAAATTCACTCTTCTTTTGGTTAATGAAAAGTTTATTCTCCCTCATAGCTTGAACAACTACTTAGAGATGTTGCTTATGCTCCTCCAAAGATTTGGAGTAGATGATAATGTCGTCGAAGAACACTCCAATGAACTTGCGGTAGGGTCTAAAGATTTTCTACATAAGGCGGTTGAACGTGGTTGGAGCATTTGTCAAACCAAAAGGCATGACAAGATATTCATAACAACCAAATGTTGTACGTAACACGTTCTTTACGATATCTTCATTAACTATCCTTATTTGATGATAGCCACTTTTAAGGTCAATCCTAATAATGAAGTAGGTTGAACCTTGTAGCTTATCAAACAAATCTTCTACCCACAGTACGGGAAATCTATTTTTGATAGTGATACGATTTAGTGCTCGATAGTCCACACACATGCGATATGTGCCATCTTTTTTTGGCACTAAAAGAACTGGAGAACAAAAGGGAGAGGATCTAGGTCTCACCATCCCCTTGTCTACCAACTCATGCACTTGCCTCATAATCTCCTCTTGTTGAGCTTGAGAAACTCTATAAGGAGGAGGTTTATTCGGCGGTGAGCTCCGAGGTAGAAGCTCTATCTTATGGTCATTATCCCCTCGTTTTGGAGGTAAGTCCATAGGATGTCATTGATAAATACATCTTGAAATCTATCTAGCAAATTAGACAAGTCATATTCTTCTTGATTCCTACCACTTTGTTTTGTTAAAACATTAGGATCATTTAGAGACTCTTTGACAAAAATCGTGTATGAGGAAATTGAGCTTTTTATTTACTTATCAAAAGCATGTGAATTTACAAGTGGTATAGTACGATCGAAATAATTAGCATCTATATACATGCTCTTTTCCCTGTAGGTGAAGTAGATTCTCCTTTTAAGGAACTTCATGTTGGTAGCTATGCAAACCATGGTCCCCCCCCCCTAGGATAGCATCCTCATATTGGACATGAGAAATAAAAAAGTCTTCTTTGTCGACATAGCTTTGGACATGAAGCCTCAACTTACCAATCAAGGGAGTAACGGAGGCTTTCTTGAAAGCCCCATCGGCACAGTTACAGTATCTCCCACCTCGAAAGCTTGTATGCCCAGCTTTGTGGACAACTCCGTTGATATGAAGTTGTGAGTAGAGCGAGGATCAAATAGGATGAAGGCATCATGCTCCCTCACCTTCCCCCAAGCATATGAAAGGGATGATCCTTTGCAATGAGCATCCTCTTTTGGAGCTTTGACCATGGAAGCTCTAGGAGTCTCATTGCGGGCATTTCTTTTGGGGTAAGAATGATAACCATGTCCTTGCTCCCCACACTTAGAGCATTTGTGATCTTTACGAAAAGTCTCTAGCTCTTCAAGAGAGAGTTTGTTTTTACCTTTGTAAACTCCTTTCTTGTTGGTCTTGTTGCTATTGTTTTTGTTGTTGTTGGAATTGCCTAGGGAAGAACTTTGAGCATTGTTTTTCCCCTTTGCATCATTTTGATCTTTGTTTTCCATGGGCTTGGCATTCTTTTTAGCCCCTTGTTGGAAATTGATACGAGTGCAACCATAGTGTGGTGGATGACTTTGGTGATAGAACCGGGACGTTGGGAGTTGACATACTCGGCCATTTCTTCAGGTAATCCCGCACAAAATTGTTGCTTTTGCTCAAAGAAGTCTATCTTTTGAAAGACTATATCTTTGAGATGTAAATCCCAAAACTTGTCTACATATTTGTGGATAGATTTGTGGGAGAGTAGCTTCAAGCTTCTCCATTCAGTAAGCAATTTGTCCTTGGCATCACTTGCAAGGAATTGCTTCATTATGGAAACTCGTAGTTTTCCATGTCCTTGGGGCTTCGTCATTCAGCGGAGATTAGCCCACCATTTATGAGCAATTTTGAAAGTGCATAGCTACATGGTGTAGTTTGGAGGACTCTGTGAAGCCCTCGTCTCCAAAGGCCGTATCAAATTGTTGGATGAAGGCCAATACTTTGACAATAGCACCAAAGGTGCCATCATAGGTGAGAAAAGAGATACTCTTTCCTCCCTCTTTGAACTTCTTAATCTTTTGGGACCTTTTCCAAGCAGGGTAGGATTTGCGATGTCCTTGCCTCTTGTATTCTCTAGGAGAATAATCGTTGCTTTTGTCAAAAGAGGAGGAAGGTGAAGAAGAAGGAGGAGAGGGTGACCTCTTTCTTGCCTTTTTCTTCCTGTGTTTCCTCTCTTCCCTTTTGGAGTGACGAGGAGAAGGACTATAGGATGATCTTTTCCTCTTGGGAGGAGTTGGGGATTGTCGAGACCGACATCTTTGAGGAGCCACATCTTCAGAGGAATTTGGAGATTCACTTCTTTATCGTCCATTGGATTCCTCCTCTTCTCTTATCAAGAGAGTTTTCTTTTGGAAGTCTCAATAAGAGGCTTCCTAAGATCTCTCTCTTCTTGGAGAGGCAGGGAAATCCCATAAGCACGAAGTTGTTGGGTAACTTCGACTTGCAAGGTAGGGTTGTCCATAGCTTGTTGTTGCAACCTAGTAACAAGATAGTTCACAAACATTGGGGCATCATCAGTAGCACCTTCATGTGCAGAATCAAAATTGTCAATAGTTATTCTACTCTCTTTATTATTGTAAACTTATGTTTATGCTACTTTGTGCTTTGGTACCCTCAAACACCTCAGTTGCTACTCTTCTTTGCCTTTAAAAATTAGCTCTCAAGTAGCCACACCCGTGGTTTAGAACTTGTTGATTGCAAAGAATAGTGGAGAGGGTCTAATATTGCTTGGTTGATTATGGTTCTTGTTGATCTTGCTAGTAGCTCAATAATGGTTAAGCCAAAGGCAAGCCCCGAGAGACTCCATTATTAAGTCTATACTTCTCAATGGTGTACCTCAAACTAAGTTCTTTTCAGCCAAGATAATAGATCCGTATATCACTTACCTTTCATGTCCAACCTTTCATTGAAAACTTAAGGATCTCTCTTCTTAAGCAAGAAAAGAGAAACTAATAGCTATGATACCAATGTAATGCAATATGACTATGACATGGATAGTAGCGGAATTTAAATAACCATAGTGAACATTTCCTTTGAGAGGGTTCTTTAAGGAGCATAAGAAGAGTACTTGATTAAAATTAGCAAAATGAACATTACACCTAATTAGCTTGGCATGAACAATACTTGTAAGAGAGAGAGAGAGAGAGAGAGAGAGAGAAGATTAGAGAAATTGACAACAGTTGAGGACTGATTTACTTGGAGGCGGTCCCCCCTCCAAAAGGATTTTGTATTATAGGTTCTCCCATGAAGAGAGACTTGGTACAATACAATATTTGTGTTCCTCGTGACCTCGTTGGTGCAATGAAGATGGTAAGCTTCATGCACCAAGATTATGCCCTTAACTATCTTACCAAAGCATTAACATGTCCTCGGCCTCAGTCCTAAGACCTCAAACACCTTTGAAGGTGGAGAGAGCTAGCAGGGAATGAGGGTAGGGAAGAGGAAGAAGAAGTAACATACGAGAAAGACATAGACGCCTCACTTGGTATTACTCTTGTTGCTTAGCATAGCATAATAGCATAGTAATGGAGATGAAGGAGATGACAAGCATGCACTTTGAAGCATGGGCTCTAGGTTGGATTTTTATTCCATAGCCAAGAGTTACTTCTCAAGCTTGGAGAAGGAGATGGTGTTCTTGCACAACACACTATGAGAATGAGTGTATGTGTGAGTAAATGAGAGAGGGTATATGGGCAAGCACACCCTCTCCTTGCTTGGGTTGACCCCCCTCTTCTAGCTCTTCCTTGATGGTAATTAAACCTCCTCAAGCCTGGCCAATCACATGCTTTGCATATCAAGCAACAAGGGTGGCATTAGGTAAAATGCCCTTCATACTCCTTTGAGAGAGAGGGCTTGAGTAATGTTTAGCTCAATTAATTAGATAAACTAAATTCTCAGTGGACTCCTTTAGAGGTCAACCAATAGGCTTTAGGCACAATATGAGGGCAGCATGTGTAGGTGCTTGATATGTTTCCTTGTTGCCTCTTAGGTCTTGGGCTTGCCTTGAGTGGGTGTGTGTGTTCTCTCTCATGCCCCTAGCTTTAGGGCTCTCTGTTGGGTGTAGGCCAGGTGGCCGTGGGAAACCACCCTTATTAACTTTTTACCCTGATCAATATAGGGAGAGAAAGTGAGAGAGTTGACTTACTCTCTCACTTTTGTCTCCACTAACCCAACTCCCTGTGCAACTTCTCCTTCTTCCCCAATTCCTCCCCTTCTCTTGTTTGCTTCTGTCTCTTGCACACTCCGCACAAGCACATCAATTGGTATTAGAGCTCAGGTGGGCACGACAGCGATGGTGGTTGTAGATCATGGAGCTTGCACGGTAGAGAGCTTAGCCTTAATCGAGCTTAGATCTTGAGAAAGGGAGTCGAAAGAAAGCTCGAGCTTGGAGCTTGAGAGCAAAGTAAATCGAAGGCAAGTGAAGAGCTTGGAAAAACGGACACTGAGCAGCAAAGAGCGGAGCAATGTGAGCATATTGGGAGAGTAGTCGGGCAAACAATGCAACAAACAAGAAAATAAAGTATAGGTTTGCAAATTCAAGCCATTGGAAGCCTTGCCAAATCGAGCAAGCAAGCAGAGCATCACGAGGAGATCGAGCAACACCATCAAGCAAGGCTTGGAGAGTCGAATTGAGCAAGGGAATCTTGGGCAACCACAACAACAATTCGAGCTTGAATTGGCGGGGGGAGGGGGGGACTCCAAACTCTGAAGTGCTGCAAGGGGAATCGAGATGAGCAGCCAGGCAAGGGAATCCAGAGCCCGAGAGCTCATAGGTTGGGAATTTGGGCAGCAACCTCGAGCTCCCGGTCAAGCAGTAGGAGAAGAAGAAGTTTTTTTTATGGATGGTGTGTCACACACACAATGCAGGCAACCAAGGCCGAGCAAGAGCATCCACACACAGAAACACACAACTAGCTAGATCAAGTGTTGAATGAGCAAAGAGTAGCACTTTGAGATGGTGCATTCCTGCCAACACTAACGCTATTCCCACCACTCCTGCTCACAACCATCTCCACAAATACTTACCATGAGATCTTTTGCCATCAAGGATGTAGTTGAGATCCCAACCAGCAATGCCGAGCACAATCATGTACATGCAAAAATTGAGGAAGAGCAAGCCAGCGGCGGCCAAGGAGCACCCTTCGTCTGCTTGACTCGCCAAAACCTGCAAAAAGGTCGACTTGTTCTACAGCTCGACCTACAGAGCCAAAAAAGTCGATTTCTTTAAAGGGATAAAACCACACACTTTAGTGTGTGCAAGGAGTTGTTACCACCGAACTTGCAACAAACCCTCGACCCCTCACCTCGAGCTTGAATAGAGAGAGATCAAGCTTCAGATATCTGCTGGAGAGATTGAGAGATCGACCAAGAGAATGAGAGATCCAATTCTAAGGCGAGACCCCGAGTTTGAGAGATAAAGTTGTGAGAGAGAAAAAGCGAGCAAGTGAAAGTTCTTTTCTTTTTTCTTGAGAGAGAGCGAGCAAAATAGAGAGTGAGCAGGATTTGCGACACCGCCATATGTGCCTCGACATCGACGAGTCCCTTTTCTCTATGGCAATTCGGCTAGCCACTCTCGTCCGAAGGCAAGGAGACGACATCGACACCGACGATTAGAGCCATTTTGACCCCGAGTCTCACACTTTGGCATCGGCTCCATAGTACTCTCGTTTTACAGGCGGATTTTTCACATCCGACTCGACATTGGTTTCACGCGGACAACATTTTTCCACGATCGACAATTGTACTTGCCATAGACACGAGTGAGGCACCTCTACCACAAAGGAAGGACACCCAGCATTGGCACCAAGTGCATCGATCGCGTTGTACGGCATGATTTTTGGCTACGACACCTTTGGCGGCTATTTGACTAACGTATTTCTGCCCATCGGACAGAAATCGACACATAGCGACACCGACACGCAGGTTACAAGTTACAGGGGTTTTTCAGCCTATTTACACACAGATTCTCCAGATTTCCAGACAGCTTTCACAAGAGATTTGGGCAGTCATTTTGACAACAAATTCTCTACGGACAGATGCGTTGATAGATGCACTTTGCTCTGAGCACACCTAGTGCTACTGAGCTCTTTTGAGAGCAAATATCCCTGCAGGGATCACTTTTACTGCATGCAGCAGCTCTTGGCACTTGTTTAAGCGTGGTTCACTCATGTACGTTGAGTTGCGGACACTGCCCACTGTACTATGTGTGTACTATGTGTGGAGCTATTTTTGGCTATTTTGGTAGTGTTTTCCCAGCCGACTATGAGGCTCCGACCAGAAGAGCACTTTCTGAGACTATGGCTAGTCCATTTGTGCCTGCATTAGCCTTTGGAGGGTCGATAGCGTGAGGTTTTCTTTGAGCTGGGGTGTGCTCGAATGTTGAGACACCTTCGGTGATATAGGTAGCTGGAGTTCCCCGCTTTTTGATACCCTCGTCATAGGATATGTATCTAGATGATTTTTTGTGCTTTTGATGTCGAGTTAGCGGTCACACAGTAGTTTTTTGTGCAGTAGATGCCTAGTTAGTGCATTTGGCACATTTATGTGTATTTTGAGTTGAGTTTTGACTCCTCATACAAAGGAGACTCTACCCAAATTTCTGCAGCTTCTTGCCATAGTTTGGCACCTCTCAAACCCTCTTGTTAGTGATGGCTTCTTCTTCGAAAAAGGAGGAGTATTTCATTTGCAAGTTCGATGGTAGCAACTTCACCATGTGGAAAGAGCGCATGAAAGATGTTTTGACAAACAAAGGCCTATCAGAAGCGTTGAAAGAGCGTGCAGAGGATGATGACTATACGCAAGCTCAGTGGGAGCTTTTGGATGCGAGAGCCATGGCTTTGATACGTCTACATCTAGCCGAGTCAGTGTTCTTCACTATCATAGGGAAGACAACAACGAAGGAACTTTGGGATAGCTTATGTTCAGCATGGGAGAGCAAAAGTGCATCCAACAAAGTTTTTCTCATGAAAAAGCTTATGAAGCTCAACATGAAAGAGGGTAAGACAGTTTCCGGTCACTTAAACGAGTTCAACTCCTTGTTCAGTCAGTTGACATCTCAGGGCTTTAAGGAGTTTGACGATGAAATCAAGTCTATATTCTTGTTATACTCTCTACCCAGTTCATGGGACATCTTTTGCAGAGCCATTAGCAATTCGACTCCGAATGGCAAGTTAGTGTTCAATGTTGTCACAAATGCGTTGCTCACTGGAGAGATTCAACGTAAATCTCTCGATGGTGCTAGTCATGGAGATACATATATGGCTGGCAGTTCAACAAAGACAAGAGGCCGTAACAGGAACAAATACAAAAGCAAAATTAGAGAGTGAAATCCTCGCAGTCCGAGACATAGGAAGTCAAGTAGAGATTGCAATACCAGAAATGTCGTGTGTTACTATTGCCACAAGAAGGGCCATTACAAAAAGGATTGTCACAGTTTCCTAAGAGATCAAAAAAACATGCAAAAGGATAATTTTGGCAAAGGCAAAAGTATGGTAAAATTTGAGGTGCTCAATGTGGTTGAGTCTCACATACCTACCATTGCAGTAGAGGATGCTCCTCCTCCAGTGATGAGCATTATACCAATAGAGATTCATGTAGAGGTGACGACAGATCCCTTAGATGTTCTCATTTTCACTTTAGATCTTACTCCATATGCTTTGGTTGCACGGGATGAAGGTTATGCACAGAATTGGATTCTTGATTCTGGTGCAAGTTTTAATGTCACATCGCATAAAGAGTGGTTTTCCTCTTATGCATCCATGCATGGCATAGTCAAGCTTGGTGATTCCTACGAGCTTGACATTATTGGCAGCGGTGATGTGAAACTTCAAATGCATAATGGTGGCTCTACTTTTGTGTTGCAGAATGTCAGACATGTGCCCAAGCTTATAAAGAGCTTGCTTTCTACAGAGCAATTGGGTGATCTTGGCTACACTACAGTCTTTGGTAATCGTTCTTGGATGATTTTTAAGAACAACCTTATCATGATAAAAGTTCAAATCTATGTTTGTTTCGAGCGTTGACGAACACTCTATCTATGTTGGCAAGCTGCCGTCTATTGAGTTGTGGCATAGCCGGCTAGGGCATATTAGCCAAAAGGGAATGAAAACACTTTAGCTGGGTAATTACCTGTGTTAGATTCCATGAACTTTCCATTGTGTGAGCGTTGCCTATACAGAAAACAAACTAGGTTGACTCTTCGCCATTGAACAAGAAACTAGGTGAACCCCTAGACTTAGTGCACATTGATTTGTGTGGTCCAATTCCACATAAAACTCTAGGGGGGGCAAACTACCTTCTCACGTTCATAGATTATTCTACCCAAAAGGTGTGGGTATATCTACTTCAGCATAAGGAAGTGGTCTTTTCTTCAAAAAATCCTCTCCATGGTTGAGAACCAATAACGCAAAAAACTCAAAGGTTTTCACACGGACAATGGTGGAGAATACGTCTCCATGGAGTTCAAGAATTTTTGCATTTGAAAAGGCATTCGTCGACAGTTTACTACTCCATACACACCTGCATAAAATGGGATAGCTGAAAGAATGAATCGCACGATTCAAGAGCGAGTTATCTCTATGATGTCTATGGCGAAGCTTACTCCAGAGTTTTGGGGGGAAGCTGTTTTGACAGCAATGCACATCATCAACAGGTCACTAGTTCTTCTTTGAATATCAAAATTCCAAAGGAATTATGGACTGGGAAAATGCCAAGCTATGAGCATCTATGTGTATTTGGATGTGAGGTATATGCACATGTGCCCAAAGAAATTCCTCGCAAGTTCGATCCCACGGCTATTGTCTTTGGCACCCAGAATCCGACAAAGTCATTCGTAGCTCACACGTGATTTTCAATGAATCAAAAATGCACAATTAGCCCATTAAAGAAGTTGAGTACATATGCGTTTTTTTAAAGGATATGGACTCCGAACCAACTCAATTAAGTACAGTTGTACCTACTCCTCAAGTGCAAGATAGTACTATTGCTTCGGAGAGAGCAAAGTCCACTAGTTAGGCACTGAGACGCTCTGTAAGAGTATCACATGTGCCCGAGCAGTTTGTGACGGGAATACACCACATTTTGGTCTCTAACAGTGGAGAGCCAACCTGTACAAAGAAGCTATACAAATGGATGATAGCGTTGAGTGGGAGTAGGCTATGCAATCATAATACAAATCGATTGTGGCTAATGAGACATGGGATTTGGTTGAATTACCAAAAGGCAAAAATGCTTTACCTTGCAATTGTGTATACAAGAAGAAGTATACAGCGGAAGATCCGGAGCCTAGGTACAAGGCTCGTCTAGTTGCCAAGGGTTTCAAGATTTCAACACTAACCTTTGGAGGTCTTTAATGAAGCTAACCCTAAGGTCTTTTAAGGTCCATTAGATAGCATCGCTCTTTGACATACCATCTCTCATGTGGACCCATTGACTTTGGTCCCGTGCTGAGAAAGATCCATAAGCACATGTCTATATTCTAACTCTTGTTCCCGTTTATTCTCCCACATTAAATGATCAGTTTAATATGAGAAAATAATTTGGGTTAGTAAGATATTAGATTTTATAACATGTGTGGACTATCAGACTCTTAATCGCATACCATAAAGGGTAGATTTCTTGTTCCCATGATAGAGGATCTATTTGATAAGCTACAAGGATCTACCTACTTTAGTAATATAGATCTCAAAAGTGGTTATCATTAAATAAGGATTGTGCATGAAGATATTTATACAAAGGCCTTTCGTACAACATTTGGCCTATACAAATTTCTAGTACTCTCTTTTGGGCTTACCAATGCGCCATCTACCTTTGATGGAATGATGGAGAGACTATTTAGACCTCATCGAAGCTTCACAAAGAGTGTCCAACACAATAATCTACTTTAAATCTATTGAGGAACATAAGCAATATCTTCAGGTAATATTTTAAGTTTTGAGAGATGATAAGCTTTATATGAATTAAAAGAAAAGTGATTTTTTCTTTAAAGAGATTCTAGATCTAGGTCATATTATTTCACAAAAAGGGACACAAATGGACTCTGAAAGGTTGGAGGTTATAAAAGGATGGTCTATACCAATGAATCTACATGAATTGAGAAGCTCTATACGATGTGTGCATACTTCAGACGCTTTATAGAAAAATTCTCATTCATAGTAGGGCCATTGTATGATCTAAGTAAAAAGAACGTTAAATAAGTACGGGTTGCAAAAGAGAATGAATCTTTTCAAAATCTCAAAACGAAACTACTCTTTCACCCAATGTTAATATTACCATACCTCCAATGTGATGCTTGTGGACATTGCCTTGTGTTGCTTCAAGAAGGGCATGCCATATCATACAAAATTAGGAGAATATATGACCAAGAAAAGAATCTAGGGATATATGAAAAGGAGTTGCTGGCTATTTTACATGCCTTAGATGCATGTAAGCATTAACTCCTAGTCACTCCATATATTTTGCACACAGATCACCAAAGTTTTTACTTTCTAATGCAAACTAAATTGAGTGATAAGAAAATGAGGTGGGCAAGCACTCTTTCAAATTTTAACTTTCATATTGCTCATAGCTGGTAAGCACAACCAAGTGGCCAATGTTGTTGGGGTTTAGGCCAACTGGCCATACCATTTCTAACCCATCACCTAATATCTAACCTCATTCATTGATAGACAATATAATAAGGAGATGTGAGGTGTGTTATCATCAATCTATGCTCCACCCAGTCTGTGTGTCTGATCTTCTTCTCCCTCGTAATTTGCATGCATTGTGGACTCTACAAGTGTTATCAAAGCCATATTTTCCTCTCCGCTTTCAGATACGTGCAACCCTTTTGGGAGTGGCTAAGGTTCAATCAGAGCTGATTGAGATTAAGATTTGTCTAGAGCAAATTGATAATCGACATTAGATTGTGTAACCAATCAAGTAAAGCTTGGAGTACAGTAGCTTTGTGCAAAAAGTTTTTGAGCAGGAATAGAGAGAAAGCTTAGATCAAGAGAGAGAGAGAGAGAGAGAGAGAGAGAGTACCTGAAATTCACATCCTCGCGCACGTAGTTTTAGGCCATATTTAAATTTCTGTTGTTGTTACAGCTTCTTCATTGTCCTGAGAGTATCTCCACAATGTGTCCTTGTGTTTTATCCCCCTTTCAAAGTTGTTTGTGCTCTCAGAAACTCCATTTGAGCAGCACGGTAGAAGGTAGTTTTCAGCCGATGTTTTCAATATCGAATTTGACTCTCGATGCTTCTCCAACATTTGACATCAGCTTCAATAATAGAGGGAGATTAGATGATTTTTCTTCAGCATTGAAGAAAGAGAAACATGGTGTGTGCTTTTTGATACACACACACTCTTGACGTCGACAAGTTCTCCCCTTGGCATCGACCAAACACACTCTAATTTTCAATTTTAGTGATTCAAGCATCTTCGAGCATGCGAGATGCTTACGTTCGGTGGTGGAAATCGGCATCGACACCCAGTTTTCTCGCAATAGACAACCCATTTTCTTGGCTTGCGACATCAACTTCTCTTTCGACATTAATGTGCACAAGTGAGGTGCCTCTTCCATAGATTGTCGTATGCATGTTTTGGTCATGATGTATGTTTACGGTGGTATTGCTTATGCATAGCCGTTGATGGATTCTCAAAAATAGCTCTCATATATAGATTTATACGCACAAGGACAACCACAGATTCTTTTGACACAAAAATCTATAAGCATCTTTGGCAGTGATCGGCATTTCAATTTTAGTGGGAGTTTTTTATTCGTATAGATTATGCGTATGCTAGCATGGATTTTGTGATGTGAGCTCTACTGAGAGCGTTTTACTTCCCATAGGGAGCTGAGTTCTATGATTCCTTGCTTGAACACTTGTTGACACTTGTTTATATGCCTATCACGCACTTTGCAGTGATTTCACGACATATGTACATTGTATTACAGAGGAGACTCTGTCGAATTTTCTGCAAGAAATTGACCATAAATTCTTAGTGTAACATTTAATGGCCTAGTACCTTGTGTGTACCAGAAAATACCATGATAATAGTGAGCATTTCATTAGAATAGATTCCTAATGAGACATAACAAGAGTGATTGGGTGGAGAGAGAGACAAAAAGTATAACACCTACTTAGATAGCATGAACAATACTTCAAAAGAGAGAGAAATTAAGTTATTGACAACAATTGAAGACCGGATTTTCCTGGAGCCAGCCCCCCTCCAAAAGGCTTTGTATTATGGTTTCTCCCATCAAGAGAGACATTTTACAATACAATTCTTTGTGTTCCTTCAATACTAGCTAGTGCAACGAAGATGGAAACTTCAAGCACTAAGCAAAACACTTATTAAGCACAACATCAATTCCCTTACAGTCTCAGCCCCAAGACCTCACACACCTTCGAAGATGGTGAGAGCTAGTGGGGTATGAGAGTAGATTGAGAGGAAGGAGTAGTCGTACGAGAAAGATCTACATCTTCTCACATAATCACTTATATTAGCATAGCTTAGCTTAGTAATTAGCATGGTAGAGGAGATGAGCATGCATTGAAGTTTGGCTCTTGGTTGGATTTGCATCACAAAGCCAAGAGGGGTTGGTGTAGGCCTCCCTTCTCACAAGCTTGGAGTAGGTGATAAGCTTTCCATTAAAGCTTGAGAAGAGAGAGAGAGAGTCTTCTTACTCCACACATAGACTATGTGAGTGTGTAATGCAATAATGCCTTGAGAAAATCAGCCCCCTCTCTCTCTTGGTCAACCCCTAATGCTATTTGCTCATGAAAACACCCCATTGGACCTCCCAGGCTTAGCCAATAGGATTTCAGGAGCATAAGTGATAGCCTTCTGACATGTGTCCCCCTTTCCCCTTTTGTGAGAGCTTTAGGTAATTAATTAATGCAACTAAACTCTCATTGGACCCCTTTGTCTCCTAGCCAATAGGAATCAGGCAAGCCATTGGGCTGTTGAATGCTCATTGGACCCCTTGGGAGACTGTCCAATAGTCTTTTAGAGAGCTTAATTCTTATTGGTTCTTTTATTAAGTGTTTTTAAATTGATTAAACTAGATTTACTCTAGCCTAATTCTCATTGGTCCACCTCCATGGCCATCTAATAGGGATTGAGTACACCTTGTGGGCATCTGGGCTAGGGAGCTGACATGTGTCCCTCTTTCCCTTTGTGTAAGGGTAGCTTTTGTGTGTGTGTATGAGTTTCTCTCTCATCCCCTACTTCTTGGGCTCGCCCCCTCCTATATAGGACTTGAGAATACTTTTTGGGACACACACAAAGCATCCAATTTCCCTAGACTTTGACCTTTGGACACAACCTTTGAATTTTGGAACCTTAGCATTTTGGAAGTCTTAATGGATTGAACCTTAGGGTCTTTTAAGCCATTGTTGCACATTACTCTTTTGCAGATGGCCCCCCCTTAGGATCCCTATTTTCCCTCCTTTGGATCCCTATTGTGACCGGTCTGCCAGCTTAACCAATATTCTAGCTTTTTCTCCCCTGACACTTCCCCATATTAAATGATCAATTTAACATGAGAAAATCATTTAGGAGAATTAGATATTAGTTATTATGATATTACCTCTCTCTTGAAATCATAGTCGTCCTCGACTATGGGATAGAGAAGATAAAGCATATTCATTAGTCCTTTTCCTAGCGGGTAGAGGATCCCTATGTTACCCTATGACATCGTTCCAGAATGGATGACTAGTCCATTTGGTGCTTGAGAGCGTAAGCTACAACAAGCATGTCTGCACATTAGTCCTATCAATCTTCCATAGTAGAGTGACAAGCTCTACTTGATGTTCGAAAGACGTCGTCTCCACTAACTTGATCTAAGCATGCATACTACTTGATTTTTGTGCACAATAAAGAAAAAGAGAGTCTTATAAGACAAAAAATTTGTTCATTTTTAACATTTGTACATTTGCTTACTCTTGGGAAGCATTGTAAGCATTGACAAGGTTTAGGTTATCCTTTAATTGTATGCCTTGCATCCATCTAGAATCTTCAAAAGGATAATTCTTAAACTTAATAAGATATCGTCGGATAGTCTTACCACCTCTTAGTACCTTGTCTTCATGTCGGAGAATGGACTCGGGCTGCAGCACCTCTTCTTGGTCCTCAATCTCCGTTGGGTCTTCAATAGTTGGTTCTTATGGTGGCTCTCTTTTGTAAGGCTTTAGTAGCCTCACATGAAAAGCATTGTGTATGAGCCAATGGCTGGGCAATTTGAGTTGATAGGCCATCTCATTGATTGGCCTAAGAATATGGAAGGGACCATAGTACCCTTTTGCTAACTTAGCATAGTACTTTTGGTGTCCCGTAGGATTCTTGCCCGTCGTGTGCCTTAATCGAGCCTTGGGAAATTTAAGTAAGACCCAATCATTTTCTTTAAAGGCTTGGGCTCTTCTGTGCTTGTCAGCAACAACCTTTTGCCTTTGTTGTGAGATAGAGATAACATCCTTAATCTTTTGGAAAGATTCTTGTGAAGTCGCGGAGCGGAGCATGGGTCGACTCTCTCTCTCTCACACACACACAGTGAGCTTACACAGTACAGTACGCAGAGATCTGTTAGAAGGGTTATCTCCCAAATCCTTAGTATTCACAAAGAATATGTTAGTATATACAAAGAGTTAGAGGTAAGTGAGTTAGGCGGGCGGCCGGCCATATCCGCATAAGAGGCCACTTGGGCTTTAATCCCAACAACCTCCCACTTAAAGTCCAATGTGGCACTTTAAGTAACTGTAAATCTATGAACATAAATGTACAAAGATTTACATGGCTGTCATCTATCCAATGCCCAATAACTCACGACAATGCACAAAGCCCTCTCCTGGAAGTCCCTTTGTGAGTAGATCAGCAGGATTGTCCTTGGTGTGGATCTTCAGCAGTTGTATCTGCTTGTCTTCAAGTACTTCCCTAATGAAGTGATACTTCACATCAATATGCTTAGTCTTCGAATGGAACACTGGATTCTTTGCCAATTGTATAGCACTTTGACTATCACAATATAACTCTGGCATATCTGCATTGATTCCCAAGTCTGCAACCAATCTACCAAGCCAAATAGCTTCTTTGCATGCCTCATTTGCTGCAACATACTCAGCTTCTGTAGTAGACTGCGTAACACAATCTTGTAATCGAGATCGCCATGATATGGCACCTCCAGCCAATGTAAAGACATAGCCTGATGTAGATCTCCTCTTATCCAAGTCTCCTGCATAATCTGAGTCAGTGTATCCTCTGACACTCAAATCCTGACTACCATAGCATATGCGCATACTCTTTGTATGTTTTAAGTATTTCATGATACCTTTCACTGCCTCCCAATGTTTCTTGCCGGGATTTGACATATATCTGCTAACCACTCCCACTGCAAATGCAATATCCGGACGTGTAGCAATCATTGCATACATCAAACTACCCACTGCAGACGCATATGGAATCTTATCCATTTCAGCCTTTTCTTCCTCAGACACAGGACAATCTTGTTTGCTAAGTTTCACATATGGTGGCAATGGAACACTCAATGCCTTTCCCTTCTCCATATTGAAACGTTGCAAAACCTTGTCAATATACTCTGTTTGAGATAACCAAATCAACTTCTTTGATCTGTCTCTCTCAATGCGCATACCAAGTATATGACTTGCCTCACCCATGTCTTTCATGTCAAACGATTTTGCCATCTTTGACTTCAAAGCTGAAATTTCTTCCAAGTGTTTGCCAGCAATCAACATGTCATCCACATACAAAATAAGGATCAGCCAACTGCCATCCTTAGCCTTCTTTGTATATAGACAGTGATCGAAGTCACTACGTTTGTAGCCTTGAGAAAGCATAAACTGGTGGAACTTATGGTACCATGCCCTCGGTGATTGTTTTAAGCCATAAAGACTCTTTAACAACTGGCATACCAAATGTTCCATGCCTTTCTCAACAAACCCTTCTGGCTGCTGCATGTAAATTTCCACATCTAAATCACCATGCAAGAACGCTGTCTTGACATCCATTTGGTGCAACACCAAATCCAATATAGCAACCAATGCAAGAAAGCATCTCAATGTAGTCATCTTGACCACTGGAGAGAAGACTTCATCAAAGTCAATGCCTTGTTCTTGCTTAAAGCCCTTGGCAACAAGCCTTGCTTTGTACTTTGGCTGACTATCATGAGCGGTGATCTTATACCTGTAAACCCATTTACAAGGTAGAGCCTTTTTGCCCTGTGGTAATTTAACCAACTTCCATGTCTGGTTTTTATGCAGAGCTGTCATCTCTGACTGCATGGCCAACTGCCATTTTTTCGAGTCAACCACGTGTAATGCTTCCTTGTAACAAGATGGTTCTCCGCAATCTGTGAGCATGACATAATTTAGAGATGGCACATAACGATCAGGTGGTTTGGAGACACGCTCAGAACGTCTCACCACAACTGATTCTGCCTCTCTAGCCACTATAGGCTGTTCCTGAGCCTGACCATCCTGTCTTGATGTGCTAGCACTAGGTCCATCTTCCCTGAAGACAACTCTTCTGATCTCCTCTGTCTTCTCTGGCTTAGCGTGAAACTTGGCTTCATTGAAATGCACATCATTGCTACGAACAAGCTTTCTGGACTCAGGATCCCAAAGCCGGTAACCCATCTCGTCCGATTCTCCGTAGCCAAGAAATATACACTTCTTGCTCTTTGGTTCTAACTTATTTCTGAACTCCTTAGGAATATGGCTATAAGCTTCACAACCAAAGACTCTGAGATGCTTATACGAAGGTGCCTTGCCTGTCCATAGCATCTCGGCCACTGCACTCTTATCCAGAACCCTACTAGGAGACCTGTTGATCAAATGGACTGCTGTAGCCACTGCTTCCGCCCAAAATCCATAAGGCAACTCAGCATTTGACAACATGCTTCTGACCTTCTCTTGTATGGTCCTATTCATACGTTCTGCAACCCCATTCTGTGAAGGATTATTCTTGCTTAGCCAAGATATACATGCATTTCCCAAGAAAAAACAATTGCCACTTGTGGAATGTCTTGTGTCAAAATCACCAGCCCAATCTGAATCGTTGTAACCAAGAAGCTGCATAGAACTGTGCTTTCCATACATATCCCCCCTTGGAAAGAACACGGAAAGATTAGGGGTACCTGAAAGGTAACGAAGTATGCGCTTCACAGCTGCCAATGATGCATGCCTGGGCTGTGCATAAATCTGCTTGCTTGTGAAACCCCAAATTGAATGTCTAGACGAGTGTTGCCTGCCAAATATATCAAGCAACCAACCGCTGCTGCATAAGTATGTACATCAAAAGGTTCTCCAGCATCGTGCATGCTCAACTTTGATCCATTTTCTACGGCTGTAGAGATTGGTTTACAATTTTGCATACCAAACTTGTCCAAAATTTTATGCAAATATTTTGCCTGCAACATGTATATGCCATCCTCTGATTGCACAAACTGAATACCCAAGTAATAATGTAGCAAACCAAGATTGGACATCTCAAAGGTTTTTCTCAAAGCATCTTTAAACGCTTCAATTTCATCTGCAGTGTTGCCTGTAAGAAGCATATCATCCACATAAAGTGTTAGCATAATGAGAACTCCATCTCTCTTTTTGACATACAAAGTACTTTCTGTTGGACTATTCTGAAATCCCTGGCCAATCAAATAAGTATGTATCTTCTCATACCATGCTCTTGGAGCCTTTTTGAGACCATACAAAGCTTTACGCAATCTACATACCTTTTGCTCTTGACCTTTTACAACAAAACCACTTGGTTGACTTACATAAACTTCTTCCTGCAAATCACCATTCAAAAAAGCAGTTTTGATATCCAACTGATGCACTTTCCAACCATGATGAGCAGCAATTGCAACTAGTGATCTAACTGTGGACGCACGAGAAGTAGAAGCAAAGGTTTCATCATAATCTATGCCTTTCTGTTGCGCATAGCCTTTTGCCACAAGCCTTGATTTGTACCTGTCAACAGTACCATCTTGTTTCCTTTTTACCTTAAAAACCCACTTTGTACCAATAGGCTTTTTACCTGTAGGCAAGTCCACTAGATCCCATGTATGATTCTTATGAATAGAATCAATTTCTTGCTGCATAGCATCTTTCCACTGAACACACTCTAAAGCTTGTTCAAATGAATCAGGCTCATCTGCATCACAAAGAGTGCTAAAGCAAGCCAAATCTACTTGCTCTCTGCCAAAAGTAGTACCATCACGTGTTTTTCGTGGCAACGGTGCATCCAACTTGCTATCCTGCAAAGTTTTTTGAACCCATTTAGGCAAGGTTCTTTCTTCCCTGAGAACTTCTTGCTCTTCACGTACAATTTTCTCTACATCATGAGGTGTCACATGCTGATCAAAAGATTGATCAAGATTATCAACCTGTTGTGATTCTTGATTCTCCACAAAAGAAGGAAGCAAACCTTCAAATACATCATGTGTCTGCATATGAGGTACATCAAAAGCAACCATAGGTTGAGCAGTAGTTTTTGCAAAAAATTACATCACGACTTTCAAAAATCTTGTTTGTAGCAGGATTGTAAATTCTATAACCTTTACTTCCACTACTGTACCCCACAAATATACATTTGATTGCCTTATCATCAAGCTTCCCACGTAACTGCTGAGGGATGTGAGCATAAGCAAGACAACCAAAAACACGAAGATAACTGACTGAAGGTTTTCTGTCATACCAAGCTTCATATGGAGTAATGGTCTTCAAGGCACGAGTAGGACACCTGTTCAAAACATGTGCTGCACAAGCAACTGCCTCCATCCATAGCTTATGAGGCAAACTCTTAGCCTTGAGCATACATCTAGCCGTCTCCATTAAAGACCTGTTCTTCCTTTCTGCAACACCATTCTGTTGTGGTGTGTATGGCATAGTGCATTGGTGTTTAATGCCTTTCTTTCACAAAAAATCCTTAAATGCACCTGACATGTATTCACCTCCTCGATCTGTACGAAGAGTCTGTACTTTGCAACCTGTTTCATTTTCAACCATGGCGACATAATGTTGAAAAATTGCAAACACATTTGACTTTGCTTTGAGTGGATACACCCAACAAAACCTGGAAAAGTCATCAATGAAGGTCACAAAATAAAGGCTGTTTCCTATAGATGGCATCCTCATAGGACCACATACATCAGTGTGTACAAGCTGCAACTTTCGTGTCCCTCTAGCTGAACCATCCTACGAAAATGCAAATCTGTGCATCTTTCCAAGAACGCAACCTTCACATACATGTCTTGGTGGCATCTCCAATAAAGACAAATCATGCACCATATTATGACGTTGTAAAGTCATCAAACTGCCATAACTAACATGCCCAAATCTAGCATGCCACAACTCAGCATCCTGCATGGCCTAAGTCTTTATTTCTGCAATACATACCTGAATCTACTTTTCATAACGATCTAGCACAAATAGTCCATTTTCCAGCGTACCTGTAGTGATAAGAGAATAACCATTCTCTCGATCTCGTACAACACATCTGTCATCCTCAAAAATGACCCGAAGACCATTTTTTGCAAGAGAGGATACAGACAACAAATTCTTCTTGATCCCTGGAACATATGAGACATCTGGAAAGCATAAATCTGAACCATCTGAAATGGTAATCAAAATCTTACCAACGCCTTTGATTGGATAAGAAGCATTATTTGCACATGTCACCTTTTTTCCTGCTGGAGCTGCATCCAATGAACAAAACAAATCCTTCCTTGAAGTAATATGCCTAGATGCACCACTATCAAAGTACCAAATCATTTGTGTCTCGTCAACACTGTAAGCAGAAAAATCTGAATATACTAAGAAAGCATAAGAATCCTGCACAAAGTTTGCAGA
Source organism: Adiantum capillus-veneris (assembly GCF_014529385.1). NCBI lineage: Eukaryota > Viridiplantae > Streptophyta > Polypodiopsida > Polypodiales > Pteridaceae > Adiantum > Adiantum capillus-veneris. Next base: position 147,370,756 of record NC_140951.1, read on the forward strand.
CTCTTCTTTAGCTGTAGAAGAATCACCAGAAGCTGAAACAACCAAACTTGACTCTTTCTTCTTTTCTTTAGCAATTCGCTTTTTACACTCACTAATGTAGTGACCAGGTTTCTTGCAGTAGTGACATTTACCTTTCTTCTTGGACTTGTCGGAATCACCTTTAGACTTCTCTGAAGACTGTCCTGCACCAGACTTGGAGTAATTAGTACTCTCTTTACCCTTGTTTTTGTTCTGTACAACAAGAGCATGATCCATACCATCCACCTGTAAAGACTTGTTCTTACGTGATTGATCCTCCTGCAATAGCAAAGCCACTAACTCTTCAAAATGAAGAGGCTCAGGATTAGCTCGCAAAGACAGAGTCAAAGAAGTCTGAAAAGTCAAATAAGATGGTGGTAGTGAATTGAGTGTTTTGGAAGCCAAGTCCTTCTCTAGAATCACTTCATCAATGCTAAGCAATTGCTCTTTAAGATCCTTGATTTTTGTAAGATGCTCGAGGATATCGTCACCTTCGTCCATCTGTATTTTGTCAAGTTGTTTCTTCAAAAACTCTATTCTGGCAGCGTTTCTTCCTCCAAACGTAGCTTGCAGAGTGTTCCAAGCATCCTCAAAAGTTCTGCAAGATCTGATATGTGGTGTGATTATCCTCTTTATGGTTAAGGCAATCACAGCCATAGCTTGTGCATCTTTAGTATCCCATCTCTTTTGCTCTGGAGTGACTTGTGAGGGTCCTGCACCAACAGCTGCACCACGACCAGGCGTGGCAGGTGCAATGCTACCTGGACGAGCTTCATCTCCAGATACATAATCCCACAATCCTTTACCAACCAAAACATTTTTGGCCATAAAAGACCAAAGAGAATAGTTGGTACCATCCAATTTGTCTTCGGATGTAAACGCACCAAAAATCTCTTTCTCCGTAGATTGAGCCATACTGTGGATGCACACAAGAGAGCAAAAGAACCTCTAAGAGATTCACAAATCTCCTCTCCAATGCAAGCAAAACTCTACACAAAATCTCAGCACAAAGCTAAGACAAGCTGCTTCCCAAAAGAACTGTTTACCTGAAGAAAATCCGTCAAAAAGCACACCCTCTTGATCTAAACGCCTCTGAAAAGTAACTTTTGCTACGCTGCTCAGAACAAAATTCTGAGGGCTCGAACGGCTTCAAAAGGGAGGTTAAACCCCAGGTCGCCTATTCAGAATACTCTCGGAACGTCGAGGATTCCACAAGCAAATTTTCAAAAAACTGCAATTGCGCGCGCGGACGCGAAAACGCAAGTAGAGGCTCTGGAAATCACCTTGCTCTGATACCAATTGTTGAAGATGATGAAACAGGAAACAGAAGGAAAACAGGAACTCAGAGTAGGAAGAAGATGGAGAAGGAGAAGACACAGAGCTTGCGTACGAGATCTCTGTAGTTTGTCTCTCTGTATTAGAATAATAGAGTATTTACAAACTCAGAGCTACAAAGCTTATATGAGACCCTAAGAGATAAGGTGTCCTTTCACACTAGATGTCCAGGGGGAAAAACCCAGTGGGAGAAAAGTGCCCCTGGTGAAGCGCGTATACACACTAACACTACTACATGTCTACAGTTGCTTGTGTTCGTCTAATGAATTAGAGTAGATGATGATATCATCAAAGAACACTCCAGTAAAGGTTCGTTGAGCCCTGAATAGCTTCTCCATCAAGCGGTTGAATGTATCTGGTGCATTGGTCAAGCCAAAAGGCATGACAATATATTCATAAAAGCCAAATGTAGTGTGAAATGTGGTCTTTACAATGTCTTTATCAACTATCCTTATTTGATGATAGCCACTTTTTAGGTCAATCCTACTGAAGTAGGTGGACCCTTGTAGCTTATCAAATAGGTCTTCTACCCGTGGATTGGGAAACCTATTCTTGATAGTGATTCTATTTAGTGCTCTATAGTCGACACACATACGATATGTGCCGTCTTTCTTTTGCACTAATAGCACAGGTGAGCAAAATGGAGATGAGCTAGGCCTAACCATGCCCTTCTCAACTAACTCATGCACTTGCCGCATAATCTCCTCTTGTTGAGCTTGAGAACTCTATAAGGAGGTTTGTTAGGCGGTGAATTTCCTAGAAGAAGTTCAATTGCATGGTCATCGTTGCCTCGTTTAGGAGGTAGCTCACAAGGGATGTCGTCAATAAAGACATCTTGAAACCCCTTGAGAAAATTGGATAACTCTAATTCCTTTTGATTGTGTATATTTTCTTTTGCTAAAACATTAGGTTCATTTTGAGAGTCTTTAACAAAAATCATGTACACGGAAATAGAGCTGTTTATTGACTTATTGAATGCTTGCATATGTACAATGGGTATAATGTTGCCCATTTCCTTAGCATCTATGTAGATATCTTTTTCCTGAATCTAAAGAAGATTCTCCTTTCAGGGAATTTAGCATTGGCAGTCATGCGATCAAACCATGGTGCCCCTAGGATTACATCCTCATGCTTGAGAAGAGAGATAAAGAAGTCCTCTTTGTCCACATAGCTTTGGACATGGAGCCTCAATTTCCCGATTAAGGGAGTGGCTGAAGCTTCTTGCCCCTTGAAAGCACCATCTGCGTGTAGGACATCTCCCATCTCGTAAGCTTGTATGCCTAGCTTGGTGGCCAACTCTGTGGATATGAAATTGTGAGTAGAACCAGGGTCAAAGAGAATAAAAGCATCTTGTTCTCTTACCTTTCCCCAAGAATGTCATAGAGGAGATCCTTTGTGGTGAGTTTCCTCCTCTTGGATTTCGACGAAGGTAGCTCTAGGAGGCTCATGGCGGGTGTTCTTTTGGGGACAAGCGCGGTACGCATGCCCTTGGTCGCTGCACTTGAAACAATGGTTATCCTTGCGATAACGCTCAAGCTCTTCAGGAGAGAGTTTATTTTTTCCTTTGTAAAGTCCCTTCTCTTTAGCTTTGTTGGAGTTGCCCTTAGGGGACTTTTGGACATTGTCCTTCCCCTTACGCTCATTGGAACCCTTGTTTTCCGTGGGCTTAGAATTTCTTTTAGCCCCCGTTTGGAAATTGATTTGAGAAGCCACCATAGTATGGTGTATAACCGCCAATATGGTGTGTGGCCCCTTTGGGAGTTGACATACTCCGCCGTTTCTTCAGTTAAGCCCGCACAAAATTGTTGCTTTTGCTCTCAAAAATCCAACTTTTTGAAGACATTGGCTTTGAGTTGTAGGTCCCAAAACTTGTCTACGTATTTGTGAATGGATTCATAGGGAGAGAGCTTCAAGCTTCGCCATTCGGTGAGTACTTTGTCTTTGGCATCGGTGGCCAAAAACTGCTTCATAATGGAAGCTCTTAAAGCTTTCCATGTTCGTGGAGCTTCGCCGTTGGCCTGTAGGCTAGACCACCATTGTCTGGTGGACTTTCGAAAGTGCATAGCTACATGGCGTAGCTTAGAGGACTCCGTGAAGCCCTCATCTCCAAACGCTACATCGAATTGTTGGATAAAGGCCAAGACTTTGTCCGTAGCACCAAAGGTGCCATCGTAGGTAAGGAAAGAGATGCTCTTCCCTCCCTCTTTGAACTTCTTGAGCTTGGATGACCTCTTCCATGCGGCATAGGATTCCCTATGGCCTCTTCTTTTTGATGGTTCAAAAGTTGCACAATCACTTTCTTCAGGAGATGAAGAATTCGAGGAAGATGGAGAAGAGGGTGACCTCTTTCTCGCCTGTTTCGTGCCTTGATCTTCTTTGTCTTCACCATCACTTTCATAAGAGGAAGAGGATGAAGAAGATGGAGAAGAGGGTGTCCTCTTTCTCGCCTTTTTCTTCTCTTGCTTTATGTCATCCCTCTTTGAATTATGTTGTGGAGAAGCATGCGATGGTCTTCTTCATTTTGGAGGTGATGGAGAGCGTTTGGCCCGCCGTCTTCTTGGAGCCATCTCCATTAAGGTGGTAGGAGACTCGCTTCTTTCTCGCTCCTTCGGTGGAGGCTCTTGAATTCTCCTTTGGGAAGGAAATGCATCATCAAGAAGAAAATTTTTGAGCCCTTTGTATGGATCCTCTTCTTCTTCCCGAATTGGAGAGAGGCCTCTTTTGGAAGTCTCACCAGGAGGCTTCCTAGGTGCTCTCTCGTCATGGTGGGGAGCTTGGAGAATCCCATGAGCACGAAGCTGTCGTTGCACTTCACTTTGGAGGGATGGATTGCCCATGGCTTGTTGAAGCCTAGAAACAAGATAGTTGACAAGCATCGGAGCATCATTAGTAGCCTGCTCATTAGCAAAATCAAAGTTATCAACATTAATTTCACTCTCTTTACTATTGTCAACCATTCTAACAACTTTTAGGTGTAAACTTTTTAGATGTACTTTGGCACTTGAAGCCCTAGTTTCTACTCCTCTTTACCCCTTTATTAAAAGTTCTCAAGCTATTGTACATGTGGCTCGAATATTATTAATTGCAAGGAATAGAAGAGAGGGTCGTTCAACACCAAAATAGCACCAGCTCCTGTCAAGCTTCTAATAGCTCAATAGTGGTTAAGCCGTGGGCAAGCCCCATAGGACTCCACTATTAAGACCATAGCTCTCAATGGTGATGCCCCGTTAACTGCACAAAGGCAGGCGCACTACAAGGCTGAAAAATCCCTATTCTACTTACTCACATGCAATTAATAATACCAACCATTTATAGCTAGCTTGAGGACGTCCCTTCTTGATCAAGAAAAGAGAAACCTTGTGCTCTGATACCAATGTAACATTTAATGGCCTAGTAACTTGTGTGTAGCGGAAAATAGCATGAACATAGTGAGCATTTCATTAGGATAGATTCCTAACGAGAAATAACAAGAGTGCTTGGGTGGAGAGAGCAACAAAAAGTATAACATCTAGTTAAATAGCATGAAAAATACTTCAAAAGAGAGAGAAATTAAGCTATTGACAACAATTGAGGACCGGATTTTCCTGGGGCGGTCCCCCCTCCAAAAGGCTTTGTATTATGGTTTCTCCCATCAAGAGAGACATTTTACAATACAATTCTTTGTGTTCCTTCAATACTAGCTAGTGAAACAAAGATGGAAACTTCAAGCACTAAGCAAAACACTTATTAAACACAATATCAATTCCCTCACGGTCTCATACCCAAGACCTCACACACCTTCGAAGATGGTGAGAGCTAGCGGGGTATGAGAGTAGATTGAGAGGAAGAAGGAGTAGTCTTACGAGAAAGATGTACATCTCCTCACATATTCACTCATATTAGCATAGCTTAGCTTAGTAATTAGCATGGTAGAGGAGATGAGCCTGCATTGAAGCTTGGCTCTTGGTTGAATTTGCATCACAAAGCCAAGAGTTGTTGTTGTAGGCCTCCCTTCTCACAAGCTTGTTGTAGGTGATAAGCTTTCCATTAAAGCTTGAGAAGAGAGAGAGAGTCTTCTTACTCCACACATAGACAAGTGTGAGTGTGTAATGCAATAATGCCTTGAGAAAATCAGCCCCCTCTCTCTCTTGGTCGACCCCTCTTGCTATTTGCTCATGCAGACACCCCATTGGACCTCCCAGGCTTAGCCAATAGGATTTCAGGAGCATAAGTGATAGTCTTCTAACATGTGTCCCCCTTTCCCCTTTTGTGAGAGCTTTAGGTAATTAATTAATGCAACTAAACTCTCATTGGACCCCTTTGTCTCCTGGCCAATAGGAATCAGGCAAGCCATTGGGCTGCTGAATGCTCATTGGACCCTTGGGAGACTGTCCAATAGTCTTCTAGAGAGCTTAAATCTTATTGGTTCTATTAAGTGTTTTTAAAATTGATTAAGCTAGATTTACTCTAGCCTAATTCTCATTGGTCCACCTCCATGGTCATACAATAGGGATTGAGTACACCTTGCGGGCATCTGGGATAGGGAGCTGACATGTGTTCCTCTTTCCCTTTGTGTAAGGGTAGCTTGTGTGTGTGTGTGTGTGTGAGTTTCTCTCTCATCCCCTACTTCTTGGGCTCGCCCCCTCCTATATAGGACTTGAGAAGGCTTTTTGGGACACACACAAAGCATCCAATTTCCCTAGAGTTTGACCTTTGGACACAACCTTTGAATTTTAGAACCTTACCATTTTGGAAGTCTTAATGGGCTGAACCTTAGGGTCTTTTAAGCCCATTGTTGCACATTACTCTTTTGCCCCGTAAGCATCCCTATTTTCCCTCCTTTGGATCCCTACTGTGGCTGGTCTGCCAGCTTAACCAATATTCTAGCTTTTTCTCCCCTGGCACTTCCCCATATTAAATGATCAGTTTAACATGAGAAAATCATTTAGGAGAATTGGATATTAGTTATTATGACACTTAGTCTCACTCTCTTGCATTTGCTCTTGTCAGCTATGGATGGACCTTTTGAGAAAGAAGAGTACTATATCAAGAAGTTTGATGGCACAAACTTCACGATATAGAAGCATTGTTTGCTTGATATTTTTGGTCAATAAAGGCCTTGCCGTGCCATTGAAAGGGCATAAAGAGGGTGTTTACATTGAAGATAAATGGGAAGAGCTTGATGCTCGTGCCATGGCGACCATTCCCCTACACCTTAGTGAGTATATTTTCTTTACCATTATGGATAAGACCACTGCAAAGGAATTATGGGAGTCATTATGCTCAGCTTGGGATGGCAAGAGTGCCTCAAACAAAGTTCAAATGTTTGAACATGAACGATGGCAGCAATGTCACTTCACATTTGAATGAGTTCAACAGCTTGTTTTCACAACTTACATCCAAGTGACAAAATTGACAATGAAATGAAAGCCATTTTCTTGCTATGTTCTTTGCCTTTGTCATAGAACACATTTAATACTGCCATTAGTAACTCTATCCCTAAGGGCAAGGGTGTTTCCAGCAATGTTAAAAAGATTAGACGACAGTCTCTTCACTAGCGGGCATGGTGATGCATATATGGCCGGCGATGATCGTCACAATCAAAGAGGTCGTAGTCATAGTCGTGGTCGATCACAAGATCGCAAGAATGCTTGTAGCAAGAGTCACGAACGTGACATGTGCAATGTGGAATGCTATCAGTGCCACAATAATGGCCTGAAGAAAGATTGTCACATTTTGCAACATGAAAGGGTAAAGCCATTGTCAAGTTTGAACCTCCAAAAAGTAGTGTGAAGATTGAAGAGCTCAATGTAGTTGAGCCTCCACCTGCCACTGAGATTGTTCCTGACGTGTCGTAGCCGCTAGATGTCCAAATATTTATTATTGATTTGAGTCCAAATGCATTATTTACTTTTGATGAATGTTATGTGCAAAGTTGGATCAATGATTTAGGTGCTAGTTTTCATGTCACTCCACATAGGGAATGGTTCTCCAATTATGCTTCTATGCATGGTTCGGTCAAGCTTGGTGATTCATATCAACTTGACATTTGTGGCATTGGAGATGTGAAGCTATGCATATATAACGACACTTTTACTCTTTTAGGGTCGACCCATGATTCTAGGGGCTGATTTGGAAGTGCATTTAGACGCATGTGCATGTGTAGTTCTATTCAAAGGTGCAACCATGTTCAACTAAGTTTCTTTCGTGCATACATTATTTCTTGGTGCATACTTTGACTAAGTGTGTAATTAATTGCTAATTCTCATTATGATTTTAAACCATGAATGCCTCTTTGCTCTGCTCACTGCAACCATCAAACTTTGTAGTTTTTCATTAACATGGAGTAATATGAGGAATCCCTTAGTTGTTGATGTATGGACTCGTAAAGGACATATGCGCTTTGAAGAATGAAGAGGACTATGCCACATTGCCATCTACTCTTGTGTGTGTGGTCTTTACTTTTGTGATTGCATGTGGGTTTGGCAGGTGCACAAAATGTACTCTCAATGTAAGCAAGAAACCCCCGGCGAGCCAACTCTATGTTCTCTTTGAATGACGTTGGGACAACCTGGTGTGAGCAGACTCCAAGGAGGCCGCAAAGGGATGAGGGGGGGGGGGACCCGTTCTGGCAGCTTGCGAGGAGGGAGACGGCAGAGAACTTTGGGCCGCAGAAATGCAAACCCAACTTAGGGCCACACGGATATGCAAGGAGCAGATGTTTAGCGCTAATGTAGAGAGAGAATGTGGCAGCTAAAGTGCTAACTCCTACCTGCTCCGCCCGCCTTCGCTTTTCATCGCACAACCTTCGCTTGCATTTTTCCAGGCTGTCGTCTCAGATCGTCTCTCTTTCCTGTACAGAAAAAACTCTCTCTCTCTCTCTCTCTCTCTCTCTCTCTCTCACACACACACACTCACACACACACACACACACACACAGCAGGCGCGCTCACAGTGTCACACAAACCGGAGGTCAGGGAGGGTGCTGCAACAGATGCTTGCATTAATTGTCTGGCAGCTGCTTTTGCAAATAGGATTTTTTGAAGACTCAAGCTCTTCTTTAAGGTCAATTTCATTCATCGGGGCTTTCTGTACCTATGCAAGGCATGGGCTAGACCTCGCACACGTCTTTGGCCTCCCCAAGTGATGTTGGAGACAGAATTTGAAATGTTTAGCCTGTAGGGCGGGTGATCATTGTTTCAAACTACGAAGATGGGCGACCCATCACTAAGAAGTGCGTGGGGTTGGGAAATGCCGAGTTATGATCTTCGCAGGTCTGTGGACACAAGCCGGATGCGTCCATCTAGTGACGATGACGATAATGAGGACGATGATGAGGATGCCGCTGCTCTTTTGGATAGGGTTGCATCATCATCCATCAGCCCAAATGCTGTATCAAGGCGGTTGTCTCTACCCAATCTTGGAACTACCCAACAAGCTAGTTACCTGGCTCAGCGGGTTGTCCCTTCTGTACTCGCAAGCAAGCTTGCAAACCTCCATGAGCAAGTGTTGGTGAGTACTGCTTTATTTTTGTGATTTTCAACCAATGCTCTACCAGACAATGTGACACGTTTACATGGGGTTCAATCAGGTGCAGGTTAGTGATGTTGATTTGAAGTAATCTAAAATTCTTATGTTCTACGCTTGCATGATACTAGCCTAGAGATACTAAATGTAGTGGGATGATGTTGATCATTGATTTGCTACATAGAGAGGTATAGGAACGATTTACTTTATGTTCTGGTTCATACAAGAGACTAAGAGATTAAGTTGCATATTAAGGTTTTCAGGGGATGCCAGAAACGTGATAGCAAATATTGAAAATGGATGAGTTTTTCATTTGTAAGGACAGGAGGCCACTAAAAAAATAGAAAGACTAGGCTACCTCAAGGATGAGCCATACAAACAATGGTTTCAAAGCCCATTCCAAAGCAGAGGCGTGCATATTCAAATGTCAGTTAAGAAACAGCAAGCCAAATACCAGGGTTCCCTTGCATCGAGTCAGGAAAGCGTATATTTGGCTTGATTAAGGGCGGTGTTAAGGGCCCAAGAAAGGGATGCTAACGAGCAATATTCCAGTCAAGGAAGCGGTCTTGGAAGGGGAAAAACAGTCAAAGTGTGGTTGAGGGCGGGCTTTCAATGAAACTTTGTTATCAAGTGTCTTGATGTGCTCCTTCTAGTGTTTCAAGTTGTTAGTTTTGTACCCATTTACCTTCACACGGGACAAGGATCCCAAAAGGTGAATCTAGTCCTTTGAAACCTTTCAAAGGTGAGGTGCCAATAGACAAGGAGCTTGAGGAGCAACGTGAAGTAGAAGAGAGCGAGGAGATACTCGTTCCCGAACTGAGACTAGCTCACAAGGAAAGGAAAGTGAAAGGTAAAGTGATACGGCAGCCCTTAGTGAAATTCAAGAACTATTCGGCATTGGATGCGAAGTGGATGGAGGAGGAGGACCTAGCAAATATTTAATTATCCTTAGATACGGGAACTTTACCTTGAGGCTTTCGGTCTCGACTATTCGGAGAGATCCTACGGATCAGCAAGGGCAGGGTTGAATATGGTGCAGATGGGACTGCACAAGAGGGGAGTTCACTCCGCTCGTTTGTCACAGGTTACCCAGATAGAATAAAGTCATTGATTTCCTTTTGGATTTCACGGATACTGACGGGTTGACAATATTCTGCTGCATGACTTCATGAAAGAAGTACTATATGGAAATTCCCGAAATGATTCTGATTTACGTGTGCTCTCTCATGTGAGTCGTGGCTGAGTGCGAGTTTGAAAGTTGAAACGACTGCAACATTTCGATCTTGAGATTCTATATGAGATCGACATGATAAGAATAAGAATTAGTCAATTTGACATCGGTGAGATCCGGTGTGGATCTAGATGCGATTGCTAAACATGTTGCGGGAAGATCATGGTCCAAGATCTCGATGGACTTTATGTGATTTCATTTGAATGTGATGTGGATGTTCAGTGACAGTTGTCTTTGTGCAAGTGCTGAATTTGTGTCGTCTAGTGCGTTAGTACTTATTGTTAGTGTCTATTGAACTGGTTTCTGGCTTATGTTTGATCTTGTAGGCGTAATCGAGGGCGATTGGGTATGTCATAAAGTGATGACGTGGCATGACCACTCGGACAATCCCTGGGAGATAAAAATGATTTTATAAGTTGTTTCAACTTATGGATTCTTTTTCGACGGGGCCTTGGGGATTAAAATAAAGAAAGAAAATCAAATTGCATAAAAGGTGATGACGTGGCAGGTTGTACGGACGTTCGCAATACACGCTGGCTGCTGATGTGCACTGTGTACGGATTTTCGCGATTTGTGCTGGCAGCTTTTGGAGCGCTAGCTTTTGGACCATAAGCTTTTGAGACTTGAAGCTTTTCATGTACTGCTTTTAAAAAGCCTAGAGCCTATAAATTGTAACAATATCACTGAACTTTACGCGAGAGAGAGAGAGAGAGAGAGAGAGAGAGAGAGAGAGAGAGAGAGAGAGAGAGAGAGAGAGAGAGAGAGAGAGAGAGAGAGAGAGAGAGAGAGAGAGAGAGAGAGATTGATTTTATTATCATCCTCGGAGGTCAAATATGACCTATGGGACCAAAGTTACATCTGATGTAGTATGTGTATGGCTGATGAGTGACTCGATGCTCCAAAATTGTGGTGATGAGAGATGCAATGGAGAGCCCACACTGTGGCTCGGAGAGGAAAGTGTGTAGGTCTAAGTCATGGGTGAAAATGTGAGAGAAGCCAATTCGGATGTGACCATAAGCTGAGCACTCTAGTAGTGTGTGGTACTCAGACTCTCGAACTTGCAGTGAGCATAATGTGCATAGTTGATTTGACTCTTCTCCATTGTCCCAATGCCCTGTCTCGCATCGAAGGAAATGAGAGCTAAGCTGAATGGCTGCGACAGTGCGTATCGCTGACAAGGGGATAGGCTCAAGCATGTAAGTGTGAGTACGGTTTCCTCTTTCAGTGAAGAACATGGTTTTGTAGTTGGGGGCAATATGGGTGGTGTAATGTATAAAGCATGACCCACCAAATTTCTCCCAAGCCGTAATACATTAGCGTTGTAGAAAAGCTTCATTTACTTGGGAGTCAATTGAAGCATCATGTAGCAAGTGTAATGCATCCCATCTCCCAAACCACTTCTTTACGTCTTGCATCCATCTCGTGCTCAAGATCTTAGAGAGAGAGAGAGAGAGAGAGAGAGAGAGAGAGAGAGAGAGAGAGAGAGAGAGAGAGAGAGAGAGAATGCCACAAAGTGATGACATGGCTGCCAGAAACCCTAATTATGCCAGAAACCCTAATTCGTTGGCCGAAGCTGCTGACATGTGGCAGCTGTACGGACCTCCGTGATTTGCAGCGAAAATCGCGGAAGCAGCAGGCTGCGGCAGCTTTTGGAGGGTTTGCTTTTTGGGCTTGCTTTATTAAAGCCTAAAGAGAAGAAAGAATTCTTTTGCTTTATTTTGATAAAAGCATAAGGAAGAGAGAGAGAGAGAGAAAACTCTTGCTTTATTTCTTTTAAAAAGCTTTTGAGCTCTTGATTTCCAGCTTTTGGGGCTTCGCTTTTGGCATCCCTTGTACTCTTTAAATAAGTGGGTAGGCCACTCACAACTCAGAGGATCTGGACGCAGAGTCCGAGTGTGAGCGCCTGCGCGCACTCTTGTACTTTGAACACAGATTAATATAAAAAGAAATACCGAAAGGGGCGCCAGTCTTTGGGGCCAATATCTCTAGGTACGGAACTCTGCCGGGCCTGTGTCGAATAAATTTTGAACTGTGAATTGTTTTGAAGTGGTTATTTGGTGCTGTCGCGGTAGATTCTTGACTTGGAGTGTCCAAGTTTGTTACAGTGGTATGAGAGCACGACCGATTTCTCTACTACCGAAAATCCGATCCCATTTTTTTTTCCGCGGCACCTATGGCTTCAGACAAAGATCAGTCGACTCCCTCTGCATCCGGAGATGCGGGAAGGGATCACAATGAAGATTTTGGCAAGGAGTATGGCCCGCCTCGGCCTACTCAGGCGGAGCGTCGAGAGATGGAGCGTCGTCAATTGATCGGCGATGCAACAAAGATGATTCTCAATTTGCGAAGGACCCAAAATTTGCAAAATATATGAGTGAGACTTCTTTCGAGGAGGTGCATGCGCAGTGGCAGAAAACCACAACACCACCCCCAAAACCCGCTCTCAAGAAACCTTCTGCTCATAAGAAGTATTCAGAGAAGAAATTAGAAGAGGTGGTTGATGCATGGATTACTCAACTTTTTGTCGCGCAAAACAAAGCTAAAATGCACGGCTAAAAGTAGAAGAAAGGCATTGACTTCCCAGGTTATTTGGGTTGTCAGTCGACATTTAAAAAGGCAAAGAAACAGAAGAAGCGTGTTCTATTTGAAGGAGTACCCAATTCTTCTTCTTCTTCTTCTGATAGTTCTTCTATCTCATCCGACTCGAGTGAAGAAGACTGAAAAGGCAAAAAGCGAAGCAAAAAGCAACGCTTCGGAAAGGGCAAGAAAAAGACAAAGAATTCTAAATCTCGCCCCGTGAGTGATAGTTCTATAGAGGACTCGTCTACAGATAGTTCAGACTCTGATGACAACAACTTTTATGCAAAGAAGAAGAAGAATTTTTACAAAGCCAACCAGTGTGACTTTCTGGAAGACAAAAGGAAGAAAGTCCGAGAGTTTAAAGAAGGTGGACAGTCAATTAAATTTGACACGTTTTCGGGATATAGAGATGCTTCGAAGGTTGTCTTTTGTACAACAGTTTGACATCGCTTTCGCGGGAGGACGTTACTCCGAGCACTCTAAGATTCGGAGAGCTGCCTCTTACTCTAAGGGGAATGCTCGAACTTGGTGGTCCACGCTTCTATTAAGCAAGACTGCGCCATTTAAACGGTTGAAATTCAAGAGGCTTTTTATTTCTTCTTGGTTGACTCGAGAGTTTGAACGTGATATACGAACTGCTTGGAACCATCTTCGGATGACCAAGAAAGATACAGTGGACGCTTATTGCGAGAGATTCTGGAGCTCTTTTCTACCCGCCTCTTCATTTAAGAAGATCTCGTTCAAGGAGCAGATTGAGCGGTTTACCTTGAGTCTACCTACAAAGATCCGAGATCACTGCTTAGAACAAAAGTCAGCTTCCATTCAGGAGTTGATGAGTCGTGCGAAACGGGGTTTTGCTATTTACTCTGTCAGTCTGACCTACCCCACAGATGAGATTATGACACAGAGTCGAGCAGATTTCGAAAAATGACCGTAGAAAGAGAAAGAGCAACCCAGAACAGAAAGATAAGGATGCACGACCCAAGCTTACTCCTCAAGAGAGGGCTCTCTACATAAAGGAGGGGAAGTGCTTTGAATGCGGGGAAACTAGGCATATCTCCGCGAAGTGCCCTAGAAAGGCACTGAATGAACATGATGAAGAAAGGCCAGAAAGTTCCAAAGCAGTTGAGAGACGTGGCAGAAAAGGGGGGAAAAAAAAAGCAGAACTGGTACCACATTGCGTGGGGCCTGAACCGAATCAAATGAATGACAGTACAAACTTTGCCGCTTTTGGGGCGAAGTGAAAGATCAAGAAGCTCTTTTGTAAGGAGCCAAGGCCAACTTCTTTTCACTTGGAATTGGCGGCTCGATTTGGAATAACGCCCGATAGGCTGAGGCCACAAGCGGAGGTAGTTCGAGTGGCACCCGGACGGGATGTTGCCATTACACCGAGCATTTGCAAACTTCGTTTGCAATGACAGGGGTGTTTAGGGCACGAGGAGTTTTACGTATTTGCCTTGGAAGGTTGTGACGTTCTACTCGAAATCCCTTGGTACCACAACAACAACGCCGTGGTTGACTACCGGGCCGAGTAAGCGACTTTGACAAATGAAGGGCTCGGAGATTGTACTTGATGAACTTCAGTTTCTTTACTCACTTTTTTGGGAGAGAACTGAACGATGGATGAAGGTCGAGTATGTTTTGACCCGAACAAAAGAACGTCAAGATATTTTTCCACATTCATGCCGATTGCTTTTTCAGAGGGCCTGTCAGGCGAGTTACCACCCGCTCGTCCCGAGGATTATACTATTGATATGATACCAGGAAGCACACCACCAAATCGGCCACCTTACTGTGTGAGCGGAGCCCAAAATGAAGAGATTATGAACCAAGTGAAAGACCTCTTGGAAAAGGGTCTTGTCTAGCCTAGTACTTCACCGTATTGCTCTCCAGTGTCGTTGGTTTTGAAGAAAGACGGATCTTGGAGAATGTGCATTGATTATAGAGCTCTGAACAAAATCACCATCAAGAACAGATTTTCAATTCATTCCTAGGATTGATGATATACTCGACAGATTACAGGGATCCTCGTGCTTTAGCAAGATTGATTTGAAGAGTGGATATCATCAGATCAGAATCGCGCCGGGAGACGTCTACAAGACAGCATTTCGGACGACTTTTGGGTTATTTGAGTTTTTGGTGATGCCTTTGGCTTAATCAATGCTCTTGCGACATTTAACCGGGTATTGGTTGGCACTTTCTTTGACGATATCATTGTTTTCTCCAAGAATGAGGGAGAACATAGAGATTATCTGCCTCAGGTCTTTCAGGCATTACGAGATCACAAGTTAGTGATTAACGCAAAGAAAAGTGAATATTTCCTACCAGAGATACACTTTTTGGGACACATTGTGTTAGCAGCAGGAGTGCAAATGGATCCGGCCAAGATGGAGACTATCCGTGATTGGCCCGATTTGAAGAATGTCCATGAAGTTAGAAGCTTCTTGGGACTGTGTTCGTACTAGAGGCGGTTCATTCGTAAGTTTGCAGCGGTTGCTTCCCCTTTGCATATCTTGAAACAGAAAGGAGTCCCTTTCTCGTGGGGACCCACAGAGGTGACTGTCTTTCAGACTTTGAAAGAGAAATTGACTGCGGGACCAATTTTGACTTTGTCGGACTTGCAGAAGTTGTTTGAAGTATATTGTGATACTTGTGGTCGTAGTTTGGATGCGGTCTTAATGCAAGAAGGCCAATGTCATTGCCTACGAGAGCCGATTGTTCTCAAGGCCAGAATTGACTTCACAGATTTGTGAGAAAGAGCTTTTGGCGGCTATCCATGCTCTTATTCAGTGGCGACATTACCTACTCAGAGCCGATTTTACGGTTTTCACAGATGATGGGAGTTTACGCTACTTCTTGTCACGGAAGTAGCTATCGGAAAAAGCAGATGCGGTGGGCAAAACTTCTTGTCACGGTTTACTTCCGGATTGTCCATGTGCAGGGACAGAAGAAATTGGCGGCAAATACTTTGTTCCGAAAGCCGTTGGTTCTGGCTATTTCCGCGATACATCATAGGAATTTCGAGGATATGGTCGGTCAGTACGCCACAAAACAGATTTTGCAGCTGTATTCAGTTGAATACAGCAAGGGGAGATAGTAGCGGATTATTCCATTCGGGATGGCTACTTGATGAAGAAAATCATGTTGTGCGTTACACATGCGATGAGGGAAAAGGTTCTAACCGAATGGCACTGTCTGCCTTTTACGGGTCACCGCGGCATTGCTACCACCTTGAAAGGGATAGAGGGATACTTCTTTTGGCCGAGACTCAACAAAGATGTGGACGAGTTTATGTGCAGTTGCTTGGTATGCGCGAAGGTCAAGTTTGACAGGCATAAAGCACAGGGATTGTTACAACCTTTTATCCATACCATCCGCCCTGGGAAAGTATTGCAATGGATTTCATCTCTCGAGAACACAGCGTGGGCACGATTGTTTATTGCCCAGGTCTTCAGATTACATGGCATGCCTGAGACGATTGTCTCCGACAGGACCCCAGGTTCACGAGTTTGTTTTGGACGGCTATTTGGGAGAACATAGGCACGCGATTGCAGTTCTCGTTCCACCCGCAGACTAACGGGCAATCGGAGATTGCTAATTCAGTGGTATTGGATTTGTTGAAGTCTTCTTGGTCGGATCAGAAGACTACTTGGGAAAGGTTTTTACCTTTGGTGGAATATGCCTACAGAAACACGTTTGACTCTTTGATGGGGAAGATGCCATTTGAGATTTTTGAATTTGCTACGAAGGTTCTATCCTTCCTTAGCGCGAAAGATAAGATTTTTCTTTGAAGCCGACCAGTTCACGAGGGACTTGGTCCGGAAGGCTTTACATAAATTTCAGGAAAGATAGAAAAAGGCAGCAGATCGCCATTGTCGCGATTTGAAATTGAAGGAGAAGAATTGGGTGCTCTTACATTATGGGAAGGCACGATTGAGAAAGAAAACAAAGGGGAAAGGAGCGGCTTCTTTGTAAGTTTAGCATGACATAGTGTGGACCTCTCCAGGTTTTCCGAAAAGATGAATGATATCTCCTTTGGACTGAAGCTGCCAGAATACTTGGAGGATTCACAATGTTTTTCATGTGAGTCTCTTGAAGCCTTTTGAAGGCGATGTGCCTGATGATGAACAACCCGAAATGGACGAAAATGAGCAGATACTCGTTCCAGAACAGACATTGGCACAGAAAGAAAGTAAGAAGGTAAAGCGAACTCACGGTTCTTGGTTAAATTCAAGACCTATTCGCATTGGATGCGAACCGAATGGAGGAGGAAGACCTAGCAAATATTCCTCGGAATGTGAATCTTTACCTTGAAGTTTTTTTTTTGGTTTAGCATAGTCTATTTCAAATGGAACCCAGAATTCAGCTTGGCCGCAGATCTGGTGCAGTGGGATGCACAAGAGGGGAGTTACTCCGCTCCTTTGTCAACAGATGCCTCGATTTTTGAATACTAGAGTCACTGATGTCTCTTTGAGCTTCAGGGATACTGAGAGCTTACAGTATTCTGTTGGATGACTTTATGAAATGGAATTCTGGAATATGAAACTGATTTGTTCTTGACTTGTTTTTAAGTACAGGAACTGATAGACGAAATGAATGCAGCATTTTGGTCTGATTGATCTCGAATAGACATGGTTGCAATAGGGGTTAGTCAATCGGGCATCGATGAGGTCCCGACTGGATTAGATGCGATTGCTAGCTCCGAATGAATGTTGAATGTCAGTCATGTGATGTCTTGTGATATCATGTGATGTGACTGTCGATTGGTACATGTGCTAGATATGTGTTCCTAGTACGTAGTTACTAACAGTCTGTCACAAAGTGATGACGTGGCGGACAACAGAAACCCTAAAAATCCAGCAAACCCTAATTTTTGCCACAAACCCTAATTTCTGGAAATCGTGGAGGTCTCTTTTTTTTTTTTTTGGGATATTCTTGAGCGATGCAAATCTCAGCTTTTGGCCAGAAAAGCATAATTGCTTTTTGTTGCTCTCATTGAGAGAGAGAGAGAGAGAGAGAGAGAGAGAGAGAGAGAGAGAGAGAGAGAGAGAGAGAGAGAGAGAGAGAGAGAGAGAATTTGCTTTTGCTTTCAGAAGCTCTCTGTGAGAGAGGGAAAAGAGCTTTTGCTTTCAAGCTTTTGAGGCTCTGCTTTTGGGCATCCCTTGTAACTTTAAATAAGTGGTTTGGGCATTCACTTCTCAGAGTATCTGGATGCAGAGTCTGAGAGTGAATCCCGAGCCACGCTCTTGTACTTTGAATTGATTAATACGAAAAGAAATACCGAAAGGGGCGCCAGTCTTTGGGGCCAATATCTCTAGGCACGGAACTCCGTCGGGCCAGTGCAAATCTATCGTGATCTGTGAATTGTTTTGAAGTGGTTATTTGGTGCTGTCGCGATTGATTCTTGATGTGGAGTGTCCAAGTCTGTTACAGTGGTATTAGAGCATGGCCGATTTCTCTTCTACGAGAAATCCGATCCGCAATTTTTTTTCCGCGGCACCTATGGCTTCACGCAAGGATCAGTCGACTCCCATTGCATCTGGAGATGCGGGCAAGGATCACAACGAAGATTCTGGCAGAGAGTATGGCCCGCCTCGGCCTACTCAGGCGGAACGGCGAGAGATTGCGCGTTGCCGGTTGATCGGCGATGCAACAAAGATGATGCTCAATTTTGCGAAGGACCCAAAATTTGCAAAATATATGAGCGAGACTTTGCATGAGCAGTGGCAGAAAACCACTACACCCACTCTCAAGAAACCTTCTGCTCACAAGAAATATACGGAGAAAGAATTGGAGAACGTGGTTGATGCATGGATTGCTCAGCTTTTTGACGTGCAAAAGAAAGACAAAAAGCACGGCAAAAAGCAGAAGAAAGGCACTAACTTCCTAGAATATTTGGGTCGTCGGTCGACATTTGACAAAGCAAAGAAATAGAAGAAGCGTGTCAAATTTGAAGGATTACCCAATGCTTCTTCTTCTTCTGACCGTTCTTCTAGCTTTTCAGACTCGAGCGAAGAGGACAGAAAAAGCAAAAAACGAAGCAAGAAACAACGCTTCGGAAAGGGCAAGAAAAAGGCAAAGAAGTCTAAGTCTCGCCCGGTGAGAGACAGTTCTACAGAGGACTGGTCTACAGAAAGTTCAGATTCCGATGATGGAAACTTTTATGCGAACAAGAAGAATTTTTACAAAGCTAACTAGTATGACTTTCTCGAAGATAAAAGCAAGAAAGTCCGAGAGTTTAAGTAAGGTGGCCACTCGATCAAGTTTGATACTTTTTTAGGATACTCAGATGCTTCGAAGGCTTTGTCTTTTAAACAGCAGTTTGACATCGCTTTCGCGGGAGGACGCTATTCAGAGCACTCCAAGATTTGGAGAGCTGCCTCTTACTTTAAGGGGAATGCTCGTACTTGGTGGTCCACGCTTCTTTTAAACAAGACTGCGCCAGTTAAATGGCTGAAATTTAAGAAGCTTTTTATTTCTTCTTGGTTGACGCAAGAATATGAACGAGATATACAAGCTGCTTGGAACCATCTTTGGATGACTAAGAAAGATACAATCAATGCTTACTGCGAAAGATTCTGGAGCTCTTTTCTACCCGTCTCTTTATTCAAGAAGATCTCGTTCAGAGAACAGATTGAGCGGTTTACCTTGGGTCTACCTACAGAGATCCGAGATCACTGCTTGGAACAGAAGTCAGCTTCTATTCAGGAGTTGATGAGGCATGCGAAGCGGGGCTTTGCCATTCACTTTGGCAGTCTGACCTACCCCACAAATGAGGTCATGACACAACGACCTGAACATACTTCTGAGAATGAAAGTAGAAAGAGAAAGAGCAACCCAAAGAGAAAGGATGCACAACCCAAGCTTACTCCTCAGGAGAGAGCTCGCTTCATCAGGGAGGGAAAGTGCTTTGAATGCGGGGAACTTGGACATAGCCCTAAAAAGGCACAGAAAGAACGAAACGACAAGGACTACGAAAGGCCTGAGAGTTCGAGAGAAGTTGAGGAACGTGGCAGAAAAGGCAGATAGAAAAGCAGAACTGATACCACATGGCGTGGGATCTGCACCGAATCTAATGAATGAAAGTACAAACTTTGCCGCTTTTGGGGCAAAGTGAAGGAACAGGAAGCTCTTTTGAAGGAGCCAAGGCCAACTTCTTTTCACTTGGAATTGGCGGCTCGATTTGGAATTATGCTCGACAGACTGATGCCACAGGCGGAGGTAGTTTGACTGGCACCCGGACGGGATGTTGCCATTACACCGAGCATTGGCAAACTTTGTGTGCAATGACAGGGGTGTTCAGGGCACGTGAGTGACGCTCTACTCGGAATCCCTTGGTACCCCAAGAACTACGCCGTGGTTGACTACTAGGCCGAGAAAGCGACTTTGATAAATGAAGGGCTTAGAGATTGTACTTGATGAACTTCAGTTTCTTACTCATTCTTTTGGGAGAGAACTGAACGATGGATAAAGGCTGAATATGTTTTGACTTGATCAAAAGAACGCCAAGATTTTTCTCCACACTCATGCCGATTGCTTTTCAGAGGGCCTGAAGATCAAACCATTGATCTGATACTTGGAAGCACGCCACCGAACCGACCACCTTACCGTGTGAGCCGAGTACAGAATGAAAAGATTATGAACCTAGTGAAAGACCTTTTGGAAAAGGGTCTTGTCCAGCATAGTACTTCATCGTATTGCTCTCCACTG
Source organism: Adiantum capillus-veneris (assembly GCF_014529385.1). Lineage (NCBI taxonomy): Eukaryota > Viridiplantae > Streptophyta > Polypodiopsida > Polypodiales > Pteridaceae > Adiantum > Adiantum capillus-veneris. The sequence goes on from NC_140951.1 coordinate 147,391,136, forward strand.
TTGTTGGATTTGAAGAAAGACGGATCTTGGAGAATGTGCATCGATTATAGCGCTCTCAACAAAATCACCATCAAGAATAGATTTCCAATTCCTAGGATCGATGATATACTCGACAGGTTACAGGGATCCTCGTGCTTTAGCAGGATTGACTTGAAGAGTGGATATCATCAGGTCCGAATCGCGCCGGGAGACGTCTACAAGACAGCCTTTCGGACCACTTTTGGGTTATTTGAGTTTTTGGTCTTTTGGCTTAACCAATGCTCTTGCGACATTTAACCGGATGATGGATAGGATTTTTCGAGAGTACATGCTATTTGTTGGCACTTTCTTTGATGATATCATTGTTTTCTCCAAGAATGAGGCAGAACACAGAGATCATCTGCTTCAGAGATACACTTTTTTTTGGGATACTGTCTCAGCAGCAGGAGTGCAAATGGATCCGGCCAAGATAGACACTACCCGTGATTGGCCCGATTTGAAGAATGTCCATGAAGTTGAAAGCTTCTTGGGACTGTGTTCGTACTACAGACGGTTCATTCGAAAGTATGCAGAGGTTGCTTCCCCTTAGCATATTCTTGATACAGAAAGGAGTCCCTTTCTCGTGGGGATCCACAGAGGTGACTGCCTTTCAGACATTGAAAGAGAAATTGACTACAGGACCAGATTTGACTTTGCCGGACTTGCAGAAGTCATTTGAAGTATTTTGTGATGCTTATGGTCGTAGTCTGGGTGCGGTCTTGATGCAAGAAGGCCATGTCATAGCTTACGAGAGCCGATTGTTCTCTAGGCCGGAGATGACAGCACAGATATATGAGAAAGAGCTTTTGGCGGTTATCCATGCTCTTACTTAGTGGCGGCATTACCTACTCGGAGCGGATTTTACTGTCTTTACAGACCATCAGAGTTTACACTACTTCTTGTCACAGAAGCAGCTTTCGGAAAAGCAGATGCGGTGGGCGAACATCTTGTCACAGTTTCACTTCCAGATTGTCCACGTGCAGGGACAAAAGAATGTGGTGGCAGATGCTTTGTCTCGAAAGCCGTTGGTTCTGGCTATTTCCGCGATACATCATAGGAGCTTCGAGGATATGGTCGATCAGTATGCCACAGACATAGATTTTGCAGATATTTTCACACGGATACGGGATGGGGTGACAGTAGCTGGATACTCCCTTCGGGAAGGCTACTTGATGAAAAGACTATGTTGTGCGTTACACAACTGTTGAGGGCAAAGGTTATGACTGAATGCCACTGTCCACCTTTTACGGGTCACCGCGGCATTGCTACCACCATGAAGGGGGTAGAGAGAGACTTCTTTTGGCCGAGACTCAAAAAGGATGTAGAAGAGTTTGTGCGCAGTTGCTTGGTATGCCAGAAGGTCAAGTTTGACAGGCATAAGGCACAGGGATTGTTACAGCCTTTACCCATACCCACCCACCCCTGGGAAAGTATTGCAATGGATTTCATTTTTGATCTCCCGAGAACACAGAATGATCACGATGATTTTCCGATTACATGGCACGTCTGAGACCATTGTCTCCGACAGAGACCCCAGATTTATGAGTTTGTTTTGGAAGGCAATTTGGGAGAATATTGGCACGCGGTTGCAGTTCTTGTCATCGTTCCACTTGCAGACTGACGGGCAATCTGAGATTGCCAATTCAGTGGTTTTAGATTTATTGAAGTCTTGTATCTTGGATCAGAAGACTCAATGGGAAAAGAACTTACCTTTTCCCATTGAGTTCTTTAGCGCTTCTAGTATTTTCACTATAGCTTGACAATTGCTAGCCTTTATCATGGTTGAGTATGTCCATCACCTCCGGAGGGTGATAGAAACTCAGCTCGTTGGTTTTGTAGAGTACGTTCAAAGCATGAATGACCTCTATATAAACGTGCACCTACTCTTGGGGCACTGACGACGTGAGTAGGGATGTTATAGCTATTGTCCAAGCTATGCATGATAAAGGTGATAATCTTATTCTTCTTGTTTGGACAAGCAGTGAAGTTGAGATCACATATTGTCAAGTTTGGTTCTTTGCTCTTCGTAGGTTTGTAGTAGTATTTATTTTTCGATTTCATATTTAGCTTACCTGAGGACTTAAGAATGTGTTCCGTTATAGGTTGTTGTGTGAAGTTTGATTTCTAGGATTAAGTTTTTAAGATGTCTTATCCTTTTTTTGCTTAAAGTTGAGTACTTGTTTTAAGCCAAGTAAGTTGCGTCAACTTATTTTACACATACCTTTTCTGAAAACATTTTTAAGTTAATAATGTTTTGTTTTATCTAGTTTTGTTTCGAAGCAATCAAAGTGATTTAGTTAGTTAGTTTGTTTGTTTTTGTTTTTCTTTTCTTTTCGTGTGTCCCTTGCTTTTATAGTTTTATGAGTGCTTTATTCCCTCTTATAATTCGTGAGTTCAGACTATTCTGAACTTATGAAGGTATATTTTTCAGTCATCTAGCGGACATGCAAATCTTTTTGATTTTCGTCCGAGTGGTGACCAACTGTTGAGCTTCATGAAGATATATTGGGAGGGTGTGCATACCCCAACAGCTACCGATCTTATACTCATGTGTGTGTCGATGTAATTTTATGTGTGTATTACTTTTATTCCTTGGTTTAAATAAACTTAAAAAATAAAATAAAATAATAAGTAATGGGTCTTTTTGTAATTTTGGTTGTATCTTGATTTATTGTGTAGAGCTTCTTTTCGTCTTGATTTTGGTTTGTTTGAGTGTTATGTCTTTTATTTGTTAATTTGTCTTGATTTATCTATTTGTTGTTTTTTGCTTTTGATTGTGTGTGTGTGTGTGTGTGTTTGGTTGTTGTAGTGAGAAAGTTATAAATCTAACTTTGTAGATTGCATGTCTTTAAGAAATAATGTTTTTCTCTTAAATCTCTTAAAAAATAAAAATAACTTCTTAATGTGGGTCCTTTGGATCAAGGGTTTCTTGTGCGGTTTCATGAAATATCTCTTGTGAGAGGAGAGGTTGAGTAGTGATTCTAGCAAGGGATCGCGGGCATTCGATTGCACGCTATTGTCGATGATCTTTTGAGTGTAGCAAGCAGCCTTATTTAAGGACCTCACTGCTTGGCAGCAGCCCTGCTATACAAATGAGGGGTGTGGCTAGCACCAATCTAGCCTTAGGATCTTTAGCCTTGAGGCGGGCGTTGATCTGAAACACTGACCTTACTACAAAAATGAAAAACACTTTTACTTCTTCTTCAGCTTCAACCAGCAATGTTGATGACTCTCAGGTACGTCTTTTCGACCCTTCTTTCTTTTCAGTAGCTAGAAGTAGTCATAGTCTGTATCAAGAAAGATTTAAGTTTTTAGCTAAGTCTAATTTGAAGAATTTGCATGTTTTTGGTGATGGTCCTATTCGTTGGGCTTCTTTTAAGAATGTCTTAGTTAGTACTCATTACACAAGTTCTTCCATAAAATCCCTCAATCGTTTGAGGCGTTTAAGGAAAAAACATCTTGCGGTAGATTGTCCTCTAAGTTCGGTTCATACCTCTCAAGTTATTTATGTTATTTATAATATTCACGATAGTTCTATGATGTATGTTGGCCAAACCTTTCGAACAACTTTTGTTCGTTTTCAGGAACATGTAAGAGAAGCGAGAAAAGTTCAAAGAAAGAGCACCGTACGTGAAAGTGTGAAACCCTTGTATGCGGCAATAGCAAAACATGGGTTTGAGTCTTTCCGTTGTTTTCCCATTGAGCACATAGAATGTAATTTTAGAAACTCTAAAGAGTTCTATAAATCAGCGTGGCCTCGAGAGTTGTTTTGGATGAGAACTTTGCATACTTTTTTCCCTAAAGGTTTCAACTTGGAAGGAAAGTCTTCTTTACGTAAAAATAAGACAATTTACCATAAGAAACCTATGCTTTGGCGAAGGCATCCCAAACCCGAGTTAGCTCTCCCTTCAAGTCAGTTTAAAAGAATTTGGATTCCTAAAGGTTCTCGTTCAGATCCGCCTTCTATCCCTGAAATCAATCCAGTTGTTTTGCACAACACTATTTCTAGTAGAGTACAAGGTCTCCCTAGGGCTTCAATCTCTAGAATTGAGAGTGATGACCCTTTTAACCATAGAATTTTGCTTATAGAGATTTCAAATGGAGATTGATTTACCTATCTAGAGCCATGGAATTGGGTTCTTTTTCTTATAAAATATTTGAAAGGTATAATATAAGGATCCTATTTAAGCTCTTGTATACCCTTGAGAACTACTCTTATGAAGATTTGGAGCTAAGAGAGTCTCATAGTACTCAACTTCGAGTACTGTTAGGCAAATTTCTGAAGTCCAAATGTCCTAGTCTGAAAAATCCCTTGGTTGGAAAGAAAGATTTGTTGATAACTATCTTTACCTCCCCTGACTTAGACAAGATTGGATTAAGCTCTATTTTGAGATCTCAAGAAGCTTTGGATGCTCTCCCTCCTTGTGTGAGAAAGGTATGGAACCATCCTGTCGTAGCTTTCAAATATGTGAAAACTTTAGGACAAAAAGCTTTCAACTATAGTGACATAGGACGTAATCTTAAAAAGCAAGAGAGGCTTGCAATCTCAAGTATTGATTGCCCTTGTAGTAAATCTGCCTTTTCTTCTTACGTAAATGGAGCTTTGGGTCATGTAGTTACTGCCGATTGTTCTATCCTTCCTTCGGATTCCTTGAAAGACCTTTTCTCAAGAGGTACTAAATATAGGCTCCCTTCCTCAAACGACTCTTGCCTTCTCAAAGCCATAGAAAAAGGAATTTCTAGTTTCGTAGAAAAAGTTTGAGGAGTCTTTAGGAGTTCAAGGTATTTTTACCCATTGGAAGTCTGTAATCCTCAAGAAAGCTTCTTTGAAATTAACATCTTGCTCTCGGAACGTTTCTTCAGGAAGGAACAACTTATCTTCTTGTGATCGTGATGCTCTTAGGAAATTTCATCGTGATTTTGTAATCTCTTATGTAGATAAGTGCTCTAATAACTTTGTTGCTACGTGCAAAAAGTTCTATTTAGAATGCTTGTTAGGTAAAGTAAATTCTCAGACTTACAGTGATTGTGATCTTTCAATGCAAGAGGTTATCTTGAAACATCAAGACTTTTGTAAGTCTTTTGGTTTCAAGTGCCAGCCTAAATTACCTTTTTTATATACCGTTTGGAAGTTCCACAAGAACCCTATAAAGCCTAGATTTATAGGTGCTTCTTGTAACACCTCTTTGACAGAGGTTTCCAAATGGCTTAGTTATTGTTTCAAAGCCATTTTACCTAGCGTAAATGAATTGTGGAATAATATGCTAAAGGAAGTAGACGTATCTACCGATTCAAGTTGGATTTTAAATGATTCAGTAGGTGTGATTCCTGTTTTAAAGTTTTTGAACTCTTCAAGAAGCCTTAAGGAGAAATCTTCTCCTTTATGTCTCCAAACTTTTGACTTTACAACGCTATACACGAAGCTAAATTTGGAGGACCTTAAATTTAGAGTCAAGTCTCTTATTTCAAAAGTTTTTGCGTACAAGCTTGAGAAGGATAGGTACAAGGCATTGCTAGTAGAAAAGTCAGCCTTGAACTTTGACTTCTTATGATTGAAAAATAAGAATGTAGATGTAGACAAAGGAAGAAAGAGATTCTCCAGGATTGTAGATGACATTGACATCATATCTTGGTTAGATTTTCTTTTGGACAATTTATATATAACCATCGGTGACTCTTTTCAAGCAAACAATTGGTATCCCTATGGGCACCAATTGTGTTGTTTTTCTTGCTAATTTCTATCTGTTTACTTATGAGTTTGATTTTATGGAGCGTCTTGTCCTTGCTAACACTTGCCCAATATTTTTGCACAAGTTATGCAATGTAAGACGCTTTGTAGATGATCTTTTTGTCCCTGACGTTCCTTCTTTTCAAGATTTTATGTACTTGAATTCGAGTTCTGTAGGCGGAGGGATTTATCCCAAGGAGTTTTGTGAACTTAACTGTACCACAAATAGTGATTGTTGTGTCTTTTTAAACCTTAAGATTTTTCAGACTCCCTTGGGATTAGAAGTAGATATGTATGATAAGCGCCTTGAACCAGAATATGCCAATCTAAAAATCATCCGCATGCCTCACATTTCTTCGAACATTTCTCTTTTAGCTAAGTATGGTGTCATTTGCTCTCAACTATTTAGATTTTCTCGTCTTTGTTCTAGTAAATCTACTTTTGTTGTTCAATCTTGCCATCTTATTTCTTTACTAGTTGAAAAAGGATACTCATTCAAAAGAATCATGAAAAAAGTTCGTTCATTTTTGCATTGTAGTAAGTTTATTTTTAGTGTTTCTTCCTTTGGAATGTTCAAGATAATCAGTAGTAAATTCGATAGAAGTGGGGAGCTAAAAAGCCCACTTATTGTTTGACTTAATAACACCTTATGTTGTTGTTTTGATCTTTAGCGCTTCTAGTATTTTCACTATAGCTTGACAATTGCTAGCCTTTATCATGGCTGAGTATGCCCATCACCTCCGGAGGGTGATAGAAACTCAGCTTGTTGGTTTTGTAGAGTACGACCTCTATATAAACCTGCACCTACTCTTGGGCACTGACGACGTGAGTAGGGATGTCATAGCTGTTGTCCAAGCTATGCATGATAAAGGTGATAATCTTATTCTTCCTCTTTGGACAAGCAGTGAAGTTGAGATCACATATTGTCAAGTTTGGTTCTTTGCTCTTCGTAGGTTTGTAGTAGTATTCATTTTTCGATTTCATATTTAGCTTACTTGAGGACTCAAGAATGTGTTCCGTTATAGGTTGTTGTGTGAAGTTTGATTTCTAGGATTAAGTTTTTAAGATGTCTTATCCTTTTTTTTTGCTTAAAGTTGAGTACTTGTTTTAAGCCAAGTAAGTTGCGTCAACTTATTTTACACATGCCTTTTCTGAAAACATTTTTAAGTTAATAATGTTTTGTTTTATCTAGTTTTGTTTCGAAGCAATCAAAGTGATTTAGTTAGTTAGTTTGTTTGTTTTTGTTTTTCTTTTCTTTTCGTGTGTCCCTTGCTTTTATAGTTTTATGAGCACTTTATTCCCTCTTATAATTCGTGAGTTCAGACTATTCTGAACTTATGAAGGTATATTACCTTTGGTGGAATTTTCCTACAATAACACGATACACTCTTCGACGGGGAAGATGCCATTTGGGATTGTGGAAAGTGCTGCGAAGGTTCCATCCTTCTTGAGCATGAAAGATAAGATCTTTGAAGTGAATATGCACGAGATCTGGATACGGCTTTTGCCAAGGTTCGCGAGACTTTGCAGAAGTCTCAAGAACGACAGAAAAAGGCAGCGGATCGCCATCGTTGCGACTTGAAACTGAAGGAGGATGATTGGGTGCTCTTACGTTTTGAGAAGGCACGCCTAAGAAAGAAAAAGGGAAAGGAGAGGCTTTTTCCAAAGCTTAGTATGCGATACTAAGGACCTTTCCAGATTACTGAAAAGATAAATGATGTCTCCTTCCGATTGAAACTGCCAGATACTTGGAGGATTCACAATGCATTTGCATGTGAGTCTCTTGAAAGGGTGATGTGCCTGATGATGGGGAGCTTGATGAGCAACCCGCAGGGGAAGAAAACGAGGAGACCCTTGTTCTTGAACAGATTTGGCACATATGGATACGAAGAAGGTAAAGTCCGAAGGCGGTTCTTGGTTAAGTTCAAGAACTTTCCTGCATTTCATGCGAAGTGGATGGAGGAGGAGGACCTAGCAGATACTCCTCGGATTGTGAAATTTTACCTCAATGTTTTGGTTTAGCATAGTCTACTCCCCAGAAATTCAGCTTGGCCGAAGATCTGGTGCAGTGGGATGCACAAGAGGGGAGTTACTCCGCTCCTTTGTCAACAGATGCCTTGATTTTGATACTAAAGTCACTGATGTCTCTTTGAGCTTCGGGGATACTGAGAGCTGACAGTATTCTGCTTGATGACTTTATGAAATGGAATTCGTGATAATGATACTGATTTGTTCTTGACTTCTTTGGAGTGCAAGAACTGATAGCCGAAATGACTGCAGCATTTTGGTCTGATTGATCTCGAATAGACATGGTTGCAATAGGGGTTAGTCAATCGGACATCGATGATGTCCCGATTGGACCCAGATGTGATTGCTAGCTACATTGCCGATAAATCATGGTCTAAGATCCGAATGAATGTTGAATGTCATGTGATGTCTAGTGATGTGACTGTCGATTTTGTACATGTGCTAGATGTGTGTGCCTAGTACGTAGGTACTAACAGTCAGTGTCTGCTAAGACGGTTTATGGCTTTTGTCGGTTTTGCAGGCGTAATCGCGGTCGATTACAATGCTTTCAAGAGGGGGGTATGTCACAAAGTGATGATGTGGCGGATAACAAAAACCCTAATTTTTGTCAGAAACCCTAAGAATCTTGGAAACCCTAATTTTTGCCACAAACCCTAATTTTTGGAAATCGCGGAGGTAAATAAATAAATTATTATTATTATTATTATTTTTTGGGATATTCTTGAGCGACGCAAATCTTAGCTCTGGGCTAGAAATGCATAATTGCTTTTTGTTGCTCTCATTGAGAGAGAGAGAGAGAGAGAGAGAGAGAGAGAGAGAGAATTTGCTTTTGCTTTCAGAAGCTCTTTGTGAGAGAGGGAAAAGAGCTTTTGCTTTGAGGCTTTTGCTTTCAAGCTTTTGGGGCTGTGCTTTTGGGAATCCTTTGTAACTTTAAATAAGTGGTTTGGGCATTCACTTTTCAGAGCATCTGGACGCAGAGTCTGAGAGTGAATCCCGAGCCACTCTCTTGTACTTTGAATTGATTAATACAAAAAGAAATACCGAAATGGGTGCCAGTCTTTGGGGCCAATATCTCTAGGCACGGAACTCCGCCGGGCCAGTGCAAATCTATTGTGATATGTGAATTGTTTTGAAGTGGTTATTTGGTGCTGTCGCGATTGATTCTTGACTTTGAGTGTCCAAGTCCGTTACACAGTCAGTGTCTACTAAGACAGTTTATGGCCTCTGTCTGTTTTGCAGGCGTAATTGAGGGCCAACTTCATTTCACTTGGATTGGCGTCACGGCTCGAGATTACACCCGATTGGATGGGACCACCAGCAGAGGCAGTTCTAGCGGCACCTGGACGGGACATAGCCATTACACCTATCATTGGCAAACTTCGGTTGCATTGTCAGGGGTATTTGGGGCTCGAGGAGTTTTACATAATGCCCTTGGAAGGTTGTGACATCCTCCTAGGAGTCCCTTGGTACCATAAGAACAACGCCGTGGTCGATTATCAGGCGAAGAAAGCGACTTTGACAAATGAAAAGGGCCCAAACATTGTACTTGATTTAAAATTGAAAGGCGAGTCTGTGCCTATTGTATCGGCTTCGGTCGTTTCCAAATTAATGAAATCCAATCTGTTCCTCTACTCGATCTACTTGAAAGCGTTAAATGATGAACGCAGAACGAACATGTTTGAACTTGATAAAGAACGCCAAGATTTTCTCCACGCTCATGTCAATTGCTTTTCTGAGGGCCTGCTAGGTGAGTTGCCACCTTCTCGTTTTGAGGATCACACTATTGATCTGATACCTGGAAGCACACCATGGAACCGGAACCGAGCCCCGAATGAAGAGATTATGAACCAAGTGAAAGACTTTTTGGAAAAGGGTCTTATTCAACCATGTACTTCACCCTACTGCTCTCCGGTGTTGTTGGTTTTAAAGAAAGAAAGATCTTCGAGAATGTGCATTGATTATAGAGCTCTCAATAAAATCACCATCAAGAACAGATTTTCGATTCCGAGGATCGATGAGATTCTTGACCGACTATAGGGATCCTCCTGTTTCAGTAGGATTTTTTTTGAAAAGCGGATATCTCAGATCCGAATCGCGTCGAGAGATGTCTACAAGACAGCTTTTCGGACGAGCTTCGGTTTATATGAACTTTTGGTGATGCCTTTTTGCCTTACCAATGCTCCAACGACTTTCAACCGAATGATACATAGGATTTTCAGAGAGAATAAATCTTTTGTTGGCACTTCCTTTGATGACATTATAGTCTTCTCCAAGGATGAGGCAGAACATAGACACCATCTGCTACAGGTCTTTCAGGCATTGCGAGATCACAAGTTAGTAATCAATGTCAAGAAGAGTGGACCGTAGATACACTTTTTGGGACACATCGTCCTAGCAACAGGAGTATAGATGGACCCGACCTAGATTGACACTATACGTGATTGGCCCGATTTGAAGAATGTTCATGAAGTTTCTTGGGCTTATGTTCTTATTACCGGCGGTTCATTAGATAATATGCAGAGGTTGCTTCTTCTTTGCATATTCTGACACAGAAAGGAGTCCCTTTCTGGTGGGGACCCACAGAGGTGACTACCTTTCAGACATTAAAGAGAAATTGACTACGGGACCAGTATTGACTCTGCCGGATTTGCAAAAGTCATTCGAAGTATATTGTATTGCTTTGAAAGAACTGTACTTGCCCTCGATTACGCCTGCAAAATAGACATAGGCCATAAATTGTCTTAGTAGACATTGACTGTTAGTACCGACGCACTAGACACGACACATCTAGCACTTGTACAAAGATGACAGTCACATCACAGGACATCACTTGACATCACAGGACATCACATGACAAATCACATAAAAATTCAGTCCAAATCTTAGACCATGACTGCCAGCAACGTATTTAGTAATCGCATCTAGACTCATGCTAGACCTCACTGATGCCCAATTAAGCAATCCTCATTGCGATCATGTCTAGAGAGATTTATAAGACCGAAATGCCTGTAGCATTTTGGCTTTCAGTTCCCGCACTCAAACAAGTCAAGTGAGAGAGTACAAATCAATCATATTTAATTTTGGGAATTCTGTTTCATAAAGTCATACAACAGACTACTGTCAGCCCATTAGTATCCCTGAAACCCAAAGGGGACAACAGTGACCTTATTCAAATTGAGGTTATCTGTCGACAAAGGAGCGGAGTGACTCTCCTCTTGTGCAAACCCTCTGCACCAGATTCACCCTTGCGGAGTTCGGGGTTCTATCGGAGTAGACTATGCTAAACCGAATGCTTCAAGGTAAAGGTCCAAAACATGGTATCTGCTAAGTCCTCCTTCATCCACCTCGCATCTAATGCCGGATGATAGTTCTTGAATTTAATCAAGAACCGTCGAATCACTTTACTTTTCATCTTTCTTTCCTTGTGTGCCAAAATCTGTTCAAGAACGAGTATCTGCTAGCTTTCTTCCACTTAGGGTTGCTCGTTAGGCTCCCCATCAACTGACACATCAACTTTAAAAGGTTTCATTAGACTCACATGGAATGCATTGTGAATCTTCAAGTATCAGGCAACTTGAGTCGAAAGGAGACATCATTTATCTTTTCTTTAATTTGGAAAGGGCCATAATATCTCATGCTAAGCTTTGGAAAAAGCCGCTCCTTTCCCTTTCGTTTCCTTAGGTGTGCCTTCTCAAAACGTAAGAGCACCCTCCCAGACCTTGGCAAAAGCAGTGTCCAAGTCCCTCGTGTACTGATTGGCTTCAAAAATCTTGTCTTTAGTGTTGAGAAAGGGTGGAACCTTTGAAGCACCTTCATTTATCTCAAATGGCGCCTTCCTCGTCGAAGAGTGAACCGTGTTGTAGGCAAATTCTACCCAAGGCATTTTTTTTTCCATTGAGTCTTTTGATCAGAGATGTAAGACTTCAATAAATCTAGAACAATTGAGTTTGCAATCTCAGATCGCCAATCTGTCTGCGGGTGGAATGATGACGAGAACTACAACCGTGTGCCAATGTTCTCCCAAATAGCCCTCCAAAACCAACTCGTAAATCGGGGATCTCTGTCGGAGACTATTGTCTCAGGCATGCCATGTAATCGAAATATCTGTGCAATGATTAGTCTCGCTAAATGGTATGACTTTACTGTTTTCTTCACTTGAATGAAGTGAGCTTGCTTATTGAATCTGTCAATGACAGTCCAAATGCCATCGTGCCCACTTTGTGTCTTCGGGAGATCAAAGATGAAATCCATTGCAATACTTCCAAGGGGCGGGTGGGAATGGGTAAAGGTTGTAGTAATCCCTGTGCCTTATGCTTGTCAAACTTGACCTTTTGGCATACTAACAACTGCGAATAAAGTCGTCCACATCCTTCTTGAGTCTCGACCAAAAGAAATAACACTCCACCCCTTTCAAGGTGGTGTCGATGCTGCGGTGACCCGTAAAAGGTGGACAATGGCACTCAGTCAAAACCTTTTCTCTCAACGGTTGTGTAATACACCATCGTTTTCTTCATCAAGTAGCCATCCCGTATGGAATACCCTGGCACTATCTCCCCATTGTGTATCCGCGTACTAATCAACCAGATCCTCAAAGCTTCTATGATGAATCGTAGAAATAGCCAAGATTAGGGGCTTCCGAGACAATGCATCTGCCACTAAGTTTTTTTGTCCCTGAACATGGACAATCTAGAAGTGAAACTGTGACAAGATGTTACCCCACCGCATCTGCTTTTTCAAAAGCTGCCTCTGTGACAAGAAGTAGCATAAACTTTGATGATTAGTAAAGACTGTGAAATCGGCTTCGAGTAGGTAATGTCGCTAGTGAGTAAGAGCATGGATAACTGCCAATAGCTCTTTCTCATAAATCTGTGCTACTAATTTTGGCCTTGAAAACAATCTGCTTTCATAAGCAATCACATGACCTTCTTGCATTAAGATCGCGCTCCCAGACTACGATCTCGTGGGGAAGCTACCTCTGCAAATTTTGGAATGAACCGTCGGTAGTAAGAACACAAGCCCAAAATGCTTCTAACTTCATGATCATTCTTCAAGTCTGGCCAATCGCGGATAGTCTCAATCTTGGCCGGGTCCATTTGTACTCCTACTGCTGAGACGATGTGTCCCAGAAAGCGTATCTCCGGCAAGAAAAACTCACTCTTTTTGGCATTGATAACTAATCTCTGATCACGCAATGCGTGAAAGACTTGTAGTAGATGGTGTCGATGTTTTGCTTTATCCTTGGAGAAAACTATAATATCTTTAGAGAAAGTGCCCACAAAAGATTGATGCTCTCGGAAAATCCTATCCATCATTTGGTTGAAAGTCGCTCGAGCATTGATAAGTCCAAAAGGCATCACCAAAAATTCGTATAAACCAAAGCTTGTCCGAAAGTCTGTCTTGTAGACATCTCTCGGAGCGATTCTGATCTGATGATATCCGCTTTTCAAATTAGGATCCCTGAAGTCGGTCAAGAATATCATCGATCCTTTGTGAATCGGAAATTTGTTCTTGATAATGATTTTATTGAGAGCTCTATAGTCGATGCACATCCTCCAATGTCCGTCTTTCTTTAGTACCAGTAAAACCGGAGAGCAATAGGGTGAAGTACTCGGCTGGATGAGACCCTTTTCAAAAAGGCCTTTCACTTCGTTCATGATTTCTTCATTCTGGGCTCGGCTAACACCACGGTAAGGTGGCCGGTTCGGTGGTGTGTTTCCAGGAATCAGATCAATAGTATGATCCTCAGGACGAGATGGGGGTAACTCGGTTGGTAGGCCTTCAAAGAAACAATCAACATGTGTGTAGAGAAAATCTTGGCATTCTTTGTCTTGTTCAGACATGTTCGTTCGATGTTCATTATTCAACTCTTTCAAATAGATCGAGTAAACAAAAAGATTGGATTTCATTAATTTTGAAATGGCCGAAGCCGATACAATAGGGACGAACTTGCCCTTCAATTTTACATCTAGTACAATTTTTATGCCCTTCGCGTTTGTCAAAGTCGCTTTCTTGGCCCGATAGTAGACCACAACGTTGTTCTTATGGTACCAAGGGTATTCCTAGGAGGAAGTCACACCCTTCCAAAGGCATGATGTAAAAGTCCTCGTGCCCTAAGTACCCCTGACAATGCAAACGAAGTTTGCCAATGACAGGCGTAATGGCTACATCCCGTTTAGGCGCCGCTAGAACTGCCTCTGCCGGTGGCCCCATCCTGGCGGGCGTAATCTGAGCCGCGCCGCCCATTCAGGTGAAATGAAGTTGGCCTTGGCTCCTCCATCAAAAAAGATAAGGGCTTCCTTATCTTTCACTTGCCTCAAGCTCGGCAAAGTTCTGTACTTTCATCTGTTTGGCTTGGGCGGGTTCCCATGCAATTCGGTACCAGCCCTTCTTTCATCTTGCCTTTTCTACTACGTTCCTCTGCTGCTCTAGAACTCTCTGGCCCGTCTTCAAGTTTGTCCTTGTTGTGCCTTGTTGGGGCACTTTGCGGAGATGTGCCCTTGTTCCCCACAACCAAAACACTACCCCTCTTTGAGATAGTCAACCCTTTCTCTGAGAGTCAATCGAGGTCGTGTATCTTTCTTTTCTTGGGGTTTTTTTTCTTTCTATTTTCATTGTTCGAGGTCTGTCTGGTCCTTTGAGTCAAGATTTCATCAGTGGGTATGTCAAATTCCCTAAATGTATCGAGAACCCCCGTTTCGCATGACCCATTAGTTCCTGAATAGAGTCTGACTTTTGTTCAAGGCAGTAATCTCGGATCTCTGTAGGGAGTCCGCAGCAAAACCGCTCAATTTGTTCCTTAGAGGTGACCTTCTTAAATGAAGAGGTCGGTAGAAAAGAATTCCAAAACCTCTCGCAATATGCGTCCAAAGAATCTTCCTTGGTCATCCGAAGATAGTTTTAAGCGGTTCTCACATCTCGTTCGTTTTCCCGGGTCAGCCAAGAAGAAATAAAGAGCCGTTTGAATGTCAACCACTTGTCAGGGGCTTCTTTCCTCAGAAGAAGAGCGGACCACCATGTTCGTGCATTTCCTTTTAGAAAAGATGCAGCCTTCTTCATCTTGGAGTGCTTTGAGTAATGCCCTCGAGAGAAGGCTATGTCAAACTGCTGGGTGAAGGCCAAAGCCCTCGGAGCATCTCGGAATCCAGAAAAGGATTCAAATTTTATTGACTGTCCACCCTCTTTAAATTCCTTTGTCTTCTTGCTCTTATCTTCGAGGAAGTCGTATTGGTTGGCTCTGTAAAAGTGCTTCTTAGCATAAAACATGTGGTCGTCGGAGTCCGAACTGTTAGAGGATGACTCCTTCGTAGAGCTATCAGTAACTGGTTGGAATCTGAGTTTCTTTGCCTTTTTCTTGTTCTTTCCGAAGCTTTGCTTTTTGCTTCGCTTCTTACCCTTTCTGTCCTCCTCACTCGAGTCAGAAGAGCTAGAAGAACTGTCAGATGAAGAGGAAGAAGAACTGG
Source organism: Adiantum capillus-veneris (assembly GCF_014529385.1). Lineage (NCBI taxonomy): Eukaryota > Viridiplantae > Streptophyta > Polypodiopsida > Polypodiales > Pteridaceae > Adiantum > Adiantum capillus-veneris. The sequence goes on from NC_140951.1 coordinate 147,406,370, forward strand.
GTAGTTCTTTAAAACGCACATGCTTCTTCTGCTTTCTTGCATATGTAAAAGAAGATTGACGGCCCAAGTAACCGGGGTAGTTAGTCCCCTCCTTGCGCTTCTTCAATTGCTTTTTGGATTGATTCTTTTTGTCCAAAAGCTGAGTGATCTGGGTTTGAACCATTGTCACAAACTGCTGATGTGTCAAGCCACTGAAGACCTGAGTCAACCTGCGAGTCCCGGCCGAGGGGCCTAAACCCTATGAAGCAGAAGAAGTTGAAGTTCCCCACCAACTTATGGGACCCCATCCGATGGGGCCCCAATGACATAAAGGCATTTAAATAAAGAAAGCCCACACAGACACGCGCGGAGGAGTTGACCTGACAGTTGTACGGATTCTCGGAATTCACGCTAACAGGTTGTATGGATTACCCGGATTTCGCGTTGGACTGTTGACGTGGCAAATTGTACGGATTTTCGTGTTTTACACCGACAGTGATGACGTGGCAACCTGTACGGATTTCCGTTACGTTGGCTGAATTTTCAGCGCAGCTTTTGGGACCACTTGCTTCTGAGTTTGAAGGCTTTTCATGTAAACTGCTTTTGGGCCTAGGGCCTTTAATTATGAGGCCATGGGCTTGTTCTCAGGCATGCTTCCTGGAGAAGGTGCAGAGTTTGGAGTACCGGCTAGTATTGTGTTGATGCAATATAAAGAAATACCCAAAGGGGTGCCAAGGTTTAGTGACAATACTGTCTGGGGTCGAATTCTGCCACTCCGTGTCCCGTGCGCTCTCTCTTTCAATTCAGTTGTTATTGAAGTGCTAAAAGTCTGTTCAATCTGTTCTTTTCTACTGGCACGTGGTGCCCGTCTTGTGACAGTGGTATCAGAGCATCAGGCGTGTGCTTTTTTGAAAGCATACCGGTCCTACAAAAGAGCATATAGAGCAAACCAGAGACTACTTGAATTTTATTTGAAGTAGCTTCGTGCTTTGATCCCGGACTTTTTAGCCACTCCCACCCTTACTTCATCGCGCATCGTGCGCGCTCCCGTCTTCACGCTTATGTCTTACAAGGCATAAGCCATAAAGATCACTTACAAGAGAAGGATCCAAGATTTATTTCAAGCTGCTGTTTTTCTCAGATGTAGTGCCATGCAGTGATGGATGTCTATAGCTACCAAGCCGCACACTCCAAGGACTTGACAAGCTTTCAAGAAATTTTTTTGTTCGAAGTTATATGGTTTCTGACATCTTCCTTCGGAGTGCAACTGCTGGCAGAGTGGGGTATCGTGGAATGCTTGCCATGGAAACCCTAGAAGTTTATAACTTGAAACTATATGGTTTTTTGTTCGAAGTTAGATGGTTTCTGACATCTTCCTTCGGAGTGCAACTGCTGGTAGAGTGGGGTATCGTGGAATGCTTGCCATGGAATCCCTAGAAGTTTATAACTTGAAATTTCTTGGCATGTCTCAGTAGGTGTCTCTTCTCAAGCTGATAACCTTGGAGGTCTGGTGTGATTGCTATGTGAAACCGGTCTGTACAATCCAAAAAGGGCGGTAGACTTTACTTCAAACCTTGATTTAGCTTTCACCCATTATTAGTCGTCTATTCTACCTGTACTTTCAAGACACAACAAAGGGGAGAGGGATACAGGCTGCTAGATTGCACCTGTATGAGTACACCAACACCAAATTGGCCCCTAACTTAGGCGCCCCTTTCGGTATTTCTTTATTGTTAAAAAAGAGGGAATAAACGCTGTGGTTCCCTACAAGCTGCCCCGCACAAACTTGGCTGAATTTCAACTGTTCCGGCCCGATTTCGGCAGCATAACTGTACTAGGACCCTTCACAGTCAGTATTCCCACGCATGGAATGACTTTCCCGACGCATACGGGCACTTTGCAAAACCTGGCGAGAATCTGCAGCACGCTGAATTCTCTGTTTTCAGCCCCGAAAATGCGCCAGATCACTTGTACAGCGGTCCCCTCGCGTCCCCGAACCTCCTGGGGGTATTAGGGACCGTGTAGGGGCAAAACCCTAAACCTGCAAAAATACACAGCAGGCTGTAATTTACTGTTTCGGGCTCCATTTCGCGTGCCGGTCGCATCCGTAGCAAGTCCTCCAGCTCCCGCACCTGTAAAGCTACTTGCCTTTTGAATCGGACGAGATTTCTGGCGTGAAACCTCTCCGAATTCACCTGTACCTGCGGGGGATTAGCCGCTAGCTAATCCAGTACCTGTGCAAGAGGCTCTTGCCTCGACAATCGCGCATGAAGCCACACAACTGTACATTGGTCAAATGAAAAGCCCACTAGTGGGGCATACATACTGCCATAAAGGAGAGAGAGAGCAGTGCGTAGCGTGCAGGGCATCACTCCTGGCACCGCACTGTACATAGGAGGGAAAGCAAGCACTCCATAGCTCTTAACCTGTGACAGGAAACTTGAAAATGAGCTCACAGCTGAAAATCACGTGTTTGCCTTCTCTATAAGTAGTAAACTGGCCTTAGAGTGCAAAGTGTCACTCATTTGTGCATTTTCCCGCTTTAGACCCTCGGGTCTAAAAATATCTCACCTGCAGCCTCGGTTGACTTGGCCACAGAGTAACAAAATGATCCCCATGTCAAACTGCACGTAATGACGCGAAGACATTTTCAAGTCCCAAAATAGCAGTTCCCTAAATTTTAGGAGATACTGCCATTGTATCTTTCTAGGTCATCTGACCCCCTTTGTACACTGCAACCACATCCATAACTGAAATGTAGCCTCTGTAGCAAAGGATTCCACTTTGGCTAGTCAATGACCCCAGTTTGGCTAACCATAGTCCTTGTCCAACCTTAGTGCTCTCTTGCCCTCAGGCCTGGACTCCCTCTGGACAGTTCCACACTAGCTATGCAATGCAGGGCAGTTAGATTTCCCGAGGGGTGTTTCCAAAAAGTGAAAGTAAATAAATAATAAGAAAGAAATCAACAAAAAGGATAGATAGTAGTCACATGTTGGTGACATACCCCCCTCTTGAAATCTCAAACGTCCTCGTTTGCACCTATGTCGTACATGCTCACAGTCAACAGTGATGTATTCAACACCTGTCGGCACATGTACGACACATACATGCTCATTGTCAACCCCGGTGTATTCAACACCTCGTCGACACATGTAATGCCTGCGTGTGAACCCTGTCCCAATGACATAGTGGTAGCTTCGCACTCTGCCATTGCTTTGAGTCACTAACTTTTCAATGACAAAATGATAGCCACACATTTTGCCACTGTCTTATAGTACACGTTGGGCCCAGTAACACTTTCGAGCATACCCAAACCGACAGTTTAAGAATGCAGTTACACATGTACCCTTTAATAGAAGCAATTACTGTATCCTTGACAAACTGACAAGAAATACTCACTTCTATAGCACTAACCAAACTTTTGGACATTCCATAAGAGCAATTGCCAAACTGACAATCTGTACAGCTCTAACATTCATGTAACATGTATTTGATTTGAGCTCACTTTAAATACCATGTACATCATTTGTTTCAGAAGCCATTGTCACACTGACAATCCATGTAGCTTTGAAACTCAAGGGGTCAATGTAGGTTGCAAATCGAAGGCTTCAAGGTAAAGTGATAACATAGTTGGTGACTTTGCAAGTTCACCTTCTTCCATCCACTTAGCATCCATTGGTGGATAGTTTCTGAACTTTACCAAGTAACGCCTAGCAACCTTGCCTTTCACTTTTCTTTCTTTATGTGCCAAAATCTGTTCCGGGACCAAGATCTCGTCAAGTTCCTCGATTTCCGGCTGATCTTCAGCTGGCATATGTTTTGGCACATCACCCACATAGGGTCTGAGAAGACTCACATGAAACGCATTGTGAATCTTCCAACTATCAGGCAATTTTAGCCTATATGCAACATCATTGATTATGTCGCATACTTGAAAAGGCCCATAGTAACGCATGCTGAGCTTTGGAAACAGTCTTTCCTTGCCCTTCATCTTCTTTAACCTTGCCTTTTCAAAGCGTAAAAGCACCCAATCACCAAGTGAATATACCACTTCACGACGGTGACGATCAGCTGCTTTCTTTTGCTTTGCCTGAGTCTTTTCTAAGGCCACTTTGACCTTCTTGTACATTTCATCCATGTCCTGAACATACTTATCTGCTTCAAATATCTTGTCCTTTGTATGCAGTATGGGAGGAACTTTCTTGCCACCTTCAACTATCTCAAAAGGTGCCTTGCCAGTTGATAAATGCACTGTATTATTGTATGCATACTCCACCAATGGCAAATACTACTCCCACTTTCCTTTATGCTCTGACACATAGCACTTCAGCAGATTTAGGATAGTAGAATTTGCCTCTTCTGACTGCCATCTGTTTGAGGATGAAATGACGAAGAGAATTTGAGCGTTGTGCCCATATTCTCAAACAAGCCTCTCCAGAACAAACTTGTCATGCGTGGATCACGGTCGCTAACAATCGACTGTGGCATGCCATGATACTAGAAAATATTGCTCATAAACAAGCGTGCCATTTGATCTGGCTTTATCTTCTTCCTGACAGGAATAAAATGAGCCTGCTTGCTGAATCTGCAAATGATGGTCCAAATACCATCGTTTCCTGTCTGCGTTCTCGGAAGATCAAAGATAAAATCCATAGCAATACTTTCCCATGGTTTATTTGGAATAGGTAGTGGTTGCAATAGCCCTGGTGCCTTTTGCCTGTCAAATTTGACCTTCTCTGGCAAATTAGGCATTCTAATTTCTCGCACAAAGGCATCCACATCTCTTCTCAATGTAGGCCAATAGAAGAATGTCTCAACCGCTTTAACTGTAGCATCGATACCACGATGCCCTGCATACTGTGGGACATGACTCTCTTCCATAACTTTGCGTCGCAATGGCTTTGTGACACAATCTGCCATGCATCATCATGAACCCGTCTTTAAGAAGAAAGTGTTCATGACGTTGTCCATCCATTAGTTGCTCGAAGACCCTTGCAAAATCTTCATCATTTGCATACTGTTCTCTCATATCATCAAGTTCATGATGATAAGGAATTGACACAGCTGAAATTGTCCCTCGGAATGACCCTCGGACTTATCGTCTTGAAAAACTTCTGCGTCTCAAACCAGTGAAGACCCGAGTCAACCTGCAGGGCCTGGTCGAGGGGCCTATTACATGACATAGCCAACCCTATGTGTCCGTGGACAAGCTACAACATGACCAGGGTTCAGCTCAGTCAAGTTAGCCTAGAATAGGAAGTGATCTGGCACTTTTGTGAGTCTGTTTGCAGACCGTGTATGTCCAGACACTTAGATTAGATGCATATCCTCTGGTTGCACACAGCATGACCATCAGCATTCCCATCAGAATCCACCAGGGGAATTTTTCAGTGCATTAAACCTATTTTCTCTATTTTTGACATTTTTCACTTGTTTATTAAGTGACTTTTGTTGGGAACAAGATAATATATAAGCAAACCAAAGCTAGCACTATCTGGCAGAAGAAGAAGGAGAGCATCAGGCACTCAGTGCAGCAGCAGGCCTAGAGACCCTGCTCAGCAGGACGACCCCCCCCTTCAACCTGGCGTTTTTGGAGCCCTGCAAATAGCGTTTTCCAGCGTTTCCATAGGCGATTTCAGCCTGCATGTGGCGCTTCCATTAGCAAGGATCTCCATCAGCTTTCTGGTTTTCTGCAGCGTTTTTGGATAGCCCATGAACTTGCGTCTTGCACAGCCATTTCAGCCAGGATACATAGCGTTTTTCCGCAGGATTTCAGCAGCAACTCCATAGCATTTACAACCAGCAAACTCAGCATTTTTGAGAGGCTTATCATCATTTTTGAAGCAGTATAGATCAGCGTTTTGGGACAGCTTTAGGGCAGCGTTTTTGCACATGCTGTCCAGCGTTTTCAAGCCGTAAGAAATAGCGGTCTCAGCCATAGAAGCAGCGAGTTTCAGCCATCAAGTTCGCAGATCATCCTTCGACTTGGTGACATAGATACCGACTCGAAGCACTCAGTTTTCAGCCATAGGCTCGTCCTCGTCGTCATCCCCGTGGGCCTCGAGATATCAAGCATTGTAGACTCATTGCATCAGCCATTGTATCAAATTGTGCAATCAATAGCGTAGACCTCTCTCGCCATTGAGAGAGGGGCCCTTGGAGGAGGGTTTTACAACATCCCTGGTGTCATATTCTTCTCTCTCTCTTGCTCTCTCTCTTAGTCTTAGCACCTTCACGCACAGTGTCTATTCACTTTGTTTGTGATCACTTGCACTCTCTCATTAAAATACGGAAGGCTCTCCCTTCCTTAAGAAAAAGGAACCTTGAGCACAGTCCGGAGCACTCATCTTGAGCAAAGTTCAACATTTACTTCCTGTTAACAGACTTGGACACCCCAAGTCAAGAATCAATCACGACAGCACCAAATAATCACTTCAAAACAATTCACAAATCACAATAGACTTGCAGTGGCCCGGCGGAGTTCTGCGCCTAGAGATATTGGCCCCAAAGACTGGTGCCCCTTTCGGTATTTCTTTATGTATTAATCAATGTCAAAGTACAAGAGAGCGGTTAGGGTCTCACTCTCAGACTCGACGGCCAGATGCTCTGCAGAGTGAGCCCTAAACCACTTATTTAAAGATTACAAGGGATGCCCAAAAGCAGAGCCCCAAAAGCTTTCAAAAACAAAAGCAAAAATTCTCTCTCTCTCTCTCTCTCTCTCTCTCTCTCTCTCTCTCTCTCTCTCTCTAAGAGTAAAATAAAGCAATCAATTTTTCTCTCTCTTGGCCCTTGCGTAGAGGAAAGCAGCCAGCATGCGTCGCTCAAAGTGCTTTTTTTCAGCCGCAAAATCCCAGAAAAATCCCTTCTGCTGCCACGTGGCATTTGTGCCGCCTGCTTTAGGGTTTTTTCCAGCCACATTAGGGTTTCAGCCAGCAGTTAGGGTTAGGGTTTCCAGAAATTAGGGTTTTTGCAAATTAGGGTTTCTGGCAGAAATTAGGGTTTGCAGGAATTAGGGTTTCTGGCAGTTTTTGCTCTCGGTAGCCATGTCATCACTTTGTGACATACCCCCCTCTTGAAAGCATTGTAATCGCCCTCGATTACGTTTGCAAAACCAACAAAAGCCATAAACCGTCTTAGCAGACACTGACTGTTAGTACCTACGTACTAGGAACACACATCTAGCACATGTACCAAATCGACAGTCACATCACACGACATCACAGGACACCACAGGACATCACATGACATTCAACATTCATTAGGATCTTAGACCATGGTTTATCGACAATGTAGCTAGCAATCGCATCTAGATCCAATCAGGACCTCATTGATGCCCGATTGACTAACCCCTATTGCAACCATGTCTATTCGAGATCAATCAGACCAAAATACTGCAGTCATTTCGTCTATCAGTTCCTGCACTTACAGGAAGTCAAGAACAAATCAGTATCATAATCAGGAATTCCATTTCATAAAGTCACACAGCAGAATACTGTCAGCTTTCAGTATCCCTGAAGCTCAAAGAGACATCAGTGACTGATATCTAAATCAAGGCATCCATTGACAAAGGAGCGGAGTGACTCTCCTCTTGTGCATCCCACTGCACCAGATCTCTGGCCAAGCTGAATTCTGGGTTCCATTTGGAATAGACTATGCTAAACCAAAAGCATCGACGTAAAGTTTTACAATCCGAGGAGTATCTGCTAGGTCCTCCTCCTCCATCCACTTCGCATCAAATGCAGGATAGTTCTTGAACTTAACCAAGAACCGCCTTCGGACTTTACCTTTCTTCGTATCCTTATGTGCCAAAATCTGTTCAGGAACAAGGATCTCTTCGTTTTCTTCCACTTCGGGTTTCTCATCAGGCTCCCCATCATCAGGCACATCACCTTTAAAACGTTTCCAGAGACTCACATGAAATACATTGTGAATCCTCCAAGTATGAGGCAGTTTCAATCGGAAGAAGACATCATTTATCTTTTCAGTGATCTTGAAAGGTCCGTAGTATCGCATACAAAGCTTTGGAAAAAGCCTCTCCTTTCCCTTTTTCTTTCTTAGGCGTGCCTTCTCAAAACGTAAGAGCACCCAATCGTCCTCCTTCAATTTCAAGTCGCGACGATGGCGATCTGTTGCATTTTTCTGTCGTTCTTGAGACTTCTGCAAAGTCTCGCGAACCTTGGCAAAAGCCATATCCAAGTCTCGCGTATATTCATCTGCTTCAAAAAACTTATCCTTCGTGCTTAGGAAGGGTGGAACCTTTGCAGCACCTTCAACAATCTCAAATGGCGCCTTCCCCGTCGAAGAGTGTATCGTGTTATTGTAGGCAAATTCCACAAAAGGTAAGTACTTTTCCCATTGAGTCTTCTGATCTGAGGTATAAGACTTCAATAAATCTAGAACCACTGAATTTGCAATCTCAGATTGCCCATTAGTCTACGGGTGGAACGATGACGAGAACTGCAACCGCGTGCCAATGTTCTTCCAAATTGCCTTCCAAAACAAACTCGTAAATCTGGGGTCTCTGACGGAGACAATCGGCTCAGGCATGCCATGTAATCTGAAGATCTGGGCCACAAACAATCTCGCTAAGTGATCCGGCTTGATTGTTTTCTTTACTGGAATGAAATGAGCCTGTTTACTAAATCTGTCGATAACAGTCCAGATACCATCGTGACCACTCTGTGTTCTCGGGAGATCAAAAATGAAATCCGTTGCAATACTTTCCCATGGGCGGGTCGGTAAAGGCTGTAACAATCCCTGTGCCTTATGCCTGTCAAACTTGACCTTCTGGCATACTAAGCGACTGCGCACAAACTCTTCCACATCCTTTTTGAGTCTCAGCCAAAAGAAGTATCTCTCTACCCCTTTCATGGTGGTAGCAATGCTGCGGTGACCCGTAAAAGGTGGACAGTGGCCCTCAATCATAACCTTTTCCCTCAACCGCAGTGTAACGCACAACATGGTTTTTCTCATCAAGTAGCCTTCCCGAATGGAGTATCCTGATACTGTCTCCCCATCTCGTATCCGTGTGAAAATAGCTGCAAAATCTGTATCTGTGGCATACTGGTCGACCATAGCCTCGAAGCTCCTATGATGTATCGCGGAAATAGCCATAACCAACGGCTTTTGAGACAAAGCATCTGCCACCACATTCTTCTATCCCTGCACATGGACAATCTGGAAGTGAAACTGTGACAAGATGTTCGCCCACCGCATCTGCTTTTCCGAAAGCTGCTTCTGTGACAAGAAGTAGCGCAAACTCTGATGGTCTGTAAAGATAGTAAAATCCGCTCCGAGTAGGTAATGCCGCCACTGAGTAAGAGCATGGATAGCCGCCAAAAGCTCTTTCTCATAAATCTGTGCTGTCATCTCCGGCCTAGAGAACAATCGACTCTCGTAAGCAATGACATGGCCTTCTTGCATTAAGACCGCACCTAGACTACGACCACAAGCATCACAATATAATTCAAATGACTTCTGCAAGTCCGGTAAAGTCAAATCTGGTCTTGTAGTCAAATTCTCTTTCAATGTCTGAAAGGCAGTCACCTCTGTGGATCCCCATGAGAAAGGGACTCCTTTCTGTGTCAAGATATGCAAAGGGGAAGCAACCTCTGCAAACTTTCGAATAAACCGCTTGTAGTACGAACACAGTCCCAAGAAGCTTCCAACTTCATGGACATTCTTCAAATCGGGCCAATCACGGATAGTGTCTATCTTGGCCGGATCCATTTGCACTCCTGCTGCTGAGACAATGTGTCCCAAAAAGTGTATCTTTGTAGCAGATGATCTTTGTGTTCTGCCTCATTCTTGGAGAAAACAATGAGATCATCAAAGAAAGTGCCAACAAATAGCTTGTACTCTCGAAAAATCTTGTCCATCATCCGATTAAATGTCGCAAGAGCATTGGTTAAGCCAAAAGGCATCACCAAAAACTCAAATAACCCAAAAGTCGTCCGGAAAGTTGTCTTGTAGACGTCTTCCAGCGCGATTCTGATATGATGATATTCACTCTTCATATCAATCCTGCTAAAGCACAAGCATCCCTGTAATATGTCGAGTATATCATCGATCCTAGGAATCGGAAATCCGTTCTTGATGGTGATTTTGTTGAGAGCTCTAAAATCGATGCACATTCTCTAAGATCCGTCTTTCTTCAAAACCAACAACACTGGAGAGCAATACGGTGAAGTATTAGGCTGGACAAGACCCTTTTCCAAGAGGTCTTTCACTTGGTTCATAATCTCTTCATTCAATGCTCGGCTCACACGGTAAGGTGGCCGGTTTGGTGGCGTGCTTCCAGGTATCAGATCAGTGGTATGACCTTTAGGCCCTCTAAAAAGCAATCGGTATGAGTGTGGAGAAAAATCTTGGCGTTCTTTTGTTCAGGTCAAAACATATTCGACATTTATCTATTGTTCAGTTCTCTCCCAAATGAATGAGTAAAGAAACTGAAGTTGATCAAGTACTATCTCTGAGCCCTTCATTTGTCAAAGTCGCTTTCTCGGCCCGCTAGTCAACCACGGCGTAGTTCTTGTGGTACCAAGGGATTCCAAGTAGAACGTCACTCGCGTGCCCTGAACACCCCTGTCATTGCAAGCGAAGTTTGCCAATGCTCGGTGTAATGGCAACATCTCGTATCCGGGTGCCAGTCGAACTATCTTCGCTTGTGGCGTCAGTTTGTCAGGCGTAATTCCAAATCGAGCCGCCAATTTCAAGTGAAAAGAAGTTGGCCTTGTCTCCTTCAAAAGAGCTTCCTGATCCTTCACTTTGCCCTAATAGCGGCAAAGTTGGTACTTACATTCATTTGATTCGGTGCAGGTCCCACTCCATGTGGTACCAGTTTTGCTTTTTATCTGCCTTTTCTGCCACGTTGCTCAGCTACTCTCGAACTCTCAGGCCTATCGTCGTCCCTATCATTTTGTTCTTTCTGTGCCTTTTTAGGGCACTTCGCGGAGATATGTCCATGTTCCCCGCATCCAAAGCACTTCCCCTCCTTGATGAAGCGAGGTCGCTCCTGAGCAGTAAGCTTGGGTCGTGCATCCTTTTTCTTTGGGTTGCTCTTTTTCTTTCTACTTTCATTCCTAGAAGTCTGTTCAGCTCGTTGTGTCATGGCCTCATTTGTGGGGTAGGTCAGACTGCCAGAGTGAATGGCAAAGCCCCTCTTCGCATGACTCATCAACTCCTAAATAGAAGCTGACTTCTGCTCCAAGCAGTGATTTCGGATCTCTGTAGGTAGACCCAAGGTGAACCGCTCAATCTGTTCTCTGAACGAGATCTTCTTGAATGAAGAGGCGGGTAGAAAAGAGCTCCAGAATCTCTGACAATAAGCATTTATTGTATCTTTCTTGGTCATCCGAAGATGGTTCCAAGTAGCTCGTATATCGTGTTCATACTCTTGTGTCAACCAAGAAGAAATAAAAAGCTTCTTAAATTTCAGCCATTTAACTAGCGCAATCTTGTTTAAAAGAAGCGTCGACCACCAAGTTCGAGCATTCCCCGTAAAGTAAGAGGTAGCTCTCCGAATCTTGGAGTGCTCTGAGTAGCATCCTCCCGCGGAAGCGATGTCAAACTGTTGCATAAAAGACAAAGCCTTCGAAGCATCTTTGTATCTTGAAAAAGTATCAAATTTGATCGACTGTCCATTTTCATTAAACTCTCGAACTTTCTTGCTTTTATCTTCCAGAAAGTCATACTGGTTGGCTTTATCAAAATTCTTCTTGTTCGCATAAAAGTTTCCGTCATCGGAGTCTGAACTGTCTGTAGACGAGTCCTCAGTAGAACTGCCGCCCTGCTTCCCCCCCTTTCTAAAATTTTCACTTGCCCCCCTCCCCCCCCCCCGCGAGTCCTCAGTAGAACTGCCGCCCTGCCGCTCATATGTAGGAAGTAATGCCAGAGATTAGAGCGGCAAGGGAAAAAGGCAAGATCGCTTTTTACCGAGACGGAAAAGTGGTAATACTAGAACGACGCTCCACATGACGGTGCGAGACTTATGGGACCACACTCAAAGTAGCTGCCTGGAATTGCAATGGATCTATGCGTCTTGAGGTGGGTGCCTTTGAGGATAGCTTTACTGGAAGAGACATCATCTTTTACTCTGAGACACACCAGGCCCCAGGGCAATCCATGCCTCACATCAGTGGATACAGGTGGGAGACAGCCTACAGACAGGAGACACGCTCAGAGCACAGAGGGCGGGGCTCGGGGGGAGTGGCAGTGTTATTTAGAGAGGATCTGCAGCCATTGATACATATAGCCCGCAGGGACGAGCAGGCTAGGTACATGTGGGTGAGACTGAAAGCAGAGACAGGCAGATACCTCTATCTAGCTATTTGCTACTTTCCCCCGAGTACATCAGTTTATGCATCACCCAGAGGACAGTCCCCTTTCTCTATTTTAGATGATGACATATGGGAATTCTCTAGGGACGGTGACATTATCATCCTAGGGGACTTCAATGCCAGGACTGCCCATCACCATGCAATGTTTTATGATACTTCAGAGGAGATGCTAAGAGAGCTAGATGTGGTAGAGACGGGCCTTTCCAGACTGTCACACGATGTGGAATGTACTCAGTATGGGCGACACCTGATAGACATGGGCACTGCACATGGATTGGCCATCTTGAACGGCCTACAGAGATTTCCTGCTTCGGGAGGTTTTACATGCTTCCCACACAGACATGGAGCCAGCACAGTAGACTATGTCATGGCACAGCCGAATCTCATCTCTAGTATCCAGGATCTCACAGTTGAGCCCAAACCGATCGGGGTGGCAGTGGATCATGCTCTTGTGTCGATGACCATCTCCTTCCAGTTTAGGGTAGCACACAGGCCACGAGTAGCAGCCCCTACTCGCTACACATTCACATGGGAGACGGATTCTGTATACATGGACGGAATATACAGACGCCTATGCACTGAGGACCCGAGGCGACCTCTGGAAGAGCTAACTACTATACTAACACAGACATTACATGAGGCAGCAGCAGAAGCATACCCACACACCCAGCCTGAGCATAGCCGCCGATCAGGGAGCATGCCTCAGAACAGCTGGTACGATGAGGAGTGCCGCCAGACTAGAGCCAGACTTCAGAGGGAGGTGCTGTTGGGGGACGTCACGCACAGACAGTCACAGATTGACTTCCGACGCCTGGTGCGACGGAAGAAGAGGGCTTTTTTGGCTTGACTCGAGCAGGATCTATATCAGCTATTCTTGAGTTAGGACTCACGTGAGGCGTGGTTGCTCTTTCATGAGCAGTCCCCCCCCCCTGCTATTTCCTCCATGGAGACTCGGGGGCAATACGCATCATCTTTGTACACAGTACCTGGACAGCCGGCCCTTCCCAACCCCCCCCGATCCATGCCCACACGCATGTGTCTTTTTCACTGCTGCGATGGTGAAGAAAGCTATTGACAGGATGAAGACTGGGAGAGCATATGATCATGATGGCCTAGTCGCTGAGCATTTCATGCATGCCAAAGACCTACGAGCAGAGCTTCTAGCAGTTATGTTTAACCGGGCCATGTGTGAGGGCCTACCAGACTCTTGGAGCCTATCTACGATCGTACCTATCTTCAAATCAGGAGACCCCATGGAGCCTGGGAATTATCTCACTATTATGATTGGGCACACACTGGCACGGTTGTATGCATCCATTCTGGAGCAACAGCTGAGTAGATGGGCAGAGAGGGAAGGGATACGTGCAACTGGGCAGGCAGGATTCAGGAGAGGATTCTCTACTCTTGACCATATCCTAACACTCAGGGCCATCATCGAAGAAGGCAGATCTCATGGGAGACGGATCTATTGTAGCTTTGTGGACTTCCGCAAAGCTTTCGACACGGTACCCAGAGCTAGACTGATGCGCAGACTACAGGAAATGGGAGTACCCACAGAACTCATTTGGGGGATCATGGCATTGTACAGATCAGTAGTAGGACATGTAAGCACCCCGGAGGGACTTTCTACACCGGTTCACTCCACTATTGGGGTGAAGCAGGGCTGCCCGCTCTCTCCTACTCTTTTCGGTATGTATGTGGATGAGGTTTCTGACTACATTGACAGCGATGGGGATAAAGGTGCTGAGTTGGCAGGGACATGGATTCCACTTTTGTTATATGCTGATGACATAGTGTTGGTCTCCGAATCCCCAGAAGGAATGCAACGTCAATTGGATGCTTTGCATACGTTTGCCCACGAAAGTGGTTTGTCTGTCAACCTGGGTAAAACCAAGGTTATGGTGTTTAAGACCACCCCACAGTGGATCAGGAGGTCAGCACCTACATTCACATACGGCCAAGAGACTGTGGAGTACACAAACGCTTACACTTACCTTGGAGTGGTTTTTAGCAGACCTGCATTCTCACTCAGAAGAGCAGCAGAGACTAGACTTACTAGAGCCCACGCAGCATTGGGTAGATTGGAGAGGATAATGGGGCTGAGATATGGGGACCTTCACTGGATCACCTCGGGAGGCCGGGTCGCTCAGACGGATGGGGGAACATGGAGAAACCTCTCGTCTCTATGATCTCGCGGCTCATTAGAGCCAAGGCATCAGTACCACGGGCCATTATCCGAGCAGAGCTAGCGCCCCCCCCCACTAGTGGTAGAGGCACTCACCAGATCAGTCTCCTTCATAAACCGCACATGGGAACTTCCCAGAGACAGATATGCCCGCATAGCACTTGAGTCCTCTCGACAGTTAGCCATACAAGGAGATACAACATGCTGGTATGGGGAGATGACATCATGGTTTCAGGCGCATGGGTTCAGCATAGACATGCTACCACCATTCCAGTACTCATTGGATGCACCATCTCTCATTCTTACACAGTCGGAGATCACCAAGCTCATCCGCCAAGACCTGACCCAGCTAGACACCAGGAGGACATGGATACAACCAGCACAAGAACTGGGCACGAAGATGGCTTTCTATAGAGACCACCTTCTCTAGCTTACGGAAGATGGTTTTGTGAGGAGACCCAGATACATGGATACCCACCTGTCTCATGGGATACGGTGTGCTATTGGCCAGTTACGCACATCATCTCACGAGCTGCGGATTGAAACTGGGAGATACAGCGGAGTACCAGCAGAGGCCAGGACATGCCCCTCATGTGACATGGAACCTGAGACAGAGCTGCATTATACATGCCACTGCCCCGTCTACTACGAGATACGAGGCCGCTTCCATTGCTTGTTCAGAGAGGGTTTTGGACCACTCTCAAGAGGAATTGGATACGCAGATCAAAGATGCCTGGGTTTGTTCTTGCTCGAGCTGCGCAGACACAGAGAGAGCCTGATGAATGGCGAGGCTAACCAGTCTCAAAGACGGATTACAGACTTCTTCAGAGCAGACACAGGACATCCGCAAGAGCCACTCCCACAACAGAGCTCCCCCCCGTCTCACACCAGAGGCACACTGATTGACCGAGCGATTGAACTGGGGAAATCTTGGCGCCCACGACTGCGCAGGACTACACAGCATCGACGGAGGCTACGTCAAAAGATTAAGAGCACGCTGGCCAGGCATGCACGACGCCCGGTTATACAACTAACCATGGAGGAAATTGATGAGATTCGCCAATGACCGATGCTAGATCTTTTGTGATTCAAGTATCCCAACTAGCTGTCCCCCTTTTTTTGCTTAGTTTTCGGCTTAGCTCACATAGACCAATCTAGAATCCCATTATATATATCTTTGTTTTGTATTGTTGTTAGGTTATTTGGTTACTGTGACTTTGTATCAGATCCACCACCTTGTAACTTTCTGGTCTCATAGGTCACTATGGCCTTTTGAAGACGTTAATATAACATTTCATTTCTCTCTCTCTCTCTCTCTCTCTCTCTCTCTCTCTCTCTCTCTCTCTCTCTCTCTCTCTCTCTCTCTCTCTCTCTCTCTCTCCTGGCCCTTGCGTAGAGAAAAGCAGCCAGCATGCGTCGCTCAAAGTGCTTTTTTTCAGCCGCAAAATCCGGAAAAATCCGTATTGCTGCCACGTGGCATTTGTGCCGCCTGCTTTAGGGTTTCGAGCCACATTAGGGTTTCAACCAGCAGTTATGGTTAGGGTTTCCAAAAATTAGGTTTTCTGCAAATTAGGGTTTCTGGCAGAAATTAGGGTTCGCAGGAATTAGGGTTGCTGGCAGTTTCTGCTCTCGGTAGCCACGTCATCACTTTGTGACACTTTCGCTGCACCTTACACCTAAACCCTAAGAAGTAGAAGAAGCTGAAGTTCCCACCAGCTTATGGGGCCCGGTCCGATGGGGCCCCGATGACTTAAGTTAAAGGTATTAAAATAAAGGAAGCCCACACACGCACGCGTGGAGGAGATGACCTGGCAGCTTTATGGATTTTCGGAATTCACGTTGATAGGCTATACGGAAAACCCGGATTTCGCGTTGGACTGCTGATGTGGCAAACTGTACGGATTTTTGCGTTGTACGCTGACAGTAATGTCGTGGCAGCCTGTACGGATTTCCGTTACGTTGGCTGAATTTTCAGCACCAGCTTTTGGGACCAGTTGCTCTTGAGTTTGAGGGCTTTTCATGTAAACTGCTTTTGGGCCTAGGGCCTTTAAATATGAGGCAATGGGCTCATTCTCGGGCATGCTTTCTGGAGAAGGTGTAGAGTCTAGAGTACTGGCTTGTATTGTGTTGATGCAATATAAAGAAATACCCAAAGGGGCGTCAAGGTTAGATGCCAATACTCTCTGGGATGGAATTCCGCCACTCCGTGTTGCCTGTGCTCTCTCTCTTTCAGTTCAGTCGTTATTGAAGTGCTAAAAGTTTGTTTAGTTTGTTCTTTTCTATTGGCACGTCGTGCGCTTCTTGTGACAACCACCTCTTGAAGTTCTTCTTCTGTAAACATCCTTGGACTAGAAGGTTCTTGATCGCCAGTTTGACTGGTGGTTCGGTGGCTTTCTGCCACTGAGTATGTACTTCAGCCATGGACTGCTGGGTCAAAAATTTTGCAAACTGGGGATCTTTAGCAAACTGAAGCATTTGCTTTGTGCACTCGTCAACTTGTTGTCGACGTTGCATCTCCAAAGTTCATACTGTGTAGGCCGAGGTGGCCCGTACTCATCTTTTGTTAAGTCGTTTGAATATTTTGCATTGCCTCCTTCCACCTCAGCGATTGCAGACGAGGTTGATTGGTTCTTTTCGGAATCCATAAATGTCGCGAGAAAAGGGATCGGATTTCGTGGTAGAAGAGAAATCGACCGTGCAATGATACCATCGTAACAGATTTTAACACCCCAAGTCAAGATTCGATTGCGACACAGTAGAGATTCACTTCAAAACACTTCACAACTTTAAGAGTTGACACGGCCCGGCGTAGGTCCGTGCCAAGAGAGATTGGCCCCAAAGATTGGCACCCCTTACGGTATTTCTTTTATATTATCTTTAAGCAAAAGTACAACTACTCCCGGGTGCTCGCTCTCAGACTCTGCCTCCAGATGCTCTGAGAAGTGACCCCCTTGGGTCCTTAAAAAGATTACAAGGGATGCTAAAAGCAGAGCCCCAAAAGCATGAAACTCAAAAGCAACTTCTCCCAAAAGCCGCCAGCCAAAAACAGTCAGCAGAAATCACGGAAATTTGTACAGCCAGGCCATGTCAGCAGCGTTTTGCGGCAGTCGGTACAGCTCTCAGCATAAATCGCGGCCGTCCGTACAGCAGCCACATCAGCAGATTCTTACACCTTTTTTTAGAGCCTAGTGTCCCTTTTGGCCCCTCGGCAATTGTCCATAAGTTGGAACGACTTGATAGCCATGCCATGTCATCAGTTTGTGACAAGAAGTCTGTGAGATTAAGGAATATTTGAAATCTGAGGTGCAGTTTGGGACTTTCCACAATTTTCAGGGGTAAAGGGGTACTTTAATAATTTTCCTTTTTTATTATTCTAGGCTTCCGTCTAGATGATGACTGCCTGAATTCCATACGATGAAGTTCTAACCATGCTGGCAGTATTTTGTTGACCTATTTTGTAACTTGTTTCTGGTGGCGATGTGGCTTTTCATCGTCATCTTTGGAGCTAACAGTAGATTAATTGCTTCTTTTTAATTTGAAGGTTTCTCAAGAGGAGATGCTGGAGCTCCGGCAAGAGGCAAGTGATCTTCAGGAGTACTCAAATGCCAAAATTGTCAGAGTTACACGGTACCTTGGTGTTCTGGCTGAAAAAGCTCACAAATTAGGTGTGATCATTAAATTCTTTGTGTTCTGCCAGATAGAAGGCAATCAAGTTCAGTATTATACGATGAAGATAAAAAACAGAGAGAAGTATGAAGGATTACAACGGTTTTCAGTAACTGAAAATTGGAAAAAAGACAGAAATTACCAATTACTTACTTTGTACGCATCATGCATGAAATCATAATAGGGAAAAGGATAATGCATTTTTTGTATGCTCTGCTTTAAAAGTTTGTGAATAATGAGATGTTGACTGGGCGTAGAAAGTGAGGTAATCGAAATAGCAAATATTGGACTTGAAGAAATGATCATGTTAAACACATCCAGTCATGACATGTAGGTCAGCCAAGTTAATGAGCTGGAATTGTAGGTCAGCCATGTTAAACACGTCCAGTCATGACATGTAGGTTAGCCAAGGTAATGAGCTGGGATTGTGATATCAGAAAAAGATTTGGCTCTGATGGCTTTCTTTACAACTGATGTTCATTGTCTCCACCTATATGACACTCTTGCCATTGCAACCCTTGCACGAACCAATGATGTCAAAAATTCGTTATTGAACTTTCATTGCTTGTAGAATGAGGAACTTTGGGCCTTTTATCTCTCAGCGAGATGTCCAAGAAATTTTTTGAAAACAAGGATTCTTTGGGTTCGGATATGAAAGTTAAAGAAATTTTGATCACCACATGCGGAAATACATGTATTCTATTACAGAACCTTGCAAATTTGGCTGATGAAAAAATTCATGATATTGGCTCTTTACAACTGATTGGAATGCCCGACTTCTTATCTCATACTTTGCATCTCCCCTAGTTTGCGGCCTCATCGTTTAGCATTTGTCATGGATACCTAATTATAGGTCATGCAAATCTTAAAGGTCTCTAGCATGAACGTTTGTGGGTTAAAGATCATTCGCTTATCTGCTTGTCGAATTTTGAAAAGGATACACACTTGCTTGGAAATGTACTCAGTTCTGCTAACTGTGATTCTCTACCTGAAGTTTTAGTAATTGGACAATACACAGAGTATCTCAAATTGAAGTTCTGCTTACTGGTAAAAGGATTTTGTATGCTGACAATAACAATACTTTCATGCGTTTAATGCTAGTTAAAAAATATATCCCATTTATCATGCAAAGATTCAGAATTTTGTAGATTGTGTCGACCATGGTTTTTGTATTGCCAATGCAGATCAGGTGGTTCTTGAAGGTGAGGCTCACCTGTCGCTACTACGAAAAGAGAGGAAGAAGCTTTTCAATGATCTTGTAGGCGTGAAAGGTGCCCCTACCGTTTCTTTCTTTTTGAACATGGAGTAAAATGATCTCTGTCAAGTTAACTAACCAAGACAGATGCCAACAGGCAATATCCGTGTGTTTTGTCGAGTGCGTCCACAGTTCGAACATGAGGGTCCTGTATCAACTGATTTTCCCGACGACTTTTTGATACGAGTTAATACATCATCTTTGGGTCTTGATGTGGGAAGCATGCAAAAGAAAGAGTTTGAATTTGATCGAGTATATGGTCCACATGTTGGTCAAGGTAAGTGCGTACAGCTGTGGATCGTTGAGATCACTTTTTGTATCGCATTTGAAGCTCCTTCTGAACTGGTGGTTCAAGGGCCCATTGTTGTGAATGTTGATATTCTCAGAATGCTCTTATTTTTTAACTGCTTGTGCTGCAGGAGATTTTTTCCAAGACGTCCAACCTTTTGTACAATCTGCCTTGGATGGATACAATGCATGTGTCTTTGCTTATGGGCAAAGTGGATCTGGCAAAACTTATACCATGGTTTTTTTACACCTGAATTTCCTTCTGCCATCTTGAATGAAGCATTTGTATTAATGCGAAGCACTGATTGCAATGTATGCAGCATGCTATACTCAGACGGTTGGATGTCAATGGTGGTGTTTGCATGCATAGCCTCTTCTTTATATACATTGCTTTTCTTAATGTTGGTTACTGTCTTTGATTTACAGGAAGGGTCACACATTGATCGAGGAGTTTTTTTCAAAGCTTTTGAAGAGCTTTTCGATTTGTCCAATAATGATATGACTTCCACGTCAAGGTTCTCCTTTTCAGTTACCATGTTTGAGCTTAATAATGAGGTTTGTAGTTTATCACAATATATTCACTTTTTCAGGTTCAGAGAGTTCAATAGTGATGTTTTCCAAGGCATGGGTTTTTTTAAAACTATAACAGCCACAGATTTATATTGACTAGCTTTGTTTCTTGAGGAATAAGGCTTTGCTTTAAAGGGCTTAAAGTTCTAAACAGATCAAAGCTTTCATCGCAGAGAAATGTTTTTCTTTTCATCATGTAGGTACGAGATCTCCTGTACAATACCATTCGGTCGTCAGGTACTGTGCAGATGGGTTATAATGGAAAGTTTGTGGAGCTCTCACTGGAGAAAGTTGACAACCCAACAGATTATGCCAGAATATACAAGATTGGCGTACAGAATCGAACAAAAGATGGTGCAAATCGTGCTCACTTGTAGTACATCTTCCTCTTTTGCTTAGCACTCAATATCGTCTTCCTGCTTTTGGTGATCTCTGAGGTCATCATCATTAGGAACTGAGTTGTTAATTACTACGGTTTTTGTTGCCTTGCACAGGGTTCTGACAATCCACATCCATTACACCAACATCTTTACTGGTGAAAATCATTATAGCAAGCTGTCAATGGTAGACATGGTTGCTAGTGACAGGCTTTCAAAAGAAGAAGCCACTGGTGATAGGCTTACGGAGCTACTCCATATAAATAAGTCGTTTTCAGCGTAAGGCTCAAAGTTATTTAGGTTTGTGATAAATCCCACCATCACATTGTGTAGGGATTGAGAGATGGAGTGCCATGGGTTTTTTCTTCATAAGCGAACGTACTATCAAGGGCTGTCATTCAGAGGGACCTGATCTCTTTGGCTAATGGTTGCAAGGTTGTTTGTCATCTGACAGGCTTGGTGACGTGCTCTCAGCTTTAACTGCCAAAAAGGATTATGTACCGTTTGCAAACTCAAAGCTGACCCAAACCCTTGCAGACTCTCTAGGTCAGGCTGCCCTTGTTTTTACGCCTTAATTTTCCTTGGAGCTGTTCAAAAATGAACCTCCTTTCAAATCAATGGTGGGCATTTTTTGAATCTGATATAAAATGAATTTCTAGGAGGAGATGCGAAAACTCTTCTCATTGTCAATTTGAGTCCCTGCCAAACTGATGTTCAGGAGTCGCTTGCTTCCCTGCATTTTGCTGCTAGGGCCCGCAATGTCGAACTAAGTCTTGGCAATCGTGATACCATTAAGAAATGGCGCGATATGGTTAGTCTTTTAGTTTGGAGGATTTTAGAAGTTGCCTAAGGTCTTCTTCATTCAGGAGAAATTGTTTTCTAATTCTGCTGGTTTGTCTGCCAGGCAAACGAAGCCCGCAAAGAGTTATACCAGAAAGAGAAGGAACTGAATGAGGCACAGCAGCAATTGATAGAGTTAAAGAAGTCTTTGAGCGAAGCAGATGATCAGTCCCTTCTCTTGTTCAATGAAGTGCAGAAGGCTTGGAAAGTGGCATTTACCTTGCAGGCAGACCATAAGGTGAGAGTTGTGTGCCTCTCTGTACTTCTCTTATCTTTTCCCAAAACTTCCAGTAGCATCTGACAAAATGGTGAAAGGAACTGTGCATGATTTTTGTCAGAGTTTCCTTGCTAGCTTTTAATTTATGTTCAAAGATTTTTCGATTTCTGTGCCTTAGAGCCAAACAGCTGCACTTGCTGAGAAGGAAAGGATGGCAAGGGAGCAAAATATACAGCTGAAAGGACAAGTTTCTCAGCTTATGAAGTCTGAGCAAGATCAGAAAACTCAGCAGCAAGAGTATGCCGAAAAACTCAAGGCTCTTGAGGTTGGTGATAAAAAGTGAAGTTTCTTCATATCTACTGGAATTGACTCAGCATATGTGTAAATCATTTCATTGCAATTTCTTCGAAGTACTCTATCAATTTGCTAAATTTTGCATTCTTGCTTCAAGAGCAGGGCAAAGTGCAGGAGTTGAATCAGCAGCTAGAAGAAGCTCGCAATCAACCTGTTGGAGACATTTTTGGTAGAGCAAATCTCCGACAAATACGTAGGCCAGATGACACAGATGCCCATCAAAACAGTCGAGTGGAGAGTGAGGTGGTCAAAAGGCTGGAAGAAGAACTGTCTAAGCGTGATGAGCTCATTGAGGTACCAAATCACTTGTATCTTTTTGGAATTGTGTGGTAATGTCAAAAAGTAAAGAATTGGCAACAGGGTCTCAAGCATCCTCTGTGTTTTGGGTCAGCGCTTGCATGAGGAGAATGAGAAGTTGTTTGAACGACTCACTGAACGAAGTGCTGCCTCAAATTCTCAAGGGGTATACTCCAAAAACAATGGGTGAATGCATTTAAGCAAATTAACTTCTTTGAATATGCAATTAGAGCTTCTGTCTTTGCAGGTACAGAGAATGGAGACTAGGACTGTGGATGATTTCCAACTTGATGCCCCCAATAGGTGTGCCCCTTCTTTAGAAAAAGTGAACTGTATATGCATTTGTAAACAGAGATGGGAGGGTAATCTGTGGTTAATGATTCTCAGGACTGCAGCTGCAAAACCACCTGCTTCTCCTGATGTGAAGTCATCAACCACTATCACTCTGGATCCATCCTCTGGTGCTCTTGCTGTAGCTGGAAACATGTCACTTGTAAAATCAGGCTCTGAGAAAATGAAAACAACTCCAGCAGGGGAGTACTTGACCAATGCTTTGAATGACTTCAATCCAGACCAGTCAGAGGGATCTGCAGCTGCGGATGGAGCAAACAAACTTTTAATGCTGGTTGGGCTCTATGTTGAAGCAAACAAATCTTCTTTATCGGAGTCTGTCGTTGTTTATTTAGTATCCAATTTTTCTGATATTTAAATATTTTTTTCCTCTCTTCGTATAGGTTCTGGCAGCTGTCATCAAAGCTGGTGCTGCTAGAGAACATGAAATGCTGGCTGAAATTCGAAATGCTGTGTTTGCATTCATACGGCGGATGGAACCCCGAAGAGTAATGGATACCATGCTGGTTTCTAGGGTCAGGATTCTTTACATTAGGTCTTTGCTGTCAAGAGCTCCAGAACTGCAATCAATCAAGGTAAGTCATGCAAGGTCGTTCAGAACTGAACATTATTGGCCAGGTTCTGCAGGGTAGGGAGGGGAGAGGGAGGGAGGGAGCTATGCAAAGGTCAAAGGTGGAGCTGATTTACAATAAAATGCAATATGCTTATTAGTGCCTTTTGAACTAAGAAAGTAGAAATTGTCGTCTTAAATGTTGTTTGTATTTTGCTCTTTGGGGGGGGGGGCATCTAATAGTAAGGCTCGATTGCACCATTTTTACCCAGGTAGTACATTATGATGTATGCACCCCCATCTAGTGCAACTCGCACAGGACCCAGCTGTTAGTTATTGTGAGATCCCCTTATTGCCTCTTGAAGAAAGTGTTAGGTGGACTACGATATATATCCTTGCAGCGTGGGCCCTTAGTGGGATGGTGGTGGGCCATGGTATATATCCTAACAGCATAGGCATTCTTTGTCTGAGAGCTCCATGGGTGCCTGGTTTGTGACCCTTTCTGTGTGGAATTAGTTCTGTCATTAACAGAAGGCGGTCATGACAGTGTATTACTCGATTTGAAGAAGAATTTGAAGAGAAACCAACTTGAATGGCTTAAATAACAGGAGATATAGAGATTGCATCCCATAGGTATTTATTTATTCCACAGCAGCAACTTTGTCACAAAGTGATGATGTGGTATGCTCTCCTGGTCCAGTTCTAGCTCAGCTCTTCCACCTTTCTTCACGTCCGGTACCTGCATGCCCCCAGATCTGAGCTGGCAGCAGTGTGGAAGGTGGCACTGATGATGTGGCATCGTATGAACGTGCTGACGTGGCATCAGGTACGCAGGGCGAGCTTTTTGGTGCCAGTTATGAAAGCGTTGATTTTTCTAGTGATTTTGTGCATTGGTTTTTGATAGCAATTGACTTTTAGCACGGGTAGTGCAATGTAACGTTCTCTCTTTCAAGTTGTTTTGGTTCAATTCGGTGTGTCAGTGATTTTATTGCGTCACCCGGTTATAGAAATAATGGTTGGGTATTTCCTGGACATGTCGGATCATGTTTGGACCCGTTTGGCTTGTTTGGGTTGTGTCTAAACTTGTCTGATTTTGATTGAATTTGTATGGTACTTCTCTGAACCTATGTACTTCTCTGAACCTATTTGAACTTGTTTGGACTTGATGAAATTCCCACTTTGAGCGGAGGGATCTGAAACGTAGGTGTCGTATGCCTCCACACTTAAAGACATTGGAAGAGCTCTCCTGTAACATAGGAGCACTGCCATTAACTGTCTGCCCAAGTCTATGGCGTGCCGGGCTACACACCTTTGTGGCCGTCTAGGCTTCTTGAGATCCCGTGTTGGCTCCCGTTAAACTATGCATCCATAGTGTGCCCTAGGCACCTATTTGTGCATGCCCATTGTGCTCCTTGGTCTCAATCCTATAGATGATGTGACATTGCCTCCCTTTGAAGCAAAGTTTACGTCCTCGCAAACATCGAGGGACCTTCAAGGGGAGAAAACCATAAGGTAAAAAATTCTCCTCCATTGCCTTCAACCTTTGAACTCGTTCCATACTTTTGTCGTCAGTTCTCATGTTATTGCCTCATGAGTCTACTAGTGTAAACTCTTGAATCCTTCATTAAGCTCACTATTGTGAACTCCTTTCATATCTTGAAGCAAACTCTAACCTTTTAGGTTCCTTCGTGACAACTACCTGTGGAACCTTAGTGCCTAGAATACATAAACCAAGGGTCCAAGCATCCCAATACTACTTGGTT
Source organism: Adiantum capillus-veneris (assembly GCF_014529385.1). Taxonomy (NCBI): domain Eukaryota; kingdom Viridiplantae; phylum Streptophyta; class Polypodiopsida; order Polypodiales; family Pteridaceae; genus Adiantum; species Adiantum capillus-veneris. The sequence goes on from NC_140951.1 coordinate 147,431,400, forward strand.
GGACTAGGTGATATCTCCTCTTATATAATTGTCATCTACCTGTCTTTAGAGATTTTAAAACCTCTTGCCAAGTGAGATCCTAAAGATTTAGAACGTCTATTGAAGAGGTTCATTTATTAGTGACTTGGCATCCTTGGCCTTCTCCCCATTAACTTGTTCCAAGCCAATAATCTTCCTTTTCCCACAAGTTCGTACACAATTACTAGTTGGGAATAGGTCTTGTAAGTTTCTGTCCTTTTAGTGTGTCATCAGGTTAGGATTGGGCTGGGTTAGGATTATTAAATCCTAACCCCCTTGTATTTTTAGGCCACTCGGCAAGAACTTGTAATTTGGTGAGGACTTCTTCTTCTTTTGCTTCTGCTAGGGTTTAGGCCCCTCGGTCGGAATCTGCAGGCTGGCTTGGGTTAGGCTCAGGGAGTCCTAACCCTTTGGGTCTTCAGTGGCTTGACATGTTAGCAGTTTTTGACACACAGTGTGCCCTATGCACCTATCTGTGCATGCCACTGTGCCCCTTGGTCCCAATCCTACAGATGACGTAATAGAAACAATCCCCTGTTGAGTGCATAAACAAGGATTTTGTTCCTGTGTTAGGTGCAACGGAATGAATGTTGTTCTTTCTCAAGATGAGTGATCCATATTTTGCTCAAGGTTCCTTTTAGTTCTTATGGAAGGGAGAGCCTTCCGTTCTTTATGGAGAGTGCTGTGATCACGAACAAAGTGAGTGGATATTGTGCGTGCAAGTGTATGAGACTGAGAGATAGAGAGAAGAGAGATACGACACCAGAGACGTAAAACCCTCCGCCGAAGGCCCCACTCTCGTCAGCGAGAGTGGTCTACTTATTGATTGCACAAAGTGGTACAATGACGATGCAATGGACTGATGCAACCTGGGACTATGCCGATGACGACGACGGGGACGACGACGACGACTCTAGGGCTGAAATCTGCGGTCTTCTATCTGCTGTCCATAAACACGCTATGGCTGAAAATCCGGGACTGTTTTTGGTGGCTGAAAATGACTGTTTTGGCTGCGTTTTTGAAGGCTGAAAATGGGGATCTTCTGCATGAGTCTAGGGCTGAATCTGCTACTGTTCAGGCATGCTGAAAACGCTGACCATCTGCTGCAGCAAGGCTGAAGATGGAAAACGCTGGGGCTGCCTGTAGCGTTAGTACAAACGTTGAGGATCTGGGTATGCTTGAGGGCGATTTGGAAACGCTAGGCTGTAGGATGTCTGTGGGATCAAGCAATGCTGAAAACACTGTGGTTTTGATGCGGTAAGGGGCTGAAACTGAAAACGCTGATAGGTCTTGCTGCTAGCCAAAAACGCTAGGCTGATCTGAATCTACAATCCAAAAACGCTGATGCTTGCAAAAACGCTGAGATGGTTGAATTGTGGAAATGCTAGCAAATGGAGTTTGATGGCGATACTGGGGATCTGCAACGGCTAGGATGCGGAGGTTGATGGCGAGGGTCTGCAAATGAGAAAACGCCAATGGTGGGAACTCGCCCGCCGGCGAGGATGGAATCCAAAAACGCTGGGGTGCTCGGGGGTACCGCTGAGAAGTTGCCTGTTGAGCGGGAAGCTCCTGCTGCCTCTTCTGCCAGAAAGTGCTAACTTGGGTTTTCTTATATATTAACTTAGCAAAATTGCCCTACCTACTTTTGTTGGATAGTCACTTAAAAATAATAAGTAAAAATAACCAAAAATAGGAAAATAGGCTAAATGCACTGCAAAATTCCCCTAACTGATGCTAATGGATTCTGATGGGAATTCCGATGATCATGCTGTGTGCAACCGGAGGATATGCATCTATGCTAAGTGACTGGGCATGCACGATCTACGAATAGACTCACTAAAGTGCCAGATCACTTCTAATCTAGACTGACTAGACTGATTGAACCCTTGTCGTGCTGTAGCTTGTCCACGGACACATAGGGTTGGATGTGTCACGTGACATCCTGCTTTGAGAAAATGCTTTGAGCAACTGGTTTTCTTATACAGTTGGACAAGAGTCTAGGTTCTGTATAGTGGTCTTGCTTTAACACTAGTTCTGTAATCGGACATTCAAGCGTATTGAGACACTGAGGTGTCCTATTTTTCCAACAACTTATCATAATTATGTGGTGAATCTAGAGAAAAGATTTATAGGTCACATTCATACCTTAGGTCAGTTATGAGGTGAAGAGCATAGCCAAATTTTAATTTTGCAACAATTAATATAAAATTAAGATTACGTTGACCAGTTTTAAGATGGTTCAATCACAAAAATTTAGTGCAGTTTTAACAAACAGTGAATTTAACTTCTCATCAAAATAGGATTTTGCGTTCATTTCAAGGTGTATGGATAGGAAAAAAACTTATTATACCAAGAAATCAAGGTTCATAACTTAGTTAGGAGATTAATTTTTTGCTATAATAAAAAAACCCAAATCTTCAATATGTTGAAAAAGAGGAAAATTTTGGTATTTCAAGGCCCCTTTCATTAACATGATGAGGCTATGGGGCAAAACTTAAGGTCTATAATGTATCTTTAGTCCAATACCCATCTACTAAGCATTTTGTAATGTTTCAAACTCACATGTATCTTGTAATTTAAGCTATTTAAAAATTTTTTTAGTGCGTATATTGTTGCAAAAAAAGCATTGCTATGAAAAACTAAGGAAAGTGTGTATAGAAAGTTCCAAATTGTGTCCATATGAGGTATTTGTATACAAATAAATGATATATATGAAAATTTTTAAAAGTGGACTTTATTTTAAGGCTAATATTTGATCAATAAAATATAAGAATAACAACATACACATTTTCTAGGATATGATATGGATCACTAAAATATGGCTTGTATAACTATCAAATAGTATCACCTTAAGTAATGGAGTCGTAGATCTAGTATATATGCACTATACGACATTGCATTAGATGAACTAAATGTCTTATGTGGTCTTTAATTGAATTTGAAAGCGTTGCATATTTGACCCACACAACTTTCTATATTTAATTTTAGTCACAAATAATTTTTTTTCTCGCGTGACAATTACAGAAATGTCAAACACATATATGCTTGCACCTCGCTCATTTTTCTCTCAGACTAGACTATGGAGGTTGTGTATAGAAGTAATGGATTATAATTTTTATGGGTACTTTGGATAGCATATTATAAGTGTTCAAAAGCATTTCTCGAGATGTTTCTAGATATCATGTACCATTTTATTTAATTTCATGATCTTTACACTGTTAAACTTTACGACATAGAGGAACTTCAGGAACAAGCCTGTGACTGGGAATTACACCTCAAACAAAACACGGCCTGATAGCTTAAGTGCTACCAAGCAGACAATGACACCCTGTAGGCCCCAACGATTGGTGCCCCTTCAGATTTCTTTATTCAATTAAAACTTTGGAGAAAACGTGTAAATTCCTAGGAGCTGTCCCGCTTTTATCGGGCTGAAAATGATCTACTTTAGCCCGATTTCGGTAGCATAACCGTAGAAGGGGGCTTCACAAACAATATCCCCAAGAAAAATGTGACTTCCCTGGCGCATTTGAGCACTTTCCCAAACCTGGCGAGAAATCTCAGCGCGCTGAATTCTCTGTTTTGTGCTCGGAAAACCCTCAACCTGCAAAAATACAAAGCAGGCTGTAATTTGCTTTTTCGAGCTCCGTTTCGTGTGCCGGTCGCATCCAATAGCAAGCCCTCGAGTTCGCGCACCTGTAGGGCTACTTGCCCTTTGAATCAGACGAGATTTCTCGCGTGAAATGTCTCCAAGTCACTTGTACTTGCGGGGGGTTAGCAATTAGCTAATCGAGTACGTGTGCAAGAGGCTCTTGTCTCAGTAATCGTGCATGAACCCACACAACTGTATATACAGATGGAAAGCCCTTGAGATGGTCATTACGTTTCTGCATTCAAAGGTGGATGAGAGTGGAATCATCGTGCTACATAAGACAATGGAGAAGGCAAGTTTTCCATTAAAGGTGTTAAACCTGCACCCATCACTCACACACACACACACACACACACACACACACACACACACACACAGACCCACTCTGTAGTCAATTATTGAAGGAGCAGCCCAAATCAGCCTCCTCTCTCAAAAATGGGCGTCCATTTGATCTGGTGCCGCCATGTAAATTATGTCTAGTTTTCCCTCTTGAGTTAAATTCCTAGTACCCACCAACTTATATAGTGTAGCGAGGGGCCTAAATGACCTTGAACTGAGCCGTGCCTCCCTTTTATTGCTCGGATTTTTGTATTAACTGGCCCGACCAACTCCTGGTGACCTGGCCTTTATTGCTGCAGGTGAAACTTTGGGCTGTCGGCTGTTTCACACTGGCCATACAATGTCTAGCCATTCGTGACTTCAAAAAGAGGGTCCCAAAAATTAAATAGCCACAGCCTCGTGACATACCCCCCTCTTGAAATTGCAAATGTCCTTGATTGCATGCCAGATTTACATGCCATAGATGATTAAGTGTGATTAGCACCATTTTATCATCAAATGTATCCGCAGGAAGGTCATGAAACCAATGTAACAAGGAACTTGCAGAACGCAGCCCAAATGTTCTGAAACAGTTTTCCGAACGACTCCTGTTCCCAAAATGGAGACGGAAACGGAACGTTGTTTTGAAACAAGGTGTAACCAGAACGGTGTTCCAGAACCGGGGGGGGGGACACACACACTGCTGACGTGGCAGCAGATCCCGGATATTGCATCGACAGGTTGACGTGGCAGCCCGGAAATCGTGGTGGAAATTACGCCGCTGACATGACAGGCTTTACAAAATTGCGCAATCTATGCTAGCTGGTTTTTGTGACAGCTTTTGGGACAATTGCTTTTGAGAATTAAAAGCTTTTGAGTTTAATGCTTTTGGGGCTCTGCTTTTGGGCATCCCTTGTACCTTTAAAAAGGTGGGCAAGGCCTCACTTCTTAGAGCATCTGGACATAGAGTCTGAGAGTGAGCACCTGCCTACTCTCTTGTACTTTGAACACAGATTAATACAAAAAGAAATACCGAAAGGGGCGCCAGTCTTTGGGGCCAATACCTCTGGGCACGGAACTACACCGGGCCGTGTGAATTTTGTGAACTGTTTTGAAGTGAATCTCTGTTGTGTCGTGGTAGAATCTTGACTTGGGGTGTCCAAGTTTGTTACAGTGGTATCAAAGCCCGGTCGATTTTCTTCTTCCGGGAAATTCGATCCTTTTCTCGTGGCACTTATGGAATCCAGCAAAAATCAGCGGACTTCTTTTGCATTTGCGAATGCGGTAGGAGATTATGAAGAAGATTCTCATGAGCAAACAGAGGAAGAGCATGGGCCACCTCGGCCTACTCAGTTCGAGATTGAAGAGATGGAACGTCGACAATTGGTTGATGAGGCAACAAAGCAGATGATTAAAATTGCGAAGGATCCAAAATTTGCAAAATTTTTGTCTCTGCAATCCCTCCCCGAAGTACATAAGGCCACAGAGCCACCCATCAAACTGGCAATCAATAAACCTCCTTCTCTGAGGATGTTTACATAATAAGAATTACAAGAGGTGGTTCAGACACAGATTAGCCGGCTTTTGGATGCAAACAACAAATCCAAAAAGCACAAGACAAAGCACAAGAAAGGAACTGACTTCCCGGGTTATTTGGGTCGTCAATCTTCTTTTGCCTCGGCAAGATGTCAAAAGAAGCGTGTACAATTTGAAGGACTACCCAATTCTTCTTCTTCTTCTTCTTCTTCTTTTGACATTTCTTCTAGTTCTGACTCGAGCGAAGACGTCAGAAAAGGCAAAAAGAGAAGCAAAAAGCAAAGCTTTGGAAATGGCAAGAAAAAGACAAAGAAGCCTAAATTTCGCCTAGTTTCTGACAGTTCTACAAAGGAGTCATCCTGAGATAGTTCGGACTCCGACGATCACATGTTTTATGCAAAGAAGAAGCATTTTTACAAAGCCAACCAATATGACTTCCTCAAAGATAAAAGCAAGAAAGTAAATGAATTCAAAGAAGGTGGACAAATCGATTCAGTTTGACTCTTTTTCTGGATTCAGAGATGCTCTAAGGACTTTGACCTTCATTGATGACATAGCTTTCTCTGGAGGACATTACTCAGAGCACTCCAAGATTAGTAGGGCTACATCTTTCTTCAAGGGAAATGCTCCAACATGGTGGTCCACTCTTCTTCTGAGGAAGGAAGCTCTAGTTAAATGGTTGAAATTCAAAAGGTTTTTTATTTCTTCTTGGCTAACTGGGGAGTATGAACGAGATATACGAACTGCTTGGAATCATCTTCGGATGACCAAGGGAGATTCTCTGGACGCTTATTGCGAGAGATTTTAGAACTCTTTTCTACTAGCCTCTTTATTTAAGAAGGTCTCGTTTAAAGAACAGATTGAGCAGTTTTGCTGCGGACTTCCTACAGAGATCCGAGACTAGTACTTGGAACAAAAGTCAAATTCTATTCAAGAATTGATGGGTCATGCGAAACGGGGTTTTGCGACACATTTGGGCAATTTGACTTACCCTAGTGATGAGGTCTTGACTCAGAGACCGTTTGAAACTTTCAGGGGAATTGAGAATCAATTGAAGGCTTTGACCTTCATACAACAGTTTGTGCTGGAGGAAATTTCACAGAGTATTCGAAGATATGCAAGGCTGCCACTTTCTTGAAAGGGATTGCGCTTCAATGGTGGATCGCATTGTTGAATCAGGGTCGAGCCCCTACAACGTGGGTCCAATTCAAACAAGTTTTTGCACCTGCATGGCTTACAAACACTTTTGAAGTGGATGTGATGACGGAATGGCACGAGTTGAATGCTAAACAGTGTGTGAATTGTGAAGAGTACAATAAACAATCTTGGGCCGCACTGTTGCCAGTAATCTCTTATAGGTTTGTGCCATTGTCAAAACAGATTGAGAAGTACTGTTGCGGATTGACCAAGAAAATCAGGGACTACTGCACAAAGAGTACTGTCATGAATATGGCACAGTTGATTGAGAACGCGAGAGTGGCCAACAATATGTCGAGGGTTGTCCACGTCCGTCGAACGGAACGTCCCGTCCGTTCCGTCCCGTCCCGTCTGTCTCGTCCGGGTTCTGTCCGATCAAAAAAAAGTGACCGTTGGCGGACTTTTTTGACTGTTTTTACAGCCGTTTTGTAGCGCCACGTGCTGGCAGTTTTTGAACGTTAAAAATTGAACGTTGGGGGCCTTGGAGCCTTGGCCCTTGGGGCATCATAAGCCAATGTGCCATCCCACCCCGACCCCCCCCCCCCCCCCCCCCCCCCCCCCCCCCAACATCCACACACACACACACACACAAAGCCACATGGGCTATGGCCATGGCACATGGAATTTGAATTTTGAAGCATGCTCTCTCTTTAACCCTCTTCTCCCTCTCTCCTCAAAACCTATATAAGGTTGCCCACCCTCTCTTCTTCTCCATATATCCCTCAAGCTCTCTCATTCATCTCCTTCCCTACTCAAGCTCCCTCAAGCTCTCTCCATTCATCAAGGGCCAAGGCTTCAAGCTTTGGCACTCCATCAAGGCTTCAAGCTTTGGCACTCCATCAAGTCTTCAAGCTCTCCATTACTCCTTCAAGCTCCCTTCATCTCCTTCAAGCTCTCCATTGTTCCTTCAAGGCTCAAGCTTTCTTCATCTCCTTCAAGCTCTCCATTATTCCTTAAGCTCCCTTCATCTCCATCCATCTCCTTCAAGCTCTCCATTACTCTAAAGTTCTCTCATCACTCCCCATCCCTCAAGCTCTCCATAATGCCGCCCGCTCTTCATGAAGCCTTCAACAAGCATTGCCGCCCCTTTGAAAGGGTGAAGAACAAGCAAAATGTTTGCAAATGGTATTGCAAATATTGCCCGAAGACCATGACCTCAAGCTCCACCCGCCTTATCATCCACTTGACCAAGGTGGGAGGGGAAGCGGGTCCTTGTCCGAATATCCCCGACGACATTCTCCAAGAGTGCAAAGCAAAGTATCTCCCCTTGAAGACGCGCAAGGCGGTTGCAAAGGCATCGGAGGAGGTGGTTCCGCCCGACCATGATCTCTCCGATTCGGGAGAGGATGCTTCTCCATCAATGTCCGTTGCATCCGGCGGCGCTACCATGGCCTCCACCGAGGGTGGTAGCGTCTCAAAGAAGAGCAAAAGAAGTCATGGTGGGCGGCCTCCAAAGCAAGCTACTCTTGCACAAACGGTGGGTGGAACTTCCGGTCCATTGTCTTTCCTCAAAGAGAGGCAACGACAAGCGGAGATAGAGATTGCACGCACCATCATTGAGTGCAATCTCTCTTTTCATATTCTTCGCACGGATCGTTGGAAACGCATGGTGAAGGCTATTGCCGCGGTTGGTCCATGTGAAGGGTGGACGGGAGTGTCATACCATGACATGCGCACCAAAAAGCTTGATGAAGAGAGGGCACGAATCGACAAGTCTCTTGACCCCGTGCGTGCCGGATGGGTAAAGTATGGTTGCTCTATTCTCACCGATGGATGGAGTGACCGCAAGAAGAGGGGAATCATTAATATCCTTGTCTCATGCCCTCTTGGCACCTACTTCTTGCGAGTGGTTGATGCGGGAGCAAGGGGGAAAAAGGTCACGGGTGCCTTCATTTACCGCCACATTCGTCAAGCCATAAAAGAGGTAAAATTTTTGATTCCACTCTCAAGTATCTACTATTTTCAATTTTGTCTTTTGCCTTGGCTCTTCTCACTTTCCCTTCTTTCTCCATATGTAGATCGGTCCAAGCAACGTCATTCAAGTAATCACTGACAATGCCTCCAATTGTGCTTCCATGGCCAAAAAGCTAGAGGCGGAGTATCCACACATAGTATGGACTCCATGTGCATCACATTGCATTGACCTCCTCTTGGAGGACATTGGCGACCTACCTTGGGTAAAGGACATTCTATCCCAAGCCCTCTCCATCGTCAACTTCATCAACAAAAAGGTGAGAGTACTTGCGATATATCGCACTTACTCCGGCTTGGAGTTGAAGAAGCCTTCCGCAATACGCTTTGCCGCTATGTGGCTCCTCCTTGAGCGCCTCTATGATGTGCAAACCAACTTGCAAAAGACAATGGTCTCGGATGAGTTCAAAGCATGGATTGAAGAAGAGACCCAATCATCCCAACAAGATGCAAAGGCCATCCAACGGCTTTGCTTGAAGGAGGAGTTTTGGCAAGAGGTCAAGGGTCTTGTCATGGTGGTATTGCCATTGTATAAGGTGCTTCGGATGACCGACATGGAAGGGTTTACCATAGGTCTCCTTTACCACTTCATGGAGGAGGCTTACAAGGAGATTGAGAGATCCACCATTCTTGATGGAGCACCCGATGGTTCACGGTAAACATATCACCTTATGATTTATGTACATTGTAAGTTGTCTTTTTCTATCTACGGTTCTACCCTTCCATGCTTGACTATCTTTCTCTCTCTTTGTAGTGATGTGTTGGAGGACTCTCCAAAGAGATGACATTCTCTTCCTTGTTAAAAAGCTGTGGGATTGGATGACGCGACCAATCCATGGCTTTGCCGCCCTCTTGCATCCGGCTTTCAAAAAGCCATCAATCTTTGCGGATCAAGCACTTCAAGAGGAGCGCGACAAGTACCTTCCAAAGATATTCAATGAAGAACACCATGGAGAGTTTCTCCAAGAGCTCATCAACTATGGAGACCAAAGAGGCACGGCATTCGCTTCCTCGGTGTGTTGGAAGAGGGATTCGTTAGTGAAGCCTCTTTTTTGGTGGGAATGTTTTGGCTATCAATTGCCTCACCTGCAAAGGGTGGCATTGAGGGTTCTTGGATAGGTATATCATATATATTAATAATTATACATAATACCATACCATAAATTATAAATTTATAATCTCAATCATGTCATCATTTGACATTCATCATTCATGTGACATGTCACATAAGTCACCTCTCAATTGAAAATTCCCACAATTCAAATCTCATGCCTCTCTTCTATCATCTATGTGCTCTAGGATTGCTCATCGGGTGCATGTGAGCGGAATTGGTCGGCGTATTCTCTTATACACACCAAGATCCACAACAAGCTTTCTACGAAGCAATTGGAGCGGCTTATCTATTGTCGCTCCAATTTACGCATGTTGAGGTCCATGCACGAGATGCCAATGGCTAGGCAGGTAGTTGAGTTGGCTACATCATACCTGTATTTATGCTTTCACATGTATGATGTAATATGTATGATGTATCATGTGCTCATATTTTTGGCATACCAAATTGCTAACTCCATTAATCTTCTTGCATGTTGTAAATGACAAATAGGTGAATGTAGATGATTGCAAGCTCTCCATTGAGACTCTTAAGAGTCTCAACAAAGATCGCGATCCAGAGGAGGAGCAAATATTTCGAGACCTCTACTTGGAGTTGGAGGAGATTGATCGCCGTGTCTCTCGCACACGGTCCCGCAAGAAGGTGGTTGTGCGAGCTTTGGCAACTACAGGTAGAGGAGCTTCCACTTCGGTTGCTCGTGGGAGTGGAAGAGCGTCGGCACGGACACCCAGGACCTATGTGCGGCGAGGCTCGGGTAGCGGATCTACTATGGCGGACACCACTTTGGAGAATGTGTCCATTTCTAGACCTGCGGATCCTAGAGAGCCAGAGTTTGATGATGAGGGCAACATCCTTAGTGAGGGAGATTATGGTCTTGCATCTAGTGCATCTGATGCAAGTAGTGATGAGGATGATGCAGCTACCTCTAGCTCAAGCTCGGACCACAACTCCGGTGATGAGAGAGATATGAGCACTTAGAACTCTCTCTTTATGCTTTAAAGTTTGTACCCATGGGCCATGAGACTATGAGTTGTGTCACTACTTTTTTGTACTACTTTTTGTCACTTGTATCTCTCGAGCCTCGACTCTCTACTTATGTAATGAATTGTGAAATCAAATGCAATCATGATCATCTTTTTTCGAACATTGCCGTTTCCAATGTCCATGGCAAAATCTTTAATGTTCTTACTTGTAAGACATCTCCTTTGAGTTGTATGTACTTAATACTAAGTAGTTACTCATAATAGAGTAAAAGCTCTGAAAAATATATGATTTATTTTTTTGCATCGTACGTTACGTCAACGTACGTCTAATTTTTTTTAGTTCGATTAGTACCGCACGTCTTCGTACGTGTAACCATCGTACGTGACTGTACGTGTCAACTATGCAGGGAGATTTCGATGGATTTAATAGCAACAAGAGAGGGTCCCATGGCAAACAGTTTTCAGCCAAGGGCAATGCTGCAGCAAAGCCTTTTGTGCCTCCCACAAAGAAACCCTCCACTGATGAAGCTGACTTGCCAAGAAGTAGTTTAAATCTTCTTCGAGGCGAGGACAAGAATCAAAAAGGTATTTTTTTGGCAAATCTTTTGAAGAAAGGAAAGCGCTAAGAGAGGCCAAGAATGCTAAATTTGTGAAGAGGAGGGACATTTTGCGAATGAATGCCCACAAAAGAAGTCACAGGATAAGGATGACAAGTCAGAGCATAAAGAAAAGAAGCCAAAGCCCAGTGCAGGACTTGTCCCAGATTTGGTTGGTGACCAGCCAAACATAGATGCCACAGAATTGTGCAGAGCTTGGGGCAAAGTTAGAGACGAGACAGTGCTGGTTTTCTTTGATCCAAGAGCCCGTGCAAATTTCAAATCACCAGAATTCGCATCAAAGTTGGGCATTCTTGCAGAGGAGATGGGTATGTGGCAGGTGAAGCAAGTTTGGCATGCCAAGGTCATTTAGAGCCTATTACTCCCATTTTGGAGAAGCTTCGTTTCCACATTTAGAGTTATGTAAATGCAAAAGAATTTCATATTATGCCACTTGAGGGCTGTGATGTGTTATTTGGTATCCCATGGTGTTACTGCTATGGTGGATACTTACAACAAAAAGATTGCCCTTGTACATAGAGGAGAGACTCATGTCCTTGATGTAAAGCTTAAAAGCGAGTCTGTTCCAGTTGTTTCTGCTTCTGCTATTTCATCTGTAATAAAGAATCATCTTTCTGCGTACTTGATCTTTGCAAAAGAATTACCTGAAGTTGTATCTAATTTGTCTACCTTAGATAAAGATAGGTCAACTTTTCTGAGTGGTTTCAGCAATTGTTTTTCGGACTCTTTGCCACACCTCCTGAGAGGCATGATATCATACCATAGATCTTGTGCAAGGTTCTAGTCCACCAAATAGACCACGGTATAGGGTTAGTGCAGCCCAACAGAAAGAGATTATGAGTCAAGTCAATGAGCTTTTAGAGGAGGGGCTGATTCAGCCCAGTCCATCCCTTTTTTGTTCGCGTGTACTCCTAGTGCAGAAGAAGGATGGTTCATGGCGAAGGTGCATGGACTTCCGCACTTTGAATAAGAATACCATCAAGAATAAGTTCCCCATATTGAGGATAAATGTAGAGCGTCAGTGTTTACCAGGATAGACCTAAAGATTGGGTACCACCTGATACGGATTAGGCCAGAAGATGTCCACAAGACTGCGTTAGGACAACATTTGGTCTCTATGAGTTTCTTGTCATGCCATTTGGTCTCACAAATGGAGCGCTCCTGCCACGTTCAATAGAATGATGGACATAATATTTAGACCACAAAGAAACTTCGTGGGTAGGTATATAATATTTAGACCACAAAGAAACTTCGTGGGTACCTTCTTTGATGATATGCTTGTCTACTCAAAGTTTGAAGAGGAGTATAAGGATCACTTAACCGCAGTTTCCAATGAGTTGCGCAAGAACAAGCTACTCATTAATGCGAAGAAGAGTGAATTTTTTTTGGAAGAGATTCACTTCCTTGGACACATTGTTTCAAAGGATGGGGTACACATGGATCCCACAAAAGTAGAAGCTATAGTTTCTGCAGTTCTATGGAGGAGTCATCCTCTGCAAGGTTGGACCGTACGTACGTACAGACTGGATCCGTACCGTACGGATTCATTCCGTATATATTTTTTTTGGGGTGGGTTTCTCCCTCCTCTTAAGTTCCATTGCTATTATTAAAATGTGGTATTGTGTCCGAAGCTCGTATCATGGACCATGGTAGGTCACTTGATTGATGTTTAATGCCATATAGACATATAGAGTGATATATTTGTACCAAAAGTGTGTATTTTTACGTACCTTAAACCTCAATCCATACAGGACTGCGTACCTTACGTACCGAATACGTACAATATTTTACGTTTGGTTCCACCTTGATCCTCTGACAGTTCGGACTCCGATGATCACATGTTTTATGCAAAGAAGAAACACTTTAACAGAGCCAACCAATATGATTTCCTTGAAGACAAGAACAAAAAGACAAAAGAATTTAAAGAGGGTGGACAATCAGTGAAATTTGAATCTTTTTCCGGATTCCGAGATGCGCCGAAGGCTTTGGCTTTCATTCAGCAGTTTGATATAGCCTTCTCCGGAGGACACTACTTAGAGCACTCCAAGAGAATATGATCGCGATAAAAAAAATAGACAAGAGAAGGGCGACCAACACATGAAAGAGTTGTGGCGACTTTTTTCTCACGTGCAGGCGTACTTTGCACAGAATCAGGAAAAGGAGCCTCTCTCACTCCCTTCTTCTCCCAAGCATGACATACAGGATTTGCATGATTATGAGAAGCATGATGAGTTGAATGATAATGATGAGCATGATGATTTGAATGACAATGATAAGCATGATGATTTGGATGATAATGATGAGCATGATGATTTGCATGATCAAGATGTGATTTCTCACAAGCATGAGGACTTGCATGAAGATGACGTGATGGTTTACAAGGATGATGAGTTAGTTGATGCTTTTTCTAGCGAAGCTAACCTTGTTGCAGATTCGATCAATCATGAAGAACCGATCTTGGCTTTCGAGTCGAGGTCCACAGAACCCCCACAGGAAGATTTGACCAATCAGGATGAACGGATCTTGGCTCTCGAGCCGAGGTCCAAAGAACCCTTACAGGAAGTACTATGTGTTCGAATGATTAGTCAGCACTCATTGTTCAAGTGTTTCATTCGTGATCGGTTCCTGTATTTTCGTCTATGTCTTTATGTAATCCCTTTTCCTAGGCATGACATATTGTACGTAGCGCCCGTTTCACTCATGAATGAGCACAAATGTATGCGGATTTTTCATGAAAAGCTGAAAAGTATGCATTCAAGGAAGTCACATTCGATGTCTCTTCCTTGGCATGACACATTCGTAGAAAGAGCACATGAAAGTATGAGCACTAAGCATGGGCATTTCCATTGTGTTTTGCCACAGTTGATTGATTTAGATCAGCACGACAAGATTCGATCTCATTGTTTGCGTGTGTGTGGTGAACGGGTTAGCACTCCGTCTCTTTGTTCATCTACATTGCATGCACAGTCTTTTAGGGAGACAAGATTTTTTCCAGTCACTTTACATGGAATAGGTATGTTCATGGTTTTGTGTTGGAAATGGTTTTAGGAATTTTCAGCCATGGAGATTCTTGAAGAAGAAGCATGTCACTCGACGAAGTTGAAGCATGAAGGAGCCACACAAGACTTTGTGTCGCTTTCGGCGCGGCCCAAAGAAGCAAGCGTTGCAGATCTTTATGAAGTTCAAGTACCGCACGACCCACACATCAGAGTGGGCCGGCGAAGAGTCCCTTCCACGATTCCGGATGCTATTGGCGATCTCCCTCGACGCCATACAGTTCGGTACTAGTACCTCACGCCGTACAGTTCGGTACCAATACCTCACTTTGAAAAGGAGGGGATGTCACGTGACACATCCAACCCCGTGTGTCTGTGGACAAGCTACAACACGACAAGGGTTCAGTCAATCCAGTCAATCTAGATTAGCAAGTGTTCTGGCACCTTTGTGAGTCTGTTCGCAGACCGTGCATGTCCAGACACTTAGATTAGATGCATATCCTCTGGTTGCACATAGCATTCCCATCAGAATCCATCAGAATCCTTCATGGGGAATTTTCCAGTGCATTTAGCCTATTTTCCCTATTTTTGACATTTTTCACATATTATTTTTAAGTGACTTTTGTTGGAAAGTAGGTAGGGCAAATTGAGTAAGTTTGTATATAAGAAAACCTAGCGTTAGCACTTTCAAGGAGAAAGCAACTTCTCAGCAGAACCCCAAGCCCTAGCGTTTTTGCTCCACAGCAACCACCTAGCGTTTTTGGACCAGATCAGCCAGCGTTTTTGCTCTTACCGATCCCTGGCGACAGAAGACTCAACAAGAAGACTAGCGTTTTGCATTTGCAGAACAACCGGCGACAGATTGTAGATGTTTAGCCCTAGCGTTTTTGCATCTGCATCATAACCCAGCGTTTTGGAGATTCACCGCGATGGAGCATCAAGAAACCTCAACGTTTTCAGTTTTCAGCCCTTAACACCGCAGATCAAGTCCCGAACCTCGCAGATCTCACCTTCTTGCAGCAGCAGATCCTCGTCGCACGGTCAGTTTCCGCAAGGTTTACAGTTTCAGCCCGGAAAACGCAGATTTCAGCATCTGCGTTTTCAGCATGTCGTCGTCGCATCGTCGCCATCGACATCGTTACCGACATAGAGTCAGAATTCAGCAAATAAAGATTTGCAGATTTCAGCCCCTTACCATTTTCAGATTTCAGCCCGTCTTGTTGTCGTCCTCATTGTCGTCGACATCGTCGGCAAGTCCAAGCATTGTAGAGATTTGTGCAATCAATAGTAGAGCGCTCTCGCCATAGAGAGTGGGGCCTTCGGAGGAGGGTTTGACAACATTCTGGTGTTGTATTCTCTCTCTATCTCTCAGTTTCATGCACTTCCATTCACAGTGTCCATTCACTTTGTTTGTGTCCATTGCACTCTCTCACTAAAGGAACGGAAAGGTCTTCCTTCCGTAAGTAAAAGGAACCCTTGAGCACAGTTCGCAGCACTCATCTTGAGCAAAGTTCAAACATTCATTCCGCTGCACCTTACATTTGGCCACGCCACGTCACCTGTTTGTGACATACCCCGCTCTTGAAAGCATTGTAATCGCCCTCGATTACGCCTGCAAAACAGAGAGGCCATAAATTGTATTAGTAGACACTGACTGTTAGTACCGACGTACTAGGAACACACATCTAGCACATGTACCAATGGACAGTCATATCACAGGACATCACCTGACATCATAGGATATCACATGACAAATCACATTCAAAATTCATTCGGATCTCACACCATGATTTATTGGCAACGTAATTAGCAATTGCATATAGATCCACTTAGGACCTCATAGATGTCCGATTGACTAATCCTTCAACCATGTCTATCGAGATTGTTCAGACCAAAATGCTGCAGTCATTTTGTCTATGAGTTCCTGCACTTAAACAAGTCAAGAACAAATTAGTATCATATTATCGGGAATTCCTGTTCATAAAGTCATACAACAGAATACTGTCAGCTCACAGTATTCCTGAAACTCAAAGAGACATCAATGACTTTAATATCAAAAATCGAGGCAATTTGTTGACAAAGGAGCGCAACAACTCCCCTCTTGTGCATACCCGCTGCACCAGATTCCACCCAAGCTGAGTTTAAGGTTCCATTTAGAATAGACTATGCTAATCCAAATGCTTCAAAGTAAACATTCACAATCTGAGGAGTATCTGCTAGGTCCTCCTCCTCCATCGACTTTGCATCCAATGCAGGATAGTTCTTGAATTTAACCAAGAACCACCTTATCGCTTTACCCTTATTCTTTTTGTCTTTATGTGCTAATAGTTGTTTCCCATCTTCGGGCACATTGCCTTTAAAAGGCTTCAGGAGACTTACATGAAAAGCATTGTGAATTCTCCAAGTATTGGGCAGCTTCAGTCTAAAGGAGACATTGTTTATCTTTTCGAAAATCTGGAAAGGTCCATATTATTGCATACTAAGCTTTGGAAAAAGCCTCTCCTTTTCCTTTTTCTTTCTCAGGCGTGACTTCTCAAAACGTAAGAGCATCCAATCGTTCTCCTTCAATTTAAAATCACGACGATGGCGATCTGCTACCTTTTTCTGTCTTTCTTGAGATTTCTGCAAAGCCTCGCGGATCTTGTCAAAAGCCGTGTTTTAAGTCACGCGTGTACTCGTCGGCTTCAAAAATCTTATCTTTCGTGCTTAGGAAGGGTGGAACCTTCGTAGCACCTTCAATAATCTCAAATGGCGCCTTCCCCGTCGAAGAGTGTATCGTGTTATTATAGGCAAATTCCACCAAAGGTAAATACTTTTCCCATTGAGTCTTTAAATCCGAGATGTAAGGCTTCAATAAATCTAGTAGCACTGAATTAGCAATCTTAGATTGCCCGTCAGTCTGCGGGTGGAAAGATGACGAGAACTGCAACCGCGTGCCAATGTTCTCCTAAATTGCCTTCCAAAACAAATTTATGAATCTGGGGTCCGTGTCGGAGACAATCGTCTCGGGCATGCCATGTAATTTGAAAATATGGGCCACAAACAGTCTCAGTAAGTGATCCGGCTTGATTGTTTTCTTCACTGGAATGAAATGAGCTTGCTTGCTAAATCTGTCAATAACAGTCCAGATACCATCGTGACCACTCTGTGTTCTCGGGAGATCAAAAATGAAATCCGTTGCAATTCTTTCCCAGGGGCGGGTGGGTATGGATAAAGGCTGTAACAATCCTTGTGCTTTATGCCTATCAAACTTGACCTTCTGGCATACCAAGCAACTGCGTACAAAATCGTCCACATCCTTCTTAAGTCTCGGCCAAAAGAAGTATCTCTCTACACCTTTCAAGGTGGTAGCAATGCCGCGATGACCCGTAAAAGGTGGACAGTGGCATTCGGTCATAACCTTTTCCCTCAATGGCTGTGTAACGCACAACATTGTTTTCCTCATCAAGTAGCCATCCCAAATGGAATATTCCGCTACTATCGCCCCATTCCGTATCCGAGTGAAAATTTTTGCAAACCGAACAACACTTATAAAGAGAAATATTGAAAGGGGCGCCAGTCTTTGGGGCCAATATCTTTAGGCACGGAACTCCGCCGGGCTGTGTTGAATCAATTGTGAACTATGAATTGTTTTGAAGTGAATTCCTGTCGTGTTGCGGTAGAATCTTGACTTGGGAGTGTCCAAGTCTGTTACAGCTCCGATATGGAATGAGAATATACTCCTTATTGGATGAGGTTTTTTTGGGAAGCCAATGACCTAGAATATCAAGAGCTCCAATTTGGAATGAGGAAACTGATTGTCTCTCCGAATGTCCCTTGGAATGACCTCAGAAAATTTTGAGCTAACTAGAGTTATTTTGCAGATATATTGTAATCACGGATGGTTACTTTCTTTCAAGAAGGGGGGATGTCACAAAGGATTGACGTGTAACGCCACTGAAGAACGGAGCCAACCTGTAGATCTTTGCCAATAGGCCTAAACTTTAAGAAGAAGAAGCAACAAAAGAAGAAGAAGCAGCAAAAGAAGTCTTACCAACTTAAAGAGTCTTGTCGAGTGGCCTATTTTTAAAGAAGAGTTTCCACCAACTTACGGGACCTTGTCTGATGGGACCCAAGTGACGTAAAGAGATTAAATAAAGCGGGACCCACCTACACACACACACACACACACACACACACACACACACACACACACACAAATTTGCGTGGAGCATGATGACGTGGTTGTTGTCACAGGACGGGCACCACGTGCCAACGGAAAAGAACAGGCTGAACAACTTTAAGCACTTCAAATAACAATTGAACTGAAAGAGATGCCGGACACATGTCACAAACTGCTGACATGTCAAGCCACTGAAGAACGGAGCCAACCTTCAGATCCCGGCCAAGGGGCCAAAAACTTAAGAAGAAGCAACATAAGAAGAAGTTTTACAGACTTACAAAGTCTTGACTGAAAGCGCGAAGCAGAAGGTACCGGTAGGTGCGCGTCACGATGTAGTGCAGGATTGGGGCAAGAAGCAGGAGGCACAGAGCAGCAGAGAGCTAGTGCTAGAGATCAAAGCTGGGAGAGAGAGAGAGAGCTCACGTTTTTGGGGAAAACTCAATAAGTGAGTTTTGGGTTTTCCCACTGTGTATGGATCTTAGTCAAGGTGACAAGACCATCCTCCAATACCTGTCGTATGAAGTGGTACCTCACATCTATGTGTTTGGTATGCGCATGAAACATGGAATTTTTGGCTAAATAGATAGTACTTTGGCTATCACAACCCAACACTGGAGTATGAGCAGGCATGCCAAGTTCTTTTGCAAGTCTGCCGAACCAAATGGCCTCCTTTGAAGCCTCTGTGGCTGAAATGTATTCAGCCTCAGTGGTACTCAATGCCACAATTTTATGCAACCTAGAACACCAAGAGACTGCACCACCAACAATAGCAAATACATATCCACTAGTAGATTTCTTGGTATCCATGTCACCTGCCATGTCTGCATCACAATATCCCTGCAATTGTAAGTCACTTTTTCCCTAACAAATACACTTTGATTGTGTACCTTTCAAATATCTCAAAATGCATTTGACAGCTTCCCATTGCGCTTTGCGAGGATTCGACATGTATCGACTAACAACTCCCACTGCATAAGCAATGTTGGGACGAGTGGCAACCATAGCATACATAAGAGAACCACAAGCTGATGCATAAGAGATTCCTTTCATTGCTTTCAATGCCACCTCATCCTTTGGGCAATCTGTTTTGCTAAGCTTAGTGTATGGAGGCTTAGCATCAGCCATATTAAATCAACAATTTCAGCTTTCTCTCTCTTTTAATACGCATGCCCAAAATATGCTCTGCATCACCTAAATCCTTCATAGCAAATGCTGAATTTAGCTTACGTTTTAGAGCATCAAGACCAGTCTTATATTTCCCGGCAAGCGACATGTCATCAACATAGAGAACAAGTATGATGAGACTACCATCATCCCTTTTCGTATACAAACAATGATCTGCATGGCTGCATTTAAAGCCTTGAGACAGCATAAAAGTGTCAAACTTCTTATACCACTGTCGTGATGATTGTCTCAAACCATACAGATCTCTTTTCAGTTTGCATACAAGTTTCTTGCTTGTCGGAACTACAAAACCTTCAGGTTGTTTCATGTATATGTCCTCTTCAATGTCACCATGCAAAAACGCCGTCTTTACATCCATTTGATTCAATTCCAAATCAAGTACCACAACGAGAGCAAAAAGGACACGTAAAGTTGTAAGCTTTACAATAGGGGAAAAGATTTCTTGAAAATCAATTCCTTCTTTTTGTGCATATCCTTTTGCAACCAATCTTGCCTTGTACTTGGGTTTTTCATCCACAGTCTTAATCTTGTACACCCATTTGTTAGGAAGAGCCTTTCTCCCTTTAGGCAATGGCACAAGATCCCAAGTATCATTAGCATACAAGGATTTTATTTCCTCTTGCATTGTAAGCTCCCACTTACTGCTTGACTCATATGACTTAGCCTCTTTATATGGAAGAGGTTCACCCTCATCTGTCAACATTACATGATCCAAAGAGGGGGTAAATCTCTGGGGTTGCCTTCTCAAACGAGTTGACCTGCGTACCCAATGATCTACATTCTCAGGCAATGGTTCTACATCATAAGGCAATTCATTTTCAGCTCTATCATGCTGCTGAAAATCATTTTCAACCAATTTAGGTGGCTCTCCATCCTCATTAGGAGCATCAATATCATGTCCTACCTTTTCTGGCTCAAGGTTAACCGGCTGATTATCAATTTCAGCTTGCGGTAATGCATCATGAGGCTCTTTTTCAACATCAATGGGTGGCATGGAAGACTGAAATCTGAGTGTTTTCTTGTCAGCATCAGATTTTGTAGCATTCTTAAGCAATTTTGCCTCATTGAACACTACATCTCGGTTGCGAATTACCTTTCTAAACTGTGGTAACCACACTCTATAGCCCATTTCACCTTCTTTCCCATAACCTAGGAAGACTCCTTTAATGGAATTCATATCAAGCTTCGTACTCAAGTCATTGCGTACATGAACAAAAGCTTCGCAGCCAAAAACTCTCAAATGATCATAAGAGGCAAGTTTGCCAGATCAAACCTCCTCTGGAATGTCTTTTTTTAGCGTACTATTAGGAGAGCGATTGCAAATATGAACTGTAGTTTTCAATGCCTTTCCCCAAAACTCTTGGGAAAGATTAGCGGTGGACAACATGCAACGCACTCTCTCGCATAAAATACGATTATACCTCTCAGCCACACCATTAAAAGACAGATTATAAGGGGCTGTCAACTCCCTTTTAATCCCATTTCCATCACAAAAATGCTGAAATTCAGCAGATACATACTCTTCTTCATTATCAGATTTGAGACATTTAAGCTTAGTACTCTTTTGTGTAGTGACAAAAGCATGAAACTTCTTAAAAGCATTAAAAGTCTCACTCTTACTTTAAAACAAATGCACCCGTCCTTTCCTAGTACAATCATCAATGAATGTAACAAAATACAATGCGCCACCAAAAGACTTAATAGGCATAGTGCATACATTGGAGTGAATAAGATCAAGAGGATTAGCTTTGCGAGAGACACCAGAGTAATAAGAAGATTTCTTTTGCTTTCCATAAAGACAATCGTTACAATAATCCAAGTTTTTGCCTTCTACATTTTACATCAACCCTCTTCAAAGAGGAAAGCACATCAATACCCTTTTGGCTCATATGGCCAAGTCTTATGCCACAATTCCGTGTGTGAAGCAACTTCAGCAATAGTAAGAAACTTGCTAAACAAACCTTTGCATCGAAGATAGTACAAAGTACCTTTTTTAGACCCTTTTGCAATAAGCATAGAGCCCTTAAGCAACTTCCATGAACCCCCATAAAAAATGGTCGTATAACCATGTGCATCTAACTGGCCAACAGATAGCAAACTTGTCTTAATGCCTTGTACAAACCTGACATCATTCAACACAAGCTCTTGACCATTGTTAAGAGCCAAACGCATAGTATCCATTCCCTCGATATTGTAAGCAAAGTTATCACCAAGGTACATCCATAATTGCCTGCATCATATGTAGCAAAACACTCCAAAAGATGGAGTCACATGGAATGAAGCACCAGAATCCACTATCCAAGGCTGGGATAGTCCATCATTAGCACTAAGCAATGCATCAATGACATCTTTTTTCGAGATAAGCATATCTTTTGCATTAGCTATCACCAAATCTGAGGGGCATGAAGCCGCAACCAAAATTTTCTCAACGTCTGACAACTCCTCAATGACCACACTAGAGGATACATTTGCATTCTCAGCATCCTTGGAGGAACCACCAGTGGTCGAGGTAGTCATTTCGTCAACGACCTGATCTCCACACTCCTCACGAACTACAAGATTGTTCATCGCAAATCTTGCTCGTACTATCCTAGAGAAAATGGGCAAGCTGAGAGCACTAACAAAGTGCTAATCGCGCTTCTCAGGAAAGCTTGTCACCTGCATCCAACATCTTGGGCTCAGGCTATCCTCGGTACAGTTTGGGCTTATTGCATCCCTTCAAGGTAACCACCAACTACACCCCATTCCAGCTAGCTTTCGGTCTAGAAGCAATTGCACCATATGAGTTCAACTCAGGTTCAGCAAGAGTGGAAAGTGTTCTTGTCACAGCGGGGATTGCTTGCGCAAACCTCTCTTGTCTGTCAATGTTAGAAGAAAGAAGGATGTTAGCTTCACATGCTCTCCAAGCCAAGCAACTTCGTCGCAAAGCATGGCATGATCGCCATCTCAGAAAGCCGAAAATAACGCAGGGAACACTGGTGCTACTCTATCAAGCAGGGCTCGAGAAAAGATAGGTTCGTTTTATCCAAAGCCCGTTCAAAATGAAAAATGGCTGGCTTAAATTTGGGTGAGAAGGTTCTTAAGTCGGTTCAAATGATGGAATTTTTAATTATAATATGAGATTTTAAGTATGATTATCCCTCTCAAATTTGGAGTTAGCCTTCTCATATGAGTGTGAAAAGGTTCCAAAGCCGGCTCCACAAAAAATGTCTCCCGAGCCTTGCTATCAAGCGAAGGATCTGAAAAAAGCTAAGAAGCTAGTCCCAGCCTGGCAAGGGCCTTTCATGGTACAAGTGATTTTGCCACAGGGGGCTGTCCAGTTAGTCACTCTGGAGGGTGTTACCTTACCACTGGTAAATGGAGCAAGAATCAAGTGCTATCACTCGCCCTGATTAAATAGAAATCTGATGATGATATCCATCCCACCACCATATGATTGTCCCCTCCTCAGCTCTCTCTCTCTCTCTCTGGCTTACCATTTTCCCCTCTTCTCAAATCTTCCTCATGACAGTTCTCATCTCAGTTGTAGTCAGTGTTATCTTAAAAAATTTCCCTTGTTTCACTGCGTGCATCCATTTTGCTCTTATCTCATTGAGATAAGTGGGTTTTTGGAGTCCTACTATAATCCAACTTTACTGTTCTGTCTGTATTGCCTCTCTATCCTTGTAATTTTCTTAAATATACGAGGTTAAGTCTCGTCGGATAGAGCTTTGATTTTTTAATATTGTTCGACGTTTAAACCTGCTCTGCTGCATCTCCCTTTTCCGTCTCTTTCTTATGGTGCGCTCTCAAAAAACCTCTGGCTGTGAGAGTTTGTGATGAGAGTCACAAACACTTTAAGAAAAAGCGTTTATGTAAAATTACCAACCCTCTTTCTAAGGGTGACTAAAAATCTAAGAGCGTTCGTGACAGCACAGTCACAAACCCTCTTTCCTATCGTGCTTGGAATTTGTTTGTTTTCATAGTTGAGATTATGATGAGAGGATAACCAATTCACATCCAATTTTACTTAAAAAGAGCAATTAAGAACACTAAACTTTCAGCCATGAAACTTCAACTCTCATAGAAGCACAACTTTCAATAAGAACCCGAACCTCTTTCATGGTAAAATGTAGCCTCGTCCCCAATTACATAGTCGTAGCATCAAACAGTTGAAAGGAATACTCGAGCTTCCACCTCACGACGACCATTTTCTGATTTTGCAGAGATTTAAGAGCTTCTAAATTGAAGCCCACACCATTTTGATAAGGGGAAACCCTAATTCACTCCCTCACAAGCTTAAATACAAGATTGCGAAGAGGCGGGATTGCAGCACACATAGATTGGGCAACCATGGAAGCTATTGCCCAGTAGTGATAAATTGCAGCTTTTTTCTGTAAAAAGCAACCTTCTCTCTCTTCCCCACGGGCATTCTCAGCTCATGTGTCAATTCTTAGGCTAGTTTTCCACTTTGGACCATAACTAGGCCATTTTCAGCTCATTTTTGACCCAAAAGATTCCATTTTTGATGCGAAAAATCTAAAATGGAGTAAAAAAAATTCCCTAAATTCGTGGGATCACTTGCATAAGCATAAAAAGCATAGATATTCCTCATCTTTCATCAATATACCATTTTGGGTCACTTTCCATGCAAATCTGTAACGGTGCCTATTAGCAGCTATTTTCGGCAGTTTTTGCTCGCATCAATCTTATAGGTGAGATGTGTGTGCCACCATGAAATGCTTGACGTATGTACATCACAAAACCAAATTGGGCATCTTATCAAGTGGAAAGCACGCAAAGGCGCCACATCCAGGGGCACAACTCCCCAAATAGGTATGTACATGATAGCAACAGTAGTAGCCGCTTCAGCATATATCACAACATGCACATGATTGCTTTTATTTCCTTGCATCAAAAGGTGTCAAAAGTGAGGTGAATGTTTTGATTTCACACTATGTACGTGCCACGGCACGACATCGCGGAGCTCGTCAAGGAGAAACTGTAGGTACTCTATAGAATCTAGAAACGCCATGTTGCTCTGTCTCCTCTTGGGAGGACCGGTATGCTTTCAGAAAATCACACAATTGGAGCTCCGATACTACTATAACGGGATGGAACCACGTGCCAAAGGAAAAGAACAGTCTGAACAGACTTTAAGCACGTCAAGGCAATTGAAGTGAACAAGAAAGAGAGAGAGACTTCACACGACACACAGAGTGGCGTAATTCCACCCCCAGAGTGCAATGGCTCCAAACTGTGGCGCCCCTTTCGGTATTTCTTTATATTGCTCCAAGGGGTTACAATGTCCGAGGGACCCACTCTGCTCTTCCTCCACCGAAGATGCCATATAGTGAGTCCTTGGCACTTACTTAAAGGCCCTTGGCCTACCAAACGCAGTTACATAAAAGCAGCACTTCCAAAATCTACTGGTCCCAAAAGCCAAGCACCCATAGGGCTGTTCGTACGTTGCTGCCACGCCATCACAGCGAGTGCAAAACGCATACAGCTGTGTGCGCGCGCGCTTGATTTACTTTAGGCCCCATCTGCCGGGGTACCATAAGTTGTTGGGGGTTGGGATTAAAATTCTAACCCATTTATTATTCTTAGGGCACTCCACAAAACCTTGGAAGTTGGTGAGACTTCTTCTCCTGTTTCTACTTCTTCTTGTAGGGTTTAGGCCCTTTGGCTGAGATCTGCAGGTTGGCCCCTTATTGGGGCTCGCCACATCAGCAGGTTGTGACATTTTCAAAAGGATTAGATGACTTGAAAAATCTCATTGTGGAGCTGTATTTTGTGTGGATGCTTGCTGGAGGATGTGTTTGCATGAAGTTAGTATCGCTTTTGATACCTGTCGACTTCTCGTGGTTTTGAGCACAAAGCCAGAGGTCAAGTGCCTAAAAGTGAGGCCTAGTGTGAGTTTGGGTCAATAAAGAAATACCGCAAGGGGTGCCTAGTTGAGTCAAGTGCATCTGGGAGTGGAACTCCGCCACTCCGTGTCTCATTCCAAGTGTTAAGTTATTATATGGTTCAAGTGCTGAAAGTGTTAAAGTTTGTTGGAGATGTTATTTTCCGTAATGGGTGGTGTTCTTCCGGTTTCAATAGACAGGTGTTTAGGAGAAACAAAAGACTCTGCAGGGGACTACAGTTACTAGGAGATCAAAGGTGAGAGACCCAAGAGTAGGGAAGCAAAGAAGAGGAGAAGAGAACAGAGGCAGGCAGAGGGCCCTCGGATTACTTGGGTATATAGTTGCAGGGATCCCATAGTTCAATTGTCTATGGTCCACCTCCAAATGCTTCCACTTTTTTGACAGATATTCCATGTGTTTCTCCAGAGCTTGATAAGGCCACTGAGAACATTTTGTTCTTCAAACTGAGATGATGCTCATCTAGCTGTTCTTATGAGATATCATGAGTGGAGCTTTCCACCTCTTGGAGGTGATAAAAACGTACTTTTAGTGGATCTGAGAGATTGAGAAGCAGGAAATAGAGTTGGTTTTGATTGATTGCATACTCATGGACTTTGGGATCATGCCTATGTGGTAATTGGCATATTTTGTAAATTTTATATCAGGAATGTGCACCTTAGATATGTCTATTCATTAAAAAGATTATTTTCTTGTGAAAAAAGAGGCGGATCTGATGTCGCTGTACAATTATCAGGTGCCGCCAGTGGAACGTTTCTTAGAGAAGGTTGGCTCAAGTGGATCTACTAGAAGTCGAGGTTCAAGAGGAAGTAGTCCTGCAAGGTCTCCAATTCAGTATGAATCAAATGTTCGGAAAGATGTAATTGATGAACATATAAAAGGATTCAAGGTTCACATCAAGCATGAGAAAAAGTCGAAGTTCTCATCCATCGTTTTAAAGTTGCGGGGAATTGACCAAGTAAGATTTATGTTTTCTGTCTGTCCTTCTAAGGTTTTTGATGGGCAATTTTTATATACATTGCACAGAAACTTCAATTTTCATGTATTTTATTTCCTTTGCTTGTCAGGAGACCTGGAGGCAACATGTCACTGGTGGGAAACTTAGGGAAACCACTGAAGAAGCTCGCAATTTTGCGATTGGAAACAAGTCACTTGCTGCGTTGTTTGTTCATACACCGGCAGGCGAACTGCAGCGACAGATTCGCACTTGGCTTGCTGAGAATTTTGATTTTCTCTCGCTGTCTGGTGCCGATGCTGTAAGTGGCACTGCAGGGCAGCTAGAGCTTTTATCTACGGCAATCATGGATGGCTGGATGTCAGGTCTTGGAGTGCCACAGCGTCCGAGTACAGATGCTTTGGGACAGCTATTGTCGGATTACACCAAGCGGGTTTACACCTCACAATTACAGCACCTAAAGGTTACAAAATTTTCCTTTTAGCTGTTGTATCTCTCTAGGTTGTCAAGTATAGCGCTTGATAGGTCCTGTTTTCATGCAACATAAGCCACTTGGGTCTGTATATGGTTTTCGAGTCAAAAAGCAATAAGATTTTGGTTTTTGCTTGATTCAAGTAGTTATATATGTAATTGGTTTGTCTGTTTAGTCTATCCCCTGGCTGATTGTGAAAGATACCTTATAGATGCTCCAGGTGTGGCTGTCTACTGTTTATTATTTCTTTTACTTCCAGTTTGTTTTAGCAGTCTCTGCCAAAGCTAAGGTCGATTTTTGATTCCTGCCATTCTGAGTGATTAAGTATCATCGTCCCTTGTGACAGGACGTGGCAGCCACACTCGCAACTGAGGAGGCAGATGATCTGGGGCAAATTGCCAAACTGCGTTCTGCCTTGGAATCTGTGGAACATAAGAGGAGGAAGGTAGAATGCACTAAGTACTCTGTTTCCTTTTGCATCCAGGCGGATCTACAGTTATATTTATGGCTTACAGGTTCTACAACAAATGAGAGCTGATGTTGCTCTCTTAACAAAGGAAGAGGGTGGTTCACCCATCCGAAACCCATCCACTGCAAGTGAAGATGCACGAATAGCATCTCTGATGTCACTGGAGGAAATCGTCAAACAAGCTGAAGTGAGTGGGGTGAATACTTACAACTGTCTCAGTTCAGACATCCGGGTGATTTTTATTAGGAAATTTATCAAAGTCAATGTCTTTACAGGACATCAAGAGAGATGCGCCAGTTAAAGCAATATTTGCTGCCAGAAAGCAAATGATGCTTTCTGCGCTTCATGCTCTATCAGATAGGATGCCAGCTCTGTTATCCATAGATCATCCTTGTGCACAAAAGCACATACTGGAGGCAAGGAGGGCTGTTGAGGTATGCAAGCTTGATCGATTGCTTTGCTGTATGTAAATTTTGACAGTGGATACAAAGTTTCCAACATAGTGTTTGTCTCAGTCAATAGCTGAGCAACGGGAAGGGCCTCATCACACTCGTGCGAGAGCCTCTGGGGATGATGGCACAGGAGAGTTGTCAGCAATGTCAGGTGACTGGGGAGATCAGAACCTCATTGGAGCAGATGGCGATGTGATGCAGTGGAGTGTCTTGCAATTCAACAATGGGTCTGCTAGTCCTTTCGTTATTAAGTGTGGTGCGACATCGTCTCTCGAGCTTGTTGTGAAGGCCCAAGCAAAAGTCCAGGATAAGACCGGGAAAGAAGTGGTGGCGATCGTGCCGGCTCCATCAACGCTGGCTGGATTGTCTCTGGAGGAGATCAAATTAGTACTCACGCGACTACCAGAAGCGTTTAGTCAGCTAGCTTTGGCAAGGACTGCGGATGGTACACGAGCACGGTATGCACGCCTTTACAAGACCTTGGCAATTCGTGTGCCTGCCCTCAAAAGCTCTGTTCCGGATCTTGAAAGAGAACATTCTCGAGAATTATCAACCGCTTCTCTATCCTTCAAAAGGCCTGGTTAGCAGGCTTAGCACATCAAGCATCATTGCTTGTAAAGGCTGGTGAAGTAGTATGAGTTTACGAGTCTGTGTTGTGGTCTTGTGGGTTGTGTCTTACCCCATTCCGTAGTCTCATCCTATCTGGCGTGCCCCTGCCGCCGGTGGCAGTATCATTTATTGAGAGTGGCACTCATACATGATTTTTTGTAGATGTATTGTAAGCATTTGCTTATTTCAATGTTTATTATGAATGGTGCAAGTATCTCTGGCCTTCTTGGAGTTCTCATTTCATTTCATCTCTCTCTCTCTCTCTCTCTCTCTCTCTCTCTCTCTCTCTCAAGCTGCAGTGAAGGCTCGCACATATTTGTTTCTCGCAACGCCTGAAGAACTAACCATCTTTCTAATCTCTCTGCCGCCTCTTTCAGCTCCTGGAGAGGAGAATCCTCTTGCCACACCATGTCTATCGACTCCATCATGACTGCCCTGGGATTGGTTGGAGGTGGAGGAGGACCCCAATGGGACTGCTGTGTACTTCTGCTTCACTAATGTTCTCTATCTGATAAGGGTTGTAAATGATCTGAAGACTGAAACTCCATCTTCGTGTCTTGAGTTGCTGACATACCATTCATGGTCAGTAGAAAATTGAACGCACATGGCTAGTACACCTTTCCTTTCGATGAGTCAGAAATGCGGATGCTGAATTTATAGTGATGATTATACTCCGAAATTATATGTTTGTCTTCAAGGGCTTCTAAGAATCTGATGCTTGCATGGGTCTAGTTTGTACAATGGCTGGTTGTTTATGCCCGTTTTAAGATTGACACTCCCTTGGTTTGTATGTGAAGTATGGCGATCTTTATTGCAAATGATGACTCCACATTAAGTTTACTAGTTTTTTGGTAGATAGATGAATACGTCTCCAAAATAAACCTTATAATACCTATTGTCCACTCTAAAAATCTTAAAAGTTCATAGCAAGCCAATCTTCTAAACCTAGAGCACTTGATGAAACACCACAAACTTTTGTTCTCTTATTGGAGCTGTGGAAATCTAGCAATACACGGTACAGATATTGTGCCGTCCTTGTCCTGAGACAAACCCTCTTAAATGTAGGAGCTACTATTGACCCTAACTTAGAATATCAGGGGTTAATTGATAAGTAATGAAAATGTTTATCAGGTCTCACTCAACCAAGTAGGGCCCCATGATGCCAACCTTGCAAATGAAGCTCAATCTACTTGGGAGAAGTGGAATGTAGCACCATACTCCTCGGGTGCAGAGCTTTCACAATGAGTGGCTTGAATGGTACACACTAGTGCATCTTTTATCCCTCATAAATTAAGCCCTAATTACTTATTAACATGAATGAAAACACACACAAGCATACACATACACAAGGAGATTGGCAAGCAAACAACCCTCATGGAATTTTTGTTCAAAAGCACAAACAAGATTTTTCGAAGACTTGTACTCAAGAATTTCTAGTGCAATGGGTTCAGCACATGGATAATAACGGAGAGTAAGTGAATAGGATAGCTATGGTGCTTCCAAATTCATCCAATGAGAATACACTAAGCTCAGCTCAAGACTATATGGCCACCACATAAATAAGATGGTTGAGGTGTGATTTGGGAGGGCATCGATGCCGTCCACGTGGCAAAGGCCTCTTGCCGCGAGATAAAGACAGGTGGCAAGGGCGTTCAATGTGGCTGCCCAAAAAGTTGCTTGTGTGCCAAAACAATGCAATACCTGAGGAGCTCACTCACAATTACCTCACGATGCCTTGAGCAAAGGCCTCCTCCCATTGCCCAGACTCCCTAAACTGCCCACCAATACGTACTCACATTAAAGGCCCACTGTCTTCTATACTTAGCTACGACTCTTGGAGATGCACTCTTGTGACAAATTTCCAAGAAGCTATCTTGACAAATTTCGAGCGCTTAGTGTGCGACGTGGGACAACTGAATACCAGAAAGCGAAGGACATATGAGGAGGTGGATGACGGGTCTCTCTCTCTCTCTCTCTCTCTCTCAATAAAGTTGGTGGACATGTGTCGACCTATGGAGCATTCACATTTTGTTAGAGGAAATTAGTTCCCTCAGGACATTGAAGACCACTCACCCTTTCCTAGGCACCCTCCAAAGGAACTAGAGTGCATCGTTAGCTATGTTCCATTGAATTGAGATCGAACAAAATATTGGAAACACACAGAGAGAGAGAGAGAGAGAGAGAGAGAGAGAGAGAGAGAGAGAGAGAGATTTCATGAAAGAGTGTTAGATTTTTTTACCTGAGAGTGTTTGGGATACCGATCGTTGTGGTTTAGTCGTGTACCTCCGCATAAATTGGTTACCGATTGTAGTGCTTCAGAGGGATACCTTGCCAAAAACCACAAGGAGTGTTAAGAGTTTTGTCAAGCTCAATGTTCATGATCATACAAGATGTCAATGTTATTAATTGTTTGTTGTTTCATTTTTATGTTTTAAAAAAAAGAAAACATGCAAGTCTCCTTGCATGGGGGAGTTTGCACAGTCCTCCCCAATTTTTATAATACGAGAGAACGTGCCATTCCCATGACAGCGTGCAATTTTCAATGTGTTCATTAACTGCATTCTGAGTTTCAAAAATCAGAAAATAATAATGCTTACTCACCGCGTGATTGAATGTCTAGCGCGAATGGACTTCCTTGTATCAACGATGTTGGGCATCTCCTACACTTAACCCGCTGCAAGAGACGACATCCCTGGGAGGATACCCTTCAAGAAAGATTTTATGCTATTGTGAGAACACCACATTTTGTATACATATCGATAAAACCACCACCAAGCATGAAATCATACTCCCAACAAACGTTGACTAGTGATTATATCGTGAATTTTAATATCTATGGTTGTGTACGTCATTGCATTTGTTGACCCGCATGCATTCTAGATTCCTGTGTAGGCGTAGTTGATTGCATCTGGATAGAGACTCTTCCTGCGATCTGTTTTGCACAACCTGTAAATCAATCCATTTCAAGAGGAGACATTCCAGAAACGAAACTCCTCAAGCAGACATTCCAGAAACGAAACTCCTCAAGCACTTTTTCTTCCCATATCAGCTTCTTGCGTGGAGCTACATGCCTTCATGGATGTGTACGTGATTGCATTTGGAGAGAGGCCCTCGCTTCGCAACATAGTATCATGCCGTTTAGTAACACAGTATTTTGCGAACACGCATTGGTGACCTCAACAACCAATTGTTCGCCATCAGTGGTTGGCAGGTTTTCCTTTGACTTATTTATCATGGGTGACGGTTCTCTTGTGAAGTTTTACAAGCGCGTAACCTTTGACACTGAAACAGTCCAGAGCTTCCTTTCCAGGTCCATGCTGACATTACTATAGAGGACATCTCAAAGAGAATGCCCGCATGGTCTGTTTGTGCTTTTGTAAGGGTACAACTAGAGAGAGAGTCTTTATTGTCAAGATAGCCTTTAAGACCAAAGCATAGGTGATTTCATCCGGAGAGATGCCCTCACTTTGCATCAGCTTTTTGTGTATCCTTCACTTCAACCGATAGCATCAACAAAAGAATGTGCTGAACGGGCCAACAAAGGCAATGAGTTTTGGTGATTCGACTACATATTAGACCAACTGATCATCGATTGAAATTTGATATCTTCTACTTCAGTAGCATTAGTAGAACATACCTCTGCCATGGGTTGATCGCACGAAATATTTGAGCTTTGGGAGTGCTCATCACGTCGCCAAGCATCCGAAGTACTCTCTATCATGATGATCTGTGAAATATTACCAGGGTTTGAAAGATCTTCGACACTCCTTTCTGGTGCTATGGCTGCAACTTGCGAACTGCTTACTTCTGGAAACTGCGAACTGCTTGTGGAGAAGATGAAATTGCTCTTGGGAGCAACGTTGCTTATTGCTAGGAACGTGCGAACTACTTGTGGAGAAGATTGATTTGCTCTTGAGAGCAACGCAGAATGCTTTTTCTATTTTATTTGCTTGGTGACAGCGTAGTTTTTTCTACTGTGGCTTTTCAGCGCTGGGCTTTTGACGGCGTAGTTTTTTTTAGAGCTTCTAAGCGTTGGAGCCATGTGGAGTTATGACAGGCGAGGGGTTCTTGTTGTATCGTGTGCCCCGCCCAAAACCCTGTGTATATAATATAACAGAGCTAGGAATTTTCCCTCCTCACATCAGCCAAAGCCAAACCCTTCACTGCCTTCATGAATTGCAAGTAGCAATCGTTCTTGCAGCTGATCCTTTGAAGAGTACTCTGGAAGGTCAAGCTGATTTAAACATGTATGTGCTGATGGAAGCCTCTCACGAGCTCCATAAGCCTTGTGAATTTGGAACCTTTGGGGTCCTCAGATGCCTTGCAATGCTTGAAAACCCTCAAGAGGAACCTTTGAAGTGCCAGTTATAAACTGCAGTAGGCGGGCCATGTCCTCCTTGTTAAATTGGTGCACGAACTCCTATAACCATTGCACAACAGGAGATGCAGCCGTGCAACCAGTATATTCCGTATTTGCCTTGAGGTCTTCCAAGTCTATCTCTGGAAGACCACTGATAAGGAGCTCAAGTTCCTTGTCGTTAAAAATTGAAATAAGCTCCTGAGACACAAGCTCGTTGAATCCCTCCAAGAAGGCATTGATTTGTGATCGTATCGCGGTCGTTAACCTGTGTTCAACAACTAGCTCAACATACTCATGCTTATTCTCCTCTGTGACCCTGATGTTCCTGCCACTAGGAATAAGTTCATGATCCATAACCTCAGTTCTTTCATAGAGAATATGCTTCTCTTCATCTGCATCGATACTAAAGGTGAGGCCAAGTGCATCATTTACAGTGTTCTCAAGAACCCATTTCAAGTTCTTGTAGACGTCTGGATCTACAACCTCAATATCATGATAAGTCACTTTCACTCCCAATATGTGCTTATAGAAAGATCGAGTAAAATACACATCAAGAAGCTGCCCGTCACACAGAGCCTTTGCAATCACACGGCCTACAAACTTGAAGTAGGAAAGATGCTCCGTCTGATACACAGAATTGGGATTTGGATGAAAGGAAGACTCGTTGCCAACGGTAGTGAAGAGCAATGCACCCTTGTCAAAAATTACTCTAGACAAAAGTTGGTACCACTCTCTTGTTAACCCACCAACATCAATGCCTTCCTCTCCTTGAAATTGTACGGTCAAACGGCCCTTGAGTTCATCAGGTGTTCTCATTGTCAACTGATTATATGAATCTTCTAATACAGAAGCTCGTTGGACTGATATCCTTAGAGAAGAATTGTGCTATTGCTCCCACCATGGAGGCCGTGCTGAGTTGGACAAAGTCCGCCTCGCCAAGAGCTTGAAGTTCATTAACAGTAGCCCCACAAAGGTTTTTAGCAGCATCAGCTAGTTTCATTATAAACAGTCGCCGATGAGCTGGTGCCAACTCCGCTATCTTGTTCAGAAGCTCACTTACACGTGTGTAGGCCAGGTCTTACAAACCTTAGGTCTGAGAAAGCTTCACGTGCAAGGAGCTAAGAGAGCTGACCTGCACATCAGAATCGCTTGGTAACTTTGATAGCGCTGTTTACTTTGTTTTTTTAGAGCTTTTGAGCGAGACGCGCAGGCGAAGCCGCGGTTTTAGCTTTTGAGCGAGATGCACAGGTGTTTTTTTAGAGCTGCGCTGGAGCCACGTGGGCTGCTGAGGGGTCAAGGAGGGGAAATTTGCTTCTACGCTAACGAAGTGATAAAATTTCTTAACAAGTAAATCTTGCCAGATATGTCTCCACTTAATTAAGTGTAGCCACACAAGTTATAGTCTCACACGTGAACCCAAACAACGTGTAGACCCAGGCAAGATGCAACCCCAGACATAAACCCAAGCTGCCTAGGTAGCCACACACGTGAACTTAGACAAAGTGTGGCCACATATGATAGACTTCAGTCTCATAGGTAAACCCAAACAATTACAATGTATTCAAAATAACCACACGGGTGTAATTCCAAGGCAGATCGTATGTGGGTGCAGATCAAACGAGTTCGCAGGTAAACACAAGCATGCATGTGAGACTAACACTACAGAGAAGTTACCTTTCATGTGCTGGTGATCCTTTGAGTTTTCTTTGGAATCATAAAGAATCTATGGATCACTTGATCCATTATTGATGCCATGTTGATGTGGAATGCTTCCTTTGAGACACATAAGCCAATGTCAAAGAGATCCTCCATGCAACAATGTCTAGCAATAGGATGCACCGACATGTAGGCCACTGTGCATCTATATTGTGATGCTTTCTGTGACAATTTTTGTTGCATCCTTAATTCAAACCATGAAGGGGCATCGACACTTCTTTAAGTAGGGCAACATTCGATGAGTTTCACCCACTCTTTGTGCGACCCCCCATTACTAACAAACCTGATGTACAAAGGTTTTGGATGCTCAAAATCTTGGCTTTGTCACAATACTGTTTAGCACTCATCTACCTTGAAACTATGTGCTTCTTAATACATTGCTCGTCCTTGGAAAGACTTTCCGTTTTGTCTTCTAAACCCAGGCACTTTGGTCTCACACAAAGAGGGCATCTATCACACTTGTGAACCTCCTCTTAACAACTAATGCATTTCACACTTCCATATCTTTAGCAATTCCTTCACATACAAGGTAGATTTCCATGCTTCCGAATGTTCGTGCACCTTGTGAATGCAATGGTAGATTTTAGATGGTATTATGGAGTCTAGAGATGAAAGGATTCAATACATCTAGACACAAGTGCCACTATTTGTGAGCTAGTGGTGAAAGTTTTTGTCTAAGACAATCAATGATAGGTCTCTATAGTCATAAATAACAAACTATTTGTGAGCTAGTGGTGAAAGTTTTTGTCTAAGACAATCAATGATAGGTCTCTATAGTCATAAATAACAAACTATTTGTGAGCTAGTGGTGAAAGTTTTTAGATGGTATTATGGAGTCTAGAGATGAAAGGATTCAATACATTTAGACACAAATGCCACTATTTGTGAGATAATGGTGAAAGTTTTTGTCTAAGACAATTAATGATAGGTCTCTATCGTCACAAATAACAATATGAAAAATTGGAGAAAATTCATCTAAGAGTGATACAAGGGTACTTGGGAAAGTTTTGAAATGTCGGGTATTTTGGGAATTTTCGCCATGTTATAGGCTCTAATAGATGAGGCGCATTGAGTGCAACCAATTATGTGTGTCTCGTTGGTGAGCCTGATAGTCTCTGTGGAAAGGGCGCTCTTCCTCCAAAGTTTGATTGTCTCCAAGCAATGATATTCAACCCAACGGAGAAACCTACTTTGAACCATCTTCTCCAAAGCTAAGATATAATCGCTTGAAAAAAATTGAGCTATGGTGAAAATGCGCAATGTTTGGTCTACAAATGGATCATTTGGTTCAAAATCAAGACCTTGGATGCTTGCATTGAGCCAAAACAAGGTTAGATGCATCAATATTTGCGAAGAGTGTATGCACAAATGCGTGCTTGCTCGGCGTTCTATGCAAGGAAGGACAATGCAGAGAGTTTTGGGTGGAGATCTTAGTGAGGATTGGAATGCCTCACTACTCCTTATTGATCTATGTTACCAATGAATAGAGATATGGTTAGTACAATCAGTAAGATGGATCTCCCGCCAGTTGGCTTGAGCCCTAACAATCTTTGACTTGAAGGCCAACATAGCGCAAGTGGCTATGTGTGTAAGTATGTACATCTGTACAACTGTAAATCATTCAAGTGGCTTCACCCTACACCCATTATCTCCATGCAATGGGAAAACCGCTCTGAGGGTATGCTCGTTGTGAGAGCATCTGCAAGGTTGTCATCCATACGAACCTTGACTAGCTTAATGCACCTAGCCAATATGTCCCGCATCACATGATAGTGGACTTCTATGTATTTTGACTTGGAGTGAAACACGAGGTCACTCATACAATCGCACTCTGGATATCACAATGCAGTAGTCTGAGTAATGCCAAGATCTCCCACTAGGTGAGCTAATCACACAACTTCCTTGCTAGCATAAAAAACTGCCACATACTCTGCCTTTGGGGTGGAAGATGGCATACAGTTTTGAAGATCTCCATGACACAATTGCTCCAGAAAAAAGAAAAACATAGCTAGATGTTGATCTTGGACTATCCACACAACCTGCTTACTTTGCATCTGTGTAACCCACAATGGATGCATCACTATTCCCAAAGCCTAAACACTTGTTTTCCCTACCTTTCAGATATCTCAAGATGTTCTTAACTGCTTCCTAGTGCTTTCTACTTGGATATGCCATAAATCTGCTAACCACTCCCACTGCAAAAGCAATGTCTGGTCTTGGCTACCATGATGTATATAAGATTGCCAACTGTTGAAGAATATGGCACCTTGGCCATTTTTGCTTTCTCAGCATCATACTTGGAAGTATTATTCTTGCTAAACAATCTGGTAGTGAGAAGATCTACATGTGTATCTCGTGCCCCTGAGTGGTTTCAGCTAGGATCAGACTATCTATTGGTCACTCACTGAGGAGAGCCTACCTGCCACCAAAAGACTATTGAGATGGAAGATAGCGTGAAGTGTAAGCAGCAATGTAATTGGAGCATAACTCGATTATGGAAAATGAGAATTGGGCTAGAGGGAAAACAAGCCTTGTTTTGCAAATGGGCGTATAAGAAAAAGTACACCATAGAAGATACCGAGCCTAAGGATAAGACTAGATTGGTAGCTAATGGATTCAAGGAGAAGAAAGACGTGGACTTTGATGAGATTTTCTCTCCAGTAGTCAGCATGATTACATTGCATTTTGTGCTTGGACTAGGAGCCATTGAGGACATGGAACTTGTCTAGATGGCCTTGTGAAGACGGCTCTTCTCTCAGGAGCATCATTAGCTCTTTCTGGAGCATTACTAGCGGTAGGTATATCGCTAGTAGACCGAGTTGTTTGTGTGACTGAACTTGAGGCTACGTCCTCGAATCTCACTTTGCCATAACCTCTTTCACGGGCTATCTATGCATCTTTGATTCATTAAAAATCACTTGTGAGCTGCAAATAACTCTTCGAGATTCTGGGTGCCATAGACAATAACCCATCTCTCTATCTGCACAATAGCTAATGAAGATGTATTTGTCTGACTTGGGATCCAACTTCTTTCTAAGCTCTTTAGGCACATGTGAGAATGCCTCAAACCTAAACACACGTACTTTGAGGACATGCTTCTTGCTTGTCTGCATCTCTTGCAAAATCTTGTAGCTCAACGGTATACTAGGTGATGTATTGATTATATACACCATTGTCATAACAGTCTCTCCCCAAAATTCTTGAGGTAAATTTACCATAGATAGCATGGAAGTGACCCTCTTCTGAATAGTCCTATTCATGCGCTTAGCAATTCCATTCTGAGCAGGCGTGTATGACATAGTAGACTATCTTCTAATACCTCTTTTGGTACAAAAGTTCTTAAACTCAGTGGAGACATACTCTCCCCCCGTTGTCAGTACGCAAAGCCTTCAACTTCTTGCCTGACTTTTGGAAGACATCAAAAATTCATTTTTCCTCTTCAAGAGGTAGACCCACACCTTGTGAGTAGAGTCATCTATGAAAGTGAGGAAATATAATACTTCCCTTGGAGAATTATGCGGTATAGGTCCACATAAATCACTATAATCCAAGTCTAGAGGATTTCTTAATTTTCTATTTAGTGGCGATGAGGTAAGCCTAGTCTGTTTCCAATATATGCAATGCTCACGCAAACTAAAATCAAAATATTTTAACATCTGGATATAGCCAAATCACTGTAACTATTTCAATCCCTTCTATCTCATATGACCAAGCCGGCTATGGAAAAATTCAATAGAAGGTAGCTTGACTATATGGAGATAGTTTTCTTTCATAGAAGAGACATATAAAGAATATAATGAGCATGACTTTTGGCCTTTGAGCATGATGAAGTTACCTTTTCTGATAATCCAAGAACCATTACCAAACACTAAGCTCTTAGTTAGCTTTGGTACATGTCTAACACCTCGCAACATGAGCCGAGTACCGTTGCACATACACAATTTCACATATCCAATTCCACATATCTCAAGCTGATGAGAATCACCCAAATTAATTGAACCATGTGTAGAAGCATAACGGAAGAACCACTCCTTCTGAGGAGTAACATGAAATTTGGCACATGAATTCTATGCATAGCATTCGTCACAAGATAACAACGCCTCTAGAATCAAGTCAAAACTAAAGACTAGTATATCTAATGGTTGCAGCATGTCAGGAACAATATCAACATGTGGAGAGTCAATGACATTGAGCTCCTCTATCTTCACACTTTTCTTAAGCGGTACAAAACTTATGACAATGGCTTAACCCTTCTCTCTTTGCAACAAACGGCAATCATTTTACATGTGTCCTTTCTTGTGACAATCGTAGCATTCAATGTTTCTTGTGTCACGCCCACAACTCTTGCTATGTGTACTTTTGCGATCTTGAGAACAACCGCGACTATGACTATTTCCTCTTTTGCCTTTGATTGTTTCTCTAGCTATTTCCACTTGCCATATACGCATCACCATGCCCACGAGTGTCAAGAGATTGACATCAATCTCTTTCATGAGCAAAGCAATGGGAACATCATTGCAAATAGGCTTGCCCTTATGGATGGAGTTATTAATGCTAGTGTTAAATGCATCCCATGATGTAGGCAAAGAAATAGCAAGAAAATGGTTTTCATTTCATCATCAAAATTAAGCCTCTTTGATGCCAACTGAGTAAACTCATTGTTAAACTTATTCAGGCATGAAATGACATTGCTACCTTATTTCATTTAAGATGCATAAGCTTCTTCATCAGAAACACTTTGTTTGATGCACTCTTACCATCCCATGCCAAGCATAAAGGCTCCCACATGTCTTTAGCATTGGTATTGTCCATAATTGTGAAGAATATAGAAGGCATGAGCATCAAGCTCCTACCATTGATCATCTACATACAAACCCTCTCTGTGCTCTTTCAATGGCACTACAAGTCATTTGTTGATTAGGATATCGAGCATTCTTTGCTTTCGTATAGTGAAACTTGTTCCATCAAACTTCCTAATGTAGTAATCTTGTTTTTAGAAGATCTAGCCATATTGACAAAAGCTAACTACAAGAGAGTAACACTAAGAAGTTATGGAAAATTTTATGTGGAAATTTCAGCAGTCTCCTCTACTCAGAGATCAAAATCTCAACTAGACACTCAGTAAAATCATATTAAGGTCAATGCACAAGAGTGTTGTAAGTAAACTAGAGGACTCACAAGTGAAATTCGACAGAGTCTCCTCTATACAAAGATCAAAATCTCAAGCAAAATTGAGCAAAAAAAACAATGCATAAAGCAACAAAGAGTGTTGGTTGGGCATAAACTAACATATACTACTGAAAGAAACTATCGTGAAAGATTGTCAACTTGGCATCAAAGCACCTATACCCGTCTATACATGTCCTATGGAGAGGGTACGAATGGGGATCTCTAGCAACCTAATCCACCTCACACTAGGTAACCAACGACCCCCTTGTTTGGCTGCAAAAAACCTCACACATTGACCATCACAAAAGGCTATGCAGACATGACTAGCCACAATCTCAAAAAGGGCTCTTCCGGATTGAGTTTTAGAAATGAAAGAGATTGCCAAAACAAGCTAAAATCTGCTCCACAATGAGGTACAATGGCAGTATCCACAAGACAATTTGCATCCAAAACATGAAACCGTCATTGCAAAACCACAAGACATGCGCTCAAACACACACCATTGAGATTCCCCTTAAATATCCTCCCAAGACTAGGAAGATCCTCGGATACCCAAGTCCTTGCAATGCTTCTTCCACCATATCTTTGAATCACCAGCAGCAAGGCAAAACATTATAAGCATGGTTTGATTTTAGGCTGGTTCCTCAGAGCTTCAAAATAGTCTTCTATAGC
Source organism: Adiantum capillus-veneris (assembly GCF_014529385.1). Taxonomy (NCBI): domain Eukaryota; kingdom Viridiplantae; phylum Streptophyta; class Polypodiopsida; order Polypodiales; family Pteridaceae; genus Adiantum; species Adiantum capillus-veneris. The sequence continues at coordinate 147,471,923 of NC_140951.1, forward strand.
CTCAATCCAAGCTTCTACATATCACTCAATATGTGCTCCTTCCCCTTTGAATATTGGAGGTTGGGCTTGTTTTAGGAGAAGTTTTTTCTCCTATAGAGGAGTGTACAAGGCAGTGGATGGTTCCTATGCAATTATACACTTATTGGTGGTATGATTTAAGACTAATACAATATCAAGTAATTTAAATTTCAAAAACTCAAGAAAAAACACAAGACATAGCTAATTTCACTCAATTCAAGGTGCCATAACATTAAATTAATTCAAGATATATACAAAAGTTGGGATTTTATTGAGAAGCTAGACGAGCATCTGTTTAACCTTTTATAAGCCTGTCTTGCAATCTGGGCATAAACTCGCAAGGGCTATCTTGAAATCTCGATAGAAACCCGCAAGATATGCAATCTAAGCACACACCAACAAGGACTATCGTGCAATCTAGGCACAAACCCGCAAGGACTATCGTGAAATCTAGGCACAAACCCACAAGGACTATCTTACAATCTAGGCACAAACCTGCAAGGACTCTCTTGCAATCAGGGAAAAATCCAGCAAGATATGTGCACCCATATGCATTGCTTTAGCGTTCACTCCTCTAAGCCCTCCTCCTTGGATATCAAAGGGATTGTTTATTATATCAGTATAGAATTGTAAATGAAGAAGGCTCGAGAGTTTTCCTACTAAGAAAATAGTTCTTTCTTACAACCAAACATTCTTTTTTTCAAACAATCCTTTCCTACAAAAGAAAAGTATGAAAACATATATTGTAGTTTGCAATGGGTTTAGTCCCATTTGAGATGTATCATCTATGCAATGCATGCAATACTTAATTAAAATATTCTAACCTTGTCTAGAGCATGGAAAATCTGGTGGCACATCCTCCGTTGTGAATTTTTTTGCCTTATCACAGCTACTTCACTAGTGCCAACTCATCGTCGTGAGTCTCGCTAGCACGATTTCTTTTTGAGGCCATCTCACCACTACTTAGTCAATTTGAAACTATGTAAGAGCTAATCTCACACAAACCATTTGACAATAAGGTTGAGGCAATGATAAATACGTGAATTTACACTTCCTTTCCAATAATTTAAATTTATAGCAAGGAAAAATTTGATTATGGAAAGCCTAAAGGAAATTCACATCCATACCATCCATTTGTGCAACTTACTCTAATGAGATTTAGCTTACATAGGTTTCTTGCATGCAACTCCCATCACTTTAGTTGGACGAGGAGTTTGAATGAGATTAGCTTATTTTGCAAGCATCTTGATTACATTGATAAGAAATTCAATATATGGTCATACATAAATGGTTGTGAAATTGAGCAATGCGTCTATCATTAATTTTATAGAGTGGAATGTAGAGGAATTATTATAGTATGGGTATAATCCTTGCTCATTCTAGCTGTCAATTTTTGAAGCAGATAGCTATTTTTATGGAAACTAAGGATGGGGTAGATTAGGATGAGACGATCGCTTGTAGATAGGCATAAGTTGTTCAAAACTTACTATTTTTGGACAAAGTGACAAGAAGTTGAAATTTCATTTTTAAGAGACCTGCATAAATCTTTACATCTTTAGCCCATCGAAGGTGGAAAAATCTCCTAAAAATAAAAGCTGTCTATATATGGTATGGCTATTATCAAATCCAAATCAAGGAGGACGATATACCAAAGACACGGTTCAACTGTAGGATGAATGTGTTACTTGATTAACTACATGGAGCTTCTATTTTCACAAAGTTGGATTTTAAATTTAGCTATTATCAAATCCAAATCAAGGAGGATGGTATACCAAAGACATGGTTAAACACTTAATTACTATGAATTTACACTTATGCTCTTTGGACTTACAAATGCTCCAACAACTTTCAACCGCCTTATGATCGACATACTTAGAGAACATCTTGATGGTTTTATTCTTGTCTTGTTTGATTATATTTTGGTCTATTTAAAGAATAAGGAAGCATACGAACACTACAAAAGATAAGTACTTGAACTTTTATGAAAAAATTGGCTTTATGCTAAGCATAGCAAATGTACTTTTTTCATTGACAATGTGGAATAGTTGGGATTCATTGTTCTCAAGGATGGCATCTCTACTAACCTAAGTAAAATTGAAGTTGTTGTAGCTTGACCTACATCCAAATCTGTCAAAGAAGTATGTGGATTTCTTTGATTGACAGGACGATATTGTAATTTTATTGAAGGTTATATTAAGATAGCAACTCCATTGACCCCCTTAAGAAGACTAAAGTGTTTGCTTGGAATGATCGTGTCCAAATTAGCTTTGAAAAACTCAAAAAAGCTTTGTTTAATACTCCTACTTTATGACTTCCAAATTTCACAAAAACATTTGTTGAGATGTCAAGCTCAACATGTATGACTCTTAGATGACTATCATGGAGTCATAATCATTGGCGTGCCTTGGTGGATATGCATATCTTTGCCAGTGATATTACAACTATACTACACCGAGTTGGTCTACCTACCGGAGTGATGACACACTTATCTACTCACTTCACTCACTAGCGGTTCATACTAGACCGTTGTATTAGTTCCTTTTTATGTTGTTATTTCCCTTATGTTATGTCGAACTCTTATCTTGAGTTATTGAAGAAGAAAAAGTACATGTTTCCTACCTCTATCTTTGTGTGTGTGCGCACTTGCAAGAGCTCTCTCTCTCTCTCTCTCTCTCTCTCTCTCTCTCTCTCTCTCTCTCTCTCTCTCTCTCTCTCTCTCTCAACATGGTATCAAAGCTTGGTTGTGTCTGAGGGCTTGGAGCAACAAGCATGAGTAGCAAAGAGAGCGGTCTCGAGATTTCCAAGAGCCATCATCAATTGATCTTCGATTAAGGTGCTTTCTTTTGGAGATTGTGCATCTCAAGGTCCTATACGTTACTTTGGACTACAACTGTACCAAGTTTCCATTTCGGGCACTAAATGCCAAGGTTCGAGATTCTACAAATCTGCATTTTAGTGTTGCAGAAGGATCCAATTTGATTGTAGTGCTCATTGATACTATTCAATATTCATTGATACAATTTGATTGTAGTGCTCATTGATACTATTCAATATTGTGAAATAGGTGTATGTATATAGATTGTGGTTACAAGTGGTAACTGACTATGTTTAGCAAGCTGCTCAAAGACTTGGTGAAGGTTTGGAAACATGTCGTCAACAATGATGGACTTAACCAGATTGTTAGTGAGAACTTGGACAAGAACAACTTCCATGCTTGGAAGTTTAGAACGACCAATTTATTTATGAGTAAAGGTTATTTTGGGAGTACATTAATGGAGAGTATGAGATAGCACCACCGTCGCCAAAGGAAGGTGTAAGTGTTGTGCATATAAAGATGTTTAAAGATTGGAACCAGGGAGCTCAAAAAGTTATATACTAGCTTTTTGTGAGTGTGCAAGACACTATGATTGGGCACATATAAGATGCTCACACCCCTAAGGAGGCTTGGAACACCTTACTATCGTTGGATGCTACCAACACAAAGACAAGGAATCTACAATTGAACACTGAGATGAAGGCAATGCAGAAGAAATACCTATCTAGCAATGACTACGTATTAAAGACAACTTTTCAAAAATGAAATTTTAACTTTTTGTCACCTTTGCCTAAATATGGTAATTTTTGAGGTGCTTGCACCCACCTAGACATGAACGTCTCGTCTAAATCTACCCGGTCCTGAATTTCCATAAAAATAGTTACTTGCTCTGAAAACTGCTAAATATACCAAGTGTGCATTTGACACCTTAGCTTGTCATCCTCAGGCTTGTCTTTTAATAACAACTTTTGAGAATTAAATTCTGATAAGCTAAGCTCACTGTAGACAATTAATTTTCATCCTAGTGTTGATAAAGTAATTCCTAAGTCTAAGGTATGTGTATGTATGCATGTGCATGGGCATGTATATGCATGTGTATGTATGTCTATGCATGCTCATAAATGACCCATAGCCATGGACCCATCTCTTATGGTATGGTTGACTAAAAGCATGGGTAAGTACATGAGGTGTATCACCCAAAAGGGTAAAGAGGGACACCTCTATTGACTAAGTGGGAGCTTGTGACACCTCTACACATGCATTTAGCAAGAGGGGGCGAGTAGGGGAGGTATGGGGCTGATGGGCAACAAGGAACCTCCAAACTCTATATAAAGGGTATTCCCACTCAGTTTTACACACACTTGAACGCACTTAGGAGAAGGGAGCTCTGTTGCTGTGGCAAACAACTTGGTGACTATCGCATCAAAACTTTAACACTAGAATGGCAACATGACACTTTTATGTCCTTGGACACTCTTGTGTCCTGTTAAGTGACCATTTTGCTTGAATTATTTGAAGAGTATGAAAATGAATTTATAGGTGCTATATATCCACAAAGTTTCCTTACGAGCTGAAAAAAACTTAGCATTTTTTTTTGAGTATCGATCTCACCATTAACCTTACTCTTGCACAACATTTTAAAACCTAAATTGTGTGAAAAAACGGGTCGTGTTTTTGGCCTTTTTTCAATTTTTGGCAACTATACCACTCTAAACTTCATGTTTGTGAGGTTTAGATGGCTAGAGGTTAGGCCTTCATAGTTCCCAACATGTTTTGATGCTTGTAGGGAGAGCTAAGTGTTAAAATTGAAAGTTATGACCAATTTACAAGAATTGCATAATCCTATTTTTTGGCCAAAATTAGCACTTTTATGATTTTTTTGGTGGCTTTCTTGATATCCAAATTCAATTTTGATTGTGTAAGTGTAATGTATAACATAAAGCTAATCTTCCTTGAGTTTTGTGGGACCTAATATGCTATATAGCATAGTATATGATGATGGTTGAGTTTTTTGATTGCCGAAGAATACGATACATTTTAGAGTAGCAAGTATAACTTTCTCAATATTGCTAGTTTCTTAGGCCAATTGTGTGTATTTTGTAGGTAGTAACCATATCTAATCATAGACTACAAACTTGGCTAGATATTGAGTAGTTTCTATGGGTTTCTAGAGGTCATAATGCTAAACCCAGTTTTTTCATGTTTGCTGTATTTAGCACTTTATCATTGCCCCCAAGGTTCCGATTGTAAGAGATCCATTATCCTTTTGACATGCTCCATGACTCCTTTTGAATCCAGAGGCCCAAAGGGAACTAAGAAAACATGTATATAGTATTTGTATTGAGCGTGACTATAGAAAGTTTGATGATAGGTCCACAGAATGGCAAAAATGCAACTTTTTTGTACCTATTTTTTTTTCCCAAAAAAAAATTAGTGAGGTAAAAGCAACCATATGTTTTGGTCACCAACCCATTGAAGTTAACGGGGCATTTTATCTCATGTCCTACAAAAATCTCCACTCTTATTTATATGCAATCAACCGTAAGAAATTGTTGTTTTGGGCAAAATGCACTGGTCCATCAACTTTGGAGGCTTGTAGTGACCAAGGGATGAGAAAAATTACAAGTTTCTCATTTTTTCCATGTGTAGTAGTTATTGAACTATAAGCTCATGAAAGGATTTTTCAAAATGAGTGGATCTACTATGGTTTTGGAATTTTTTCCCAAAACCCTGAAAGGACACTTTTATGTCCTATTAGGTTACCATTCTAGTGTTAAGAGATCAATAACTCCAAAGCACATTTGGGTAATGTAAATATATTATTTAATCAAGCTATTATCAATCTCTTCTCTCAATTGGAATCTTTTCCAATTGTTGCCGTATTATTATTCAATTGGATCCTTTCTAATTACTGCCTTATTATTATTCAATTGGAAACCTTTCCAATTGCTACTCTATTATCAAATGCTATACTCTGATTTACTTATCCTCAATTGAAAATCAACAATCATTATATCTATTTTATAATAATTTCTCTACAATACAAAGTAATGAAGGTCTTACTACTCGATAACATAATCAATTGTGTTGACTACATGCACAATTCTTCATCAATGTAACCTAGATGCTTGCATGAATTAGCTAATCATATTGAAGAATTTTGTTTGACTAAAATGATGGATTGTTCCTACAAGTAGATATAAGTGATTAATCATGTGATTAGTGTATGGGTTATAATGCATGTTTATCATAAGATTAAGGCAAGATTAAGCAAGCATATGTTTTTTGGTTCGATGTGTGGAATAACCATATATGTTTTGGAATTAAAACACTTATAATCATTTACCCTACTTCCTTTGGATTCTTATACTTTAGCGTACAACTTTTCAAGTTAAGTTAAGTATTTACTAGTGGGAATGGCACCAAGAGAACTCGCTATGTTGGATCATACGTTCACAAAGCCAGAACCAGTGATGGTAAAGGCAAAGGAAAGGCCCCGATCGGGCTATTTCATTGGAGGTAAGGGATGCATCACCTTATTCTCTCTTGATTCAATCACTTGTATGCATTCCCTTGAAATGAAAAATATATCTAGCATGGTAACAACGAGTCACTTTTGTGCTATTTTCATATGATGCAAAGCAAAATATTACTCCTAGAAGAAATCATCTATGCTAACAAATGAGAAAAATGTCAAAGACGCAATTTTTTGGAATACACTGATTATAGAGCTTTGGTTGCCATGTCTACTATATCCATTATTCTTTTCCTGATTCACTGGATACACAACTAGAGGTTATCTCAAGATGCAAGCACCTTTTTTCATCAAATGTAACTTTAAGATGTAGGCCCCTGTTGTTGCAGAATACGTCTAGAAACAAAGATGACAAAGTTGCAGAATATGTATATTCATTAGATGTGAAGCAATAGCTTCTTGCCATATGAAATTACCCATGCATATAGAAGTATCTATGCAAGCCATCTTAATGGCACGTGTCATCAATCAAAGATCAAAATTGACATGGGAGAAAAACTTCCTTATGACAAATGTCACGAAAAGTAAAAATGAGTAGTTTTATACCAATGCAAAGCAAGAGCTCTCCCGCAATGTAATCATCAACGCCAACAAAGGAGGCTTGTGTGTCAAAGTGTAGTCTTTTGAATGTATTGATTGCACAGCTTTGGTAACCATGTTTACCAAAGTTGGTATCTTTTTGAACCAGATTTTGATCCACTTCCTGTATGTGATGGAGTCTCTCTTAAAATGCATTGATTGAGCTAGCCCAGTTGGTTGAGCATTCAAACTCCGTGACCCGGGTCATGGGTTTGATTGTGGTTGGGTGATGCCCAAACACACTCTCTTGTATCTACCCGGGCAAAAATGCACGAACTGCTACAAAAAAATGCATTGATTGCAAATCAATGCATTGATTTGCATTGATTGCAAATCTTTTGAGGTATTTTCATTGGGTGTAAAATGAGCCATATTTAGTCACCTATGCTTGCATCTTGACTCCATGATGCATAAACCTTCAATGCCAACAATTAGAGGGACTTTTCATTAGGTGCTTTAGTGAGCCTTCTGAGTGGGAATTCAAGCTTTTGCTGACATGTCTACCACATGTAGTGTACTTTTGAAAGAAAAAAGCATTTTTGATGATATTATTTTCCAGAATGGTGCCTATCTTGGATGCATTGGTTGATGAATATGTTCAGCAATGGAAGGTACAAAGCTCTGGGTTGTTTTTGTCTAATGCAAAGCTTACTTGATACAATCACCTATGCTTGCATTTGGAAGACATGTTGCATAAACACTCAAGACCGGCAACGAAAGGGCCATTTTCATCAAATCGTTTGGTGGCCCTCCAAGCTAGAATGTATTCCCTTGATATGCAAAGCAGATTAACGGTGGGTAACCGTTGGGCTGCTTTCATCTTGTCAAGGTTTGATCTCCATGACCACCCAATCTATTAGATTGTCTTAATATAATGTTAATCATAAGGTTACAATTTCTATGTTGAGCTCCACTCAATGAAAGAAAATTGTGAGTGAAGAGAGAGAAATATAACCTAAATGGAGGGAGTTTAGTGCACATAGCTTGCACCTGCTATATTATGGGGGAGAGAAGAAGAAGAAGAGAATTTTAACATCGTAGGAAGCTATCCCAAGAGACCTCAAAGATCTATCTGATGAGAGTTGAACTCAAGACCTATTATTCAAGAGGGAAATGGCATAACCAATCTACCACACTTGGGTGATAGAGAAGTTATACCATTTTCCTCTTCTTATTAACACATTCACACAACCACCCACACACCCGAGAAGAAGAGAATTTTAACATCGTAGGAAGTTATCCCAACAGACCTCAATGATCTATTTGATGAGAGTTGAACTCAAGATAGCTTGATTGGAGGGAGTTTAGTGCACATAGCTTGCACCTGCTATATTATGGGGGGGGGGGGGGGGGGGGGGGGGGGAGAGAGAGAGAGAGAGAGAGAGAGAGAGAGAGAGAGAGAGAGAGAGAGAGAGAGAGAGAGAGAGAGAGAGAGAGAGAGAGAGAGAGAGAGAGAGAGGCTCGATTGAAAACATCTTCAAAAACTATGTTCTCACCATATGCAAAGTATATCAGCCTGCCAAGCAGTCCTACTGATAGGCGTAGAGAACAGATGAGACTCCAAAGACAATAAGAGAAGATTAAGGCATATATTGTACTGCTTTCTCATCCTTTCTGTGTCAACCTAAATAAAGTGAAGGGGTGATTGTTGCTCTATGCGTAGTGCCCATCCTCAACTCTTAACAGTTCCATAGGACAAATGCTTGATCTTGCAATTCCAGCTGCCAACGTTTTTTCATGAACCCGGTGGTTCGCGTGGTAATGGATGGTGCTTAAGATCACTTTTTCCATTCTTTTTATCGCTTAGTTTACGATGCTCTTTACCACAGTCTTGTGGCAAGTTAACAATCCCATTCTTTCCATTCTTTTTCTCTGTAGGTTGCGAACCAGGATAAGGTGCAGATACCCTTTTAAATTTGAACTCAGATTTGCGCTCAATGGTGGATATTATATATTCTTTCATGCGCTCATAAAAGAATACAGACACACCATTAATCTTGCCTACCAATATAAGCAATGAAACCAATGACCCATGTAAACCCACATAAATTTGAGTCACTATGAAACCATGATAAAACTTTACAGCCATGCACAAAACATGACAAGATCACTCAGATCACTCTATCTAATTGGGCAACTTAAGCATGCCTAAAAAAATTATCCATGGGCTTGCCTGATGTAAGAAGATACCTACTCTTCCCATACCGACTAGAACGATGAATATAGGTCTCAACATCTCGAGGAGGCTCACACTGAATAAGACAACAAAGTATGAGCAATCAAAAGAATGGTCTTCAATTCCTTAATGTCAAAGTCATATATACCTAAATGATTAGTTGGACATGTAGACCTTGAGTAGCTACATCAGTTGTTGCTTGCACAAGTTCGTCTAGAAACTTCCCCGATCGGAAGCCATCAAGAATGACGTGAACAAAGGGATAATTAACATCAACTTCTAGAAAATAAGGTTAATTAAACAAAATGTGCAAAAACAACAATATAACTAAAGAAAAATACGTGCAACTTATTGGGACACAGTTCTTAGAAGATTGAAATAGGCATAAACTTGGTAAAGTGTTTTTAAAGCAAGAGAATGGTGCACTTCAAAAGGAAGCCCAACACATTTCATATAAATGGCTTGCATGATATTAAAATCATATTGTGGAGTAGGTCCATCTGGTAGTACTAGGCGGTATTGTATCTTGATGTAGCCTTGTGGGGCAAGAGAGGATATCTTGATGTAGTCGGTGGGGCAAGATGGGATGCTATATAATAAGACACGCGGGCCTGAAGGGAGGGAGGTATTCAGGATGTGTATTCCCCATTCAAAATGTGTATTCCACATTGGTGGAGGAGACGGGCACACATACATCTATCTGTTGTTTTTTGGCAAAGCTCTTCACGGTGCAATTGATTCCTGCCAAGAATATGAATCATCCTTTCTCTCCACGTCAAACACCTAGCTCTCCTCACTACGAGGATACCTCCATACATCCCGAGTTCTTCCTACCATAGTAGCACACAAATGGAGAAAATGTTGCAGACCATCTGCAACATGATGATTCATGTTAGCCATTTTAATCAGTCCTTACTAAATTATATGTCATAAAATCTAATATCTAACCAACCCAAATTCTTTTCTCATATTAAGCTGATCATTTAATGTGGGAGAATAAACGGGAACAAGGGTTAGAATATAGACATGTGCTTTCAGATCTATCTTAACACGGGGCCAATAGTAAAGAGGTTCAAATGAGACATGGTATGTCAAAGAGCAAGGCTAGTTAATGGAGCTTAAAGACCTTAGGGTTAGCTTCATTAAATACCTCCAAAGGTTAGTGTTAAAAAGTCCTTTGACCTTAGGTAAGCTAGGGCTGAGCTTGAGGTGGGAGCCCGGACCAAGCTTGAGGTGCTTGTTGTGCTTGATGACTAAGGTGCTTGTCGTTCTTGCTGACTAAGGTGCTTGAGGTGCTTGTCGTGCTTGCCGACTAGGGAGCCTAAGGTGCTTGTGGGAACACTACCCGGGCTTGAGGTGCTTTGTTATGCTTGCTGACTAAGGTGCTTGGGGGTAAGGTGTGCAAAAGTCAACAACTATCCCTACAAGGAGGGGGTGAGCCCTACAAGAGGGGGGTAGAGACAGAACACACACACCCTCACACAAGGCAAGCTTGGTACAAAGAAAGCAAAGGGACACTTGTCAAGCTCCTCCTCATGTTGCCCTCATGGTGTGCCTAAAGCCTATTGGTTCGCCTCCCAAGGGATCCAATGATTATTTTTGCATTTATCAAGTCCTCTCTCTCAAAGGGGAAAGGGGGAAACTTGTCCAAGACTAGCATGCTTGCTTGATATTCCTCTTGCTTGTGATTGGCTAGGCCTGGAGGGGAAGCCTGGAGGGGTCCAATGAGCTTCAAGCATGAGCTACAAGGGGGGGTTGACCAAAGCAAGCTAGGGGGTTGCTTAAGGGGTATACTCTCCCACACACTCACACACACTCTCATTGTGTGAAGTGCAAAGTGCAAGAGCTCCACCTCCTTCTCCAAGCTAGTAGAAAGTTGAGAGCCTTCACCAACACTCTTAGCTATGGAGTGCAAATCCAACCAAGAGCTATGCTTCAATGCTTAAGATTTCCATCTTCTCCATCTTCATTACTATGCTATTATATATGCTAGCAAGAAGAGTGATGATAAGTGAGGAACTAATTCTTTCTCCTATGAAATGTTTCTTCTTCCTCTTCCCTACCCTCATTCCCTGCTAGCTCTCTCCACCTTCCAAGGTGCTTGAGATCTTGGGACTGAGGCTTGGGATAGTTAATGATTTCCACAAAGTTTATGTTATGCTCATGATGCATGAAGCTTTCCATCTTCATTGCTTTACCTAGGTCACAAGGAACACAAAATATTGTATTGTACCAAGTCTCTCTTGATGAGAGAAACTATAATCTACAAATGCCTATTGGAGGGGGGACCCCGGCTCCACATAAATCCGGTCCTCAACTGTTGTCATGTTATCTAAATCTCTCTCTTGCAAAAGTATTATTCATGCCAAGTTAACTAAATGCTATGTTTATGTTGCTACCATCAATTAAGTTCACCCGCTATGCTCACAAAGTAATGTCACAAAAGTACTTTCTTTAATTTCTACTACTCTCAAAGTTAATAGGCCATTTCCATTACATTATTTATCCACTGATGCACCTCATACACAGAGGCCCGATTCCAAGATTAGGCCCAAGCCTTTTTTGGGGTTACTGACTGAGGATGTCCTCACATGGCTGGACCACTTCAACAACGTGGCCAATGATCATAGTTTGTCCGATGATCACTATTGAAGCGTGCACAATCCTGGGAGGCATGGCCGCACGACTTGGTTCATCCAGCAACTGGAGGACGTGAAAGGTGACCGTGGTATGCTCAAATTTTTATTGATTCAGAATTTTGCTCACCAGAACATTACCCAGAGTGCTTTACAACAATTGCATGCTTTAAAACAACAACAATTAGAACATGTAGCCCAATTTTTTGTAAAAATGAATGAGCTTCTCCTTTGGGCCGACCCTACCATGTCAGAGGAAATGAAACTTTTCTTTCTTTGGCCTTGTCTGCAACATGATCAGGGACCTGCTTCATTCTATGCAGCTATTCAAATTGCACAACGGAATGGAGGTACATTGCAACTTGAAATTTCTATTGTGTTAACAGTGCAACCTTCTGCTCAAAGGCATGCAGGAGAATCACATCCAACACCCATGGATATTGATATTCAAAATGCTTAAGTCAACTCAAGGAGAGCATTTCCGGATTGTGATGCTTAAGGACGGCCAAAATGTATTTACTACAACACATATGGCCACATTCGACGACATTGTTGCCATCTTCGAGGGACTCAACAACATCAGGATGTGCAATTCAATTGACTTATGCCGCTACCCTAGTGGAGTTATCGGGGACTGGGATCAGGTATTACCTTTTGCAGTTCATGCATACAATACTTCAATCCAATCTTCCACTCAAGTCAGTCCTTTTGGGGCTTTGTATGGACGTGATCTCGCCTTCCTCCTCACATGGCTGCATTACAGCTCACACCATCAAAAGCCAATGCAGTTGACTAGCTACACTATCTCCAGCAACAACAAACCCTTCTCCATAGAGCCCTCTTCACAATTTACACATAGCCCAAACCCGTCAGAAGAAAGCTTATGATGAGGGATGGAGTTTGGTGGAATACCTAGTCAATGCTTTAGTACTACTATACTACCCCATCAGACGCCCGGGTTTGAAAAGTCCACGTCAGCCTTCTACGCCCGTCTACTCTGCTTGCCTTGTGCGACCGTACCTTGCCCTCAAGAGGTTGAGAGAGAGAGAGAGAGAGAGAGAGAGAGAGAGAGAGAGAGAGAGACAGAGAGAGAGAGAGAGAGAGAGAGAGAGAGAGAGAGAGAGAGAGAGAGAGAGAGAGAGAGAGAGAGAGAGAGAGAGAGAGAGAGGGTGTTGCGACCCTCTTCCTTCATGGGCCCTCCTTCTCACTATCTCACACGAGCATGGGCAGGAGGGGATCAATGGCCCACATCCATTTTGGGGATCGGGTGCGATCTGAGCCGTTCGATGCGGTTTGTGTAAATTTGGGAAAATAGGTAAATTTGGGTGCAACAAAACTTGTAAATTCGGGTCCCCCCCCCCCCCCCCCCCCCCAACTCTCCTCCCCCGAAATCGAACCCAGAACATCACCTTTGCAAGCCTATCACCTTAACCACCTCACCTATGCGTGCTTGTTGAAAGCATTGGGAGAAGGGCTCCCCTTATGATGAACTTACCACTGTGTAAATTTGGGTAAGTTTAGTAAATTCGGGCGCGCCGCAACATTGAAGGGCCCACAATGCACCCGCTCCGGGAAATAGGCGTGGGCCATTGATCCCCTCCTGCCCATGCCTGTGTGAGATAGTGTTGAGGTATTTATCAAAGAAATATTTAAAAGTAAATAATCCAAGATAATTAGCTCATAATTATTGATTAGTTTAAGCACTTATCTTAGCCTAAAAACTATATTTTTGGTTGAAAGTTAATCGAGATAATTTGTAAACATGATTAAAAGCTAAAGAGATATTTATTAGAGAAATTTCTAAAATAAATAACTTACATAATTAGCCCATAATTACTTAGTTAGTTTAAGTATTTATCTTAGTCCAAAAACTATTTTTTTGGCTGGAATTTAATCAAGATAGTTAGTAAATTTACTTAAAAATTAATGGGAAATTTATCAAAGAAATAACTTAATGTAAATGATTCGTGATAACTAGCTTATAATTATTTCATTAGTTTTAGTAAATATCTTGGTATAAAAATCCTATTTTTGGTTGAAAATTAATGCAAAAAAAGTGTAAATCCATTTAAAAGTTTCTAAGATAGTTATTGAAAGTATAGTACATTGTTAGAAATTGGGGATAAATATATCTTTACGAGATAATTACTATAATAAACATCAAGGAAAAAATAAACTATTTTTGGACTTAATTAAAAGAGAAAAATTAGAATTAATCAGTATTTTCTTATGGCTTAACTAAGGTATAAAGGATTACAAGAATAACAATGAACCCAAAGAATCTTTTATAACCAATTAAACTACTATAGGGTCTAAGAAATTAGGTTAAGTCATAAAAGTACGTTATAGAATGGTAAAAATCATATTTTTGATAATTTACCTAATAAGTAGACGTCTGTTTTATAAGGATAGAGTCATGGCTCCCAAGAGGACCCATGCAAATCAACAAATTGAGGAAGATAATAATATCCCAAAGAGGGCCAGGACATCCTACGATCACGAGGCCGGACCCAGTAGTAGGCCTACAGATGAGAGCGTTCGGGCGCAAGAGCTTCAATGAATACCGACCAGTCCCACTTGATGAGTAATGATGGGTTTTCAACCATGGAAGATTCAGTTATCCCCATGTATGAGGATATTTTACCCTGTACATGTGTATGTTTGTTTATTCTTCTTAGGATACTGTTTTTATCCTATGGGAACTGCCCGGTTGTATGGACAACTAGTTTTGGCGTATGGGCGCCTCGAACTTTGGGTGATGCTTTTTCACCCTGGACTATGAATAAGGAAGGGTTCCATTTTTCACCCATGTTAGGTGTACTTGAGACAAGTTGATTATTGCTCAGGTTTTTCAAGAGATTTTATAAGTGAACGTACCTTGTCCTAAGTCTAAAGATGCTTGTTTGCTAAAGATTGTTTTCTAATACCGATTTTGATACCTGTCTTAAGAATCACTATGGCAAAAAGATGAAATAAATTATTATTTTAAATGTTGAAAGAAGGTGGTAGTAACTAAATAACAAAAAAAGCATGTATGAGTGCGGGGTGGTAAGTGGGGATCGACTAAGGTTGTCGATCATGGATGGGTGGACCTAATTAGTCACGTAACTATCCATTCCGGTGCACTAAACATTAGAATACTTTGTCATTTGGAAGAGGAGTCCACCACAACGGCTGTGCCCTTACTCACATAGAGGAAAAAAAGCGTTGGTTAAGGATACCTTAGCCCATTTGTAGAAGTGATAGGGTCAAGAACATTTTTGAACTTTTAAGTTTTTGTCCCATTTTTGCTTGCGAGATAGGACTAGGTATTTTCTCTAGGACTATAGTCCCAAGGCATTGCCAATGGTAAAGGTCTATTACCTGGATTTTTCTTGCTCAGAGACTCTCACTTTTATTAGGCCTATCTATCAAGGACCCTATCTTGACCTTGTTGTCGGCAAGTTGGGGACCCCTCATAAGACTTGGAGTACATCTAAAATTGTACCACTACTCAAGTTTGGAGATCCAACCCTGCCAAGTAACTATCACTATCATGATTCTCCACTCATTGGGCCAACCTATATGCATCTATACTCCAGCATGAATTGAGCCGATGGGTAGAAAGAAAGGGTGTAGAGCTTTAGGGTAGGCCAGATTCAGGACATAATTCTCTACACTTGATCATATCTTCACGCTTGGAGAAATCATTGAAGAGGGCCAAGTACATGGGAGAAGGATTAATTGTACCTTTGTGGATTTCCACAAAGACTTTGACATAGTCCCGAGAGCCAGGTTGATATATCGACTAGATGACTTGCAAGTCCCATAGGATCTTGTATGGGGTTTAATGGCTTTGTATGAGACAATTATACGGAGAGTACAGATAGTAGAGGGTCTTTTAGACCCTGCTCACTCTACTATTGGGGTGAATCAAGGATTACCACTTTCTTTGAATTTGTTTGGATTGGATATTGATGAGATTTTTTACTATATTGAGACTATAGGGGATAGAGGAGCACACACGTTGGGTACAAGGATACCTCTATTGCTTTGTGTTGATGATATTGTGCTTATTTTGGACTCTCTAGAGGGTATGCATAGACATCTAGATACATTGAACGCTTATGGACATGAACATTGGCCCTCCATCAACTTTGGAAAAGCCAAGGTGATGGTATTCAATACTACAACGCAATGGGTCAGGAGATGAACACCTATTTTTACATACGGACATGAGATAGTGGAGTATGTAAACTCATATATTTATCTTGGTGTTGTATTTAGTGGACCTATTTTCTCTATGAGAAGTACTACAGAGGCGATATTGGTGAGTGTTGCAGAGGCAAGGAGCATCATTGAGTGACATCAAGAACCCCCCCCCCCCCCCCCGGGGCGAGACCTGACATCGTGTGAATATCGACGCCTATACCGACAAAATAAACGGGTTTTAAAATTCCAAAGCATTGATATGGATGTAGGTATATGTGTCTGTATCATATCATCGGAATAAGTGTCGATATGTAGAGCATCAGTATAGGCATTGGAATATATTGACGCTTATTCCAGCACATATTCCATGTACTGCAACACCAAAAACCAATCCTCTCTTCTCAAAAGGAAGAGTGCAAAAGCAAACGCACTCCATCTACATTCTGGCAAAAAATTGAGCAGTACTGTGAGTACATAATAACAATGAAATCATTACCATAACAAGATTTTAGAACCATAGCCATGACAAGATTTACAAACCTTAACCATAACAAGATTCGCAAACCATAACCACTGCAAGATTCACAAACCATAACCATATCATGATTCCAAAATCATAACCATAACAATATTCACAAACCATAACTATAACAAGATTCCCAAACCATATTCTCAAATCATAATCATGACCATAACCTGATTCCAAAACCATAACCATAACCATTACAAGCTCTTGAAACCATAACCATAGCATGATTCCAAAACCATAACCAACGAGCAATTCCATATCCATGACCATAACATAGTTTCAAAACCATAACCATAACCATAACCATAACCATAACCATAACCATAACCATAACCATAACCATAACCATAACCATAACCATAACCATAACATGATTCCAAAACCATAACCAAGGTGCAATTCCATAACATGACTCCGAAAACATAACCATAACCTTAAGTGGATCCCAAAACCATAACCATAACATGATTCCAAAACCATAACATGACTCCAAAAATATAACCATAGAATGATTCGAAAAACATAACCATAACGTTGAGCGGATCCCAAAACCATAACCATAACATGATCCCAAAACCATTACCATAACACGATTTCAAAACCATAACCAAAGAACAATTCCATAACTATGACTATAAAATGACTTCAAAACCATAGCCATAACCTTAGCGGATTCCAAAGCCATAACCATAACTAGATTCTCAAACCATACCATTACAAGATTTTGAAAACATAACCATAACCATAACAAATTTCCAAAACCATAATGAAACAACAATTCCATAACCATGGTCACAATCAAAACCATAACCATAACCATAACAATGTTCATAATCATAACCAAAACCAAAATAGAGTATACATGAATATAAGCAGAACCATAGTCGACGTCTAAGTATACATGGAACAAAATCATAACAACCATAACTAACTATACATGAAAAAGCATATACATGAACCATACTCGTCAAGGTAATGCCTCCCAGTCAACAGCCTCTCCCTCAACCTGAAGCTGGTACTAAAGAGTTGACAATCAATGCTTGAATCCAGATTTCTCTTCTCGACGTGGCAAAGGATTCTTCATGGCAAGTTCCTATAAGATAAACACTTAACCATAAGATAAATATCCAAAAAACATATATACATATGCTATTTAAATAGTGTAAAAATCCACCATCCATAAGCGGCTAATCCTAATTAAGTGGCCAAGCATAGCCAACCCTAAGCGGCCAAACCAAAAGCTGCTAGCCTTTTAGAGTTTCTACATTGGCACAATGTAAACTACCTCACATTCTCTAGCCATGCCCGATCCCCGCACACCTTGGTTTACAGGTGCACGGAGATCAAGACCATCGGGTTATAATATCGTCTTTATTAATTAATACCTATATTAGTGGGTGTGACATATATACATCGCCAAACCAAGAAGAACTGAAGCCATAGAAGCTCCTAACCCTAAGCAGCTAGCCCTAAGCGGATTGAAATGGCTAAACTCATGCAACCCTAAGACAATTTAGAGCGGCCAAACCAGAAGTTGCTAACCCTAAGCGGCTAGCCCTAAGTGGACTGAAACAACCATACCAAGAAGAATTGCTACTATCCCTAAGCGGCTAGCCCTACGCAGATTGAAATGAAAAAACTAATGCAACCCTAAGGGTTGGCCGATCTAAACCGACTTAGGGTCATATTGATTTGTCCATTTTGGTTTGCTTAGGGCTAGTCGCTTAGGGTTAGCGGCTTTTAGTTTGCGTGTTGATAGTTGGTCTAGTTTAGCCGCTTATTAGGGTTGGTCATGTTTAGACGCTTAAGGTTAGCCACTCTAAATCAGCTAAATGCCTTCACACGACCAACCCTAAGCGGATTAAAATGGCCAAACCACAAGCTATAACTCCAAGTAGTTAGTCCCAAGCGGACTGAAATGGCTGAACTAATGCGATCCTAAGTCTATTTAGAGGTTTTTTATAAGGCAATCCCTAAGTGCCTTTACAAGGCAAACTCCAAGCAGCCAAACAAAAAGCCACTAACCCTAAGCAGGTAGCCCTAAGTAGATTGAATTGGCCAAACGCCACCCTAACCCGATTTAAAGCAGCCAAAGTTAAACGGCTTTACATGGCAAACCCTAAGCGGCCAAACACGGGCCGCCAACTATTAACAACCAAACCAAAAGCCGCTAACCCTAAGCGGCTAGCCCTTAGCAAATTCAAACAGCCAAACCAATGCAGCCAAAAGCCAATTTAGAGAGACCACAAATTTAATCGGCTTTACATGGCGAACTCCTAACAACCAAACTATAAAGCGCTAATCATAATCGGCTAGCTCTAAGCAGATTGAAGCAACCATACCAAGAAGAGTTGGAACATTAAGCAGCTAACCCAAAGCGGCTAGCTCTAAGCCGACTAAAATAACTAACCAATCCTAAGCGGCAAGTTCTAGACTCATTAAGATGGCCAAACCCTAAGAATTGAACCAAAATGGCAAGTTCTAAAGGAACGAAGATGGCCAAATTAAACCTAACCCTATAACCTAAAACTATATCGATCTCTAACCTAAAGCATCATAACACTAATATTTACAATCGCCTTGCATTTGGTAGCCATAAGTTGCAAACATAATAGTTTGACCTAGGCTAACACAACTTGAAAGTATCACGTGAACTTAAAATGAATTTACCTAATTATTAATTAATTAGTTATAAATAAATCTATAAAAAAACAAATCAATAAATTTTCTTTTTTGACTAAATATTTATGGCAAATCTTTAGCTTAAATTAGGGGCTTTGATCTATTATGATCACTTAAACTAAATAAATAGTTATGTTATAAATATCAGAGTTAGGAAAGATCAAGTTAGTTATTTAAATTTTCCTTTTAATCTACAATTAAAACCAATCTACTTTGGCTTAATGAATTAGCTAGATTAACTTTTGGATCATAAGCTAATTATCATAGCTTAATTATAATTTTACTAACTAGTTATCTTATAATAATCTAACTTGATTAGCTAATTTTCCCCTATTATTTTCATCTAAAATCAATCTCTTTTGGCTTAATTGAATAGTGAGATTATTTTTTTGCTAATGAGATAATTACCTCGCGTTTTAAACAATATTCTCAGCTTTGGTAATTATCTTGTGATTTGTTAAGTTGTTTTACTAAATTTTCTATTAGTTTTATAGCTAAAAATAGCTAATTTCTATCTAAATAATTGCAAAATTTAATAAAAACATTATGATATAATTGTCCTGGCTTACTAATAGTATGATTAAGCTCTAATAATTATCTTAGAACTAACTAAGCTTGTTTAATATAATTCCTATTAATTAAGGCCAAAATTAATCAATTTAAGTCTTAATTAGGGTCAGTAATTAAGTAGATTATTAATCTTCATTAAGATTAATTAATCAACAAATAAAAAACATGTATAATAGAATATTTAGTAGTAGATAATAATCTAATCTTCTTTAATTAAAAGATTAATTAAGAAAAATTAGATCTAAATTGCTAATTAATTGGGATTAGCATAATTACCTTGCTTAATCACTTGGATTTTTCTCTCTAAGTGATTTTAATGAATTTATCTCCCTCGCACAAGAGGTTTCTTGCTAGGACTCCGAGTCTAAGTGAAAATGAGAAGCCTAGGGTCATATTTGTAGCTTTTTCTGGCACTCACAGGCTCTCCCAGGCTAAAAATGGCTTGCTTGTAGCAAGATAGTGCTAGCTATTGCTAAATGTGTCCCTGGCAAGTCAGTGATGGCCTCCCCTAGCACCTGCCTAGCTTGGTTGGTTAATTTTACCATTTTTGGATGAATTTTATGTTTTTTTTTATAAATATCTAATAAATATCTAGGAGGTTAAGGTAAAGTCTTTAGCTTTAATGATTATTGAAAACCATCCAATTATTTTTACAATGTAAAGTGGCAGTGAATCTTTCAGAGAGGATAGCAGTGTCAGTTTTTACTCGAATTTAGTTCTGAAAGTTCCTAGCTATAGGTTTGTTGTGCTTAATATTTTAAAAATACCAATCTAACTGCTTTCGAGATAGTGTTTTACCTATTTGTATGCCCAATGCTTTCTCCTAAAGCTTTGAGTTCATTTCCTTGAAGCTAGAAAAGTGGAGACCTTACATATTTGGGTGCCATTATAATTTGATACTCAATTTGGACGAGATAACATTGAAAGCATCCCCCCCCCCCCCCCCCCCCCCCCCCCCCGACCCAACATGATCTCCCAAAGTTTGATGACGACCCTCATGCCCTCCCCAGCTTGCCACAATCAACTCATGCTCACTTGTCTACTGAGGGAAGACAAGCAGCTTGTCTCTGCGCTCACAAGGTAAATACTTCTCTAATGACGTTTATGAAGATCCTTTTCGTTTTTGTTGCTAGCTAGGAAGGTGAGAGAGATGCTCATTTGGAGAGAAAGATAAAAAAAATAACAGAGTACAAATTCATTAAAAATGTGGTGTACGGCTAGGCGGGCGTCCATGTATTCAATCCACCTAACATGGACCAAGCATGTAAGTGATCATGCAATTATGAGCCAAACTAAGCGGGGCTAAGCAAATTGTATCAATGATTCCCTAGGTTGTAAAAGAGTTAGCAAATTATTCATGTTTGACCTAAAACCTTATGGCTAAGATATAAAATCCAATTTTTGTAAAATATTTGTAAGGTTTTTGGATAATGAACATACGAAGCGTTTACTGAGCACTTTGCATCTCCTCTTTCTTCTCAAGCTCGTAACTCTCTTGCAAATGGTTTGTTTAGAGAATCATCTCTTTCATTGCTGGTGAAAGCTCTACGCAACATTGTAAGTTTCTCGTGATAAATTTGTGATTTTATTGTGGCTAATCCTCTTCTTAATCTACTCATAACTCAAGTTTTACACATCTAAATCACATTTTATGCATAGGATGGGTATTACAACAACATTGCTAAGCTATAGAGTGCATTTGGGACCAAAAATAGTTAATTCAAATTTGCCTTGTAGATAATAAGTGCAATTTTGGAAAGTGGTCAAAAGAGAGATTTGAGGCCATAAGCATGTATCTTTAGTAATTTCCTATCAAGTTCTATAGTTGCATTTCCCTCCATATGCTCGGTGAATCTCGATGAGATTAGCTTGTGGATATTCCGGTTAGTTTTTGTTGCCTCACATGCAATTGGGTGTGACTTTGGGTAGATAAGGATTGAGTGTGCTTTTCAAGAGCCTGGCGGCCTCTTGTAGCCTCCATGGACTAGTTGAGGCAACTCCATCCCACGGTGTGACATTTATGTACGTGGTTCTCACTATTCCTACAATAAGATGACGAGGCTTGGCAACCAATGAGCTTACACTTTGATGTCATTTTGAGGGACGAGGTGACCTAAACTAGGGAAAACCTTAGTACTCAAGTATTATTGTCCAAAACTTCCTCTAAGTTCACCGAGAGTCAAAAACCCATCTTTTAGAAATTGCATGATTGAGGTGTGTCGACTTCAGTTGTGTAGAGGTATCTTAGGAGTATTTGTACTCGTCGAGGAAGTTTTAGGATTAGATTAGGTTATTTTTGAGTGGTTGATGACTTAGGCTATATCAGAGTTTGAGAGTTGACACTCATTTCTTAAAGAAAAATACTAGTGTTGTGGATATTTTCCACTACCTTATGCTAACTTGATTAGGAGTAGGGTAAGTAGATATCAAGGTGGATTTCCAACCTAATTCACCATCTGAATTGTCATCAGTGAAGTGCTTTACAAATTTTTAGAGTTTTTTGGACTCATAAGGTGAGCTTGAGAGACCAAAAACAACCTTTTTGGTGAAAATTGTTCTTGAAAAAGCTATGAAAACTCATCAGTAAGTCAAAAATAGCTTTTGAAAAAAAAATCAAGCTTGGCAAAAAAAAGACATTATTATGTATTCAGTGATTTATGCATGCAAATTTGAGTTTTTTGGCCGAAAATACTTGCAATATGTTGTGCAAGACCTGAATGGCATCAAATTCCAAAAAAGAGTATTTTTAGGCTAGTAGATAATAAGCATTAATTTTTTTGAGGCTTGAAATTGAGCTTTTTAGCTCAAGTACATCTTGTCGGGGAAAAGTGTAAGCAATTGGATTTCAGTGAGAGATAATAAGAGTGCTTATTATCTTCTGCCTTGAAAAACTCATTTAGAGTTTATTGAACATACACTTGATCAATGGGAAAAATGATGCCAATAGACATTTTTTGGTTGTCAAGGTTTTAAGAACTATCAAGCAGATGGCTTGAAAAAATTGGAGTCATTTGGACATTGTTTGCTACTAGAAACTGGATTTTTAAGAATTGAAGGTTTTAATTTGATCCTTTGGCTACTTTTGCAAAATTGGCATAGAAAATTTTGACCAGGAGACCTTGTACATATTTGAAATTACTAGATTGAAATGTATATTGTTGATTGTATAGGAGTAATCGAGATCAAGCTTGAGTGATAGCCAATTTGGAATTGCAACTATTGAGACGGGTTGGTATTGGTTCTAAAGGCTAGTTATTCATTTTCATTAAGACTTTTATGTTTTTATGTGCCTTAGATTAGGTGTTGTGTAATAGTAAATCAAGGATTTAGCACAGGGATACCAAGAGCAAAGTTTCTATTGAGGAGAGTGTAAACCAAGGGGGACCATTAGAGACCATAGTGGAAGAAGTGCCATACACTTACTCCAATTCCAGTTCAAAAATGTCTTCTTTTTCTACTCACTTGAGTACTAAAACCTCACTCAAGTTCAAACACATATTGACCTTCTATAGACCAATAAACATGGGACTCAAATTTATCTAGACCCTAACAAGGAGTATGTAGTTAGAGTCAATGACCATACTGTAGAATTTGGGGAGGATTTTAGAGCCAACAAACAGGAAACCTTCTACATGGATCAAAATGGAGTGCAATATTTAAAGATTGGAGATCCTAACATTGTGGACAAATGGGGTTTGAAAGTTGATACCTTGATTATGAACATGACCACCAAAGAGGGACCACTAGTGTTAGAGTTAGAATGGTATGATCAAGTAGATGTCAAACCTCTAAAACTCAAATCAAGTGATAACCCAACACTCATAGTTTATTGTTGGGAGGACAATAATGTAATAGATCTTCTATGGATAGTTCACATGAAACCAGGAAATTAACACCCTTGAAAATTATGTACATCTTCAAGATTAGGAAAAAGTGTCCAACAAACCTTCCCATACACCTCTTTAAGGATTGCTATAACAATAACTTTGTTATTATGACTCTAAAAGAGGTTGAAAAAACCAAATATCAAGGCTATTTGATCAGGGACATGATCGTGGGTATGGGACCTAATGTGGAACAAAAATTTGGACCACTTGAGAGATCTTTTGGCAACATGGCCAACCAACGGGGCAATGTAGTCCAAGGAACCCAATTCAATGATAAGAATTGGGTGATAGGTGCAAAACCACTACATGACACTGAGACCAAAAGAGGGCCAAATGCCGCCATTATCAAGTAATTGGTTTGAAGGCTTAGACAGAGGAACACCAACCAGAAGAGTGGATGTTGAGCATAACTTTAGTGTCAGACCAATTGATTTTCAAAAAATGGGTCAAAAAACATAGTGGATATGATAATCCATATGAGCATTTAGCAAGGTTTAGGGAAGTGGTGAGAGAAAAAAAGATATCGGAATTCCATACTCAATTTGAGGGATTTGAAATGACTCTAGAAGGTAAGGTTTTGAAATGGTTTCAAACCATACTTCCTAGATCTATTACAGATCTGCCAATATTAGCTGAAAGATTTGTTTTTTCTTGTTTGAAGATGGGAATCAAGCACATTACAATAGAAAAATCTATAGTTTCAAACAAAAACAAGGGGAGTCTATAAGAGACTACAAAAGTCGAATGAGACAATATATCAATAGATATCTAGAGTTAAATATTCCAATTGAGAAGAGACTTGTCTTGTTGTTCCTAGAAGGCCTACTCAACAAAGAGTTTCATGCTATATTGTATAGAAAGAAACACACTACCGTAGAAGCATGTGTTTTGGATGTTATAGACTTAGGGGATAATTAAAAACTCTTCAGTGAAGAGAGAACTATCTAGGATACATAGACCAAGTGGACTACATCCACTATGCCAGCACAAGTAGTACCCAACATTGTGGCAACTCTAATGAATACCATAGAGGATATGCTCAAGCGAATGAATGACATGATGAGAAACATGCAGAGGATACCAGTGAGAGGACCGGGACAAGATCCACCACCACGGCAACCCATGGGACAAGCAAGGCTGTTTAAGTGGTGTGCCATTGAAGAAAAATGGACTAACCATGAAACCAATGAGTGATATTGTTGACCAAAATATGATGGAAATGTTCAATTTGTGCCAATGAGACAGCAAGGACAACCTATATATAGGTATCCACCTAACATGGGACAAATGCAAAAGCCACTCATGGCTATAAAGAGACCACAAGTACTACTAGGTTAGCAATCAACCCTGCTAGGAAACAATGTTATACCAGTCAAGTACATGCATTATGAGGAAAAGTGGAAGAATAGTACCAATCATGCCCTATAATGAGGCTAGTTTATCAGCAATGGTAGCTGAGGAAGAATGGTATACTCAACCGCAAACTACCATGGTAGAACCAGTCTATCAAGCACCTCCACAAGAATCACACAGGTTTACTTCATTGCAAACTAGGAATCTAAGTCATCCATGGTGAAACAAATGTCAAAACCGAGAGTACAAAATTGCTATAATTATGAATTAGATGATCATTTTGAAAAAATGATTGTCCAGAACTTGATAAGAATGCTTAGCCAATTGAGGCTTATTACATGCAGTGTGGCAAAAAAGGTGACACTATCCAAAGGATTGTCCTAGGAGTCCAACAAACAAATAAAAAACAACCATAAACATAGTACATGTCATGCCGGTCCTTGGATGGTGAACCTATGGTCCCAGTCAAGGTGGTGACAAGGGCACATGAAACAATGCTAGTGAGTTTGATAGCAGTAAGAAGTATTCAAAAGACTCAAAAAGATAGAGAAGACTATGCCATGGACTTAGAAGGTGACAACAATGAAAGTAAATTGGAGAGAAAGCCTAGCAGTTGTTTGAGAGAAGAACAAAATTAATGTTGATTGAGTTCAAGGAACGAAAGCCAAAATTGGGAGGATCTCTGCTAATAGATGAGATGTATGAACCCAAGCGGGCTTAAAAGCATGTCAGACAATGGAAACAAAGTGGAAGAACTACCCAACACCTGATATGGAGGTAGCAAAGCTAAAAACTTACAAAAACTTGGTGCAAATCATGCAATCAATGATGGAAGCATAGAAGCCAAAAATGGAAATCATTGGGAATCCAACAAAAGATAAAACATGACCAGATACAATGGAAACAAACAACACTAAAGGACCGAGGGGGTTTAGTTGAAGATGACAAACTTGAACCAATAGTAGCAGACCATATACCTTAAATGAGACATCTGCAAAAAAGATCAAGGAAGATATTGAGAAACTCAAGGAAGAAAAATTCATCCATGAAATAGAACACACTGATTGAGTGCCCCCAATTATGGCGATACCAAAGAAAAACAAAAATTGAGAGTTTATGTGAACCTCAAGAAGGTGAATGCTACAACTATACAAGATAACCACCCTCTTCTTATCATGTTTTAGAGAGAGTGACTGGAAAAGAAGCCGTAAATAGTGGGAACAGACCCCAGTCAAAAAATCAGATTAGCAGTGAGAATTGGTAAATATCGAGCCTAATTATTGCAATAACTGCACATGAGATAGCCAGTCAGATGCCTAGTCTAAAACCTATAAATAGGGCCCATTACTCTTTTGGTGAGGTTTATTGGATTGCCAATTGTCTAATGTCACTCCTGGAGCTAGTTGTGCTCTTGTACTTTTTTGTCATTAAGCTCAAAGAATCCTTTGGCTCATGCTATTGTAGTTATCATCAATTGTACTTATTTGAATATACATTCAGGTTCTAGTTCTAGTATTAGTCTTTCATTTCCATTCTACTTTAATCTTTGTCTTATCTTATTTGTTATCTGAATTCTGCTTACTTGGAACTGGTTCAAATAACTCTACTAACTCAACCTAGAATATCTGTCAGAAGTGACCAACTCACTCCATTTTGGAAACCATGATGGTGAGCTGAATTGATAGAGAATCTTTATCTCACAAGTTTTTGAGTTAGCCGAATATAGCCAAGCCACCCAAAAGAGTTGCCCGTGGCAGATGGTCATCGACTAGATTCACAGGGAATATAGATCATGTCAATCCAATTGTAGAGGAGTCTGAGCAAGGCTGTGACATTGACACAAAGGCTAGCAATGAAACCGGTCCAAAATTGGATCAACAAGAATCTGAGAAGTAGGAGAATTCTTAGCACTCTACGGGGTCCAAACATCGGCAATCAAAGAGAGAAGTGAGATGCTCTTGATCTAGTGGGTCTCAAAAGAAAGAAAAGGACAAAAGAAAAAAGCATACATATGAAAGTGATGGTAGCAAAAAGAGTCATAGATCAATACACAGGAAGTCAAAGAAAAATCTAGATACCATGATTGAAATGGATGACAATGACAAGTGGGATGTAGATACTGATCACTATAACAAGAGAAGAACCACAGAGTTAGAAGTAAAAGATGAGGGAACATGACGTTCCAACCCCAAAAAATAAATTCAATGATCTGGTTTAGTGAGCCTTGAAACTTGAGCAGCATGCCAAAAAAGAAAAGGGTCACAAGAGTAGATGAAGTTCCAACGATATTGAAATGACAATCAAAGAGCTAGATTCAACCTCAAGCTCTAGCTAATTTGATAGTGATTTAGATGACAAGGCTAAAGGTAAGAAGAAAGTATCCTTGATGAGGAAATGAGAGGAGATGTCCAAGAAGATATTTAAAATGGCTATGACTAGATCCTCGGTCAGTAAGCTAGAGACCTAATGTGTAAAGTGTAGATATAAGGATCACAAGTTAGAAAAGTGTAGTCAATAAATGTACTATAAAGTGTAAAATCATGTTTGGAATAGTTGTGGAATCAAAATTCACCTTTTCAAGAAGGGAAAAGACTTGTCCATGATTTCTTCAACCAATCTAGAAGTGGTGAAGTTAGATGGACCATCTGGTTCCAAAGGAATGAAGCGAGTATGAGTACTGGAACGGGCATAGAGAAATATTAGGGAGGTAACAGTGAAGGCAAGGGTAGAGATGATTTTGGTAAGAGAGATTTCAGTTGTTACCTATGGGAAGTATGGCCATTTGGTAGCTCAGTGCCCCAATAATGTAGAATAAGAAGGACATGAATAGAAGCCACTTAAACCAGTGCTAGTGAGAGCAATTACCAAAAGTAGAGGGGTAATAATCAAATAAATTCTAGGTGAACCTAAAAAGGAAGTGAAGCAAGCTAATGACACAAAGAAATGGGACTAGTAGAGGGCTACTGAGGATCTGACAAAGAAGATACCAGAGCAGCTAGAATGCTCTAAGGCTAGGACCATCCACAAGGTGCCACCTCAGCCTTCAAGTGATCAAGAAGGAAATTCAATTAAAGAATCTCGTGAGGAGAAGGCAACAAATGGACTGGATGGGTGTATGATTTCTATAGTTCAAAGCCTGGCCAAGGAGATGCGACAATTAGATCAGACTTGGTCAAAGCTGGAACTACTGACTTGGGGAGGGAGAAGACTTGAGAGAAATAAAAAAACCCATCATAGGGCCAGTCAACAACCATAAAAAGAAAGTCGGTTCAATGATATTGTGAAGAGATCCAGTTGGAAGAAAGATCTTCCATCTCAAATAGCAGTTTTAGTAACAAACAAGATGTAATATATGTCAAATTATGTGAAAGAATCTAGAAGATAACGATGGAACTAGATGATATTTGAAGAACCTTACTAGAAGCTGCAAAGTTTATCAAGAAGGAGAGAAAGGTAGAGGCAGAGACCAAAGCAATAGATGGCAGCCATTAGGGATGATGAGGTTCCTATCATAAAAGTGGATTACAAAATCAAGAAGCAATGGGAACCGTTAGCAGGGTCATATTGGATGGTGGGACTGGAGTCAACATTCTTGGAGAGTATCTGAGGCAAAAGTTGGGGATCCAGGACCTCAAGCCAGTACCATTCGAGATTCAAATGGCTGATCACAGAATAGTCCAAGCTATTGGTTTAATGAAAAACATGCAGATTAGAGTCAACAAGGAGAAATTCAAGACCAAATTCTTAGTTTTGGATGTACAGGGAGCATATTGAATGATTTTGGGTAGACCATAGCTCAAATTTGTTGGAGCCGTACATGATTATGCCAATTAGACATTGACTATTCAAGGGTCCAACAAGAGAATTCAGATCAAAATTGATAACACAAGAAGCTGGAAAAAGACACTATGACTAGAATAGCTTTGCAAGAAGTATGGAGCCAAGAAGATAAAGTGAATTTGTGCATCATTGAATATTTTTCCACTTGCAAAAATAGATTGAAGTGTTTTGCTGATGGATAAGGAACAAGCTAAAAGGAAAAGGAGGTAGTACCCTGATCAGTTTATAGAATCAAACACCTATGAAAGAATAGTTCAGATTGATGGATGAATGCCATATAAGATGGATCAGGATAAGGAAGAAACTAGATCAAAGGCAGGGCATGGCCAGATCAACACGGAGAGTTCAAACTAGGCCGCTGAAAGGATAGAGATGGAACCTAGACTTCCAAAGTTAGGTGATTCATTAAATGAGTATGCAGGTGGCATTCAAATTGTGAAAGAAGCACAGTCATTGGCAAAAAAAAAAACCGAGGTGGTCCAAATTCGTTGTTTCCAGCTGATCAAGAGATCAAGGAGTGCATCTCAACACATATGAAAATACCAAAATGGTAAATATCAACAAACATATGAAGCCAGAGATCAAAGAAAAAGAAAAGGAATTGTTTTGAGAAATACAAAGGTTTATGGAAGTAACAAGCAATGATTGGTTGTTTTTTATTGTAGTGGTACCAAAGAAGAATGGAAAGTTGAGGGTCTATGTGGATTACTGAAAGCTTAATGATTAGAGTATTAAAGATCCATTCCCACTTCCATTCACGGATATGCTGCTAGAAGAGATTGTTGGCTACACAATGTACAACTTTATGGATGGTTACAATGGCTAAAATGAGCTGAAGATTGAACCAAAAGATTGTAAAAACAACGTTCATCACTGAATGGGGAGCGCTTATGTTATGTAATGCTCCAACAACCTTTTAGAGATGTATGACGAGGATCTTCAGTGAGTTCTTGCTTTGGCTACTTTCATGGATGAATTCACAATCATTTCAACTGAAAAAATGCATTTGCTATTTTTAAAAATGGTTTTGGAAAAATGCAAGAGAAGAGAATCTATCTAAACCCATTTAAGTCAGTTTTTATGGTATGGAAAGGCCAACTTCTAGGACATATTGTATCTAAAGATGGTATTCAAATGTTAGAAGACAAGAATAAGTGTATTCAGCAAGCCAGAGCACCAACGATTGTATCTGAATCGAGCTCATTCTTGGGGTATGTAAATTTGTGCAAAATAATCATTTAGATGTTTGCAGCAAAAGCACGTCCTCTATATGAATTGACTCAAAAGGGGAAGAAGTTTATTTGGAACCCTGAATGTGAAGCGAGTTTCCACTGTCTAAAGAAGGTGATCAATAGGAGGCCGATACTTTGTCAACTAGATGGGATGTTATTTTCCATGTTCATGTGTATGCGTCTAGAATGGCAACGGGATCGATATTGACCCAACCAGATGGAAAGACAAACTACGCAGTCTTCTTAGCTAACCAATTCAATGTAGTTAAACAAGGTTATTCCATTGTAGAGTGTGAGGCACTAGGAACGATATTTAGTGCTACAAAGTTCAAACATCATCTTTTGGGAAAGTTATTTCAAATTTATGTAGATGAACAGGCTCTTCTGTTTCTGATCAACAAAGTCATTATCCAAGGGAGATTGATTAGATGGATGATTTTCTTGATGGAGTTTGTGCTCAAGGGTATTCAAAAATCTTGTTGAGGAATGATCCAATAGACATTGAATTATCTCAAAATCTAACAATGAAAGGACCAGATCCACAATGGAAATATGTGTATGATTTCCTTTAGTTTGGGTGATTTCTAGATGATTGGTCCCAACAAAGTAAAAAGACACTGATTCTGAAAAGTCTAAAGTTCATTATCATAGAAGGAGCCTTGTACAGACCAGGCATTGATAGGATCCTTTGAATGTGTGTGCCTATGCAAGGAAGAATTTGGGTCATTATAGAGGCTCACAATGGGAGCTCTAGAGAACACTTCTTCACTGATGTCAAATAATGGGGTGGCCAACAACAACAGATATGACTTCTTTGACACCAATTCAATAATTATTGGGAGTGTTTATGAAATGGGTACTTGATTTCATCGGTCCATTCAAGAAGGTCACTTCTAGAAAGAGCAAGTATGTTGTGATGGCCACCTACTATGTTCACCAAATGGATAGAGGCACCAAAAAACACTGCAAAGTCTACAACATGGTCTTTATATGAGCAGTTATCCCCAATAGAGATAGTGTCAAATCAAGGAACCCATTCCATTAATGAAACCATCCAGACACTGACTGATATATTTTCAATCAACCATAGGAAATCAACTCCATATTACCCTAGGTGCAATGGGCAAGCTGAAAGCAGCAACAAGACTATCAAAACCATAATGAAAAAGATTGTTCAGAAGGTGCCTCATAGTGAGATGAAAATGCATTATGGGCATATCGGACTGCTCAAAAGGTTACCACTTACACAGCCTCACGAATTTGTCAAGAAAGCACAAGAGGATAAAGTGTGCAAATGTAAGAAAGATTTCTATGAGTTGAAGCAATCTCCTCGTGCTTGGTATGAGAAGGCTGACGCTCATTTGATCAAATGAGGATTTTGTAACAGTCCAACAGAAAGCATGTGTATGTAAATTGTCGTTCTCTATGTGGATGATTTGTTGATTACTAGACCAAATGAGAGACATATTGCTGAATTTAAGGCCGATTTGAATGCTATTTTCAAGATGAAATATTTGGGGATGTTGCAGCATTATTTGGGCATACAGTTTATGCAGTGTGATGGTGGCATTGCCTTGTGGCAAACAAGCTACATAGAGACATTACTACGTAAGTTTGGACTTGAAGATTGAAAACATATTGCCACTCCCATGGAAATAGGTTTTGAGTCTTCATGATGTTGGTGATCATGCCGATGTCACTCTTTACCAAACTTTTGTTGGCTGCCTTATTCTTTATGCAGCACGAGGCCAGATATTCAGTTTGCAGTCTCACAGGTCAACAGATTCGTGCATAGCCTAGGGTCTAAGAATTGGCAGGTTGTCAAGAGGGTTTTTTGCTACTTGAGTGGAACTTTACATCTTGGCTTGTTTTATCCCAAGGGGGGGTCATTGCCGCCAGACTTACATGCTTTTTCGGACTCAAATTGGGCTCGTTGTTTTGACACACGAGTGTCCACAAATGGTTTTTATTTTCATGCTCGGTTGTTCATGTATCTCATGGTTGAGTAAGAAGCAACCTACTATGGCCACTTCTAGTTGTGAGCCTAAGTACAGGACAATCTTCACAGGTACGGTTGAGTGGGTATGGCTCACACGCCTTATGGCTGATTTCGGTGTTGGACAAGACATTGCCAACACTATCTACACCTTAGCACACTCACATACTTACTCAGCCAGCTCACTGGTATACTGGTACTGGTATACATGCACACACAAATTTTTCCTTTTGTTTGTATTTTTTCTTAAATTTTCTCTTTGGTCTCAAATTTTCGAGCTGGTATACTGGTACTGGGCTCATATTTTTCAGTGTTGTACTTGTACTGGTAGTATTGGTACTGTTAGCTTCCCCTAGTACTGGTACTGGACCTGTACTGGTGCTGGTTACTGGTAAGTTTAAAGGGTTTCTTTTTTAGTTGGTTTATTTGTATTGGTATACTAGTATAATGGTATACTGGTATTGGATAATGTTTTTAACTTTTTTCTATGGATAATGTTCAACTGTGTGGCGCCAAGCTCACACACAAAGCTTGTCTCAAGCGTGCACACTGTTGCACCTGTGGAAGTTCTCTCTAATCTTTCTACATCTAAACAACAGTAATTAACACTACACACACATAGTCTAACACACAACAAACTACACATGGACAGAACAATCAACCTTCTCACTCAAACTCAGACAACCAAAAATGACAAAAGTGAATGACTTCATGAGGTAGCACTGAGTGCTCCCCAAGCTTAGTGCAAGACATTCCCCAGCAAAACGGAGACAAAAATGTGTGGGAACTTGCCTGTGCACTGTGTGCGAGCCTCAAAAGGCAGCAAGCACACAACTAGATAGTCCTAGCAAGCTCAAAGAAACAATGGTGTGTCACTCATCGCTCAATGCTTTCATCGTGAAGGAGCCACCGTCAATGCCGTGCTCAACCACCTCGTCACCGCCGATGCTCCGCAATGCTCTCTCTCTCTCTCTCTCTCTCTCTCTCTCTCTCTCTCTCTCTCTCTCTCTCTCTCTCTCTCTCTCTCTCTCTCTCTCAAGCACGCGCGCACACACACACACACACACACACAAACACATGTGAGCACATGAAGGAGAAGGAGACAGGGAGGAGCAAGAGCACTTCTTGGCTTACACCTCAGAGAATGAGGATTTTTAGGTCAAATGCACCTTTTATAAGAGTTTGACCCATTTACACATGGCGCCCACAGTGGCCGATTGTTGCAAAACTACTGTAAAAATAAGATAAGTGGTGCGCCTCTCATCAGCGATCACCTACACACCTATTGGACCAACAAGCCCGGTCCATGACTCAATCGAATAAATAATATGCGTCCGTCGAAGGTGATAGCTATAGGCTGTCCGTGAGGGTTAACATACCTATTCTATGGTACAATCTTTAAGAGGAGGATAAGAAAAACTTCACATCGTGAACTTGCAAGGTCTTGAGGGCAAATAATTTTCATAATAAGTTTTTCTTTTCTCTCTAGGACCAAAAAATATTATGTGTTAACAATTTTTTCTCTTATGAAATGGTGAGCTGCCATAACACGAAAATAAGAGAGCACAAGTGAAAGGAAGTCCAAAGCAGCATGATCGAGGAGCAACGTGATGAGCTTGCATTCAAGGGCAGCAGCGTGGTCAAGGAGGTGGGTGGCGTAGGAGTCTTATCTTTAGAGAATCAACACCTCATAATGTATGCCCTTATAGGCAAAACCCTACATCATGACTGTCTTTGCTCCTACCATCCTTTCAGATGGTCTCAACCCTTTACTCCTAGAAGTGTTTTGTGTGAGTATTGCAAGATTTAAAATCAAAATATGTCACAAATATGGCCGAAACTGCCAAAAAGTTAGCGGCGCTATTCTAACTAATAGATGGGATTTTATTATAGGCATGTTAGCATTCAATTTTTTCTTTTTGCCAAGCAAGAGAGAGAGAGAGAGAGAGAGAGAGAGAGAGAGAGGAGGAGGAGGAGGAGGAGAAAATAGAATTTTAACGTCGTAGGAAACTATCCCAAGAGACCAAAGAGTTATATCATGGTATTAACATTTTCTAAAGGGTCGAATGACTGATGAGACCAAAGACTTACAGCATGGTGAGTTTGATACAAGGTCTAAATAAAAAGAAACAAACTGATTAAGTAAATAGAAACACTAATAGAGATATATAAGGGTGGATATCAAGAGCCTCAGGGGTACATATACAAAAGGTGAAAGTCTTAGAGAGCAGATAGAGAACAGATCTACCGAACCTCAAAGAAAGAGAGAGAGAGAGAGAGAGAGAGAGAGAGAGAGAGAGATGTACAAATTGGTAGTTTCTATTGAAATTGAGGACGTACATGCAAATTGGAAGTGCTATTGAAGTCCACCTCTACCAAACGCATTGTAATTTTGTACTGTAAGTATTTTATATATAATTCTTGTTCTTGAATACATGTTCAAATTTCCTAAAGGGTCATGGAAGAGGGCTTGCAAAGTATCATGCCTGATCTAGGCAAGGTTGTAAGAATTGCAACCCAAGTGCGGTTGCAATCATCCCAACTACTTGTAAAGTCTAAGGGCGGATATGTGGATCTTGACGCAAATCTACTAAAAAGTTGGATGGCCAAGTAGGAGGTTTAACGTGAGGGAACATTGCCTTAGGTTCCCTTGTGCCAACTTCATGGTAACGAAGCTATCCGTCTAGCGAGAGGAAACAACATTGAAGACTTGTCACATAAGTTTAGGCTTGTGGGTTACATGCCAACACTTGGAGATTTTGTTTTTTTGAAACAAATACCAAATGGAGATATTAGGTCTCCCCAGTCTCAGAAAATAAAATTATGTCAAAACATATTGAGTGCATAAGTGAAGGGCGAGTTTAGGAAATGAAAAGAAAGATGAAGGTGGAAATTCAAAAGACCTTTTGTGCCATATAAATAGGTGTTTTTCTTCTCTTTAATTTTTCATTTAGCATTTTCTTCTCTTCTCTTTAGCATTTTCTTTGCGCTCTCTCTCTGTCTTGCAATTTTGTATCTGTCCTTCTGAGCTAATATTGTTGCAAATCTATGTGCTTTGTCATTGCTTGTTGTTATGTGCTATAAAATAATACATCGTTTTTCTTGTTGTTGAGAGGAATTTTTGAATTAAGAATATCTTTTAATTTTTTTGAAGCCATTAGGAATACCTTTAGATATACCGCAAGTAAGTGAATAGGAAGAAAACCAGGAATGAGTCCTTTTGTGGGGAGGTGAATCACCAATTTGATTGAGATCTGTCTGCATCTCAAACTTGGGCACTTCTTGTATGAAATCCGGTGGTGTGGGATGGAAACCATTTGTTGAAATCTTGGACAAAGGAAGTTAATTTTAGCGAGGACTCGTTTTGATCTCAACATGTATGTATCCTATGTACTATTACTTATTAATTTGGTCAATGGGTTTTGTAGCTTGCCATGATGATGCCTCCAATTATGTGCATACAAAGTGTAGAGTCACTTTCTCGAGTGATGAGGAATGCTCTATGTTGTTTGCCTTTGATTGTCATAGTAGGTGAGGAATGCACCTTGGCATGTCTTTTGAGTCTTAGAGACGAACCTTATCATAATTTACGAGCAAGTTTTGAGTTTTTCTCCCAGTTTGTGACAAATACATATCAAGCAAGATCCACTCGCTAAGAAAGCTTTCTCTTGGGAACAAAAGAATTTGGAAGAAATATTTTGATGAGGAGGCACTCAAGGAGATAGAGGTAGGAATTTTCTGAAGAATGAGGGGGCATCCCTAAATTTGGTGGACTATACCATTTGGCCTCCTAATGTAGCTTATCTACTTGGTACAACAGCTAAGCATCACTTTTTCTTTCTGTTTCTTTTAGTTCATGCTATGACCAAGCTTATGTGCTCAGCTTTGGTGTGAAGTGACTTCAAGTGGGAGCTCTCAAAAGATTAGAGCAGACATTTTAAAGGGAAGAAGGGCTTCAACCTTGTGGCCGTGGCAAACCCATCCTTGGGGAGGAGCAGGTAAACAAGATTTATAATTTGGATTAGGAGAGCGATCACAATGTGACTCAGGACAAGCTCCCACCACATCACCCAAACATCATTGCCTTCGAAAAGGTAGTCTCGATTATTATTGTTTGATGTGTCCTTGCATGCATATCACCTTATTCTATAACTTTTCAAGTGTAGGAAAGTGTCTGTTTTAGATCGTATTCCAATAGGGATGTTGGAAGAGCATGGGTATTTGATGGAGGTGACAAAGACTGACGCTCTTAGATCTCATACTACGCTTATTGAAAGTGCCTAGTGAAGAGAACGTCCGATCTAATAAAAGAGGCCAATGAGATTTCATATAGCTCAGGGAGTTTGACAATAAGAGAATTATTTGATAAGTTCATCTTCACAATGTTCAAGTGTGCACTCAACCATAAAAGGCGCTAAGGAGTGCTATGAAGCACCAATGGAGGTACTCAATTCTTTTAACTTTTTCTTCAAATTTGCATACATACACTTAAATTCCAAAATTCTACTTTTTTTTTTTTGCATTTCAAGGCTAACAACACTCCAAACGGTTGGCCCACATACATACAAACAAGCATAATATCTCGGAGTGTAAGTTGGGGCATTCACAAAAATTTAAAGAGGTCAATGTATAGCCTTTATTTTGTTTCTACTTTGATTTTAATTTAGCAAGCCTTTGGCCTCTACAATTTATTTTCTCACTTCCCTAGGTTACGGTACTACCTAACAATGGATTGTCCACAAAAATCCAACCATCATCCTCTTGTGGCAAGAGCGATTCTTTGCATGACAACATTATTGATCAAGCTTTTTTCGTTGATTTTTAAGGTTTTGTAAATTGAGCTTTTGAGTCAATTGTTAAAGTGTTCAATAAGAAGTTTAAAAATATTTATCCACTTTGCATACCTCTGTTTATGGAATTCTAGAAGTGACTCGCATTTAAGTGTAAATTACCTACTTGGATCGTTCAAACAAAGAAGTGAGAG
This sequence comes from Adiantum capillus-veneris, assembly GCF_014529385.1. Classification (NCBI taxonomy): domain Eukaryota; kingdom Viridiplantae; phylum Streptophyta; class Polypodiopsida; order Polypodiales; family Pteridaceae; genus Adiantum; species Adiantum capillus-veneris. The sequence goes on from NC_140951.1 coordinate 147,508,946, forward strand.
GTAGATTGTGATCTTTTGCACACAACCAATTACATGCACATGGATAAGAAAAAATACCATTGGGCAAACAAAAAAAAATGCAATGAGAAAAATAATTCACACATCTTGGTTTTTTGCACATTTGATGGAAAGATGAGTACAAGAAAGGCCACAATGAGAAAGTGTCTAAAACTTGCAGTGTGTGTGCATGCACATGTGCAGGTGTGTGCACTTAAATGCATGCAAGAGACAATATCAAGATTACTAGTGTGTGTGCGCGCGCGCGCGCGAGAGAGAGAGAGAGAGCCTGCTTGCTTTCCATACCATGAGCTTATTTACATTAAAGAATTTGTGTCTGATCTTTGAGCTTCTCTACATTAAAGAATTTGGGTCTCGTCTATGAACCATGCATGCATCCCGGTTTATTTTTACCAAGTTTGCAGGCCTTTTGGCTGGCTTTTCCAAGAGAGAATGATGCCAACTGCATGCCAATGCAGTAGCCAATACCTATCTTGAAAACAATCGTCATCCATCCTGCGCATTATTCCATTGGAATATATTGTGGGTGTGGGCCTTGTCGATGGATTTGGCAGTGCCCTCCTTTGACTCTTCTAGTAGGAAATTAGTGACTAAAGCTCATCTTGCATTCACATGTGTGTATGAGAAGGCGTTAGAGTCACTTCCACCGGTGGTGAACTCCACCGAAGGTGTGTCAAAGACATTTCTGTGATCACTTTCAAGCTCCATTCGCTCGGCTTCTTTGAGTTCATGATATACAGCACTCATCCTGGGCCTTTGAGAGCTTGAGAAATGCACACATGCCATTGCAATCTCCAACACTTTCCACACCGAAGAGTTGTCGTATTGTCTATGTAACGATGCATCGACAATGTCATCAATCACGCCACGCTCAATCGAGGATTTCGCCTGCACATCAACAAAGTATTACTACTTGTTTTTCTCTGGTGCCTCATCTTAAAAAAGGGGTTGATTCATCATTCCTTAAGGGCTGTGAAACATAAGAAAATTGAAAAGCATTACCCACTCCACGATGTGAAATTGTTGTCCAGAGTCGTCGATAAATACAGCTGTTCGTCCACATATAACCTCAAAGAGAAGCACCCCAAAGCTGTACACATCAACTTTCTCTGTCAGCTTCATGGAGGATAGGTACCTGTATCATCAAAAACCTCTCGTCATAAGATTACACATGCAAAACCCCATGAGATATAAGCTGCCAAACATAACCAGTAAAAGGAGAATGGTAAGTTCACATACTCTGGATCCATATATCCCATACTTCCCATCAAGGCAGTTGGGGGAGCCCCTGTTTCGTTCATCACGGTGTTTCGAGAAATTCCAAAATCTGAGATCTTTGCTTCAAGATGATCATTCAGTAGAATATTGCTACTTTTGATGTCTCTATGAATGATTCGAGGGTTGCATCCATAATGTAAGTAATCAAAACCTGAGCATTTACTCCTCAGATGTCAATATGAGACCAAAAATTCACCTTGAACAAGAATCTAGAAGAAGAAATGGTCACCTTGTGCAGCATCAACCACGATCCTCAACCGTGTAGTCCATGATAAAGGTGAAGCCTTTGCATAAGGGCCTGCAAAAGATGGTCCCAAGTTAAACCAAAACTTCCTTACTTGAAGAGGGCTATTTGTTGATCAGTGCATGGAAAAGAGAGCTGTTTTGCTCTTAATACGAGACTCACCATGCAGGCAGTCATACAATGATCCGTTGGACATGAACTCATAAACAAGTACCAGATTTTCTTCGTTGCAATACCCGACAAAGCCAACAAGATTCTTGTGGTGTATCCTTGATAAGAGGTCAACCTTCAAGAATTGCACAGATGAGAAAAGCCACTACCACCAAAGAGCATGCAAAGGCAGTGAAAGCAAGCATCTGACTACTAATAAGTCCTTCCATTAATGCACTTCATAAACTTGAAATCAAGCAAACATTCAAAAGATTGGAGTCACCTCATTTAGGAACTCTTTTGACCCTTGGTTTGAAGCATTGGAAGCAACTTTGATGGCCACTAAGCGACCATCTTGTAGGCTGCCTTTGTACACAGGGCCAAACCCCCCCTTGCCAATCTGAGAGCTAAAATTATTTGTGGCATCTTTGATCTCTTGAAAGGTGAACTCATAAAGAGATTTTGGTATGACCTTGGTGATTACTGATATCACACCATTGAACACCATCAATAAAGCAAGAAAACAGATCTCTCTTTACAATCTCAGAACATCCCTCTCAAGCATCCATCTATCCAATATTGCTAACCATTTGGAAATAAAGACGCCCCTTTTCAGTATATTCACACTCATCTAATAAGCTCACACCATGAAGCATATATACACACGTGTGTGTGTGTGTGTGTGTGTGGGGGGGGGGGGGAGAGAGAGAGAGAGAGAGAGATGCACCTGGAGTTTGGTTCCTTCTAGAAAGTTCTTGCTGTGAAGACTGATGCTTGTTTATGGGCTGTTCCAAGGTGGAGGAAGGCCTGTTTCTACAACAAAAGCAGTACACAGCAACGGCAACACCAATGCCCACCACCAGGATTCCAGCCACAGCTGCTCCAATGATTACCCCAATGTTGCTCTTCTTTTTCGTGGAACTATCCGATGAAGGTGTGTTGCCTCGAGGCGTCGAAGGGGTTGGCGAAACTGAGCACGTGACTCCGGCATTGGTTTCACATAAAGGATTTCCCGAGAATCTGAAATCCAGAGACCCATCATTCATTTTGACAAGATCTTGGCACAAGCTTCAGACATGGCACATTGTCTGCCAAAGCAACCCATGCAGCACACTACTCTCTCAAGCTCATGTAGGCCTATGTCAATGCACACTTTGCTACCAGAGATGACTCACTCCCTTTCACTAAAAGCTTGATTATGCACGCACTCAAAATCTAAGGTTGACGCTTGCTTTCGCTGTAACAAGGCTGCCGGTATCTCTCCAGACAGGTTATTGTTTTGTAGGTTCCTGCAAGGGTTACATGCAGTTGCTGTCATTTCATCTTTCTATAAGCCTGCATGCACAGCCACGTGAAACAAAAGGATGATGAATGCACACAGAGTACCAAACACTTACAGAACTTTTAAATTCTTCAATGTTGCCAGAGAATCTGGGATAGAACCATGAAGACCATTGTTGCTGAGATCCCTGAATAGTTTGAAAGAAACCCCTGTGATTGTCAGTGTTGAACATAGCTCAAACTACGCAATTCTGTTTCTACTTCTATTGCACATAATGCAAGAGTCAACCCGAGAGAGAGAGAGAGAGAGAGAGAGAGAGAGAGAGAGAGAGAGACTAATTGCACATTAACTTTTCTATAGTTTTTAATAAATTTACTTTGACTCCTCTATTTCCATCTTTTAGCTGGAGGCTACTTTTTAACCAATTCGATACCTTAATGCTACTAATACTGTTAAGGCATAGGGGGCTAAGCTCTTACAAAACTTTGAGGTTTGTTAGAGCGCCTAGATCAGGAATTTCTCCTTGAAGATCATTCCCATCCATGTAGCTGCATCAGAAATGTTCAAAGCAGATTCAGTATCTAATCGAGATCATAGTGCAAAGATGATCATATTTTACCACATCCAAAGGGGCATGCGCACTCACATTTCGGTAAGTGAAGTTAATGTGTTGATGGCTTCAGCGATTGTACCTCCCGTTTGATAGTTTGATAAAGATCTTGAAAGCAATGCACAGAAAGCATCTTAGTAATGTATCTTACTCACTCATATTTAGGCATCTGCATCAGCTTCCTATATTATGATAAAGATGAAAACAACATGACCCCCATTATTTCAAGCTCACAATGATGTTATGGTGGTGCCGGAACAATTGAGCCAATTGTACCCAAATCTTAATGGCAAGCATGGATCTCCTGCATAGCTACTTAAACCCAAGCCTGCCTTGACCTCCTCAACTGCACTCACTGTAAATGAAGAGTACATCAATGTCATGTTGAATTCCTCCATCATATTCCTAATTTCAAGTGATCAACGTAGAACTGCAAAAAGCTTAGATGAGAGAGGTGTCACTGACCCACGCTGGCGGATGTGAGAAGGGTAGCTAATTTTGCAGAAAAAAACTCTGCGGCAGCAAGGTAAGCAGGATAGATTGATGTAGTTGTGGGTGTAAAATTGAAAGTCAGGATTCCATCAGCATTAGGTGATACCACAGCCGGATAACCGAAGGCCGCATTGGCTCCTACACGTGCAAAAACATCTATGTCGCCCAATGTAGTCACCAGATCCCCATTGGCAAAGATGTTGAAAACTCGTTGCCCAGATGCATTCACTGCGGGGTCAATTTCTGCGAAGTACAACTCAGCCAAGTATTTGACATTCGGGTCCAGGTTTGTATAGTTCAAAGTTACGTATGGCTTGCCCATGAAAGCTGTCTGCAAAATCTGAGCAGGTGGCTTATCAATCTGATCAGTGTCGATGGTGGCTTCTGTTGTGTTCACATCTCCAGCTTCTGATGTGTAAGCCAGCCATATCCGGTCAAGCGGGTCACTTGGGTACCTAGATCCATCAAAAACAAAATCACTTTTTGAAAGAAAGGGGGGAAAAAGTGTCATTTTGCTTGGAATAACTGAGCACAGTGCACCCTTAAAGTTTAGGAAGCAGCAAATGGGACTGCGAATGACCTCAATATATGTACCTGACAGTGGAAGGCATGGTGGAAAGAGCGCCGTAGTCAGTACGATCAAGAGGGACAAGGAGGACACCAGTGCCATTCATGATTATCGTCGACGTTAGAGTAGAGGGCAGTGGGCGGAGCTCCAATCCATTTATGAAAGGGGCATCTCCATCTGGGGTGCTGCGGGCAAAGCAAACATCAATTTTGTCGCCTTGCGCACGCATGTAGATGTCATAGGTATACCAAGTGGTGGTTCCATAAGGGACCTTTACGTCTTCCCATACATCACCATCCACAATCAACTTAAACCTGAAGTGACCATCTGAGTTACGCGGTGTGTAGGGCGGGCTAATCCCAGCCCAAATCGATGCTCGCACGAGGAAGAAATTCCCTGCTTGGACGGCATTATTGGCTAGGCTGTAGCAGTACTTGCTCTGATTGCCATCAAACAAGCGCAGGTTACCCAACACACGGTCCCTTCCACCAGTTACTGGTAGTGACTTTCCTTCCTTTATGTAATCTACATCAGCGACCCACTCTATACCATTGAGATCGGTGGATGCGGCATCTGAGCCACAGTCTATGCTGAGAAAACCTGCAGGGCCCAAAAATTTCGGGTTTTCAAAAAGAACATTAAGCACATGTGATGCTCATGAATCGACCATGACCACATGCATCAGCAATGTGGGATATGAGAAAGTTGAGGTGGTGCAATATAGTGGATAATGATGGTGCAGCAGAGGTTTAGAGATGGCTGTAATAACAATGTAGTATGCTAGAAAAATTACAGGCCGTGGAAAACCATTCCCAATCGCATTCCTGGAGAATGTGTGTGGTATATGCAACGTAAAAGACATAGCCATAGCAGGGAAATGAGGCATACCTGTGACTTGCGACCTGGCGGAGCCCCAGAGAAGGAAGGCCTGCAGGGCTAAGCACGTGAGGAGGAGGAGAGCCCATGTAGCGGCCATGGCTGATGATGCCAGGCCTGTGGACGTGGTGTTAGGAGGAAACAGGGGAGACTCTGGAGCAGGGGATGTAGTCGAGCTGGAACAGGGTAGCTGGATTCAAAAAGTCGTCGCCGTTGAAAAACGAAGGACGTGACAGGGCGCTTGACTTCCGCATACATACACTCACACCGCACAGAGTCGCTGCATGAGCCTTTCATCTGGATTGTAGAAGAAGGCACCTTTCCACTTGCAAGTCAAACGTGGGAGATAGAAGGGACTAACTAGATGGGGTGCCCATAGGAAATACTCAGGATAAGAACTCACTTCTAACCTACCGTCTCCTCTTTCATTAAGCTGTACATAAGCAAAATTTAAGAAGGGTCACCCAAGTATTTTTTGAATCTCACACTTCTTTTGGAAACACTGCTCGAGAAAAGTGTCTGTCAACATGCCGCTACAAATTACAAAAATGCCAATTGAGAACAAGAGGATAAGGAAAATTTCCTTCCGAAAAACTAGTTCAATTTTTCAAAATTTCCTCCTAGGAAAATCCTAAAGAGGAGTTAACTATGTATGCTTACTTGAGAAAATGATTTCAGCCATGGAAATGTAATCTTTTTCTTTGTTTTTTGAAAGGTAAAAGTGCCTCCAAAGGTCTCCAATTCATGGAAGCCTTGCCTCAAGATGTGTAAAGCAGTCCCATGCACAAAAACAAATGTTGTTGCTACACTTTCGGATGTGTAGAGAGCTCCCCCATAGACCTGTCATGTTGAAGGGCCCGGACCCCTGCGCCAATTGACAGTCAATAACGGTACCTTCTATAACCTGTTCAAAAAGTGCTATTATATTGTGGAGTGCATTATATTTGCAAGCTTTTAATTTTGTGTTGTTCAATAGAGCACCATTTTTCAAGGTTTTTACAATTTTAGAGAGAGAGAGAGAGAGAGAGAGAGAGAGAGAGAGAGAGAGAGAGAGAGAGAGAGAGAGAGATCTATAGGTCTCCATGACAAGAAAGCCTCAAGACCAAAAGTATGTGTCTTGACCCTGTGAACATTGAGAGAATCTCTCTTGCTCATAACATTGAGAGAATCTTGAGGGGCTACTAATGAATGAACGTAACATCCATGTGAGCTAAGATAGGCTTATGGAGACTCTCAAGACATTTGGAAAGTGAAGAAGAGACAAAATAAACATCCTTGAAAGGTGGATGCCAAGTAGTGATGGTCATTTTGAATAAAATAATTGGACAGAGGGAAGCTTGGTTACGCAGTAGTATGGAGTGATCAATTTGCTCATCCATGTTGGAGTGATAAGGACATATATCTGAAGGAGTTTGTATATGCTTGAGACCTAATGATCTCGGGAAAGATGAAATGTCTCATGTTGAATCCTCTAAGGAGTACCAAAAACAGTCAGGAGCACAGAGGGCCCTACAAAATGCTGAAAAAAACGTAACACAATCCATGCAACGACAAATCCACATACCTGGCAAGTTGCACAAATGCATAATCGAAGCTATACATGAACAAAGAGAGACAAATAGTGAGAGCAAGAGAAAGCGCGTGCAGATGCACCTCCTAAAGCGGATTGCTACACCGGCACGGCAAGAGAAAAGAGAGAAGAGGAGAGAAGAATAACACAAAAACTAGGTGCAATCTCCCCTCGTACAAGAGTGAGCATGTTCCTCTTGCACATATTTATTTATAGATTTCTTGAATGCTCAAAGTGAACATAGACTGTCCGTCCAGACGTACAGTGACCATAGCTCATAAAGAGCACTTTAATAATAAAATATTTATGAATGTCCTAGACCATTGTTCGCATATGCTTTTGCCACCAGTCGGCTGCAATAAATAGATAAAAAGCATTTATTCTCAATTACTAAGTTACATGCAAACCATATTTGTAAAAAATAATTGTTAAAATAATGTGTCAAAATAAAAATCTTAAATTTAAACAAATAAATCCGCTTATACATGTTGTCATCCACATACTGCATATTCTAGTGTCCCATACCACGAGAATAAGCATTATATGTCATATCCTGATGTATCAAGCTATCATTGGCCACACTCATTTTTTGGTAAATCAATTCTCATAGATCTCAAGTCCATTTTCAACAACCAACCATGATAAACCAAAATCCAAATCCAAATCCACTTTCAAATTCAAAATCACTCTCATTATATACTCGGGTAACAAAAGCATACTAAGGATAGTGGTGGCCAACCACTGCACCATGATTTTGTAATTGATGTTGTCTAAATCGGAGAATGGGCACTAATAAGTTGTGCTACCTAAATCGGCAAATCTGCACGGCGAATCTGCACTTAATTGTGTTTAAAATAGTGAATCTATAGTGTTTCGGTGTGCTGCCTAAATCGGTGAATCTGCACTTGTGCTGCATAAATCGATGGATCTGCATGAATAACTTGTGTTGCCTATATAGGCGAATCTACACCAAGATGAGCATTTAGACACTATGTGCACCAATGGACTAGACAAGGCATACAAGACAAAACATGTACTACATGTTTGATGCGAAATTAGAGTAGGTTGGAGTACTAAAGTGTGTAAAAATATTGACGATCATCCCAAATCACTTGAGCTTACATGAATAATTGTATAATTTTATGACAAATCATCTTAGTAGAAGATCCAATCAATGTAAGCACAAGCAATGACATTAGAGATAATTGATTTTACAGCTTATAACACAATGTAGAGAAGTAAAAGAGATTTGTTTTCTAAAAGTGTTTGGTGGTATTCTCGCTTCTCGCAAAATTGCTTCAGAGTAGCCTCCTAGAGATACCTACAAAGAGAGTCACTTAAAAAAAATTAAATATAATGAGAATTAATCTATCAAAGTGAGTATATTAAATTAGGGAATTGTTGTATAAGAAGGTGTTATAAGAGGTGGTGCAAAATTTGGAATCTTAAGATAGGGAGGTAGAAGAAGCACTAGGGTGGTATATTATATATGGCATTTGGGTGTAACGATTCATAGAGAGAGCTGACACTTCAAAGATAATTAAAATGATCTTGCTAGATATATATTATCAAATTTCATGGAGAAACTCCATACCTAGAGGTTCTTTGAAATGATAGCACTGTACTTAGCTTTATTTGCAAAAGTGCGCCTCAAAGACAAAGTACTAAAGGTGATTTCTTGTTAGATTTAATCAAGGATTTAACTATACACTAATGTACTAGTACTAGAATAAAATAGTGGAATTGGAAAAGAGAAACTTTGAGAGAACAAAAATTTACGTGACCGGTTGAGCATTTCTTTCAATGGCTTCTCTGACCATCGTATAGCTTCGTATGCATGGGCTTCCTCAACTTTGCATGAGCTTTTCTTAGCTTTGAATGGATGTGCAAAGCCTTGCCTTTGCATGGCCTTGCTTGCTTCGCCATGCTCTGCATGGCCTTGGCCTTTAGGCTTTATATTGGCGGTTTTTTTTTCTATGAAGCAGTGTATGACTCATATAGAAGTTTTATGGCTTTAGCTGGTTTCTCAAAAGACTTAGCTACAATCATCTTCTCCCTTTAATGCTTTAGTCGCTTTGATTTTGGGTTTTGGGCTTTGGCTTTAGCGTTAGGCTTTCCTCCTTGTTTAGTGTTCTTCATGGGGTAGTGGCACAGTTACGACGATGGTGTAAAGTCGCCCGTTTCAATGTAAAGAGCTTCACTCTTTAGCACTATGAAAATCTCAAAATGTTTATCTCAATCTTTTACCGTGTTTTGTAGAGAGAGAGTCCAAAATGGAAGAGAGAGGGGGATAGGGGGACATTTTTTTGTATTTCAAATATTACCGTGTATATTACCACTTATATTATCGTGTGCATTGCCGCTAAAATTGCCACGCTTATTACCAAACCCCGCTTTAGCGCTTAAACATTCAAATTTTGGTATTTCCCTCCGTTTTGCTTGTGAATGAAAATTAAAGAACATTATTTAAATTTTCAAAAAATGATATTAAAACATGAAACAATAGTTATGTGGATAATTATGAAACTACAAAGAGGAAGCTCCATCCTAGAGTTATGCATGCGCCTCCATGTAAAGCAAGCACCATCAGAGATGAGAAGCCAAACATGGACGAAATCTTCTCTCGAATCATAGGTGCTACTTTCTCGGACTTCGCATATGTCCAAAAATACCATCTCCATGGCATCCATCCATCATGTTTTGGATTGGCTGTTACAAACTGAGGTAGCCGATTCATCTTGTTATAGCAAAACGTAGACAAGCCTGTTTTACAAGTGGAACCCCTCGTCTTCTATGTATACCCTCCAAGCTTGGGGATGGATTTCCTTGTGATGAACCAGAAAGCCCTTCGTTCAACAAAGCGTTCTCGCCTTGAAGGTAATCTTGGCATTGTTTTCTCAGTGCCCCGGAGCCCACATTTTTCAATTTTCATCATGATAAAGTGAAGTGTGCCCACATTTTTGAATTTTCATAATGATAGAGTGAAGTGTGCCCACATTTTACCAGATGGTAGCACCTATATTAGTTTCTTCAAGCTCTATCTTGCAGCAATGTGCAAGTCGGGCATACACTTTTGCAAGAACCTTTCTCATTCTCTTCCAAATGGGCTGTCCAAAGAAGAGAGAGGGGAACGGGATGCCAAATTTTTTGGTGTTTAAATTTTACTACGGATATTACCGCTTTTATTATCGCTTCTACTACCACACGCTTCCCTTGAACATCGCACACATTTCACCTGAACGACTACATTTATGCATTCTTTGCATATTCTGAAAGGCTTTACGTAGTGGTGCCAAAGAGCTCTCTTGTCATGAAAATGTGTTGAGTAAGGAGCACAATAAAGGAGCTCCTCTTCAAAGCACTCTTGCACTGCACACAACACAAATGCTAGCTCCACTTGCACCCATAACGCTTCATAATAACAATGGAGAGAAAGAGGTTATAATCGTCGTTATTATCTGTAGTGTTATTACGCAATGGTTTGGAGCCAAAATTTGTGAATTTGTGTATGTTTATCTATTTTTCTTAGAAAAGTACACAGCAATTGTTAATGCTTCACAAAATTAGAGAGAGAAAGAGGGGAAGAGAGAGAGAGAGAAATCAGAGAGAGATGAATGGACGATACCAAAAAACAATTCATAACTTAAAGTATACAAAATGTTTATGGATCATCTTCCAAAAGATCTCTACGAGAGGCATCATCCAATTCTAAGCACATGGCTCCTAGATCATTAAAGAGAGAAATAGAATTGTCGTTGTGGATGTGTTGGCTTCATCATCTTTGAATTCATCATCCTCCATCTCATCATCGTCATGATGGAAATCATCCTCGCTAAGACTGGCGGCCGTGGGACTTGAATCATTGATCTCTCTCTTGTATGTCTCCCCCTTGGAGAGGGTCGAAGATGGTCTCCACTTCATTAGTGGCAAAAATGGTTCTCCCATGAGGTGTTACAAGAACTACAAACCAAAGTTTTGGTTTGTGGATTGATGGGATATAGATTACCTATAAAAGAGAATTTAAAAGCGAGTAACATTGGTATAATTAATGTTACAAGCAAATAAGGGTAATCACTCACCTGCTCACAATTGCGAGGCAAAACTAAATTGTCATACTCCCCGTGTGATGCACACTAGAGTCCACCATGTAAAGGCATTCTCATTCCTTTGAGACACATTTGCAAACCTTTTGCACTCAAAGATGAAGGTATGAAAGGTTCTAAAATTGACCTTTAGTATCCTTTTGATAGTTTGAGCATTAACCGAACGGGCACCCACCTTGCCAAACACTTAGTCGGACATCACATTTGTACTCTATTAGTTTTCCGAGGTAGTGTAGTGATACTATGTGTAAATCCTAATTCTAGAGTAGCGGGTCAATTCCCTGAGTTGTAATTCTATTATGACAATTAAAGGTCCATGTGAACCGGCCACTGGCCATTTAGAATGCCCTAGGTATAAAGGTCAATAACCTTAATGTGAAAGGAGGCTTATCTTTAGAGAAGAAGAAAGAGCTCTGCTGTATGTACGCTCAAGCTGCGAAGCTGCTCCAACTTGTAATCATCGTAAAAACTAATGATTGGGTAATCCATTTTTAGTTTTAAAACTTGCATTGTGTTTCTCTTTCTTTGCTCTTTCATTCCAGTGTAAGCATTGTCAGTTTTGTTGAAGTTCGCGAGACTACGTGTTATAGTGAGCCTAATCATCAGATTTGAGTGCTTAAATCACTGTTTTTTGTCATTTTGACAATAAGAGAGTGTTCTTAAACCACAGGGTGACATTTTTGGCATGTTTTGTTATAGTTTTTAGGACCTTTTTCATGATGGATCGTGATTTTGATACCTTGTTGGATTGCGACCAGACTTTGTAGGATAGTACCCCTAGGTGTCCTAGACCTCCTCCTAAAGTTTCATTGCATTTCGAATACGTTCAAGTGCCAAAATGGCGTGATGACCTAGAGCTGTGAGAAAGGACATAGGCAGATCAAGAAACCAAATAAGCTATCAGGACTTAGAGTAAGCTACAAACATCATAAGCTATCAGGACACCAAAGATCAAGCCCAAAAGTGTTGGAACATGGATCGCGATCCATGTACCTCTTAGAAATTTTTGGACAGAAAATTTTCCAACATGTAGCAAAGAACATTGTGAACAAAAGTCCTCAATGATTTTTTGTCAAAAAAGTTCAAAAAGTGGGTGAAAAGAGCCAAAAGCATTTCAAGGTGAAAACCCCAAAACAGACCTGGAAATTGACTTTTACCTGACCTAAACAAGTCCAAAACACAAAAAAACCATATAGCAGGGATCGATGGACCAAGGGAAAGGTGTGTGCCAAGTTTCAGTGCAATCTAACATAGAGGTACATGGATCGCGATCCATGTTCCTTTGTCACATATTGATTCCAAACTTGGACTATAGCTAGAGGACATCACAAGGAGTTTAATGGTCTTTTCAAAACTGAAGGTGGCATTGCTGGTTATGCTGCCAAAATCTGAATTGCTGGTTACATAACATCTAACAACCTTAACCTGTTGCTTGGATATCTGGCTTAGATCTGGTTTTGTACATTCATATTCCACTTCATCTAGTGATGATGCTACCATAAAATATATTCTGGTTTTTACTATTTGCTTTAATTTACAATAAATGGAACCTTCTTCTTGTTGCTTGGATGCCTAGCTTAGATCTGGTCTTTTTCATATATACACTACATCTATTATGATTTGGGGGAGACTATTTTGACGTAGAAAACATCTAACCTTCACCTGTTGCTTGAATATCTGGCTTAGATCTGGTTTTTTACATACATATTCCACTACATCTAGTGATGATGCTACCATAAATTTGACTTACAATAAATGAAACCTTCTGCTTGTTGCCTGGATGCCTGGCTTAGATCTTGTCTTTTTTATATATACACTACATCTAGTTCTTGGTGATGGTACTGCCATAAAAACCTTTTATATACATACATATTCTGGTTCTTTATGCTTTACTACTTGAGATTTGGTAGATTTTGACCGAGATGGGTATAGTGTTACTTTGGCTTTGGCTGATACTTCTCTGGCTTTGGCTGGTACTTCTCTGAGCTGATGGTTCAGCTTTTACTTTAGTTTCAAAGGGAACTCTTTATGGAGTGTAGTATAGTGCTGGATAATATGCATAACCTGCTGCATAATATTGGATGACTCACTGACTTCAGGTTCTTGATATCTGGCTTAAAAATTGGTTGAATGATAACCCTAGTTGATTCAAGCCTTGAAGGGCTCGACCTTGAGGCATATTTTAAGAGTGTTAAGAGTCGGAAAATACAATACTGAGAAAGATACAATATTGAGATGGGGGTACTTGTTTGCTTTGATTTACCTACACCTTGACTGCTGATTACTGGTTGGCCTTTCTTGATGTCTGGCTTAGTCCCAAAAAAAATTTACAGCTAGCTTACTTGGGGTTTTTTTGTGGTACTTTACTACCTGGTTTTGGTGCACTGAGTAGTTGGAAGTTTTACTTCAAAAATATGAGAAAATATCTTTTATGATCTAGGCAAATCTGGTCACTTGGTCCCTATGGTTTAATAGAAATAAAGTATTGAAATTTGGCTTCAGCACATAATAGGTTGGATTTCTATGGGCCAAATATGGCTTAAAACTAGATAATTGTACTTTGGGCTTGCTCACTGAGCTTGGAAAAAACTATCTAAAAAACTTTTTCATACAATGTTTTGCTAAAGAAATACTTGAATGATATGGTAAGACGACTGCTTCTCACAGTAATTGGTTGTTATAAAGAAGAGCTGTTATTAAACATGTGAAGCAATTCTGGTAGGATTACTTTGTATGCATAAAAACCTTGAGATATTATCTACCTTAATGTATAGGACAATAGCTAGTCTAATAATTTTTAAGTTAGACATGGATAACAATTGATAAATTCTTTGAAGCCCGCCATACGTAGCCAAGTCTAACATATCTGTTGTCTTGACTATATGGATGCAGGTAAGAACTCTATCTTGGTTTAAAAAGGTTTAGCTTGCTGAAGTCCGACTTTGAAAACACTTGATGATTCAACTGGGATAGTTCTGATACCTTTGTATAAACTCATTTGGAATGATACTTCATTCTTATTATGCTGTACAGTTATGAATCAAAGACTGAGTTGTTTCTGTACTAATCTTTGCATAGACATCTATAGCCAGTCGTCTTTTGAATGTCTTGTTCCTTGATGTGTTTATTTATAAAAGTAAAACAGCTACACACACAACGCTGCATGTTGACAGCGAGACAGGAAATTAAATTTGTTTTTTTCTTTTCTCTTGTGTTTAACTAAAGTGTGTGCAAGGGGGTTTTCCACACACACACACACACACACACACACACACACACACACACACACACACACACACACACACACACACACACACACACACACACACACACACACACACATATGCAAACACACATATGCAAACACACATCACAACGGTTTTCTTGGCATTCCGATGTTCTCCTTAGCATCAACGACTCTACAATTTGCGGCCGCTCGACCATCGACGATCACTCCCGTCTGGCGGTGGGAGGTGACATCGGCTCTACGTTCTGGCATTGACTTTTTGGCATCAACCTTGTTGAAGATCTATCGATGATCTTTTGGCATGCATGGGTAATGTACCTCTCTCATAGAGGAGTGACAACCGGCATCCGCATCGAGCACATTTCCATCTAACAACTAAAATCGACCGCAACATTCCTAGTCTACATTGACACGTAGGTTTATAAGTGGCTTTTGAGCCCACATCGACCTTTTTTTTGCGGTCTCTTGAGAGACGCTTTTTTTTAGCACACTGCTCGAAGGTGGAGTTGTCAGCATCAACATTACAGGTGGTTTATGCATTGGAGACTCGATCAACAAAAAAATTTTCAATGAGGCGTAGACTTGGGCTACGGCCATACAGGTGGTGTCTTCATAGTGGTTACAATTTTATGATGTTCGCTACTTTGAGAGCATGATCCCAACAGGAACTCTATCACTTGTAGATTCTATGTACGCATGTTGCGGAGACTGCTTATGCACGTTTTTTGTGGAGCCATATTTGGCTAGTCTTGGCAGTTTTTCTCGGCTATTTTGAGACTCGGTTTCAGAAGAGCCCTTTCTGAGACTATTGCTAGTGTTTTGAAGTCTGCGTAGCCTATTGGAGGGACCAGCATGAGGTTTTCTTTGAGCTCTAGTATTCTTAAATGTTGAGATACCTTCGGTGATACAAGTAGCTGGAGTTTTCCATTATGGTAACCTTGCCATAGGATATGTATCTGGTCTGATTTTATGCTTGATGTCGTGTTTGGTAGTCTATTGGTAGTAAAAATGTCAGTTTTTTATACCAGTTAGTGCAGTTGGTAGATCTATGCATTTTTTAAGTTAAGTTTTGACTCCTCATACAAGGGAGACTCTGCCGGATTTTTTTCGCGAGCCGTGACTTTCATTATTGGCACTTTTGAGCCTATTTTGATTGAGATTTTTCTCTCGATACAAAGGTAACTCTACCCAAATTTCTGTGGCTTATGGCCATAGTTTGGCACCTCTAAAACCCTCTTGTCAGCAATGACTTCTTCTTCAAAAAAGGAGGAGTATTTGATGCGCAAGTTTGATGGTAGCAACTTCACCATGTGGAAAGAGTGCATGAAGGATATTTTGACTAACAAAGGTCTATCAGTGAAGTCGCGGAGCGGAGCGTGGGTCGACTCTCTCACACACACACACACACAGTGAGCTTACACAGTACAATACGCAGAGAACTGTTAGAAGGGTTATCTCCCAATTCCTTAGTATTCACAAAGTATAAGTTAGTATATACAAAGAGTTAGAGGTAAGTGAGTTAGGCGGACAGCCGGCCATATCCGCAGAAGAGGCCACTTGGGCTTTAATCCCAACAACCTCCCACTTAAAGTCCAATGTGGCACTTTAAGTAACTGTAAATCTATGAACATAAATGTACAAAGATTTACATGGCTGCCATCTATCCAATGCCCAATAACTCACGACAATGCACAAAGCCCTCTCCTGGAAGTCCCTTTGTGAGTAGATCAGCAGGATTGTCCTTGGTGTGGATCTTCAGCAGTTGTATCTGCTTGTCTTCAAGTACTTCCCTAATGAAGTGATATTTGACATCAATATGCTTAGTCTTCGAATGGAACACTGGATTCTTTGCCAATTGTATAGCACTTTGACTATCACAATATAACTCTGGCATATCTACTTTGATTCCCAAGTCTGCAACCAATCTACCAAGCCAAATAGCTTCTTTGCATGCCTCATTTGCTGCAACATACTCAGCTTCTGTAGTAGACTGCGTAACACAATCTTGTAATCGAGATCGCCATGATATGGCACCTCCAGCCAATGTAAAGACATAGCCTGATGTAGATCTCCTCTTATCCAAGTCTCCTGCATAATCTGAGTCAGTGTATCCTCTGACACTCAAATCCTGACTACCATAGCATATGCGCATACTCTTTGTATGTTTTAAGTATCTCATGATACCTTTCACTGCCTCCCAATGTTTCTTGCCAGGATTTGACATATATCTGCTAACCACTCCCACTGCAAATGCAATATCCGGACGTGTAGCAATCATTGCATACATCAAACTACCCACTGCAGACGCATATGGAATCTTATCCATTTCAGCCTTTTCTTCCTCAGACACAGGACAATCTTGTTTGCTAAGTTTCACATATGGTGGCAATGGAACACTCAATGCCTTTCCCTTCTCCATATTGAAACATTGCAAAACCTTGTCAATATACTTTGTTTGAGATAACCAAATCAACTTCTTTGATCTGTCTCTCTCAATGCGCATACCAAGTATATGACTTGCCTCACCCATGTCTTTCATGTCAAATGATTTTGCCATCTTTGACTTCAAAGCTGAAATTTCTTCCAAGTGTTTGCCAGCAATCAACATGTCATCCACATACAAAATAAGGATCAGCCAACTGCCATCCTTAGCCTTCTTTGTATATAGACAGTGATCGAACTCACTACGTTTGTAGCCTTGAGAAAGCATAAACTGGTGGAACTTATGGTACCATGCCCTCGGTGATTGTTTTAAGCCATAAAGACTCTTTAACAACTGGCATACCAAATGTTCCATGCCTTTCTCAACAAACCCTTCTGGCTGCTGCATGTAAATTTCCACATCTAAATCACCATGCAAGAACGCTGTCTTGACATCCATTTGGTGCAACACCAAATCCAATATAGCAACCAATGCAAGAAAGCATCTCAATGTAGTCATCTTGACCACTGGAGAGAAGACTTCATCAAAGTCAATGCCTTGTTCTTGCTTAAAGCCCTTGGCAACAAGCCTTGCTTTGTACTTTGGCTGACTATCATGAGCGGTGATCTTATACCTGTAAACCCATTTAACAGGTAGAGCCTTTTTGCCCTGTGGTAATTTAACGAACTTCCATGTCTGGTTTTTATGCAGAGCTGTCATCTCTGACTGCATGGCCAACTGCCATTTTTTCGAGTCAACCACTTGTAATGCTTCCTTGTAACAAGATGGTTCTCCGCAATCTGTGAGCATGACATAATTTAGAGATGGCACATAACGATCAGGTGGTTTGGAGACACGCTCAGAACGTCTCACCACAACTGATTCTGCCTCTCTAGCCACTATAGGCTGTTCCTGAGCCTGACCATGCTGTCTTGATGTGCTAGCACTAGGTCCATCTTCCCTGAAGACAACTCTTCTGATCTCCTCTGTCTTCTCTGGCTTAGCGTGAAACTTGGCTTCATTGAAATGCACATCATTGCTACGAATAAGCTTTCTGGACTCAGGATCCCAAAGCCGGTAACCCATCTCGCCCGATTCTCCGTAGCCAAGAAATATACACTTCTTGCTCTTTGGTTCTAACTTATTTATGAACTCCTTAGGAATATGGCTATAAGCTTCACAACCAAAGACTCTGAGATGCTTATACGAAGGTGCCTTGCCTGTCCATAGCATCTCGGCCACTGCACTCTTATCCAGAACCCTACTAGGAGACCTGTTGATCAAATGGACTGCTGTAGCCACTGCTTCCGCCCAAAATCCATCAGGCAACTCAGCATTTGACAACATGCTTCTGACCTTCTCTTGTATGGTCCTATTCATACGTTCTGCAACCCCATTCTGTGAAGGATTATATGGTGTAGTAAGTTCCCGCTTAATCCCTTTTGCTTCACAAAAGTCTTGAAAAACTTTGGAAACGTACTCTCCACCATTGTCAGTTCTCAAGCACTTCAGCTTCTGACCACTCTGATTCTCCACCAGCTGCAAGAATGTCTTAAAGACCTTGAGCACCTCATCCTTGTGCTTCAAGAAGTAAACCCATACTTTGCGAGAATAGTCATCTATGAATGTACAAAAGTACGCTGCTCCCCCTAGTGACAAACTAGGCATTGGTCCGCATAGATCACTGTGTACAAGAGCTAACCGTTCGTCCCTACGATTCCTCTTTGATCTGTGCGGTTCCTGTGTTTGCTTACCATAAACACAATGCTCACAAAACTCAAAATCTTGAAATGAAAAGCCTGGCAAATAACCATAATGAGAAAGTATTTCCATTCCTCTTTTTGACATATGTCCCAACCTACGATGCCACAGTGACACACTTGGCTGCTCAATCACATTAATTACATGGTTTTTAACCTCTGAAACATGTAAAGTGTACAGAGTTCCTGACTTGCTGCCATGTGCTACAGTCATCGAACCTTTGGAGATCTTCCAAGCACTGTTCCCAAAAATTGTCACATAACCCGCATCATCCAACTTCCCTGTACTAATCAAGCTCTTTCGGATTGCTGGAACATGTCTGACATTCTTGAGCCATAAAGAAGAGCCATTCAGAAACTTCAACTGCACATCTCCCACTCCAAGTATGTCACAAACCTGCTCATTGCCAAGTCTGACATAATCTTTAGTAGCCACATATGATGTAAACCACTCTTTGTGCGGAGAAACATGTAAAGATGCCCCTGAGTCGATAATCCAATCACTCATAGCATGTCCATCCTCTGCAGTCAAGAAAACAGAATCAAGATTGCTTGTAAGGAAGATGTCACCAACTGCTATACCAGAATCACTGTCTGAACCAGATCCTGTGACATTCACCTCTTCAATCTTCACTGAACTCTTCTTTTCATCTTGCTCAGAACTCTTTGTTTTTCCTTTTTCTTGTTTCCACTTCGTACAGTCTCGCTTCATGTGACCCTTCTTGCCACAATGGTAGCATTCTATGTCATCCTTTGACTTCGAATCACGAGACTTACTTCAGTTTTGTGCCTTCTTACCCTTCTTCTCTTTAAACTGTTGTCTCCCTCGAACGACCAAAGCACTATTGCCTTTGCCTTTGTCAATGTTCTTCCTGTTCACTTCCTCTGTGAGCAAGCTGCCTTCTACATTGGCACTTGTAAGACCTTCTGGCGCGACAGAATTACTTAACGCTGTACGAAAAGTATCCCAACTGTCTGGCAAAGTGATTAAGAGAAACATAGCCTTCACTGAATCTGGAAAGACTATCTCCTGTGCTGTTAACTGGCTGAAAATTGTGTGAAATTCATTCAGATGATTTGACATGGCTGTCCCTTCCTTCATCTTCAAATCCACCAATTTTTTGAGCCAGTAAATCTGAGAAGCAGCACTTTGTTTCTCGTACATACCACATAGCTTTTGCCATACGCCATACGCTGTAGTCTCTTCTGCTACGTTGAAGTAAACATTTTCTGCCAGTGTCAGCATGATTGTGGAACAAGCTAACTCGTCAAGCTCTTCCCACTCATCTTCAGCCATACCTTCTGGTCTCTCCCCTTTGAGCTTCAATGGCTTCACTTTTTTTTTTTTGCACCAAAACCTGCCAAATCTGCTTCTTCCAGAATGGAAAGTTTGTGCCATCCAGCTTCTTTATGTTGTAAAGAGTCTCACTTTGAGAAGATGCCATATCTGCCAAACTGTTTACTCCTGAGAAAAATCCGGCAGAGTTTCCCCTGTAAACTGGCCTCTGTACACAGTAAACAAGCTGTAATCAACAAGCTGAACACCTCTCCTCAGGAACTGTCAGTATTTTGAAAATTTTTGACAGAGTCTCCCCTGTAAACTGAGCTCTGGGAACCAAAAGATAGCTCAAAAAACAATCATAAATAGCTGACCAGTGACAAATCTAAAAAATCTCTGTAATATGCTGTCCTGTAAGCATACACTGTCTCCTCTCTGGGCGATGACAGAACCTGTATCTGTCTCAAGACTGAACCCTGAACAATGCCTCAACGGCCTGACGCATAAGATGCAATCCAGTGTCTACACAAAGTCATACATCCTAAGGGATAAAAGTCGTCAAAGAGGATGCGTGTAGAGGGGAACTCCAGCAACCTTATCCACCTCACACTGGGTAACCCAGCCCCTAGTGCTTGGCTTCAAAAAACCTCACACACGACCCTCTCAGATGGCTCAGCAAACTGCCAAGAACTAGCATACATCCTATAATAGACCAATCACTGTCCTATGACCGCTGCGGCGGTCTGTCTGCTAGCGTGACTCACAACTAGCAGACCCACAATCACAGTACATCAATCTGCAATACATGCCAGTGGTGTCAAGCCGTCGTATGGCCACACCTCCCCTGGAAACTGGCAAGCACAAGAAGTAACAATGCAGACTGCAATATATATATCTGATGATATATATGTGTACCTGGTCTATAGATGATGCTCTGAAGACTAATGAGTGATGTATGTCGATGCCGATATTGATGTCGGCCACCTCCTGCTTGCCAATCTACACAAGACGGATTTCTTTGCAACTGAAATCTATCTTCTGCTGTAGTGCTCAGAACGAAATTCTGAGGGCTTAAACGGCTTCGAAAGGGGGGTAAAACCTAGGTCGCCTGCTGAAAACGCTCCCGGAACGCCGAGTGTGAATTTTCGAACTCCGGATCCAGAATCTGCCGGAAAAGTGCGCGCGCGCGATTGCGCAAATCCGCACTGAACCAAGGCTCTGATACCAATTGAAGTCGTGGAGCGGAGCGTGGGTCGACTCTCTCTCACACACACACACAGTGAGCTTACACAGTACAGTACACAGAGAACTGTTAGAAGGGTTATCTCCCAATTCCTTAGTATTCACAAAGTATAAGTTAGTATATACAAAGAGTTAGAGGTAAGTGAGTTAGGCGGACGGCCGGCCATATCCGCATAAGAGGCCACTTGGGCTTTAATCCCAACAATCAGAACCACTGAAAGAGCATGCAAAGGGTGATGGCTATGTGTTGTCTCAATGGGAGCTTTTGGATGCAAAATCCATAGCTACAATATGTCTACATCTAGCCGAATCAGTGTTCTTCACCATCATAGGGAAGATGATAGCGAAGGATCTATGGGATAGCTTATGTTCATCATGGGAGAGCAAAAGTGCATCCAATAAAGTTTTTCTCATGAAAAAGCTTATGAATCTCAACATGAAAGAAGGTAACACAATTTTTGGACACTTAAATGAGTTCAACTCCTTGTTCAGCCAGTTGACATCTCAAGGCTTTAGTGAGTGTGACGATAAACTCAAGTCTATATTCCTGTTATGCTCTCTACCCAGTTCATGGGACATATTTTGCACATCCATTAGCAATTCAGCCCTGAATGCAAGTTAGTGTTCAATGATGTCATAAATGTGTGTTGCTCAATGAAGAGATTTGGTGTAAATCTTTTGAAGGCTCTAGCCATGGAGATGCTTATATGGCTGGTAGTTCAATGAAGCAAAGAGGACATGACAAGAACAAGAAACAAAAGCAAAAGTAGCGAGCGAAATCCTCGTAGTCCGAGCAGACACGGGATCTCTAGTAGAGAGGGCAATGCTAGAAAAGTCGAGTGTTACTATTGCCGCAAAAAAAGCCATTATAAAAAGAATTGTTGTAGTTTCCTAAGAGAGAATAAAAACATGCAAAAAGATAATTTTGGCAAAGAAAAAATTACAGTAAAGATTGAGGAGATCAACGTGGTTGAGTCTCCCATACCTACCACTATAATAGAGAATGTTCCTCCTCCAGTGATGAATGTTATGGCATCAATGATTCATATGGAGGTGACAACAGATCCCTCAGATGTTCTCATTTTCACTTTAGATCTCACTCCATATGCTTTGGTTGCATAGGCTGAGGTAAATGTGCAGAATTGCATTCAAGATTCTTGTGCAAGTTTTCATGTCACACCACATAGAGATTGGTTTTCCTCTTATGCATTCATGTATGGCATAGTGAAGCTTGGTGATTCCTATGAGCTTGACATTATTAGCATTGGTGATTTGAAGCTTCAGATGCATAATGGCACTACTTTTGTATTGCAAAATGTCAGCAGAAATGTACCCAAGCTTACAAAGAGCTTGCTTTCTATAGGAAAATTGAATGACCTTGGTTGCACTACAATATTTGGTAATAGTTCTTGGCTAATCCGCAAGAACAACCTTGTCATGATAAAAGGTCGTAAAAATGGATCCATGTACTCTATTTTTGTATCAAGTGTTGACGAACACTCTATCTATGTTGCCGAGCTGTCATCTAGCATAGCCAGTTAGGGCATATTAGCCAGAATGAAATGAAAACACTTCAACATTTTGGCTACTTACATGTGCTAGATTACATAGATTTTCCATTGTGTGAGCATTGTCTATATGGCAAATAGAATAGATTGACATCTTTGACGAACTAAACAAGAAACTATGCAAACCCTAGGCTTAGTGCACAGTGATTTGTGTGGTCCAATGCCACATAAGACTCTAGGGGGGGAAAACTACTTTCTCATGTTCATAGATGATTCTACCAGAAAGGTATGGGTGTATCTCCTTAAGCGTAAGGAAGAAGTCTTTTCTATGTTCCAAAAATTTCTCACCATCGTTGAGAAACAAACAAGGAAAAAGCTCAAAGCTTTTCGCATGGACAATGGTGGAGAATATGTCTCCACGGAGTTCAAGGATTACTGCAATTGAATATGCATCCATAGTAGGTAGTATGTTGCTCCATACACACCTTCTTAGAATGGGATAGCTGAAAGAATGAATCACACGATTCAAGAGCGAGTTATCTCTCTATGATGTCTATGTCAAAACTTACTCTAGAGTTTTGGGGGGAAGCTGTTCTGACAACATGCACATCATCAATAGGTCACCTAGATCTCCTTTGAATTTCAAGATTCCAAAGGAATTGTGGACTAGGAAAATGCCAAGCTATGAGCATTTACGTGTGTTTGGATGTGGGGCATATGCACATGTGCCCAAAGAACTTTGTTGCAAGTTAGATCCCACGTCACACAAATTCATTTTTATTGACTGTGGTGTAGATGGACAGATGGGCTATTGTCTCTAGCACCCAAAATCTTGCAAAGTCATTCTCAACTCACATGTCATTTTCAATGAATCAAAGATGCACAAGAAGCCCATTAAAGAAATTGAATATAAACGTGTTCATTTTGAGGATGTAGCCCCCGAACCAACTCAGTCTAGTAGTGATGCACCTAATCCTCAAGTGCAAGATACTACTATTGCTCCAAAGAGAGCAAAGTCTAGCAATCAGACACCAAGATGCTCTGCAAGAGTATCACGTGAATCCTTGCAGTTTGAGCCGGGTATACACCACATTTTGGTACTGACGGTGGGGATCCAACCTGCTATAAAGAAGCTATATAGATGGATGAAAGCATTAAGTGGGAGAAGGCTATGCAATCAGAGTACAATTCAATTGTGGCTAATGAGACATGGGATTTGGTTGAACTACCACATGGAAAACATGCTTTACCTTGCAACAAGTGGGTATACAAGAAGAGGTATACAACTGAGCCTAGGTACAAGACTCCTGTAGTTGCCAAGGGTTTCAAGCAGCAAAAAGGTATGGATCTTGACAATATTTTCTCTCTAGTAGTCAAGATGACTACATTTCACACCGTGCTTGGCTTGGTGGCTATCAAGGACATGGAACTTGTCCGAATGGATGTGAAAAAAGCATTTATTCACGATTATCTAGATGAAGATGTCTACATGAAACAGCTAGAGGGTTTCATATGTGAAACTCAAAAGCCAATGAGGGAAAATTTGGTTTGTAGACTTAAAAAGGCACTATATGGCCTCAAGAAAGGTCAAGGTAGTGGTACCAAAAGTTCAACAAATTCATGCAGTCTCAAGGTTACAAAAGGTGTCAACAGGATCATTGCTTATACACAAGAAAGTTGAATGATGTTTCTTTAATCATATTGATCTTGTATGTAGATGATATGCTTATGATGAGATCAATCAGTTGAAAAAGATGCTAAGCACTCAGATTTCCATGAAAGACTTGGGAAATGCCAATCACTTTTTTGGTATGCACATCAAGAGAGATAGGCAACATGAAATTCTTGAATTGTCTCAAGAAAAGTACATCCACAAGGTCTTGCAACGTTTAGCATGCAAGGGGGAAGTCATTGAGTACCTTAATGCAAGCAAACTCAAAACTCAGCAAGGAAGATTCTCCTAAGACAAATGCTGAGAAAGAGGAAATGGCAAAAGTGCCATATTCTTCAACAATTGGCACTTTGATGTGTGTTATGGTAGCCACAAGACCAGACATTTCACATGTAGTGGGAGTGGTTAGTAGGTACAAGTCAAACCCTGGCAAGAAGCATTGGAAAGTAGTGAAGAAAATCCTCAGATACCTGAAGGGTATAGCTAGAAAGTGTTTATGCTTTGGGAACATTGATGCATCTACAATGGGTTGCCCAGATGCAAATGATGCGGGCTGTGTGGATTTTAGAAGATCCACATCTGGCTATGTGTTCATGTTTGCTAGAGCGTCTATCTCTTGGAGATCATGTCTCCAAGACTGCACGTCTTCATCTACCACTAAGGTAGAGTATGTTGCTACGTCTGACGCCAACAAGAAAGCCATATGGGTAGATCATCTAGTGGGAGATTTGGGCATTCACAAGGTTCCAGTTCTGCATTGTGATAGTCAGAGTGCCATTGATTTGGCAAAGAATCCAGTGTTTCACTCAAAGTCAAAACACATATAGGTAAGATACCATGTTATACGAGATGTATTGGCTAGAAAGCGCATGGATCTTGTCAAGGTTCACATTGATGACAACCCCACAGATGCTCTCACAAAGAGCCTAGCCTTGGAGTGTTTTACACACTGCATAGAGCTTATGGGTGTAGGATGAAGCCTAAGTGATGCTTCATCGACTTTGTATAGACTAACTATATTGACACCACTATTGGCCACCCCGACCTTCAAGTGGGAGGTTGTTGGTATGTAGGCCAGGTGGCCATGGAAACCACCCCTAAATTCATTTTCTCTATAATGAAATATAGGGAGAGAAAGTGAGAGTTACTTGCACTCTCACTTTCTACTCCACTAACCCAAGCAGGCTATCTGTGCTTCTCCCCCCTCTCACACTCTCCCTTGCTAGTGCACCTACACACCTACGCGCACACGCATTTGTACGCACGTGCACTCTACATGATGCCACAACCCATGGTGGTTCGATGCTCATCAATGTGGCGTGTACAAAAGTGTCAACCCTTTGACCACATAATGTTAAACGGAAGGTACTAAAAGATAGACAAACTTCTTCAATCACAAAGATAAAATCAAGGAAAAAGTAAACAATATGATTTAAGTATATGAGTAATCTACCTTTGGCACGCAACCTCGTGCATAGTCCCATTCTTTGTCGATGATGTCTTCTCCGCGTGATATGGAAAACATGCAAGGTGTCAAGGCACTAGGGGTGCCCTCCTACCTCCATGCACTTGCTTCCATGCTTTCCTCTCCTGCAAATGCCTTGCCTTTGCCATTGTGCACAAGTCCACCCACTTGGTCATAACCTTTGCATTGGGGATGCAAAATTTATTGACCACTCGAGATAGATTCATATCAATGTTAAATAATTTTCCCTTTCCACTTGGTAAGTGTGAAGTCATCCTTGCATCCTCCTCATCTGACCACATGAGAGGCATTGAGGGATCAACTTGTGCCAAATACTCTAAAATGTAAACAAATGCCTCTTGCACGATCCATCCTTTGGCCATGCATGCCTCTGGCTACTAGGACCATAGTTGCAAAAAATCTTTGGGCATCTTTAAAAACTTCTCTAGAAAGAACATATAGCAATCTCCTCAACCACGTGAACCAAGAGGTGGATTTTGCTAAGAAGTACAGATCAAAGAAATGCATCCTCAATGGCACACATGGTTTCCACGGCAAGTGTTTTAGCAGCAGGGATGGCATCTCTTTCAATTTCTTTGGAGCTTACAAATCTACAAGATAACACATTAGAGTACATTAAGTGGTTGCTAAGGATATTGTGTACAAAGAAAAGTTTAGTTGAGTGGAGATGTGATGTACCTTACTAGCTCTTTGAGTTTGAGAATAGCTTCCCTCACTTTCTTGTCCCAGCATATGCACACTCACCGGCAAAATGAACTACACTGTCAAAAGAGTAAAACATGATATGAGAGAAAGTCATACATAACTCAATAACTAAATGAAATGAGGGAGAGGATAAAAAAAGAGAGAAAGAATTACTTGTAACATCTTGTGCCAATCATGGGTCCTCAACCCATACAATTGAACGCTTCCACCTTTCTTTGCTTTTGTGAAAGCTCCCTTTAGTGACCTCATGTATCCCGTTGGTGTGTGATTAGATGCAATGGAACCCTTCACTTGATCTAGTGCATCTTTGTTTAGCATCCATGGGGCTTTAGGAAGCACAATCTTCCCATTGGGGGCTCGACGTGGAGTGACAGAGGTGAGGAGACGTTTCAAGGCTCTCAAATCCTCCCTCGACCCCAAAGAGTCTTTTTTGCATGTAATGTGGTCCCACAGGGTGTGAGATACATTCTGGAATTTGTGCATGGAATCCAACAGGTATTGTATTTTAAAGTCCTTCCAATACGAAAGTTTTAAAAATATGGAGTACCTCGACATACCTTTTGGTAGAGTAGTTGGGGGTGGAGATATGTTGTAGTGCTCTCCCCCAATAGTTGCCCAATATGCCATAGTGTGCTTTTCTGGAGTCTTCCCATTTGTTAGAGCCTTGTATTTGCTATGACTTTGGAGCAAGAAATAATGGTTGTTTGGATAGACTACCTTGTGCAAGGAATTTGGTTGCTCCGTCACCAATGATGGCCCACAAATAGGACAGGCATCATGGCCCAATGTGGACAACCTTGGACTCATATCACATCATTAGAGAAAAGCTTCAAACTCAAATGATAGGGAGAGGGTAGAATAAACATAGCATATCAAAAATCTCTCCAAGACCATGATAGTTGTGCATAGTCCACATAAGGATTCCCCTCACAATGGCCTCTCTCCTCTCCTTTGGAAGTGAAGCATCAACAACGCCTTGATGAGGGGCTTGAAGCAGACATCAATATTTGCCACCTTGTACGTCCGTGGCATAAGCAAAGAAAGAAGTATATTGCCCTTATTGGTTGTCTCCCATGGTAGAATATTGTAGTTAATGATCACAACAAGCCAAGTACTCCTTGATGTGGACTTGGTGCCAAAGAGATTGACACCGTCGCTTGCCAGCCCACGCCTCAAGTGTCGAGGCTCTAGCGCAAACTTGTGCCATAGAGTCTCAATGTGCCTCCATGCAGGTGACTCAGCAGGGACACGCATTTCAAGTAAAGATAATCATTTCCCTAGTCCTGTATCAATTGTATTTGTCTCATGAATGGTCTTCCCACAATGATTTTGTAGTTGAGTTTCTTCCTAAAATCCACAATGGCAAAGGTATGCTGGTAGTCAATTCCATAGGAGTTGACTATCACATTTTCTAGTAAGCCCATCGATTTCTCAATGTGTCCATCTGCCAAGTGCAATTTCATCCGTATTTGTCTAGTTGCTGGTTTTCCTCAGGCTCCCCAAACGGCTTTCATTGCTATGTCTATGCTTGCTCCACTTTCCAAAATAGCCAT
The DNA here is from genome assembly GCF_014529385.1 of Adiantum capillus-veneris. Taxonomy (NCBI): domain Eukaryota; kingdom Viridiplantae; phylum Streptophyta; class Polypodiopsida; order Polypodiales; family Pteridaceae; genus Adiantum; species Adiantum capillus-veneris. The sequence continues at coordinate 147,537,011 of NC_140951.1, forward strand.
GTTGGTATTGGAAGGGCAGTGTTTCCCTTGTTCCCCTCACAATAGTCTGCTACTTTGTTCAAGGGCACATAGTTAACAAGTTTAGTCTGTATCTCCTGTTTTGCAATTCCTCTTGGTTTGTTTGGGTTACTTCTTTTAAGACCATGTTTTCCATAGTGGTTTAAAGATCTCCCCATAGCTGTGGTCATATCTTCAGTAGCTCACCCAATGTGATTGTATGTGAGTGCATGGATGCGTGTGTGCATGGTGCGGTGCAGTGCGTATGCGGGGAACGGGAGGAGCACGAGAGTGTCGGTGGAGCAACCTCAAGAACTATATGAGTGAGGAGCTCCTTATTCTTCATATACATATATGAAGAATAAGGGTATGTACACATGGTGGACGGGCGGTCGGACGTCGGACGTCGCCTGGCCTCAGGCAAAGGTGCAACGCCTTTACCCCAACAAACTCCCACGTGAAGTCGATGCACCGATAAGTGAGACCTACTAGCTAAACTACTAGTATGTACAAGAAACTAGGTGAGAGACTCTCTCAACCTATGCCCATTGGCTCATTCTGTTGATCTACGCACAATCATATCGACTCTGGTAGTAGACGAGCGTGCATACCCACGATAGAGCTTGCATGTAAATCTCATAGACTACTTTGCATGGTTTGCAAAACTCCACTATGCATCATGTTAGTGTCAGTCATTGCACGATTGACAACCCCTACTGCAAATTCTCCCACTGCAGCTGCTAGGTTGGGCCTCGACACTAGTAAGTCAAACATGAGACGCCCAAAAACTGACAAAATATGTGCAAACTTGGCTGTACTCACCTCCCTTATGCTATCTGCATGTATTGTGTCATCAATACTACTCATCATGTATGGATGTGTCAATGTCGACACTGAGATGGCTGCATGCCTTTCATCCATAGATGGAACCGTGTGCCGTGGTTGATTATCAACTCATCAGCCTCTAGCATGAGCATATAAAAAAACTCCATATCTGCCATCTCTACCCGTATCTCTAGGGAACAGACCTACTCTACCTCTACCTACACAAACTTTGACAACACCTATTGTGTCTCATCAGAGCATTGCCACTCTACCTCTATCTCTACAGAGTCTACTGACATGTCCTGCACAACTAAATGCTCTGTCTTGTGAGCATGGTGGAGCTCACCTACGAAGGAGATACATCTCGTGTCTTGCTCAAAGCATGCCAACAACAAAACCAAGACCACAGCGTCTCGAACCTCAAACACATGCATAGGATATACCAAGCCATTGCGAGCTCCTTTGGCAATCACTAATGAACCACAAGCATCTGGAAAGACTGCTAGTGTCTAACAACCAAAATTTTCTAATTGTCTCACTGAGATCAAGCTCTATTGCAGCTGAGGAACATAGCGCACATGTCATAGCATGTACGATGCACCACTGGGCAAAGAAAAAGAAACATCTCCTGCACCCTCTATGTCAAACGCCGAACCATCGGCCAAGTGCACACAGCCAAGTCTCCCAACAGAAAATGTGTTGAACCACTCACAACATTGTGTGACGTGGAAAGCAACATCATGATCTAGTAACCACTAGGGAGAAATTGTGCTATCCACAGATATATCTGCAAGAGGTACACTCGAGGCAAGTGTGACATCACCGTCACTGGCATAGACTGCCACTAGAACTGACTCTCTAACATGTGTCAAAGCCATATTTTCATCTCGCATACATCTCCGTTGTTGTCTCATACGTCTGAAACAATGGCACCTAATGTGCCTTGTGTGACCACAATGCCAACATTGTATGTATCGGCAAGAACAAGACCTCCGTCTCTCATCGCCTCCTTCTTCCCCCCCATTCCCTCCTGCGTTCTCTCTCACGCGCACGATATTCAATTGTCATTCTTCTATCGCACACACAATATTCAAATTGCCATTCTTCTATTGCCCCCACCTCCTTCTGCACACAGTTTCGATCAATCATGTCTTAGTCGGCACTTGTAGCTTCTCCACAAGAAACTTCTACGAGGAATAGGAGAGATGTGTATCACATGCACATAGAGCTCTCATGAGAGTATGAACCCCTCTACAAGAAAAACAAACAATAGACACTTTCTAAAGCTTCAAAGAAGAACTTAAGATCACAGGGCATGAAAAATGTGGACCTTTGGCTGGATGGCAGAATATATCCAAAACATCCCGTTACAAACTCCACTCGACCTTTTAAGGATATTACATCCTTAGTGAACTATGTCATAGATGTCCACCATGGCTTGTATGGCTACACTAAGCAGTTCACTGCAAGAAATGACGTTCTGCAACAAGAGAGAGATATTGTATACAACGAGAATGTCCGCTTACACCAGAAAGTTATGCAATGTGCTAAACAGGTTGAAGGTAGCAAGGAGACCATCAAGGAGCTTACACAACAACTCAAAGAAAAAAAAACAATGTTAGGTCTTTGCCAAAGAGAAAGAAAACTAAGATACATTGAGGACTTGAAAGCTAGTTTGGGAGGAATCAAGAAAAGAGTGCAAGCCATCAAGTGAGTGCATCTATCCTTCTTAAGTTTATATTCATAAACTCTCTTATCTCTTACTGCTAACATGCTTGCACAGATCTTTGCTTCGCCCTGACAAGGAAGTGGAGCGCAGCACAACCACCTCCTCGGCTCATTACCGGCTCATATTGAATCGCAAAAACATAGGTGGCCTCTTGGATGATAAGCGTTATGTGGTAAGATCGTTGCTATATAGCTTGATAGCCTTTTACATGAGAACCAACTCTTTGCATGTGACTTTCAATCAATTTTGGATGAAGCTGTATATCCAAGAAGGGATATGCTACCATTTTCAAGTATGTAGCATCATTTGTAGTGATGTTCCACTAGAAAAGAGTTTTGCATAATTTGTAGTGTTGTTCCACTAGAAAAGGGTTTTGATTCCTAACTCCTCTTACTCAAGTCTGTGCAAAGACAAGTAAAAAAGTTCCGCATCAAGCACACGCTACTTCCAAACCCTTTCTCTATTCAAAAAACAAGACGGGAAGTCAATGAGGAGGTGCTTCAAAAGCTAGCAAGTCCCTTCCACATTGAATCGACATACAGATCGCCAAAAGGAGAAGAAATTATCTATGACAATTATAACAATATTTTTTATGATATGATTGCACTGCAGCCATACATTGTCCACTTGTTCGATGTTACTCCTGAAGAGTGCAACGGCGTCCTGAAGTTTGTCATCAAGATAGATAAGTGCGAGCTTGTAAAGGAGATAAGGGTTGAGCGAGTCACAATCACACTTATGTATACAGCTCTGGATGCAAGCATTGGACCAGATGATCCTCGAAAGTTTAGTGTGCAATCTGAGCACAATGTTTAAGATAATTTATCATTATGTTTCAATTGAATGCTTTCAAATGTGCATTATAAAAAGTTCAAAATTATCCTTTCAGGTGCCCATTGAGAACTTCGATATATTGAATTGGGTTTTTCATCAAACAAACATACCAGAAATAATAAACGAACAGATAAATGGAAAGAAATTGGATGTGGAGGGCATCGGATCCTACAATGGAGGGTGGCACATGCCTGGAGACCTAAAAACCTTGAAATGCATGTACAAAGTTTACAAGGAGCAACAAGAAAAAGCCCTTGCTTGTATTACATGGGAGGGATTCACATCCTTGACAAACCATTTTGGAGAAGAGCTCCGGATAAACATTTGTGTGACCCTAACTTACGACCCATTTTGGATATCCCACTATCTAGAGTACACATACGCACAATGCATGCACTTTGTAGAGTAATAGAAAAAATAATGTTTCTCTACATTTGTTTTTCCTGGACCACTTGACCTCTCTCTGCGAAGCAAAGGGCAATATTAGCCTTAGAGACGGCCTTCTCAAAAATGGATTTGCACGGAGGACATGTTGAGATGAGCAGATGAGAAGAGATCAAAAAATGTTCGGGATGTTCCAAAGAAGCTATCCATTGGTCGGCGTGAAAGTCCGACTCTTCCTTTCAGTATCCACAACTGGACGACAAAGCAAAAGCCAAACTGCACAAGAAAGACAAGCATTACAATACAACATGTGGAAAAATCTGCACAACATTCTAGTTGACCATGCAGACAATGGTGCAGCAAGGACTATGGGACGCATGTCTAACCTCACCATCCTATCTTATTGTAGTATTAGCGAGAACCACGATTAAATTTTCAATCCATGGGATGAAGCTGACTTGACTAGTGCATAGAGGCTACAAGAGGGTGTCAATCTCTCGCAAAAAAACTAACAACTCGCATCTAACTCAAGCTACACTCAAGTGACTGAAATCACCAAAAGCCAATCGCTCATCGGCAAACAAATCACATCCGTTGTAGCATCAAATGAAATCCAAACGTAATGAAAATTCTAGGACACATTTACCTAAGCACACATGCTTATGATCTTAGACCCCACTTTAGGTGAAGTTCTAAAATCGCGATTGTTAACATCAGTGGATTTTTGACCTAGTCGTTTTCGACCCAGAATGCATCTAAATGCTTAGCAATGATGCCCCAATACCCCGCCTATGCTTAGTTTTTGATCTGAAAGTGTAAATTCCTAGTTATGATGAAATTAGGCCGCGGGTCAGCGACGCCAAAAGCTACAAAATACTATGATGTGTTTACGTCAATGCGTAGAACTCTTACCTACAGTTGCAATGCAACAAACGCGATTACAATGTGACAACTGGGGAGGGAGTAGGAAGCGCGAGAAGGAGAGGAGTGAGCACCGTTAGCTCACGCTGTGTATTTTATTATCCAAAACTTAATAATAACTTACAAAAATTGGCTTTTATACCTTAGCCAAGGTTTTTGGTGGTCAAAACTAATAATTTGGGAGTTCTCCCAAAGATGGGTAATGACAGGTTGATACAATCTGCAAGCTTGTAGCCCCGGCTCATTAATTACAGAGTTTATCCAAGAAAATAGGAGTTACACTATTCCCGATTTATCAAAATAATAAGTGTTTTACAATGAGAACTCCGAAAAATGGTATCCGTGTTAGCTTGCTACTAACATTCCCCCCTCCTCGCCTGTGTCGTCTCTTGACACAGGTTAATGGGCTGAAGTAGTCCTTGGGCTGTCGGTTGGCCGGGCAGTCTTTAAGCGCATTCAGTGCCTTTTGGTATCTAATTTTCCTTTCTTTATCTGGCACTTGCAAAAACTGCATACTTACTCTGTTCTTCAACTTCCCTGTTGAGTAGCCTACAAACCTTGATGTGAGGTTGTTGATCACTGGCGCAAATATCTTCGTTTGCCAAGTGAAGAATCCCGTGTAGAACGCTTCCTCGAACGCCAGCATATTGTGTGAAGGTAGAAACATGCATCTGGCATAGAAGCCATAGAGGACTTCTTCGGAAGGTTGGCCACTGAGATCATAGCACAAACCTTTATTACCCTTGAGGAATGAAATCCAAGGGACGCCTGCTTGCTCTTGCTCATTGAACACTTCGATGCATGTGAGCAGCATTCGGCAGATCTTATATAGCATAGCACATGACAAATCAGGTAGACTTTTAAAGAATGACATGGCGTCCTTTAGGGTTTTCACCATGTATTCTTCAGTTGGCTGGTCCCTTTTCTAGAGCAGGCAAGCTGGGGTAGTTCAGCCAAGTTGGACGCTTCTTGAGTAGTGCCTCATGTGCTATCCAGGTCCTTACTCTTGGTACAAGATAGAAAGTCGGATCTTTTTGTAGGGCGCAGGTGCTCTCATGAATAGAATCAACTATCTTGGGTTTTTTTTCAGCCATCTCAACCTCCACTTTGGGTGGTCTTTATCTGCGCCCTCGACTTACATGTCTATGTAAAGCATTTCTTTTACATGTAGTAACTCAACTTTTATCAGAGGGTAGGGTAGGGACTGTTGGTGCCATTGCGCATTGATTTGATTGGGAGTGAGTTATGTAACGTTGATGAAGTGAAGAACTCTCAACTCCCAATCCATCGCTGCCTTCCACTACTCATCTACCTCTTGTGTAATATTTTCTTTCAATGCATCTTCTTCAGCCTTTGAGAGCTGGACCATGGGCACTGTGTCTTCTTCTGTAATGGTTACCTAAAAATCTTCCTCACCACTCAACTCTACTGCGGATTGTGTTTCCATCTCAGCAAATGATACTAAGGGTATTTCTATCTGAGGCTGCTCCAAAGTGCGTGCCTCTTCTTGAGTTTCCGGATTTCCCTCTCTTAGTAGGCTGGTTGAATCTTTTGAGTTCAGCTATCTCCTCCAGCAGTTCATCTTCTCTTTGGACCTGCATCAAGGCCATGTCTTTGCTCTGAGATTGCTCTAACTTCAGCTCCAGGTCGAGGTCTTTATTTTTCTTTTCTAGTGCCTTGTAGACCTCGTCTATTCCTTTGATCGAGGTGACGGCTGCATTTTCTCGTATTTACCGCAAGAATATTGCATGATCATTGATTCTTTGTTCTGAGTACTGTAGAGAGGCATTAGCTACATCTAGCTGTACCTGGATTTTTTGAGCTGAGAGGGTGGTAGTGAGAAGTTCATTTGTACCTTCCATTAGCTGATCATCCTTGTCTTTGCACGCATCTGAGAGTTTGGTAAGCAGCTCACCCAACTCTTCCATTTGTTTTTGTTGCTTATCTCTAGCGAGCTGACGTTGTTTAGCTTCTGCTCTCAGCTCCTTCACTTGCCTTTGCAGATTGGTGATGATATTAAGTCTATTATCTAACTCCCCTTGAAGTGTGTTGATCACCATCTCTAAATCTTTTTGGCCCTTGTGCTACGGCCAAATGCTGCTGAACGAAGTCTTTCAGTCATCTCCTGCATTTGCTTAGCATATTCGCTAAGCTGCAGGATGACTTTGTCATTCGATTGCCGATCTTCATGTCATGCCAACTGAGTTGATGTTTCTGTAGCTTCTTGTGTGTCTTTTGGATGTGTCAGGACGGCTGGTTACTGTTGTTCTTGTAGCCGTGGCTGTTATTTTTTCATGGAGGTAGAGGATGGTGCCTCAGCCTTCTCTTGCTGTGCTGCATTAGAGGGTGGTTCCTCTGTCTTTTGCTCCTTTGGCTACTCAAACTGTGTGGTGTCCTCTTCTGTTTTGCAAGACTTTCTGCCTTTTTGGTCTCTGGATCCTTCTCTATTGGTTGCTCTTGATTAGAGACATCTACTTGTTGTGTTGTTTGTGCTGCTTTCTTGCTGTTCAGATTCTTGTGCAGATTTATCTGCCTTTTCATGTTTAGGCTCTTGTGTAGTTTCAGGTGCTTTCTCTTGTTCAAATTCCTCTTCTTTTGTTGGCTCATTTGTTGTGTCTTTCATTGTCGGTGATGGTGGTGGGCTCGGCAGTGGCTGATCTTGGTGTTCAGAGACAGGAGAAGAGATGCAGGGAGACACATCACCGTGGGCATGTTGTGCTTCTCCTTGTGCAGTGGTCTCCTCTGCTCTCTTTTGTTCTTCTTCCTCTTTTGCCTTCCTTGTCGCTTCTTCGGCTTCCTTTAGCTTTAAAGATTCTACTTCTTGGTACATACGTTCTAGTGCTTTAGCGGGTTCTTCAGCCTCTTTCCTGGTGTGATGCTTGGTCCTTGGTCCCTTAAGTCCACTAGGCACCCATTTTTTTGGGTCCTTTCCTTGTGCTTGTCGGTTGCGTTGGTATGCATGTTTCTCTCTTTCAAAACGGGCTTCCTTTTGCACGGGCTCTTCTTGGTGTGCTGCCACGGCTTTTCTCTTCATTTCCTTTCTTCGTGCTCTCTTTTCTTCATTATTTGAGCTTTCACTGTTGTGCCTTTCCGGCGAGCTTTCAGACGACTCTTCATCAGATTTGTAGGATCTCTTGGCTGATCTTGTAGCTCGAGGTGATGGTTGAGCTGACAGTATCTAGTGTTTTGGTCTGGGACAGGTGGTAGGTTATCGGCCATGCCGATGGCATGGTATGCAATCCTTGTCAATACCTCTAGTGCACCCAGGTAAGTAATCTTTCCTGGTAGGATCTCTTGGCTGATCTTGTAGCTCGAGGAGATGGTTGAGCTGACAGTATCCAGTGTTTTGGTCTGGGGCAGGTGGTAGGTTGTCGGCCATGCCGATGGCATGATATGCAATCCTTGTCAATACCTCTAGTGCACCCAGGTAAGTAATCTTTCCTTCTTTCTTTGTGCCTTTCAAAGTGGTCAAGACATATTGTGCGTGGTCCACCATTTTCCTAGTTGCTGACTTGAGGACTTGTGTGAAAGTGGTGGCAACCGCATGATTTGGTGTGGTATACCTTGGTGGCCTTTTAGCCAGGAAGTGGAAGTGTTGGTGGTATAACCCGGCCGGCTCTTCCACCTGCTTGTGAATTAGGTCTGCAAAGGTGGCTATGGCGGTTTCTTTGGTGAAAGTACCTGCTGTTTTCCTGTCCCTTGCCCTCATCGTCATTCCTTCTGTGGGAAGTCTGAGTGCTTCTGCCACTATTTCCTTGGTTATCACCACTTCAAATTTATTCCCCTGAGGGTCAGAAATCTGGGCAGTTCCATCTTCTTTGATTGTGGATAAAAGCTCGTAAATTTTTTGGAAATTCACACCACACGGCTCTTGTTCATAGAAATCTCTGAGTCCTAGCATGCGGTTGGCTTCTTTGGTCTTGGGCTTTGCGGCGACATCATACACTTCTTTTGGTAGGAGTTGCAACTCTACCTGATGTTCCTCCTCACTCTTGAATCTGTCGTTGAACACTGTGGTGTGATGCTCTTCGAGCTGTTCTTTTGAAAGATATGTTGTCTTGGCAGCTTTGACTGAATCTGGATCCAGTTGGTATGCTGGTAGCTCTTGCAACTTTTCTTTCGGTTGAGCTTCTTCTTGGCCCTCTCTGCTGCTTGCGTGGCTCTTGTGCAGTGAATGAAGTGTCAAAGTTAGCAAATTTGACGGATTTTACTTTGAAATGTACTTTAGTATGAAATGTTGACAATTTTGGTCCAATTTGCTTCAAATCAATTTTCGAACAAGCATAGATGCATAAAAACATGCAAGGAACAAAATTGTAAAGTCTAAACAAAATTTTGCAACCAAAGTAAATAATCACGATTATTTACAGCTGAGTATTTTTTTCAACATTTTGCAACCTTGGCATTAAAGGCTTGAAGTATATGCCAAAGACATACTCTGAGTGAAATATGGGGTTATTTGGATGCATAGGGTGGAAATGGTACTAGATTTTGGCTTTAGGTCTCTAAAACAATAGATATAATGGAAATTTGAGATTTTGAGTTCCAAATTGGTTCAAACTTAGCTAGTGGGCTTAACACATCATGTACTTTGGATGTATGGCAAAATATCAAAATTCCCTCATTTTGGCTAGAAAGTAAATAATCGTGATTATTAACATTTCTACCAAAATCAACATTTTTTGGTACAAATTGGTTCTAGGCATTGTATAGTCTCTGTGTATGAGATATGAGGTGATTTGAATCAACGAATGTGGTCCATAACCCAAAAATTGGCCTGCAAAGACTTCTTTGCGTTTTTTGGCAATTTTCCAACTTATAGGTGCTCATTTTGGATCATACTTGATTTTTGGCATGGAATAAGTATGTACACATGATAGGTGAGGTGATGATTCAATTTTCAAGCAATGATAGTGCAAAAGTAAATAATCAGGATTATTTACAGCAGTCACAATTTTTTTGCAAAACTTAAAGATTTTGACATAAACACATTTATACACCTAAAACAAGTCCTAAAGTGAATTTGGTCAAGTTTGGTCTTGCCGGCATCATTTTGTGCTTTGTCGACTCTGAAATCTCTGAATTCTGTGACTATACTGCCTGTTGAGTTGGTTAGTCAATTTTGAGGCTTTGGACTTGTCCGCAACATAGTCGTGAAGCAACTCATCCAATTCTGGCTCATTTGGAGTCAGTTTGACCCCGAATGTCGAGTTTGACGCTTTGTAGACTTTGAGCTGTTTTTTGCTTTTCGAGGGCTTTGCTTGATTGATTTCACTAAACCAATCATATACATTGTATATGAACCTCGTGCAAGCTGTCTGTGGAGTTAGATCCAAATTCTGGCATCTGCCAAAAACCTAGCTTTTCTACTGGGGACCCCTTCGATCCCTGCCAAATGGTCAACTGATGATGTAGAAAGGTTCTATTATGTTAGGGCATGCTACAATTCAAATCTCGTCCGATTTGGTCGAGCTGACAGGCCGCTATGGTCAGTTTTTGGTCGTAGGTCTTCGTGCACTGCTCGGTTTCTAGGGTTTTTTCTAGGGGTATAGACTAGCTACCGGCTGTAAAAAATGGATCATTGACGAGTAAAGCACTTATCCCTCATGTCTTGTGTGAGATGGCGTTGAAAACGGGCAACTGTAGACTCCGGAAAGACGCTCAAAAGAGGTCAAAAAGCTCTCTCTGCAAAGGCCACAAGTGGAAATGAGGTGGTTTTAGCCTACCTTGGATATCTATACCCGGACTTCTCGAACCAAATTTTCCAAGATTCCCTCGTTAGTTCTACTATGCCGTGAAATCTATGTTAGACTCAAAAATTTCCTTGATCAGATTCCTGTAGCTCATTCTGCAAGAATTTTGCAAAAGTAGGTCTGGCCGCCTAATTTAGGCTTCCTGCTTCCATTTTCTGATTTCATTGAAAATTTTTGTGCTTGTCCGCCTTGTCTTTCTGATTACCATCGTGTCTTCCTTTTTTCCATCTGAGTTTATTTGCTATTTATTATTAATTTTTGACCTGTTTATTGAAAAAATCAAAGAAAATAACAAAATGCTCTAAAATAGTAAAGTAAAAATCCAATAATTAAAAAAATCCATTGAAAAACACAGCTTCATTGTTTTTTGTTGGATTTCTCTATTTTTAAGTCTCATTATTAATAAAAATGAAAAATAACAAAAAAGGACTATATTTTGATGATTTTCTAATAGTATATACACTATTCACACTCATCGGGAAGATATTATCAGTGAAATTTTCCTTGATGATGAATTATAAGGGCATTACTAGGTAATTTTACTAAAAATCACACGTTAACATCGAACTTTTTCCTCCCTCTTCAAACGTTGCCCTTAATTACTTAGTGCCCTTCCACCCCTCCTAGATGGCGTACTCCGGGATGACGGTGTGCATGGGTTGAACAATTGTGTCTATGCATAGCAGTGGTTTGCTCTATCATGCTTTGAAGATCATTGCAATTCAAACCACTATGTTGTGCAAGAGTGAGTCTTGAGTAATTAACTCAAGGGTTTCTGATGTCGAGGCTTTCTGATACTGTCTTCCAAAGAGCAAATCTTATAGCTTGTGTGCTCTCTGTTTGATTGTACCATCAGGATGCTTTAACATGCTGATTGCTTAAGCTGTTGGTAACACTTTTGACTGTTGTTGAGATTTTTCTCGCCATTGGTAGTTTGGTTTGCGTGGTGCTGTATGGTGTGGTGGAGTCTTCTGAGACTTAACTCTCCATTGCTTGATTGGTTTTACGGTTAGCAGAGAAGATAAGTGCTCCTTTTTCTCCCAAACCCATTTCATGTTAGGTTCCTTGCTCAGAGATGATCGTCTCTATGTTTTTATCCTTGGAATCTTATTTTGTTTTGTTGGTGATGTTTTGGGCACCCAGATTTGAATCGGCTTATCCTTAAACTGTGCTTTTGGTACCCAAATTTGCATGACTCCTTGCATGCTACTTGTAGCATTTGCTTGTTGAGGGGATGGAGAAGGTTGATCACTTTGTGGTTTGGTCTGCTGATTGCTTCCTTTCCATTCCTCCTCGCTTGGCGCCTTTAGGTGATAGCTCGAGCTGATTTGTATCCCAATCTGGTACTGGTTTGTATGTCCGTATCCAAGGAATTCCAAGAATCATCATCTCATTCATGTGCTCATCTCGTAAGCATACAAACTGATGAGGACATGAACATCCATGTACTATCACATTCAAGTTGACTACTCCCAATGTTGGGGTTGGGTTCTTGTTGCATCCTTTGATTGTCGCTATTCCTGTCGTCAATGCTTGATTTGTTGCTTTCTTGTACGTGGAATAACTGATTGTATTTACTCTAGCTCATGTGTCGACCAAAGCATTGGTGCTACGATTGTTGAGTTGTACTTTGATGTGCAGGCCCATTCCGTCTAACCGGTCATCATCTGTTGATATGGCATCTTTCGGCAATTCCCATTGTCGGTCATCTATTTCCAGAGTGTTGATGGGAATCAGTATCTATTTATTCCTGAGAGCAGCTTTCCGTTTGAGTACCCGAAGCCGAGCTTCCTCTTGGGCTTCATCAATAACCTGCTGTCGTTTAATCCTCCTTTGGGTGGTTGCATGCATTCTTTCTAGCAATTCATTGGTTAGCGGAAAATTGTATTTCTTTAAACAACATCCACTAATCCAATTAGCCATTGGTTCACCATCTAGGGTGGACAATTTTACTGCTTCACTTGGAGATACATCTTCAATGATAAACGGTCCGTTTTCTTTTTCTTAAACTTGGGAATGTTTTTCTTTAGGGTATAGACTAAAACTAAGTCCCCTTTCTTGAAGATTTTTGTGATTAAGTGGGAATCAGAAAACTGTTTTTGTTTCCGCTTTTGTGCATAGATGTGAGCTACAGCAGTTAGCCTTTGCTCATCTAGCTTTTCCAAATCTTCAAGTCTTTCTGACAATTCATGTCGAGTCCACTCAAGATTCGTTGCTACCCTTAATGTTGGCAATAGAAATTCTATTGATAGTATGGCATCAAGAACATAAACAAGGTTAAAGGGTGTAGCATTTTAAGCTGTTTTGAATGAAACTCGATAAGCCCATAGAGCAGCATGGAGATTCATTTCCCAGTCTGTCCTTCTTGAACTAACCACTTTAGTCAGCACCGAGCTAAGAATTTTGTTCGTATGCTATGCTCAACTTGTCCGTTTGCTTGTGGGTGATAGAGAGCTGATTTGTTATGGATGACCATAAACACATTAAGCAAATAGGCGATTATCTCATTGAGGAAATGAGTTCCCCGATCACTGACAATTTCTATTGCTAGTCTATATCTCGTGAATACATACTAATATAAGAATGCAGAAGTGGTTCTGGCATCATTATTTTGAGTTGCTTTAGCCTCGGCCCACTTGGTCAAATAGTCCGTAGCTGCAATGATATATTGAGCCTGGGTTCTATAAGTAGGTGGCTGTATCGGCCCAACAAAATCTATACCCCATTTTGCAAAAGCTCTAGCCCCCATCATTGGTCTTAAGGGCATGCTATCTACACGTGTTGGAATTTTTGCTTGTTGACAAGCATCACACCTTCAAACATATTCTTTGGCATCTGTAAAAAGTGTTGGCCACCATATGCCTGCCATCAAGATTGCTCTTGCGGTGGTCTCCCTAGAAAAGTGACCTCCAGCTAATCCAGCATGTGCTTGTTCTATAATCGGAATATACTCGTCTTCATTTGCATAAAGACGCAAATATTGATCCTTCCCTCTCCGATACTATTGGTTCCCAATAAGAGCATAGTCTCTTGCTTCAGTTTCAATTGCTCTTTGACGATGTTTACTCATATCCTCAGGAAATGTTCGGCTTGATAAGTAAGTAAACAGATAGTTACTCCACTTGGGAACATGTGACATTTGAAACAATGTTACATGAGATATGGGTGTTTTTTTTTGACATTGAGGACAATCCTTTACAAAAGATCGAACATCACTCCTCATAGTCGGCCAAAATACTCCAAGTCTCAAGAATTGTTGCATAGTTTGGTCTTTCGCAAAGTGAAGTCCTACAATGGTAACATGTGCTTGACTTAGGTACTGTTTTTTTTCTTCAGGATTAATGCATAAGAGCAGTATTCCATCTCGATTTCTTTTGTATAGCCTACCAGCTAGTAATTGATACATAGCCAGTTGCTCAATTAATCTGATCGTAATAGGAAGTGGTATTTGTGATCCACTTGAGCTATTGTCATCAATGACACCATGTTTTCCGACCATCGAGGTATCATTTCCATAGAGAACAAATAGGCATCTGATAGATCATTGTCTACCCCTTTAGGTGATTCTCCTGAAAGAATGCTTGACAAATGATCTACTCGTTGATGTGTAGTGCCCTTTTTTACAACCACAGTGAAATCAAATTCCAGAAGAATGATGAACCATCTCACTATTCTTCCTGTACTACATGGCTTGTTGACCAAGTACAATAAAGCTTGGTGATCCACAAAGAACACAAACTTGTTGGCTAATAGGTAATGTCTATACTTTTTAACGCATAGATCATATCTAATCCTTCCCTTTCGGTGGTGGTGTAATTCTTTTCCGCCATGTTCAACTGTCGACTAGCATAAGAAATAGGAAAGTCAATTTTCTCGTCTCCTAGTTGAGCTAGTATACAACCGATAGCAAAATTGGAAGCATCTACATGTATGTGGAATATCTTATCCCAATCTGGTGCTTTCAATATTGGAGTTGAGGTGAGAGATTGCTTAAGCTTCATGAAGGATTCTTCACATGCCTCGGTCCACTCAAAGTGATTAATCAAGCTGTACATGGGTTTTGCAATTATAGAGTACATGTAGATGAATTGTCGGTAATATCCACAATTCCCCATGAAGGCTTGTACTCCCTTGACTTTTGTTAATCTAGGAAAATCAGCAATGACGTGAATTTTTTCAATATCAGTAGCTATGACATTTTTAGACACTATATGTCCAAGAATTTTTCCTTGTCTACCCATGAATGTGCACTTTTCAGGATTTAAGCAAATCCTATAAAGTCGACATTTTTCGAATACCTTTTTGAGGTGTTCAAAATGATCAACCCGGATTGATGAATGTATGCATAGATTATCCACATATACTTCTAAGAATTTCCTAAGATGTTCTTTAAAAGCATGGCTCATCAACCTTTGAAATGTGGTTGGGGCATTAGTTAACCCAAACGGCATAATCCGATAGGCAAAAATATCTGTTGCAAAAGCAATTTTATGCTGATCTTTTGGGTCAACCAAAAGTTGATTGTATCTCAAAAAGCCATCTAAGAAGCTGTAAGCTTCTTTTCCTGCAAATCGTTCTAAAACATGCTCAGTGATTGGAAGAGGGAAGTTGTATCTAATGGTAGCTACATTCACTTTTTTGAGATTAACACACTCTCGTAGTTTTCCATTCTTCTTGGGTACTACCACAATTGGAGAACCCAATCTGTGTGTTCAATTTCGTAAATGAATTCGGCTTCCTTTAGTTTTCCAATCTCTGCTTTTATCTTCCTGGTAAATGTTTCATTATATGTGTATGGCCTCTATCTACTTGGTTTTGCATCATCTCTCATGGGTATGATATGTTGACAGATTTATGGATCAACACCCTTGAGATCCTTGTAAGACCAAGCAAAGATATCTCGGTATTCTTTTAGCAAGATTAGCAAGGGCTCTTCTTCTTTCTGTGTTAGGTCATTTGCAATGTAAGCAGGTCTAGGCTCTTCTCCTGGTTCAGCCAGGTCTATCTTTTTAGTATTTTCAGGCCCTTCGTAGGACTCACCCTGTTATCATAGTTCCCTAACAGGTTGTTCGACTATGATTTTTTGATTTTGGAGAGTATACTTTTTGTAATGGGATGGAACACTCATTACATCCTTACCGTCCTCTTCTGTGGTTTCCATTTCAATCGTATATATCTCCTTTAGAGATTTTTTCAACTCTTGATATTTCTTTTTCCGCTCAACTTGTGTCATGATTGGCTTCATATCCTCTGGGTTTTCTTGAGTATCCTTCCTTGTTTTTCTCGACGTTTTAGACAGTTCTGGATTTTTGTTTGAGGGATATCTGCCAGTGATTTTGTCCTCGACACAATCATTTTCATATATCTGCATCAAGAATTGTGTTCTACTGGAGACTGATGGCATAGGTTGTGTTTTCACGTTTCTGGTGTCTCTTTTTCGTCTATACCATTTTTATCTTCTTGATTTCTGGTTGGGAAAGTCAACTTTTCCTCCCCTGCTTTCAAGAGTAGCTTAGCTCCCACATGTTCTTTTTCTGACCCCAAACCTTCTGAGGTAGCTGAGTGTTCATCTAACTCATCTATTGCATCGTAGTAGAGGTCTGAAAAGATTTTTTGAGCTTTCATCAAGTCCTTGGGTTCCTCATCTTCGTCTTCAATGTTGAGGATTGAAATCATTTGGATGGGAATTATGTCGTAGCCATCCTCATTGCAAAATTGAGTAGGCATAGATGTATTCACACATACATCCATTGTCACTAAAATTTGAGTGCACTCAAATGGCTCAAACAAATGCTCTGGAAAGAGTTCAGGTACATAGGCTTCGTCTGTGCAATCCCTTTTTAGAATACCTTCTTTTCATTTTAAGCTCCCATTTTCTAAAGGTCCACACATCCAAATAGGAGTGTCTTTGTTTAACGAGGATGGAAGCTTAGTTTCAGCCAAAGAGACTGAATCAACCTCTTGTATGGGTGTTTTCAAGACATCTCTATAAGTGTGATCTTTTAGATTTACTCTTGTTATAGATCCCACTTGCTTCAAGTACAGATAATTGTTTTCCTAATCTTGGATAAGCTATACCTATCGCATGAAAGGTCTTCCTAATATGATTTCATAATTGAGTTTTTTCCCAAATTCTACTATGGCAAAAGTGTGTTGATATTCAATTCCACAGGAATTGACTGCAATGCAACAAACGTGACTGCAATGTGACAACCAAGGAGGGAGTAGGAAGCGTGAGAAGGAGAGGAGTGAGCACCATTAGCTCATGGTATGTATTTTATTATCCAAAACTTAATAATAACTTACAAAAATTGGCTTTTATACCTTAGCCAAGGTTTTTGGTGGTCAAAACTAATAATCTGGGAGTTCTACCAAAGATGGGTAATGATAGGTTGATACAATCTGGAAGCTTGTAGCCCCAGCTCATTAATTACAGAGTTATCCGAGAAAGTAGGAGTTACACTATTCTCGATTTATCAAAAGAATAAGTGTTTTACAATGAGAACTCCGAAAAATGGTATCTGCGTTAGCTTGCTGCTAACAAGGACTCACAAAGCAAAGGTATAAAAAACCTTGGAGACAATATTCAAGTTCTACAAATTGAACTCATGGACTGATGGCGACTATACAAAATTCCAAGAAGCTGTGGAGGCCTTCCATAAGACATCCATAAGTGCATGGACAAATCAACATATTACTCACTACATGGTACTGTAATTGGTTTGATGACATGATAATCTTTTGATTTGCAAATAATTATCCTTATAATGTCTGCATGCTTTATGTGCAACACATTATCTGTAATCACATGCCTTGGTTTGCAAGGCAATATGGCAGCTTGGGTGTTTGGTCTACATAGGGTATGGAAAAAACCCACTACCAAGCTCGTACTGGTTATTTCAGTCACATTTTTCATGGAGGTGGTGTGGACAAAGAAAATAGCTTAGAGGAGCTACACCAATGGACATATCAAATACTAATGCACAGGTCACATCGCAAGGAACAAGACAAACAAAGTCAGATTGGCCATGCGGTGAGATTTGCCAAAAAACGGTGAAGAAAGGAGATATGGGAGTTATCGTCTATGGCTAGACAACATGCGGTTGGCGGCTACAAAAACAATGCGTGGGAAGGTTTTTGGACAACACCGCTGCAAGTTATGCCATAACTCTCAGCCATAGCAAGATCCAAACACCAAACTTAATGTATCTAGAAGAATTGATGTAATTTCAGCTTTTCATATTGTGAATGATGGTTGCAACAAAATTAAAAATGCGGCAAGACATTGATACTCTATCATTTCAACTTTTCATAATGTGAATGATGGTTGCAACAAAAAAATTACATTGCAAGACATTGGTACATATTCAATTTAACTTTGATGCATAAAACAAATACACTCTATTTATTTCTAGTCATCTAGAAATGATACAAAATATTATGTCCTCTTGTCCTTATTTGAAGGACCCTCTTCCTTGTGCCTTGGTCTCTTTGAATGATGTGTTTCGTCATCAAATCACGTTGATGTCGAGCAATTGGATCCCCTCAGATGCCTCAACCGACGGGGCTTCTTCTATAAGTTGAATGATTGGCTGCTTTTGTTTCGGTAGATCATGTTTTCCATATTGTGGTAACTAGTGTGGGTCTAAGATTCCACAAGCTAGACCATACGCAACATGTGACAAAAAGTAGCGACTGTGCAGGCCATACATGCCAAGCCCTCCACCAAAAATTGAAACCGCTGCTTGCTTGTCTTAGCAGTATCACCTTGTTTGCATTCCATCAAATGGCCACGCCTCCTAGATATCTTGAGAGTGTCTTCAATACAAAAAGAGGGGATTTGGCCTTGTCCTCAAAGAAGCTGGAATGGAAGCAGAGGAAGTTTGGACCGTTCAAATTCTCCAAATACACCAAGGGAAGAATTCTTTCCTAAGTCTCTTTTACCTCGTCCACGGGGACGAGGAATGAACTTATCATCATAGACTACGAGCTACAAGAAATAAAAGCCAAGTGTTGGTATATACACATGAAACTCTCATACAAGGAAGCAAAAAAATATTTACACAGTAGTATACCTTCTGATTTTCATCTTCTTCGAGTAATGCAGCATTCCATAAGTCAAGTGTATTTACAAAGGATGAGGAAGGTGTCAATGTTGTTGATGGAGCAATTCTCCCCATCTTTGTGATTCCAAGCCTTTCCTGTACCGCCCTGAACTCCGACTCCGTTGGAAGCATCACAGCACATGCGACTGCATCCTTGTATATCATTTGCTAGTGCCTCTGTTGGTTCGATAAACTCACCCACTGTTACATGAGCATCCATGACATAATACAGGGTCAATTATATTGTCATCCTCTTGTAGATTTTGAGCAACTATAGCAAGGTAGTACTCCTCTCTCTAGTCAAAGAGTTCCATGATGTCATTAAGCATTACATAATGATGATCACCGATGGGGACAATAGAGAGCACATTTGTTGGCAAATCTCCGTCTGGTAGCTGAACACCTTTTGAAACCACAAAGAACCACTTGGTGGTTGCACCAACTTGCCACCAGTGACTGAATAGTGACTGCTCTTGACCTCCTCTGCTGTGTCCCGTTGATCGTCCAGATTAACATTCAAAAAGAGTATGAATCCAACCTAGTATTCTGCAACTCGACACTTTTGATTATGTACGGGACATCTGATGTCATTTCTACGAGCCTGTAGTGGCAACTTGAGATTGTTCCTGTAGAAAATATCTTTCTTTAAATGATCAGAATTGATATCCTTCATATGAACATATCGACAACCCTCAAACTCAAATGTGCCCTGATCGTCTATTGCTCGTATGTTTGATGAAAATCTGCAAGGAAATGTGATGCAGAAGCCAAAAACTCTTGCAATGAGAAGGCAGGGTTGAAAAAAAGGCAGCTCCTCCTCTATCTCAATCTAAAAGGGATCCATTTGTGGAGAGAGTTAAGAAAACTTGGGTTGTTGGTTAGGGTAAAGGTAGGAAGGTACTGGCTAACACTAGGGAGTATAAAGGGGAGACTGATGGGCCTTCTATATATAGACTTCTCAGGAACTCGACAAGGTCATTACAGCCACCCTTATGATTGCATTAGTAACGGTGCAATGAATGCAGCACAAAGACCAAGGCAAGCTCAACCATCCCTATGGCACATGTCCTAGTTGGGTGAGTACCGTAGCTATATAAAGCACCTTGACTGCACACTCCAAAACTCACTCACATCTACACAACACATGTATGGAGGACAAGAAGAGAGGAAAGGTGAAGTTTTCCCAAAAGATGATGGTGGAAATGAAGGAGGTCGAGAAAACGCTAGCTGAGGCAAAAGCTCTTCAAAAGGAGCTGAAGAAGAGAAACAAAGGAAACCAGAAGGCAAAGGTTGGGGAAACCAGAATTGCAAAGGTCGAGGACAAGAAACCACCAATGATAAAGGAGGAATAAGAATAATTGTAATGGAAAAACAAGATAGTGCATCAATCACCTCTTAGTCTTGTGTAATGGAGTCCTTGAAGATAATGAAAATGTCTTCATATCTTGTTCCTTTGTCTCTCCCTCTTTGTTCTTTTTCTGGTTACTGATTATGAAGAAAGAACTTTTATCAAAACATGTTGCACCACAATGCAAGTGGGAGGTTTATATCACACAGCCGTTGATATGCTCATGCTCTGCAGTGACATAAAAATGTTGCGCCACAATGCGATAGGGAGCTCTCTTGACGATATGGGTGGTCCTTATCGTGTTGTGATGCGACATCCAAATATCGCACAACAACGTGATAGGGAGACGCATCCACAATATGGGTGGTCCCTATCGTGTTGTAACGCGACATACAAATGTTGCACCACAACGCGATAGGGAGGTGCATCCACGATATGGGTGGTCCCTATCGCGTTGTGGAGTGACATCCAAATATCATGCCACAAAGCAATAGGGAGTATCTCCATGATATGGGTGGTCCATATCATGTTGTTATGTGATATCCAAATGTCGTGCCACAATGCAATAGGAAGGCTGATATGACCATAAAATGGTTGGTCCCTATTGCTTTATGGAACGACACTCTTTATCGCATTGTGGCACACCATCAAGAGTGTCGTGCACAAAGCGATGAGGTCTGGCTGTGGTACACTCCCCTTCTTGCGTTGTGCCATGAGATTTTTCCTTGTCGCAACACAAAGCGAGGAGGGGGTTTAGTTGATCAAGGACCATCACATATCGTGTTGTGCGGCAACAACGACATAGTTGCAAGGTCCCAAAACAAGATGACAGGCATTCTTGTGGATGGAGAGTTCTTGCAAATCCAGAGCTTCTTCTGGAATGCATTTATGCTGAGGAGCATAGAAGTGTAAGTGCACACATGATTTATTTGAATTACATATAAAATCTAGGGAAGTTATTTGTAGGCAAGGAACCTGGCAAATTATTTGAATGTCCATGTGGAGGCATTCAGCACGACGATGATTTAGAATATGATCAATCTTATCGAGACATGTCCTCTAGGAGCCGCCGATGCATTTGCCATGCCACCGCAACGGCCACAACCTTGGCCTCCACCTTGGAGGTACAAAGCAGTGCCTCAACCAATGACAGATCAAGTGCCTGGACCTGCCTCCCCTCATGTTTTTGGCCACTCAACCTCTAGTCTTTTTGTGATACGCGATTTTACTGAGAAAGACGGGGCCACTACAGAATCTTTTCCTCAACCCCAAACCCATCACCCAACCCCCATAGCCTCTCCCGAGCCTTTACATTTTAGTCATGATAATCAAGCCCGAGAGAGCTCCCCTCAATTGTAAATGAGAGCTACTAATCAATGGATTTAATTGGACATTATAGTGTACATTATTAAACCCAATGTAAAGACAACTTCAGTCAATTTTGAAAAGATAATTGTTCTTTGACTTTTATTTGCGAGAAATTCCTTAACAATTTATTTTTGCATGAATATAGATTCCAAGCTTGTTGTCATCAGCTTTCTTTGATATTCGCACTTCAGAGCAATGTGATATACTGTATGAGCCACCTTCTTCAATCAAGAGTTACATTGCACTAGAAACAGTCGGTCATACTTTATCTCTGCACACAATGTCTTCTTCTCCTTTCTCTGAGGCACCTGTACGAAAGTTAATCGAACAGTTAGATAATACCAATATTTTCTGATGATAACCAGCAGAAAAATGTTTACATACAAAACATACTACCTTTCGCATGTTGCACTAGAAAAGAAATTTTGGAGGCAGGCTGAGGTCAACCTCGTTCTTCAAATCCTCGTGCACTTGTCGTGGTGTCAAATTGCCTCGGATGCTAAGAACAGTTAGTAGATCAGGTCCACACCATACCTCAAGCATTCTCAAAGGATTTTTCAGGTCATCAGTTAAATCTTGGTCCAAAGCTACAGATGACCATGCACTTGATGCCACCTTATGTAGTGGAAGGAAGCTATGAAATTTTGAGAAGCTATCATGCACTTACACACAATGGACTTCTTATTTACCTTGCATAAGATGCCATCAGAATCATGGACATCCTAAGATTCATCCAAAAAATCAAGGCATTTCTCTGTCTTGCAGAGTAGCATAGTTCCAGTCTTCCTAATCTATTCATCATGGAAAAAGTCAATGAACACATGCATGGACATGAATATTGAAACACGTACTAGTCGACTAGCAATATTTGGTCTTTAGCACTTTTGTATTTCCTGATGGAGCTTTAGTCTGAAACACTCAGAGGTTTTAGATGAAGGCATCCTAAGATTCATCCAAAAAATCAAGGCATTTCTCTGTCTTGCAGAGTAGCATAGTTCCAGTCTTCCTAATCTATTCATCATGGAAAAAGTCAATGAACACATGCATGGACATGAAGATTGAAACACGTACTAGTCGACTAGCAATATTTGGTCTTTAGCACTTTTGTATTTCCTGATGGAGCTTTAGTCTGAAACACTCAGAGGTTTCAGATGAAGGGACTAGCCACTCTGGACTGTCCTTTGAAGGAATTGGGAGATATTCTAGAGTGTCAAAGCCAAGCGTAGAGCAAGGAGCATTATAAAAGTGGTCAAAGAAGAAAACCCCTCTTTCAGTCAACACTCTTATGGCACTAGTTTCATAGAGTAGCTCTCCCACAGTTGCATGGAATGCATAAAAAATACCAATAATACAATCCATCGGGCTGCTTGTCTTATTTGTAAGAAGGATAAATATATGTAACTAGCAAGTTAAACACACAATACACGAGTGAAGAGTAAAATCTATTGTGGATGTAAGAAAAAATTTGGTCGGTGTTGGAAATTCTATCAGCGTTGTTTGTAGACGCAACTCTGAGTGCATATATGTGTGTTCAATGAGAACCTCTTTGACTGTTTTTCCCTTTTATAACAAGCAAAAGTTTTTCACCCTATCTTTATAAGTGTTCCCAAACTCGTTGCCTGTGCACTTTATCTTCTTGGTCTGTAGGAGAACCCAACTTCTAGCTGTAATGATGGTGGAAAGCCATCGATCGTTGTCCAAATCGAAGCTGTTGAAAATTTTAACAGACTTAATACTTGTGGATGGTTGTCTAGGTTTTTTGTTCTCCATTAGTGATTCTTCTATGGCAAGATGCACAACA
Source organism: Adiantum capillus-veneris (assembly GCF_014529385.1). Classification (NCBI taxonomy): domain Eukaryota; kingdom Viridiplantae; phylum Streptophyta; class Polypodiopsida; order Polypodiales; family Pteridaceae; genus Adiantum; species Adiantum capillus-veneris. The sequence goes on from NC_140951.1 coordinate 147,560,076, forward strand.
CATATGTGAGAGGGGGAGTGTTTGTGAACACAAACACAATACAGTCAAATGCGAGCAGGATAGTTAGTTGAGTCCAAATGAATGAGAATGAGCGAGAATATTATGAAGTCTCCCCTATCAAAAAAGTGCACACAAGTGCATTGAGTGTGAGTTATGGTACATTTGTCCTATATTCGGTCCTGACAAGAAAGATTCGAGAAAATCACAACGTATATTAGTGTTAAGGTTTTTTATGCAACTAAAAATTGTTTTTTGAAAATGCTAAAATTTGAGATTAAAACAAGGAAAATCCGAGCTAGCATTACGATAGCCCTCCATCTGTTGAGATTAAAACAAGGAAAATCCGAGCTAGCATTACGATAGCCCTCCATCTGTTGGTCGCGTTGCATTCTCTCTCTAGCGCTAAAAGGACCAAATTTGAGTCCAAACTTTCCCTAATGAAAACAGATGCTCGCATATGCATAAAACATCTCCACAATCTTCTATCTGCAAGCATAAACTGGGACAAATAGCTCAACTGAGCATAAAGCGCATAACCATATATGCAAGTAGAGAGCAAACTAGCTCAAAACGCATCCCACAAGAGAAGCTTCCTACAAAAATCTGCTGAAACGTGTGACTATCTATCTGTGTCAAAGTGAGAGTGAACACTCGATCACTGTCACAGTGGAAATATATCGACCATTGTACAAGATGGCATAACACTGCAAAATTGTATGGCGAGAAGATGGGGAAAAACGAGCAGAATTTCCTTTGCAAAATGAGTCCAAATTCAATGCAAACCGCAAGCCAAAAAACTGCAGATAACTACTAGAGTGGGAGTAAACTCGACCGCTAAACCATCAAAGAGTAAATTGCGAATACATGCAAAACATGGCAAGAATCAAGGTAAAATTCGACAGAGTTTTTCTTGAAAATCGATCAAAAATTCAAAAATTTCATCATATACGCATCAAAATAGACACTCAAATTCTCAATAGCAAATTCCACAAATGGCATACATAGCACTACCAAAACCCTGTCAAAATAGATCACTCTTGACTGAGTGGCTCTATGGACATATACATGTCCAAAAACACCTGTAAACCTGCAAACCTGCTACCTGCTACCTGCAAGTTGTAGCTAGCTCAAATTATATCCACATAATGCATACATAGCATGAAATTGCATCAAACCATGCAAAAAATCTCTCTAGAATGCTACGCACAATCATACATGAGCACTATATGTGCCACATCCATGTCTAGCGATAGATAGTTTTTCCATTTGGTTTCCAATGTTTGATCGGCTTTTAATCCAGCCTGGAAAGCTTCCAAGGCTGCATTGATTGGTTCATAAATTTTATCGACCAATAACGATTCGACTGATTTTGGTTCAGGTTCTTTAAATTCTGATGAGTCAACATCTTTTCCTCTACCTCCTTCTGTATCTTTCCTTCAATCTCTTTTTGTAGTTTTTGTCTCTTGAGTTTGTATCGTTTGTGTCTTTCTTTTTTGGAGTTTTTGGAAGAATTATTGGATCTGCTAGATCCACTTGTAGTTTTTGGTTTATTCTCCTTGACTTGTGCCCTCATAACTACTCAGATTGGAATTGTAGGATTCCCTTCTGGTGAACTACTTGGTACGACTTGAATTGTAGGTTCCCCTTATGATGAACTACTTGGTACGACTTGAACTACATTAGTGGCGGTCTTCCCTTTGTTTGTTGGATTCCTAGGGTAGTCTTCAGGAAAGTGTCCTCCTTTGCATCCACAAGCTCCACAATATGCCTCTATAGGTCTTGCGTACTTATCTGGTTTGGGAAAATAATTTTTGCAATGGTCATCTGCTCCTTAATTATGGCATTTTTGATTTTTGGTTTGGACATTGGTTTGATCATAGGTGGTCTAGCTTCAATGAAGTAGATCGGTGCGGTATCTGTAGGTGCTTGATACATTGGTTATATAGGGGTAGGTGTCGTTTTATTATACTACTATTCTTCTACCCCAATTGTTACTGAACTCGTTTCAAGGTATGGAGTAACATGTACTAGAGCTTGTTCATCCACTTTTCCCTCAGGCAACATATACTTGATTGGTATAGGATTATTCCCTGAGAGTGCTGGCTGTTGGCCTAATACTAGTTGTGGACTCTCCATATTCATAGGCAATCTTTGCATTGGTGCCACATCTGCGGGTGTTTATACACGGGTTGTCCTTGTGGCCTCATTGGCACCTACTAGAAATTTCCATCATATTTGGGCTTGTAGTAGCACTCATTTGTCTCATGATTTGTCCATTTTCCTTCAATGGCACACCATTTCAATTGTCTTTTTTGTCCCATAGGTTGTCCCTGATTTGGTCCTTGTCCTAGGCCTCTCATAGGCATCCTTTGCATGTTGGTCATCATATTGTTCAAGTGTTTAAGCATGTCCTTTATAGAATTGTCAAGAGCTACAACAATTGGTCCTACTTGTGTTGGCACAATGGATGTAGTTCTCTCACTCTGTGTATCTTTAGCACTGCTCTCCTCATTGAAGATCTCACAATTATCACTCGAGGCAATTGCATCCATGCTTCCCATGTCATGTGTTTCTCGCTATACAAAATAGCATGCAAATATTTGTTTAATAGCCCCTCTAAAAACAATGAGACAGGTCTTTTCTTGATTGGAATCTCCAACTCCAGACATCTGTCTATATATTGTCTCATCCGACTCATTCTATCACTGGCACTTTCTCCTTGTTTTGTTTGAAACTATAGATTTGAGCTATTGTATTATGCTTTATTCCCATTTTCAAACAAACGGAGAAAAATATCATTGCCAAAGTTGGTAAATCAATTATCGGCCTAGGATGTATGGTCTAGAACCAAGTTAAAGCTCTGCCCTCTAAGGTCATTCCAACCTCAAACTTTTTATGGAAATTGCTTATACGCTCAGCTCTCAAAACCTGCTTGAGGCTCGCTAAATGGTCATATGGATCCCTTGACCCGTTGTATTTTTTTACCCATTTTTAGAAGTTTGCTGGTACGACTTTACGGTTATGCTAAGCACCCCCCCCCTCTCTCTCTCTTCTAGTAGCTGGTGTTTTCTCCCATTAAACCTTCAAACCATTTTTTTGGTAGATGTGACTCATGTACCTCTCCTTGTCCTAGTGTCACCCATTCTTTCCCTATTGTAGGTGGTTTCTGCATTTCTACCCTTAGTTCATCATTGAGGTGGCTGCCCCTGGTTGTGCTTCCTCTTTTATTGAACATGCTACATAGGCTTTATCATTTGGGCCTACATTCTATTTAGTTTCATGTATTATTCCTGTAATCACTTCTCAAATTGAATGTCCATGGTATTTAGACTGCTCAATCTCCTTAAGAGTCATCATAACAAAATCGTTGTTATAACAATCCCTAAAGAGATGGACCGGTAGTTCTGTTAAGCCCTTCTCCTTGATTTTGAAAATATACACTATCTTCAAGGGTGTAAATTGTCCTGGTTTGGCATGGGTAGTTTAGATCAGGTCTGTGACATTGTTGGCTTCCCAACATTAGACTCCAAGCCTAGGATTGTCTGTGGGTATACGTTTCAAAGGTTTGGTATCTTTAAAGTTATATTCTTCTAATTCGAGCACATGAGGTCCTTCTTGTATACGTTTCAAAGGTTTGGTATCTTTAAATTCATATTCTTCTAATTTGAGCACAGGAGGTCCTTATTTCACAACCTTATTAGGAATTAGGGTATCAACCTCCGATTCCCATTTTTCTACTGAATCAAAATCCTATCTCTTGAGGTATTGCACCCCATTTTGGTCCATATAGAAGTTGTCTTATTTGTTTGCCCTAACCTCTAATTGAACAAATACTTCAAACCTTGAAAGTTGTCCTTGGTTTGAGACACAGTGTTTCCACTCCTTCTCTCGCCCTTTTTTGCAAAGTCGTAATTCCCTGCACACCAGCACTTCAAACCATATGTAATTCCACAATTGTCAATCTAAAGTCGCAAAATATTTATAAATCCCTTTTCCATGCAGTGGATACACCCAATATGCCCCAGATATGAAATTTTTCTTTGGCTATCTTAGGCATGCCTAAGATGTCTGCACCTATTGGTGGAGGTAATTTGTAACATTTAATGGTCTAAAAACTTATGTGTGGCGGAAATTAGCATGAACACAGTGGGCATTTCATTAGAATAGATTCCTAATGAGAATTACAAGAGTGCTTGGGTGGAGAGAGCAACAAAAATCATAACACCTAGTTAAATAGCATCAACAATACTTTCAAAAGAGAGAGAAATTAAGTTATTGACAACAGTTGAGGACCGGATTTGCATGGAGCCGGTCCCCCCTCGGTCCCCCCTCCAAAAGGCTTTGTATTATGGTTTCTCCCATCAAGAGAGACATTATACAATACAATTCTTTGTGTTCCTTCAAGACTAGCTAGTGCAATGAAGATGAAAGCTTCATGCACTAAGCAAAACACTTAGCAAACACAAATTTAATTATCCCCATTCTCAGACCCAAGACCTCACACACCTTCGAAGATGGTGAGAGCTAGCAGGGTATGAGAGTAGATTGAGAGGAAGAAGGAGTATCTCACGAGAAAGATGTACATCTCCTCACATAATCACTCATATTAGCATAGCTTAGATTAGTAATTAGCATGGTAGAGGAGATGAGCATGCATTGAAGCTTGGGTCTTGGTTGGATTTGCATCCACATGCCAAGAGTGTGTCGATGTAGGCTTCTATCTCACAAGCTTGGAGTAGGTGATGAGCTCTCCATTAAAGCTTGGGAAGAGATAGTCTTCTCTTTCTTCACACATGAGATTGTGTGAGTGTGTGTGTGATAATGCCTTGCAAAAATCAGCTCCCTCTCTCTCTTGGGCGAGCCCTCTTCCTATTTGCTCTTGCTTTTCCCCCATTGGACCTCCCCAAGTCAAGCCAATGGCTATTAAGCAGCATAAGTGATAGCCTTCTGACATGTGTCCCCCTTTCCCCTTTTGTGAGAGCTTAATCAATTAAACGTAATTGATTTAAATGAATTAAATCCCCATTGGACTTTTCCCCATTCTGACCAATAGGAATTAAGTAGCCCATTGGGCCGCTCAATTCCTATTGGACCCCTTCACGGGCTGTCCAATAATCATCCAGGAGACTTAATTTTCATTGGTTCTTTTTATTAAGTGTTTTAAAATTAATTAGGCTAAATTTACTCTAGCCTAATTCTCATTGGTCCACTTCAAGGGTCATCCAATAGAAATTGAGCACACTTTGGGAGCAACTAGCTTAGGCATCTGACATGTGTCCTTCATTCCCTTTGTGTAAAGGGGGCTTGTGTGTGTGTGTGTGGCTTTCTCTCTCATCCCCTACTTGCTAGGCTCGCCCCCTCCTATGTAGGGATATGCAAGACTTTTTTGGTCACACACAAAGCATCCAATTCCTTAAGGTTTACCTTTGGGCATAACCTTTGAATTTTGGAACCTTAGCATTTTGGAAATCTTAATGGGCTGAACCTTAGGGTCTTTTTAGCCCATTGTTTCACATGGCTCTTTTGCATATGGCCCCCCTTTGGATCCCTATTTTCCCTCCTTTGGATCCCTACTATGGCCGGTCTGCTAGCTTAACCAATATTCTAGCTTTTTCTCCCTTAGCACTTCCCCATATTAAATGATAAGTTTAACATGAGAAAATGTGCGCTCCTTGCCGCACTGTCGAAGCAAGGGCCTTGCCTAACACTGTGTGCGAGCCATAGACGGCTCCAAGCACACAACTAGCTTAGCTAGTAAGCTCAAAAGAGGGCAATGGTGTGTCACTCACCGCTCTATGCTCCTGCCGTGGAGGATTCCTCGCCGCGAAGAAGAAGGAGGCGCCGCTTCGCCGCGCTCAACCGCTTCGCCGCCGCCGTGCCATCGTCGCAATGCTCGATCGCACACACACACACACACACTCTCTCTCTCTCTCACACACACACACACACACACACACACACACACATACAAACACACACACAAGGAGGTGAAGAAGATGGAGATGGAGATGGAGCAAGAGCACTCTTCTATTGCACAAATGAGAGAATAAGTGAATTTTAGGTTTAGTTGGCTTTTATATGAGCTCACCCCATTCACACTTGGGTGCCCATGCTTAGCCAACTAATCCCTTGAATGTCCCAGTTAGAGTGCGCCTCTCATCGGCAATCACTCTTACCCTTTTCCTATTGGTCCGACAAGCCCGGTACCTGACTCTACCAAATACATAATACACGTCCGTCGTAGGTGATGGGGTGTCCGTGAGCCGTGAGGGTAAATGTGCGCTCCTTGCTGCACTGTCGAAGCAAGGGCCTTGCCTAACACTGTCGAAGCAAGGGCCTTGCCTAACACTGTGTGCGAGCCATAGACGGCTCCAAGCACACAACTAGCTTAGCTAGTAAGCTCAAAAGAGGGCAATGGTGTGTCACTCACCTCTCTATGCTCCTGCCGTGGAGGATTCCTCGCCGCAAAGAAGAAGGAGCCGCCGCTTCGCCGCCGCCGTGCCGTCATCGCAATGCTCGATCGCACACACACACACACTCTCTCTCTCTCTCTCTCTCTCTCTCTCTCTCTCTCTCTCTCTCTCTCTCACTCTCACTCTCACATACACACACACACAAGGAGGTGAAGAAGATGGAGATGGAGATGGAGCAAGAGCACTCTTCTATTGCACAAATGAGAGAATAAGTGAATTTTAGGTTTAGTTGGCTTTTATATGAGCTCACCCCATTCACACTTGGGCGCCCATGCTTAGCCAACTAATCCCTTGAATGTCCCAGTTAGAGTGCGCCTCTCATCGGCGATCACTCTTACCCTTTTCCTATTGGTCCGACAAGCCCGATACGTGACTCTACCAAATACATAATACACGTCCATCGTAGGTGATGGGGTGTCCGTGCGCCATGAGGGTTAACATGCCCCCCTTCCTGATGTAGATTCCGTCCTCGGAAGCTATTGAGTTGAAGCTCGTTCGTCGAGGTGGAAGAGCATTTGAGATGAATGTCCTTAGCCTTCTTCAGTCACTGCAAAATCAAACAACATTGGCACAGTAATTGCATTCTCATAAGTGATTAAAAAGCATATGCAGTTTTAGGTAGACAAATTGATTGGTAAAAGAATTTCAAACAATTTGTCAGCAATGAACATTAAATTGCAATGTAATCAAATGCATAAACATATGTAAAGGTAAAAAATTAAACAAGTCTGGGGTCGCTAATTTGACGGTCGAAAGGCACTAGAGATCGAATATTAATACCATGGGTAAGCTTCTTAATTTTCTGTGGTCAATTAAGTTGTTTAATCGCGAGAGCCAAGTATTCATGTTCGAGGGCTGACTAGAGGCTATATCTAGAAGACCTTGTAGTTAAGCTACTATAAAAGGAATTTCTTATGAAATCATCGCCTGACTGATTACTTTTTCTTTGACCCCCCAAAGTCTTTTCACAATGATTCAATTTGATGTGTGTGCTTATTTTGTATGCCTTGAGTTTTTTGCTTTTCAAGGAAAAGCACCCACACTGGGAACCTCTAGGGCTCTAGTACCATAGGCAATACATGTGAGTGAAGTACCAAATCAAGCTGAGATTTCTCTTCCAGCTTAAGATTTTACAGTGTGGCACTTTGATTTTTTGTTTGTTCATTTTCAGCATTTTAATTTTGTAACTTTGGGGGGTCATATAACACTGATACACCTCCCCAGGCTCATCACACTAGTAAACACCCTTTATAATACTTAAGCGAAAGGTCAATAGGGTCAAGCCCACTAGAAAGCCCTAGTACATTTCACACAATGCTGCCTAAATCAGATTAAGAACCTAAGTAACCATTGATTATTAGGAAGGCATTCCCCATGGTATTAAGAGAAGATCTATAACACCTAACTTGGTCAAACTAGCTTAGTCGGACTGCTTGATTTTTAAACCTAGACAAGGGATTATGACAAAAAAGACATTGAATTAAATGTTTGATACTAAGCAAATGTGCTGGATATTATGCTACCAATCACAATCAAAGCAGACAATCATAGATGCAAAAAAGATAAGGGACAACGCTAATGGACAAGAAACACCTGTTTGTGTCGATGGTCGCGCTTGATTTGAAGAGTGAGTCGAGATAAAGATTCCATGAAGGTCCAAATCCTATCAATAGCAACACGCTCCTGTACACACTAGGAAACAAAAGGAATACCTCCAAGAGGCACATTAGTGGGAAAAGGTACCAACACTTATTGAACACAACAAAAAACATAAGGAACTCTAACCTAATTATTTGCACTCCCCCTAGAGAGTCAAGGGAATAGGATATTGTAGAGGTTGGGGGGAAACCCTAAGGCTAAACCCCTATCCTCGTCGTCGAGATAAACAAAGTCATCATCCATGAGACCATATGTGCCATCCGTGTAGTCCTGTAAATTTTCTTCTTCATCATAGGTGCCCATGTTTACTAAGAAGGTCACTAGACGCCTATAGTCATCTTGGTCAAAAGGGTAGGCTTGTGTAATGGGAGAAACGCTCTCTACTAAGTATCGATTAGACGTGGTCAAGAGACGTATCAGCCATTCTAACTCCTCAAAATTCCTCTCACATGCTAGCGTACCTATCAAATCCCATTCACATGCAAGCACTGGAAAGACCATGTGAAATATTTGTGAAAAGTAACGAGGGTACCTCTCACGCAAGGCAGGAGTGGACGACTCTAGCATACTAGCCATATCTGTACACGCAAATAGATGATGGTTAGAGTGCAAATATTACAAGGGTCGTGTTCTTGTGCATAATTTGTTTTTATGATTTGTGTTATGGCTTTTGCTCTTTTACTTTTTTATCTTGTTTTTGTGAGTATAAGCCTTTATATATACATTCCCTAAGATTGGAGATTAAGAGGTCAAGGAGAAAGGTTGAGAGGGAAGCAAGTGAATAATGGATGTCCACAAACACTCCCCCCTTCCTTGGATAGATCATATCGTTTGAAATGATTTCGTCACCCTTTGAAACCACTTGTTCCAAGTTGTTATAGGTGAAGATTTTTGCCAGTAGTTTTCTATTACCTTAGGTGCCTTGTCGAGTTGCAAGGGTGGTAAGGTACTCTCCCAGGATCGAACTTGAAGTGGTTCATCAGGTGATTCTTGAACACTGGGAGGTGTGGATTCTTTTATAGCTTCATGGAGGTCCACTACTATAGATGGAGGTTGTGTAGAAGCTTTTACCTCTATGGATGTATTACATGAGGAGATAGAAGCTTCATGGAACTCCCTCCTTCTTGAGCTAGGTGGAATAAATTGGTTCTGCCTTGGAGCCCAAACTAGCTCTGGACTAGGTGTGTAGCATTCTGTGATCTTTCCCTTCCCACGGTCTGCCATTGGCTTTAGCGTTACACTGTTTGACTCATATGGGTTTGTTGTCGATAGGGAAGGACACATTTTACGTTTAGGTACCCAGATTTGCTCATTTCCATCATAGTAGCCTTGGGCTTCTAATAGTCGTTTTGGAATCCACGTGATTTGGTCTTGACCCTCCTAGAGCGCGCTCTTGGTTTTCCGGGGAAATTGTTTCTTGGAATGGATGGGAGGGTTGAGGTAGTTGGAAGTAAGGCCTTGGGGACCCATTGATATGTACTCTTAGGTCGTGCAGGTTGAGTACTTGCAATATTACTGCTTGCTCCAACTAGTGCTAGGTTCATGGATAGCTCGCAAAGACGAGATAACCACCTTGGCTTGTGAATGTTGGCTATCCTTCAACTTTGCTAGAGTTTGCAACGTAGATGACTTTGCTTGAATGATAGGGGTAAGAGTCGGTGGTCACGTCGTGACACTACCAGTATCCCAATCAATAGTGCATTTGGTTGCCAACATCCATGTGCGTCCCAGGTTTACGTTGCCTTCCATAGCTCCCGTGGGCATGACTAGAAACCTCTGCACCATGCTTTCATTGTCATAGACAACAGGGGTCTGAGGGACTCCAAGAATAGCAGTTTTCTTTTTATTAATGCCCTTGACTTGCATCGTACTCGGGGATAGGGTTGGTTTCCCTAATTGACACCAAACTCCATAGGACAACAAGTTGTGTTTAGCTCCCGTATCTAATAAGGCATTGTATAGTACTTTCCCATAGGGGCTATTTAGCTCAATTGGGTATCGTAGGGGTGGCTCAGATTCTAATGAGTCGTCATCTGTGTCCTCGAAAAATGCTTGCGTGATTCCCAGATTAGCCTCTCGTTGGCGTCTAAGACATTGTTGTCGTTCTCGAGCCTCAACTCTTGCTTGGATTTTTTTAAGCTCTGCTTGTTCCTTGGCAACCTTCTTTTGATGGATGGCTTGCAACTCTTCCTGGCTTAAAGGATCATAATATCTTTTGAATTTACTCCTATTAAGGAATCCAATGGTTTCAACTCCATCTAGAGTCTCCACACGAATGGTACCTTGTGGGGTAATTTCACACACTCGATATGGTCCCTTACCAGCGTATTTCAATTTCTTCTTTTCATTACGTACCCCGTACATAAGAACTTTATCACCAACCTTGATGTCTTTATCCTTTAAATGGCTATCAAACCACTTCTTTCTCCTATCCTTCTCCACTAGAGCATTTCGCACAGCTAATTGCATTTCTTCATCTAGCCTTTCCAGGATATATAATCGCTCCACTAAGGGGTTACCATCCCAACCTTCTTGAGAAGCTATTCGAAGACTAGGAATGACAAACTCCCATGGCATAACTGCTTCTTGGCCATACACCATCTTAAACGGTGTGCAATTAATAGCAACTTTATACGCAGTACGATAAGCCCATAAAGCTGATGTAAGCTTTAGGTCCCAATCAGTGCGATGAGCCTCAACTGTCTTTGTCAAAATGGAGATGAGAGTTTTGTTGGTACTCTCAGCTTGGCCATTTGCTTGGGGATAATAGGGTGTAGACTTGTGGTGAGATATCATGAAGTTTGATGTGAGTTCTTTTATTACTTCATTTATAAAATGAGTTCCATTGTCACTCACAAGTTCAAAGGGGCATCCAAAACGTGTGATAATGTTCTCAAAGAGGAACTTAGCTGTTGCTTTTGCATCCCGCCTTTCGTGTTGCTTTTGCTTCAGCCCATTTGGTTACATAGTCGTTAGCCACAATGATATATCGTGATTGCGTGTTACATACAGCCGGACTAATCGGTCCTACAAAGTCTAAGCCCCACTTTTCAAATTGTTGGGTTACCTTGATGGGATGTAGAGGCATCCTATCCCTTCTTTGTGGCTTGTTGAAGCGTTGGCATTCATCACATCCCTTTGCAAAAAGTGATGCATCCTTAAATAGAGTGGGCCACCAATAGCCTGACTGTAAGATCTTTAGGTCAGTCAACTTTCCTGAAAAGTGACCACCAGCTATGCCCATGTGTGCCTCTTGTAGAATATATAAATACTCATCCTCGCGGGCACAACGTCTAAGAACATCATCTTTTCCTCTCTTATAGAGAGTTCTAGCCAGTAAGCAATAGGGTTCGCATTCCTTGATTAATTTTCGAGCTATATCTTTTCGCAGCTCTTTGGGTGGAAAACCATTAACTAAGAAGTTAACAATCTTTTCACTCCATTCAGGCATTGTCTCAACAATGAACAAAGGAGTATCAGGCAATTCATCATCAACCCCCGCAGGAGCTTCGCCATTAGGGATACGAGATAAATGATCCACCGTGACATGTTTCCTCCCAGGCCTCACAACAACGGTGAAGTCAAACTCAAGAAGAATTAACAACCATCGTGTAATTCGACCTGTGGAATACGGCTTGTTTACCAAATATAGCAATGCTTGATGATCAACATAAAGCACAAACTTGGTAGCAAGAAGGTAATAGAGAAATTTCTTTACTGCGTAAATCATAGCTAGACCTTCGCGCTTTGTAGTAGTGTAGTTCATCTCGGCATCATTTAATTGGCGACTTGCAAAGCTAATAGGGTAGTCCAATTTATGTTCTCTTGGTTGAGTTAGAACACACCCAATAGCAAAGTTTGATGCATCAATATGCACATGAAAAGGTACATTCCAATCAAGTGTTCACAGGATTGGAGCACTTGTTAGGGCCTTCTTTAATAACTCATAAGATTGATGAAATTCCTCCGTCCAGTGAAACTCGATAAGAAGCTTGTACAATGGACGCGCTATCTCGGAAAAGTTTAAAATAAACTTTCGATAATAACCAACATGGCCCATAAATCTTTGAACTCCTTTATAGTTCGTAGGTGGTGGAAAATCGGCAATGGCTTTAATCTTACTCTCATCTGTGGATATCCCGTTCTTGGACACTATATGCCCTAGAATGACTCCATGCTTAACCCAAAATTGGCATTTGAAAGGGTTCAATGAGATGCGATAAAATCTGCACCTTTCAAATATTTTTCGTAGATATAACAAATGCTTCTCCCAAGAAGAATAAACACAAAGGTCGTCTAGGAAAGCTTCAAAAAACTCCCTTAGAAATTCTTTAAACGCAATGTTTATTAATCGTTGGAATGTAGCAGGGGCATTTGTTAAGCTAAAATCCATAACACGAAATGCAAACACTCCAAACTCAGTGATAAAAGCAGTTTTAGCTTGGTCCTCTAATGCAATTGTGATTTGATTGTAACCAGAGTACCCATCTAAAAAGCTATAAGCTTCCTTGCCCGCAACTCTCTCAAGCACATGTTCTGAATATGGCAAGGGATAATGATCTCTCCTAGTAGCTGCATTAACTTTCTTGAGGTCCACACACACTCTTAGTTTCCTATTCTTTTTTGGCACAATGACTATTGGAGAAACCCATTCTGAGTGCTCAATAGGGTATATGAATCCACATTGGATAGGTTTTTCAATCTCCTCTTGTACAATTTTGGCGTACTTAGGATTCATTGGATATGGTCGTTGCTGGACGGGTTTAGTAGTGTTGATCATGGGAATTGTATGTTGCACCACAGAAGGTGGAACGCCCTTCATGTCATGATATGTCCAAGCAAAGATATCCTTGTATTCCTTGAGGAGCTCCTTAAGTACAACCTCTTCAGTTTCGGTAAGGTCTTGAGCAATAAAGACTGGTTTAGACTCCTCACCTGGTTCTGCTAATTCTATCTCTTTAACTACCGTTGGACCATCATAGATTCCACTACTTCCATTGGTAGGTATTCGTTGGGCTTTGGCATACACAACCTTTCGCTCTCCCGTGGTATAAGATTTAAAATGTTCAGGAGCCGTATGTAAGTCAGCAGGCTCTTGTCCTGATGGAGACATTTCTTTTAGTTCTGCCTCCTTTTGTTGTTGTGCTAACTCTCGGTTTTGACGTCTTCTTATAGTTCGACTCAATTTCGGCTCTGTAACCTCCAATTGAGCGAGGTCAATGGGTCGCGGGTTGCACCACATGACACTCTGGAGATGTTCACCCCAATTGTCTACTAGCTTTCGATGAGCATCACATGCCCCTGGATAGCTAAGCCATTCTGCAGTAGATCTTTCCTTGTTTATCCTAGCTCTCACATTTGCTCGATATCGTCGTCTCTTATATGACCTTTGTTTCTTGTTAAGGTTTTGATTTTGGTAAATGTTTGAACTCGACTCGCCTGATAGGTCTTCGCTTGTATCTTCTTCACTCTCATATAAATTACCATAGATGGTCGTACTAGGCCTTGAGTGTTCTGTTTCTATACTTGGTTCACTCGATGTCTCCTCAGGTTCTGAATCCATTTCTCCCTGAGATTCCGTTTCTGATGTGTATTGGCCTGAACCCTTTGAGGAATCATCAGTTTCACTCTCAGGTAGGTGTGCCTCTTTCTTATCATCGGATGTTACATGCGCTACACCTAACATGTTTACTGGTGCAATGTGTGGTATCTCTTCCCCATCTGGTGTTACCCAGGCTATTCCTCTAGCTCCCCATGTATCTATAGTTGCCACTAGGTGTACCCAATCGACATTGTCTGACTCAGCCATTCCGGGTAGGATATCCATATAAGGAGAGTTCTCCCCAATATCCGTGTCTTTGTTACACGTGTAACAATACTGTAATGGAGCTGAGTGAATTGTTGTGTCTGATCAATTATCAATGATGAATTTATTTCCTAGAGGATGCGCTCGACCACTTAAAAGATCAACTCGAATGACAGAGTCTTGGAACTGTAAGTAGACGTGGTTTTTGGACCAGTCATGCACCATTTTTGCTTCCCTCATGAATGGACGCCCTAAGATCATCTCAAATGACATAGGATGCTTGGAAAAATCCATAACAATGAAAGTCTGCCTTACCTTGTGTCCCAAGACCTTGATTCTGAGATCCTTTAGCATTCCAATAGGCGTAACAATAGATCCATCGGCCATTTTTACCACTACGCTTGTGGCTTCAAGGTGAGGTCGCCCAATAGACTCCCAACAACTCTTTGTCACCATGCTGACTCCCGCACCACTGTCAAGGACCCCCTTTATAGTTAATCCTTTAGTAGTGATTGGTAGAGTAGCATTAGATTCATCACCTTCAAAGTATTGCCCCAACTTGTTAACGGGTACTTCAATTACAGATTCATGTCCCGCTAGGTCAGATGGTGCTGCTAAATGTTCCTCATCATTCATTACCGAGTCAGGTTTGTTTATATGTGCAAACTGTGGTAATCCAGCCTGTACATCTCCATTGAGGAAGGCTCGAAGAGCTGAGACTAGCTCGGGGTCTTTATATAGTTTGGACATGATGGTGGTTCTAACTTCTGAAGACATGAAATCCATCAATTTGGCAACATTTAATGGCATCTTGTGGGACGTAGGACCCTGACAAGAGAATGGTGAAGATGGAATCTCCACTTCCTCAAGGGGGTCGGGCATTCCCTCACCAAACATTCTCTCTAGTAGGAAAGGTGTGTGTCCACTTTCAGATGTCCTACCCTCACTCTCTTCCCGAATGATACTGGGTATAGCTAACGGCCTGTAGTTCTTGTGAGGTTGAACTTGTGTGGGAAACACTGTGTCCAACATCTGGATATGTTTGGGTTCAGGTTCTAATGTTCGTTGAGTTTCTTCCACCAAACCCCTCAGTTGTTGGACTCGTTCAATTTCCACAGTTGGGTTTGGATAGGTTCCAATCTTTCTCTTGCAATCCTCATTTTTTGTCTCTCGTGGCTTATCTTGGGGGTTCGCAACTGGGTGGTTTAACTTTGAATATTGTTTTGGTGTTCGTCGTAATTCCCTCTCGTGATCCTCCTCACTGGCTTTTTCCTTTGTAGTAACAGTTTTGGTCTCCGTGGTCTCTATCGAATCTGAGTCATCCTCAGGGTCATTCATATACATGGGATCCTCTCCTGTCCCTATGTTAGTCTTTGAACTAGGTTTTGAGCTAGAAGCATTAAGGGATTTATTTCTTCGTGTTTTCTTCTTTCTCGCTCGGCCAATGGATGCAGCATCTCTCTCTTCGAGGATGTAATTTTGATTTTGGAGCATTGACCGTGTGAGTGCATTCACTGGTGCTATGTTTATAGTTGGTGGTGTCCCATCAACAATCTCTATTATGTTCAATGGTGTGATTTTCGGTGCGTTTGAATTGTTAGGACACTGTGCGATCAAATGATCTATGCCACAACGATTACAAGTGAGTATTGGCATTTCCAATGCACTCCCTTGACTTGTTTGCATTAGTGCGGCATTCTTTTGCATTCTAATGGGGCACTCAGCTACTCGATGTGGTCCACCACATTCGTAGCACTGAAGAGGTGGTCTCCTGGAAAAACTATTAATGTTTTGGCCTCTTGCTGCTAGCGCAGTAGCTTGATATACTGGTTTGATTTGTCCCCAATGGTCTTCCATATAGTACATGGGACACTCCTCAAGCATGTCGACTCCATAGGTGATACTAGAGTCTATGTCCTCTTCGCAATCTACATAAGTACTAGATGACTCGCAACCTATTTGGTTCATAGGTGTAACTCTTGGATGAGGGGGTTGCGGTCCTAGCATTGGAGGTGGCAACGGTGTGGTTTGGACCACATTTTGGGTTCTAGGGACCATGTGCTGTAATGGCAACTGTTGCTCCATGGGTGGGGTAGGCATCAATGCAGGAACTCGAGGTGAGTCTGCCCAAGCTATAGGCGGTCTATTTTCCATGATGCGTTTAAGCATTAGGCAATCCTTCACTTGATGGCCATACCTACCACACGCGTTACAAGTCCCGTTAAACTTTACTCTGCAAGTAGGGCATTCACTCGTAGTATGTGGGCCCAAGCAAATTGAGCACCATTGTTGCTCCCTTATTGGATACATATGAGTGTTTTGTGGAGCACGATTACCCCTAAGGCTTTCTTGGATGGCCTTGGTGAGATCTGCGAAAGTCATCTCAGATATCGTTTGCTCTTTCACGATTGGCTTTTTCTTCATTACCTCATGCCCTGACGCTTGCGAGCTACTAGACTTCGGCTCGACGGACACTCTTTCTCCTGCAATCATTAAATTATCCTCCAATTGGATTGCATTCATGGTGACTGCTTCCCAAGTAGTGATACCTCTAATGACTAGGCCATTATAGATACTTTCATGTCGTAGTCCCCTAATGAATCTATCGAGCAATTGGTTGTTGTTGAATCGCTCGTTTGGATTGCATCGAGAATTCAAATTCTTTAGGCGACTAATGAAGTCTCTCACGGATTCATCTTCTTCTCGTTGGGCTTTCAGGAGCTGAGAGGCTACACCCCAAAGTACTCCCTCTCGTATGTATTCTTTTAAGAACAGTCTCCTAAGAGTAGAGTAGATCGTTTTCTCTTCTACTCTTAAGGTTCTATACCAATCTCCAGCCTTTCCGCTTAGGGTCAAACTCAAAGCCTTACACTTATGTAGCTCATTGTGCTCTTCCAAGGAATCGCACACATGTTCAAAGACTTCCATATGCTTTCTAGCATCTCCGTCTCCACTAAATTTCTGTGTGAGCTTAGCTACTTGAACTGCCTTGCTCCTAGGCTCTCTGTCAGGTGCACTACGCATGTTTTCCGCAATAGAGCGACCGATAGTTTGAGAAAATGCTACCAAATCTCCTATTTGAGCACGTATAATGGGTGTATGTGCTCCTGGAACCACATGTGAGATGGGATTTGGCCTTGGCCTTGGCATACGCGCAGCTCTTGGGTCCCATATTTCGTATGGTGGTGTACCAAACGGTGGTCCAAAGTTTACAGGCGTGGCCCTAGGGATAGGGGGTGCCTGATATGGCATGTTATTATTAAATGGCATGGCTCCACTTGTATAAGAGCTTGGATAATGCCATTGTGGATTGTAAGCTCTTGGAATAATCGGAGGTGTAGGAGCTACATGAGGCTGAGGTACGACAGGTGCACACGATTGATACATACATGTAGGTATAGTTGGGGGCACTGTGCTACTAGGCATCGACGCAGTGTTAACAAATGAACTCCATGGTGTACTTCTTGTCATGCTCACCACTGAGATATGCATGGTAGCCGTAGTGTCATTAAGAGAAAGATGAGCTAGATCTGGGAAGGTAAAGTTGCCACTTGTGGGCTCAGATTGTACTGAGGCTCCTGGCGAAACAACATATGGAGGATCAATGGGGCTCACTGAGGGAGTCTCCATTTGTGATAGGGTTGGTTGGTTGGCCTTTCCTGTATCCAAGAATCTCATAAGGCCTGTTGAAGGCATGTTGATCCCTGTGTTTCGTCTTTCTAACTCGACAATCCTATGGAGGACATCACAGACTTTCTGTTGTTGCTCATCTATGCTAGTAGCACCCGATGTGGATTGTAGAACATCTAACCAACCCACATGATAGGTGTGTCCTGTGTACCGATCAGTTAAAGCTTCTGCTTGTAGGTCATACTCCCAATTTTCGTTTAGGAATATCCCATCTAGGCCTGGCGTGCTGGAGGTTTCCCTCGAAGTGGAAGCATTATTGCTCCCCATTGCTTGCCCCTCCATGACTGCTACCTTGGGAGCACTCGGTTGCTCGGCTGGCATGATTGTTGTCATAGGAGCCTTTGCTTTCAGGGCTCGACTTTGTTCTAGCCTTCGTAGGTTCTCAATTTCCCTCTCCCTTGTTTCTTGCATATAGCGTTCGATCTCTTGTACTTCGGCAAGACTCCTACCATCGGGTAGTAAAACCTCAGAGGGAGATAGTCCTAAAGGATCAGGAGGTGCAGTGGATGAAACATTCACATGCACACTCTCAAGAAGCATAGGTTCTATTTTAGGCATGAATGACGAATTTACCTCCCCACTCCCTTCATTTATTTCATTAACCGCATGTTCGGAGCGAGTAGCTCTACTAAGGGTCTCTTTTAAGCGGCTAAACACGCTGGACCCGGGCCGTGGGCCCATGGCATGCATGTCTTGACTTGAACTATCAGGTTTTGGTGTGGATACCCCTCCATGACTTTGTAGTCAGAGGAAGAATCACTAGACGCGATATGAGGATCTTGGGTCGCGCTACCTTGAGTCCCGGCCGAAGGTCCAGAACCTAGGGTGGAGGAATAATGGCTGCCCGTGTAAATGGAGGCACTACCAATATGCTTGTGCTCTAACACTCATCCAGAGCGTAGGTTCATATGACTTGGATCCCCTAGAAGTGTAGTGAGTGCCCGTGAAGGCTACTCACCTAGTATTTTTGGGTGTTTTGCAACCCAAGTCTTTTATTTTTTTGATTTTTTGGTCCTTTTTTTCTGACCCAGCTATAGAATAGAACGTATGATAGCTCAAAACGAGCATCTCGGTCAGAGGGACATGCCGTGCTTTACAGCCCTCCGTTTGGTCACTTTATGCCCTCGGAATCCCTAAAACCGTCAATTTCTAGTAGGGAACTAGGCCCAAATTAGAAATTCTAAGGGTGCAAGTGGGAAGAGAAGGGAGGAGAGTGGAGGACTTGCCCCACATGCTCTCATTCCCTCTTGAGGGGGTAGGGTATATATATAAGAGTGAGTCTAGTATATATCATAAGATTGAGGACTGAGGCCTGGGCCTGGGCTCGGGATCGGGATCCCGATCTCGATCCCGATCCCGATCAAAATTTTAGTGTAGCCCCCCAGTCACTCACGCTTAAATATTTTCAATTTTTTTTTTGAGATTTTTTTTACTTTTTTTTTTTTGAGGCGACGACCGCGCGCGGTTTAGGTGACCCTTTCTTGGCCACACACACTGTCAACACCTACCTTACCTCTCTGTCAACAGCTCACAGACAGCTCACTACCTTATCTACTTACTAACAGTGCTGCTAACCACTAACTAATCTACATGCTTACTGACAGTGGGCTAACTGTCCACCTACTTCCTCTCTCACTACCTTCCTGTGCAAAGACCGTGTGCAGGCAAACCTTGACAGAAACCTGTGTACAGACTGTGTGCAAACAGAAATTGCTAACTGCCTACCTGCTTATTCATTCACTGCGAACAAGCTAACGACTACTAGTTGTGCAAAGACTGTGTGCAAACAGAAAATACAACATTATGCAGAAATCACACAACTTGCAGACAATACAGAAACTAACAACTTGCAGAAAAATAACTCATTCCTCTTCCTCTTCTTTCCTACTACAAACAACTCATAGGAGAAGCACAAAGTGCCTCTTGGGCTTAGTGCAGGGCGATTCCCCGGCAACGGCGCCAAAAATGTGCACTCCTTGCCGCACTGTCAAAGCACGGGCCTTGCCTAACACTGTGTGCGAGCCATAGACGGCTCCAAGCACACAACTAGCTTAGCTAGTAAGCTCAAAAGAGGGCAATGGTGTGTCACTCACCGCTCTATGCTCCTGCCGTGGAGGATTCCTCGCCGCGAAGAAGAAGGAGACGCCGCTTCGCCGCGCTCAATCGCTTCGCCGCCGCCGTGCCATCGTCGCAATGCTCGATCGCACACACACACACACTCTCTCTCTCTCTCTCTCTCTCTCTCATACACACACACACAAGGAGGTGAAGAAGATGGAGATGGAGATGGAGCAAGAGCACTCTTCTATTGCACAAATGAGAGAATAAGTGAATTTTAGGTTTAGTTGGCTTTTATATGAGCTCAACCCATTCACACTTGGGCGCCCATGCTTAGCCAACTAATCCCTTGAATGTCCCAGTTAGAGTGCGCCTCTCATCGGCGATCACTCTTACCCTTTTCCTATTGGTCCGACAAGCCCGATACGTGACTCTACCAAATACATAATACACGTCCGTCATAGGTGATGGGGTGTCCGTGAGCCATGAGGGTTAACAGAAAATCATTTAGGAGGATTAGATATTGATTATTATGACATTACCTCTCTCTTGAAATCATAGTCGTCCTCGACTATGGTGTAGAGAAGATAAAGCATATTCATGAGTTCTTTTCTTAGCAGGTAGAGGATCCTTATGTTACCCTACGAAATCATTCCACAATGGATGACTAGTCCATTTGGCGCTTGAGAGCCTGAGGCTGCCGCAAGCATGTTTGCACATTAGTTCTATCAATCTTCCATAGTAGAGTGACAAGATCTACTTGGTGTTTGGGAGACTTCGTCTCCGCAAACTTGATCTACGCATGCATACTACTTCATTTTTGTGCACAATAAAGAAAAAGAGAGTCTTATAAGACAAAAACTTTCTTCATTTTTAACATTTTGTACATTTGCTTACTCTTGGGAAGCATTGTAAGCATTGACAAGGTTTAGGTTATCCTTTAATTGTATGCCTTGCATCCATCTGGCATCTTCAAAAGGATAATTCTTAAACATAATAAGATATCGTCGGATAGTCTTGCCGCCTCTTAATACCTTGTCTTCATGTTGGAGAATGGACTCGGGTTGCAGCACCTCCTCTTGGTCCTCGATCTCCGGTGGGTCTTCAATAGTTGGTTCTTGAGGTGGCTCTCCTTTGTAAGGGTTTAATAGGCTCACATGGAAAGCATTGTGTATGAGCCAATGATTGGGCAACTTGAGTTGATAGGCCATCTTATTGATTGGCCTAAGAATCTGGAAGGGACCATAGTACCTTTTTGCTAGTTTAGCATAGTACTTTTGGTGGCCCGTAAGATTCTTTCCCGTCGTGTGCCTTAATCGAGCCTTGGGAAACTTTAACAAGACCCAATCGTTTTCTTTAAAGGCTTGGGCTCTTCTGTGCTTGTCAGCAGTAGCCTTTTGCCTTTGATGTGAAATAGAGATAGCATCCTTAATCTTTTGAAAATATTCTTGTAGGTCTCGGCTATACTCATGTACTTTAAGAAGCAAGGGAGTTTTTGATCTTCCCTCAATTACCTCGAAAGGTGCTTTTCCCGTGGAAGTATGTACAATGTTATTGTAAGCATACTCCACTAAGGGTAAGTACTTCTCCCATTGGGATCTTTGATCTACTTCCATTACATAGGCTTTTAGTAGATCGAGAATGGTTACGTTAGCTATTTCAATTTGGCCATCCGTTTGTGGATGATAGGCCGAAGAGAAGTTTAGCCTTGTCCCTAAATTCTCAAAGAGACCCTTCCAGAAATTATTGGTCATTCTAGGATCTCTATCCGACACTATGGACATTGGCAAGCCATGGTACTTGAAAATTTGTGAAACGAAGAGGGTTGCCATTTGATGGGCTTTGATAGTCTTTTTGATAGGTATAAAATGAGCTTGTTTACTGAACCTGTCTACTATCGTCCATATTCTCGTATTCCCATGGATAGACTAAGGCAATCCAAAGATAAAATCCATGGATATGCTCTCCCATGGTGAATTATGGATTGGCAAGGGTTGAAGCAATCCAAGTTGCTTCCCTCTATCAAATTTTGTCTTTGGGCATACCACACATTTAGAAACATACTCTTGCATGCTCACTTTCATGGTAGGCGAATAGAAATATGTTTCAATTCCCTTTAAGGTAGACTAAATCCCTCTATGCCCCACATAAGGTGGAGCATGAGATTCATACATTACTTTCTCACATAATGAGTTAGTAACACATAGTCTATTGCCATAGAGAAGATAACCATCTTGTAAAGTAAATGGTTCTTCTTTCTTCTCTAATGCAAGGGCTGAAATCACATCTCTAAAGTTGGGATCAATAGCGTACTCATCTATCATTGAAGATAGATCATTGGAGTTGCTATGGAAACCGCATTCACTCTCGGCCGTCTTGAGAGTGCATCAGCTACTTGATTATGCTTGCCACCAATGTGAGCAGTATGAAAATGAAATTGCGAAAGGAAATTTGCCCACCTCATTTGTTTGTCGGAGAGCTTGGTCTGCGTCATGAAGTACTTAAGACTTTGGTGATCCGTTCGCAGAATGAAAGGAGTCCCCAATAAATAGTGCTTCCATGAGTCTAAGGCATGTAGAACTCCAAGGAGTTCCTTTTCATATATGCCTAGAGCTTGCTCAACAGGTTCGAGCCTTCAACTCTCATAGCCTATGGCGTGCCCTTCTTGGAGAAAAACAGCTCCAAGGCAATCACCACAAGCATCACATTGGACCTCAAATGGTTTTGAGAGATCCGGTAGTTTAAGCACAGGTTGAGAGATAAGCTTTTCGAAAGCATTGTTCTCCTTAGCAGACCATGTATACCTAACGCTTTTCTTTGTTAGGTCATGTAATGGTCCCGCAATTTGTGAGAACTTTTCTATGAAGCGTCTATAGTATGCACACATACCTGTAAAGCTTCTTAGTTCATGAAGATTCCTTGGTTTAGGCCATCCTTTTATTACCTCTAACTTTGATGGATCCATTTGGATGCCATCTTGAGAGATAATGTGCCCTAAATACTGAACCTCTTGCAAGAAAAATTCACTTTTCTTTCGATTAACATAAAGTTTATTCTCTCTTAAAACTTGAAATATTACCTGGAGGTGTTGCTTGTGTTCCTCCAATGAATTAGAGTAGATGATAATATCATCAAAGAACACTCCGGTGAAGGTTCGATGAGGCCTGAACAACTTCTCCATCAAGCGGTTGAATGTGGCTGGTGCATTGGTCAAGCCAAAAGTCATGACAATGTATTTGTAAAGACCAAATGTGGTGCGAAATGCGGTCTTTACAATGTCTTGATCAACTATCCTTATTTGATGATAGCCACTTTTTAGGTCAATCCTACTGAAGTAGGTCGATCCTTGTAGCTTCAAATAGGTCTTCTACCCATGGAACGGGAAACCTATTCTTGATAGTGATCCTATTTAGTGCTCTATAGTCGACACACATACGATATGTGCCGTCTTTCTTTTGCACTAATAGCACAGGTGAGCAAAATGGAGATGCGGCTAGGCCTAACCATGCCCTTCTCAATTAACTCATGCACTTGTCGCATAATCTCCTCTTGTTGAGCTTGAGAAACTCTATAAGGAGGTTTGTTAGGCGGTGAACTTCCTGGAAGAAGTTCAATTGCATGGTCATCATTACCTCGTTTAGGAGGTAGCTCACAAGGGATGTCGTCAATAAAAACATCTTGAAACCCCTTGAGAAAATTGGATAACTCTAATTCCTTTTGGTTGCTTTTATTTTCTTTTGCTAAAGCATTAGGTTCATTTTGAGAATCTTTAACAAAAATTATGTACACGGAAATAGAGCTCTTTATTGACTTGTTGAAAGCTGGTGTATGTACAATGGGGATAGTGTTACCCATTTCCTTAGCATCTATATACATGTCTTTTTCCCTGGACTTAAAGGAGATTCTCCTTTCAGGAAATTTAACATCGGCAGCCAGGCGGTCAAACCATGGTGCCCCTAGGATTACATCCTCATGCTTGAGAGGAGAGATAAAGAAGTCCTCTTTGTCCACATAGCCTTGGACATGAAGCCTCAATTTCCCGATTAAGGGAGTGACTGAAGCTTCTTGCCCCTTGAAGGCACTGTCTGCGGGTAGGACATCTCGTAGGATTGTATGCCTAGCTTGGTGGCCAACTCTATAGATATAAAATTGTGATAGAACCAGGGTCAAAGAGAATAAAAGCATCATGCTCTCTTACCTTTCCCCAAGCATGGCATAGAGGAGATCCTTTGTGATGAGTTTGGTGAGTCTCCTCCTCTTGGATTTCAACCAAGGAAGCTCTAGGAGGATCTTGGTGGTTGTTCTTTTGGGGACAAGCGCGGTACGCATGTCCTTGTTCGCCGCACTTGAAACACCGGTTATCCTTGCAATAACGCTCAAGCTCTTCAGGAGAGAGTTTGTTCTTACCTTTGTAAACTCCCTTCTCTTTAGCTTTGTTGGAGTTGCCCTTAGGAGACTTTTGGACATTGTCCTTCCCCTTAGGCTCATTGGAACCCTTGTTTTTTGGGGGCTTATTATTTCTTTTAGCCCCCTTTTGGAAATTGATTCATGAGGCCACCATAGTATGGTGTATTACTGCCGATATGGTACGTGGCCTTTGGGAGTTGACATACTCCGCCATTTCTTCGGTTAAGCCCGCACAAAATTGTTGCTTTTGCTCTCCAAAATCCAACTTTTTGAAGACAGTGGCTTTGAGTTGTAGGTCCCAAAACTTGTCTACATATTTGTGGATGGATTCATAGGGAGAGAGCTTTAAGCTTCGCCATTCGGTGATTACTTTGTCTTTGGCATCGGTGGCCAAAAACTGCTTCATAATGGAAGCTCTTAAAGCTTTCCATGTTCGTGGATCTTCACCGTTGGCTTGTAGGCTAGACCACCATTGCCTGGAGGACTTTTGAAAGTGCATAGCTACATGGCGTAGCTTAGAGGACTCCGTGAAGCCCTCATCTCCAAACGCAGCATCGAATTGCTGGATAAAGGCCAAGACTTTGTTCGTAGCACCAAAGGTGCCATCATAGGTAAGGAAAGAGATGCTCTTCCCTCCCTCTTTGAACTTATTCAGCTTGGATGACCTCTTCCATGCGGCATAGGATTTCCTATGGCCTCTTCTTTTTGATGGTTCAATGGTTGCACCATCACTTTCTTCAGAAGGTGAAGAATTTGAAGAACGTGGAAAGGAGGGTGACCTCTTTCTCGCCTTTTTCTTGTCTTGATCTTCGTCGTCTTTACCATCACTTTCATAAGAGGAAGAGGATGAAGAAGATGGAGAAGAGGGTGTCCTCTTTCTCGCCTTTTTCTTCTCTTGCTTTTTATCATCCCTCTTTGAATTATGGCGTGGAGAAGAGTGTGATGGTCTTCTCCGCTTTGGTGGTGATGGAGAGCGTTTAGTCTGCCGTCTTCGTGGAGCCATCTCCGCCGAGGTGGCGGGAGACTCACTTCTTTCTCGTTCCTTTGGTGGAGGCTCTTGAGTTCTCCTTTGGGAAGGAGATGCATCATCAAGAAGTAAATTCTTGAGCCCTTCCCGAATCGGAGAGAGACCTCTTTTGGGAGTCTCACAAGGAGGCTTCCTAGGTGTTCTCTCATCATGGTGATGAGCTTGGAGAATCCCGTGAGCACGGAGCTGCCGTTGCACTTCTCTTTGGAGAGATGGATTGCCCATGGCTTGTTGAAGCCTAGAAACAAGATAGTTAATAAGCATCGGAGCATCATTAGTAGCTTGCTCATCAGCAAAATCAAAGTTATCAACATTAATTTTACTCTCTTTACTATTGTCAACCATTCTAACAACTTTTAGGTGTACTTTGGCACTTCAAGCCCTAGTTGCTACTCCTCTTTACCCCTTTAGAAAAAGCACTCAAGATACTGTACCCGCGGCTCGAATACCATTAATTGCAAGGAATAGAAGAGAGGGTCTTTCAACACCAAAACAGCACCGGCTCCTGTCAAGCTTCTAATAGCTTAATAGTGGTTAAGCCATATGCAAGCCCCGTAGGACTCCACTATTAAGACCATAGGTCTCGACCGTGATGCCCCGTTAACTGCACAAAGGCAAGCGCACTCCAAGGCTGAAAAATCCCTATTCTACTTACTCACAGGCAATTAATAATACCAACCATTTATAGCTAGCTTGAGGACCTCCCCTTCTTAAGCAAGAAAAGAGAAACCTTGTGCTCTGATACTACAATGTAACATTTAATGGTCTAAAAACTTATGTGTAGCGGAAATTAGCATGAACATAGTGGGCATTTCATTAGAATAGATTCCTAATGAGAATTACAAGAGTGCTTGAGTGGAGAGAGCAACAAAAAGCATAACACCTAGTTAGATAGCATCAACAATACTTTCAAAAGAGAGAGAAATTAAGTTATTGACAACAGTTGAGGACCGGATTTGCATGGAGCCGGTCCCCCCTTGGTCCCCCCTCCAAAAGGCTTTGTATTATGGTTTTTCCCATCAAGAGAGACATTGTACAATACAATTCTTTGTGTTCCTTCAAGACTAGCTAGTGCAATGAAGATGAAAGCTTCATGCACTAAGCAAAACACTTAGCAAACACAACTTTAATCATCCCCGTTCTCAGACCCAAGACCTCACACACCTTCGAAGATGGTGAGAGCTAGCAGGGTATGAGAGTAGATTGAGAGGAAGAAGGAGTATCTTACGAGAAAGATGTACATCTCCTCACATAATCACTCATATTAGCATAGCTTAGCTTAGTAATTAGCATGGTAGAGGAGATGAGCATGCATTGAAGCTTGGGTCTTGGTTGGATTTGCATCCACATGCCAAGAGTGTGTCGATGTAGGCTTCTATCTCACAAGCTTGGAGTAGGTGATGAGCTCTCCATTAAAGCTTGGGAAGAGATAGTCTTCTCTTTCTTCACACATGAGATTGTGTGAGTGTGTGTGTGATAATGCCTTGCAAAACCCAGCCCCCTCTCTCTCTTGGGTGAGCCCTCTTGCTATTTGCTCTTGCTTTTCCCCCATTGGACCTCCCCAAGTCAAGCCAATGGCTATTAAGCAGCATAAGTGATAGCCTTCTGCCATCTGTCCCCCTTTCCCATTTTGTGAGAGCTTAATCAATTAAAATCAATTGATTTAAATGAATTAAATCCCCATTGGACCTTTCCCCATTCTGACCAATAGGAATTAAGTAGCCCATTGGGCCGCTCAATTCCTACTGGACCCCTTCACGGGCTGTCCAATAATCATCCAGGAGACTTAATTTCATTGGTTCTTTTTATTAAGTGTTTTAAAATTAATTAGGCTAAATTTACTCTAGCCTAATTCTCATTGGTCCACTTCAAGGGTCATCCAATAGAAATTGAGCACACTTTGGGAGCAACTAGCTTAGGCATCTGACATGTGTCCTTCATTCCCTTTGTGTAAAGGGGGCTTGTGTGTGTGTGTGTGTGGCTTTCTCTCTCATCCCCTACTTGCTAGGCTCGCCCCCTCCTATGTAGGGATATGCAAGACTTTTTGGTCACACACAAAGCATCCAATTCCTTAAGGTTGACCTTTGGGCATAACCTTTGAATTTTGGAACCTTAGCATTTTGGAAGGCTTAATGGGCTGAACCTTAGGGTCTTTTTAGCCCATTGTTTCACATGGATCTTTTGCATATGGCCCCCCCTTTCGATCCCTATTTTCCCTCCTTTGGATCCCTACTGTGGCCGGTCTGCTAGCTTAACCAATATTCTAGCTTTTTCTCCCCTGGCACTTCCCCATATTAAATGATCAGTTTAACATGAGAAAATCATTTAGGAGAATTAGATATTGATTATTATGACATAATTTCAACTTTTATCACATGGAAGGGATAGCCACAGCTTAACAGAGATTTCCTTGGTCTCAATTTCACAAAATGACCTTCTAGGTGCGATATTTATTTTCGCTATTTTAGCATATTTTTGGCCAATGTGACTTATGTTGGTTTCTACATGTGATTTCAAGCCTATACAATGAGTTTCACAAAATTTGGACAATTTATCAGTGTTTTGTCATCCTTTTTGATCCCATAGTCATGGTTTCCAACTTTCTTGGTACTTTTACCCTTGCACAACTCCAAATTTAATGAAACTTAATTAGGAGTTGCATTATGGTCTAAACAAACCCTGTGAAGCACTTTTAACACCACTAACCATTGGAGGTCTTAAATGAAGCTAATCCTAAGGTCTTTTAATCTCCATTAGTTAGCCTTGATCTCTGAAATACCATCTCTCATTTGGACCCCTTTACCATTGGCCTCGTGTTGAGATAGATCCGTAAGCACATGTCTATATTCTAACCCTTGTTCCTGTTTATTATCCCACACTAAAAGATACATTTAATATGAGAAAATAATTTGGGTTGGTTAGATATTAGATTTTATGACATTACCTCTCTCTTGAAATCATAGTCGTCCTCGACTATGAGGTAGAATAGATAAGGGCTTAGTCATTAGTCAATTTTTCTTAGCGGTAGAGGATCCCTTTTTATCCTACAACATCATTCCAAGATGGATCACTAATCCATTTGGTGCTTAGGAGACGTAGCTGCCACAAGCATGTCTGCTCTTTAGTCCATTTCATCCTCCCAAGTAGAGTGAAAATTCCTACTTGGTGTTTGAGAGACGTCATCATCACAAACATGATTCTTAGTATGCATACTACTTAAATTTGTGCATAATAAAAAGAGAATCAGTCTTATAAGACAAAAACATTGAGCATTTAAAAGAAATATGTACATTTGCTTACCCTGATGTAGCATTGTAAGCATTGACGAGGTTCATACTATCCTTAAGCTAGATTCCTTGCATCTATCTAGCATCTTCAAAAGGATAATTTTTGAACTTAATAAGATACCATCATATAATTTTACCATGTTGTAGTACCTTGTCTTCATGTTGAAGGATATCTTCGGGTTGTAGCACCTCTTCTTGGTCTTCGATTTCGGGAGGGCCTTCAATAATTGGTTCACTTGGTGGCTCTCCTTTGTAGGGCTTAAGCATGTTCACATGAATAGCATTGTGTATGAGCCAATGGTTGGGAAACTTGACTTGATAAGCCACCTCATTGATTGGCTTCAAAATTTGAAAAGGACCATAGTATTTTTTTGCTAGTTAAGCATAATACTTTTGATGGCCCGTAGAATTTTTGCCCGTCGTTTGCCTCAATCGAGCCTTAGGAAACTCAAGTAAGACCCAATCATTTTCTTTGAATGTTAAGTCACTTCTGTGCTTGTCAGAGCAACAACTTTTTGCCTTTGTTGAGAGATGGATATAGCCTCCTTAATCTTTTGAAAAGATTCTTGCAGGTCACGGCTATACTCATAGGCAACGAAGATCTTCCCATGTACTTTAGGTAGCAAGGGACTTTTAGGTCTTTCCTCTATGATTTCAAAAGGTTCTTTTTCCATAAAAGTATGGATAGTTTTATTATACACATACTCTACAAGAGGTAAGTACTTTTCCCATTGTGAGCATTGATCTACTTCTGTAACATAGGTTTTTAGTAGATCAAGAATTGTAAGATTGGCTATCTCACTTTGACCATCTGTTTGTGGGTGAGAGGCCGAAGAGAAATTCAATTTTGTACCTAGATTTTTAAAGAGACCTTTCCAAAAATTACTAGTCCTTCTAGGATCTCTATCTGACACAGTGGATGTTGGAAATCCATGGTGTTTGAAAATCTAGGATATGAAGAGAGTTGCCATTTGATGTGCCTTAATAGTCTTCTTGACAGGAATAAAGTGTGCTTGCTTGCTAACTATTGTCCATATTCCCGTACTCCCATGGATAGACTTGGGTAATCCAAACATAAAATCCATGGATATACTCTCCCATGGTGAATTAGGGATTGGCAATGGCTGGAGCAATCCAGGTTGCTTCCCTCTATCATACTTGGTCTTTTGGCATACCACACATTTTGAAACATACTCTTGTATGTCCACTTTCATGGTAGGCCAATAAAAGTACTTCTCTACTCCTCAAAGAGTAGGTTGAATGCCTCTATGCCCCGCATAGGGAGGAGCATAGGATTCATACACGACTTTCTCATGAAGGGAGTGGGTAACACATAGCCTATTTCCATGGGGAGAAGATAACCATCTTGCAAGGTGAATGGTTCCTCTTTCTTCCCCAAAGCAAGGGCTGACATTATGTCTTCAAAGTCAGGGTCAGTAGCATACTCATCTATCATAGAAGATAGATCATTGTGAGTTTCTAAAGACACAGCATTAACTTTTGGTTGTCGTGAAAGTGCATCGGCCACTTGATTGTGCTTACCAGCAATGTGAGCAATATGAAAATTAAATTGCAAAAGAAATATTTTCCACCTCATTTGTTTGTTGGAAATCTTTGTTTGCATCATGAAGTACTTGAGACTTTGATGGTCTGTTCACAAAATGAATGGAGTCCCCAATAAATAGTGCTTCCATGTGTTTAGGGCATGTAGAACAGCTAAAAGCTCTTCCTCATAAATGGATAAGATCCGTTCATCCGTATTGAGCCTTTGGCTCTCATATGCTATGGCATGCCCTTCTTGAAGCAAGACTGCTCCAAGGCAATCACCACAAGCATCACATTGGACCTCAAATGGCTTTGAGAGATCCGGAGCATAAGGACTGGTTGGGAGGTAACCTTCTCTATGAGCTTGTCAAAAGAATTTTTCTCCTTAGCAGTCCATGAATACTTAATGTTCTTCTTTTTTAAGTCATGTAATGGTCCTGCTATTTGAGAGAATTTTTCTATGAAGCGTCTATAGTATGCACACATACCAATAAAGCTTCTTAGCTCATGTAGATTCCTTGGATTCGGCCATGCTTTTATTACCTCCAACTTTGATGGATCCATACGGGTACCATCTTGAGAGATAATATGACCTAAGTATTGAATCTCTTGAAGGAAAACTCCCTTTTCTTTTGATTGAGAAAAAGCTTGTTCTGCCTCAATGCTTGAAAAATCACTTGGAGATGTTGCTTGTATTCCTCCAAGGACTTGGAGTAGATGATGATATCATCAAAGAACACTCCATTGAATTTGCGGTAGAGTCTAAAAATTTACTCCATTAATCGATTGAATGTAGCTGGTGCATTAGTCAAGCCAAAAGGCATGACTAGATATTCATAAAGGCCAAATGTTGTACGAAACGCGGTCTTTAGGATATCTTCATTCACTATCCTTATTTGATGGTAGCCACTTTTAAGGTCAATTTTCCTAAAGTAGGTAGAGCCTTGTAGCTTATCAAACAGACCTTCTACCCGAGGTACGGGAATTTTGTTTTTGATAGTGATATGATTTAGTGCGCAATAGTCCACACATATGCGGTATGTACCATCTTTCTTTTGCACTAAAAGGATTGGAGAACAAAAGGGAGAGGAGCTAGGCCTCAACATCCCTTTATCCACTAATTCTTGTACTTGCCTTATGATCTCCTCTTGTTGAGTTTGGGAAACTCGATAAGGAGGCTTGTTAGGCGGTGATCTTCCTGATAAGAGCTCAATTCGATGGTCATCATCCACTCGTTTTGGAGGTAAGTCCATAGGGATATCATCAATGAACACATCTTGGAATTCTTTTAGAAAGACAAGTCTAACTCTTCTTGATTCCTACCATTTGCTTTTAATGAAACATTAGGACCTTTTAGGGACTCTTTGACAAAAATCATGTACACAAAAACTGAGCTCTTCATTGATTTATCAAGAGCAAGAGGATCTACAAATGGTATAGTACGACCAGACTCACTAGCATCTATATACATGCTCTTTTCCCTGTAGGTGAAGTAGATTCTCCTTTCAAGGAACTTCATGTTGGTAGCCATGCAGTTGAACTATGGTGCCCCTAGGATAGCATCCTCATGTTGGAAAGGGGAGATAAAGAAGTATTCTTTGTCGACATAGATTTGGACATGAAGCCTCAACTTTCCAATCAAGGAAGTAACGGAGGCTTGTTGTCCCTTGAAAGCAACATCGGCAGTTACAACATCTCCCATCTCAAAACTTGAATGCCCAACTTGGTGGCCAACTCCGTTGATATGAAGTTGTGAGTAGAGCCAGGATCAAACAAGATGAAGGCATCATGCTCTCTTACATTTCCCCAAGCATAGAAGAGAGGTGAACCTTTACAATGAGCATCCTATTTTAGAGCTTTGATGGTGGAAGATCTAGGAGTCTCATTGCGAGCATTTCTCTTGGGACAAGAAGGATAACCACGTCTTTGTTCCCCACACTTAGAACACTTATGGTCCTTTCAAAAAGCTTCAAGCTCTTTAGGAGAGAGTTTTTTTTTACCTTTGTAAACTCCCTTCTCCTTGGACCAATTGTTGTTGTTGTTGGAATGGCCTTGGAAAAAATTTTGAGCATTGCTTTTCCCCTTGGCATCACTTTTGTCTTTATTTTCCATGGGCTTGACATTCTGTCTAGACCCTTATTGGAAATTAATGCGCGAAGCAACCATGGTGTGGTGGATTACTTTGGCGATAGAACTAGGCCGTTGGGAGTTGACATACTCGGACATTTCTTCGGGTAATTGCACACAAAACTATTGCTTTTGCTCGGCAAAGTCTATCTATTGGAAGACAGTAGCCTTGAGATGTAAGTCCCAAAACTTGTCTAATATATTTGTGGATAGACTCATGAGAGAGAAGCTTCAAACCGCACCATTTGGTGAGCACTTTGTCCTTTGCATAGCTTGCAAGGAATTGCTTCATAATGGAAAATCGTAGAATTTTCCATGTCTTTGGGGCTTCACCGTTGCCACGAAGGCTAGCCCACCATTGACAAGCCAATTTTTGGAAGTGCATAGCTACATGGCGTAGCTTGGAGGACTTTGTGAAGCCCTCATCTTCAAAGGCCGCATCAAATTTTTGGATGAAGTCTAATACTTTGTCGGTAGCACCAAAGGTACCATCATAGGTGAGAAAAGAGATATTCTCTCCTCCCTCTTTGAACTTCTTGAGCTTTTGGGACCGTCGCCATGCATGGTAAGAGTTGTGATGTCCTTCCCTCTTGTATTCTTTGGGAGAATAGCCATAGCTTTTGTCAGACGAGGAGGAAGGTGAAGAAGAAGGAGAAGAGGGTGACCTCTTTGCCCTTTTCTTCCTTTGTTTCCTCTCTTCCCTTTTGGAGTGACAAGGATAAGGACTATGGGTTAACCATTTCCTCTTGGGAGGAGTTGGAGATTGTTTAGTCCGCCGTCTTCGTGGAGCTACATCTTCAGAGGAACTTAGGGATTCATTACTTTTGCGTTATTTGGATTCCTCCTCTCCTCTAGGAGAGAGTCTTATTTTGGGGGTCTCATCAAGAGGCCTCCTAATCTCTCTCTCCTCTTGGAGAGAAAGGGTAATCCCATAAGCACGAAGTTGTTGAGTAGCTTCGGCTTGCAAAGCAGGGTTTCCCATAGCTTGTTGCAACCTAGTAACAAGATAATTAACAAACATGGGGACATCATCATCAGCACCTTCATGTGCAAAATCAAAATTATCAATGTTCATTCTATTTTCTTGGATATTGTTAACCATGTTAACAAAATTTGTATGTTTACTTAGTGTATGCTTTGGCAAGTCAAAACCTTAGTTGCTATTCCTCTTAACCTTTGAAAATAGGCACTTAAGTATCTACACCCATGGCTCCAAGTGGTCAATTATAGAGAGAAATGGAGTGGGTCTAACATAGAAAAGTTGCCAAGGGATAGCTCCTTTTGGACTTCTTATGGCTCAATAATGGTAAAGCTGTAGGCAAAGTCTAAAAAGACTCCATTATTAAGACCAAAGCTCCCAAGGTGTGCACCATATCCCACATAGTGGGCTCAACCAAACTGATAATAGATCCCAGTCCTACTTACCCTATTATAATTAACAAAATCAACCATTAATAGGCTACTTAAGGACCTCTCTTCTTAAGCAAGAAAAGAGAAACCAAATGCTCTGATACCAATGTAAATGAAATGGCCTTTGAAATTTGAGAGTAGAGGAATTAGGAAATTAGATAAAGCACTTTTGCTAGATTTCTTGTGAGCATAGCAAGTGAACTTAATTGATGGTAGCAACATAAACATGGTACTTAGTTAACTTGGCATGAACAATACTTTTGCAAGAGAGAGAGTTTAGAGAACATGATAACAGTTGAGGACCGGATTCATACGGAGCTGGTCTCCCCTCCAATAGGCATTTGTATTATAGTTTCTCTTGTCAAGAGAGACTTGGTACAATACAATCTTTGTGTTCCTTGTGACCTAGGTGATGCAATGAAGATGGAAAGATTCATGCATCACGAGCATAACATAAACTTTGTAGAAAGCATTAAATATCCCAAGCCTCAGCCCCAAGGCCTCAAACACCTTTGAAGGTGGAGAGAGGTAGTGGGGAATGAGTATAGGGAAGATGAAGAAGAAACATTCCATAGGAGAAAGAAATAGCCCCTCACTTATCATCACTCTTCTTGCTAGCATACATAATAGCATAGTAATGAAGGTGGAGAAGATGGCAAGCTTAAGCATTGAAGCATGGCTCTTGGTTGGATTTGCATTCCATAGCCAAGAGTGTTGGTGTAGGAACTCAACTTCTCAACAATCTTGGAGAAGGAGGTGGAGTTCCACTAATTTCACCAAGTGAGAATGCTTGAAAAAATGAGTGTGTGAGAGGTGTATACCCCCCCCAGCACACCCCTTGCTTGCTTGGGGTGATTTCTACTTTTTGCTCATGCCTTAAGCTCATTGGACCCCTCTCCCCCTAGCCAATCATATGCACTATGCATTTCAAGTACTTGGCTAGTCTTTGGACAACTGTCCTCCTCCCCTTTGAGTGAGAGAGAGAGAGAGAGAGAGAGAGAGAGAGAGAGAGAGAGAGAGAGAGAGAGAGAGAGAGAGAGAGAGAGAGAGCTTGAAAATATCTAAATATTTATTGAATGGAACAAGAAGCTCATTGGACCCCTCTTTAGCCTAGCCAATAGCATTCAAGCACACCATGTGGCTAAGCATAGGGAGAGTGTGACATGTGTCCCATGTGTCGCTTGAGAAAAGGGGGTGCCCTTTGGGTGAGTGGAGGTTAAGTCAACGATTTCCCCAAGTTTGGGGCTTTTCCCCTCCTTCGTAGGGTCTCTTTTTGACACAAGCACCTTACCTTCCATGCATGGGAAGCTTCTGAAGGAGTATGAGCGGAAGTGTGACACGAGAGAGAGAGAGTGCGAGAAGAAGAGCACGATGATATGGTGAACTCGCTCTACTATAATGTGTAGAGCATAGTGAGTTCTTATTAGGTTTTTACAAAAGAATATGTGTACATACCTGGCGGCCCGCCCACTTACCTGGGCGACCACATTGAGCTTTATACCCCAACAACCTCCCACTTAAAGTCCAATGTGGTACTTTAAGTGTGAGAGAAGCTACTATACAAGCTAATATACAAGAGATGTAGAGAAGTGATGTACTACCCTACACCTAACTGCTTGCGAAAATGCGCAAAGCTCTCTGAGGGAAGTCCTTTTGTAAGTAGATCAGCAGGACTTTCTGTGGTGTGAACTTTGACAAGCTGAAGTTGCTTATCCTCAAGCATTTCCCTGATGAAATGATACTTCACATCCACATGTTTTGTCTTTGAGTGATAAACTGGATTGCGAGCCAATTGTATAGCACTTTGACTATCACAATATAACACAGGCATCTCTTCTTTGATTCCCAAATCTGTTACTAGTCGATTAAGCCAAAATGATTCTTTGCATGCCTCTGATGCTGCAACATATTCAACCTCTGTAGTAGACTAAGCAACACAATCTTGTAATCTAGAACGCCATGATACTGCTCCACCAGCCAATGTAAAGACATACCCTGACGTAGACCTTCGGTTGTCAAAGTCACCTGCATAATCTGAGTCTGTAAAACCCTTTACACTTAGCTCCTGACTCCCATAGCATATGCGCATACTCTTTGTAGCTTTCAGGTATCTCAATATTCCTTTCACTGCCTCCCAATGTTTCTTGCCTGGGTTTGACATGTATCGACTTACTACTCCCACTGCAAATGCAATGTCTGGGCGAGTAGCAATCATTGCATACATCAAACTACCCACTGCAGACTCATATGGAATCTTATCCATTTCAGCTTGTTCTTCCTCAGACACAGGACAATCTTGTTTGCTAAGTTTCACATATGGTGGCAATGGAACACTCAATGCCTTTCCCTTCTCCATATTGAAATGTTGCAAAACCTTGTTAATATACTCTGTTTGAGATAACCAAATCAACTTCTTTGATCTGTCTCTCTCAATGCGCATGCCAAGTATATGACTTGCCTCACCCATGTCTTTCATGTCAAATGATTTTGCCATCTTTGACTTCAAAGCTGAAATTTCTTCCAAGTGCTTGCCAACACCAATCAACATGTCATCCACATAAAAAAAAAGGATCAGCCAACTGCCATCCTTAGCCTTCTTTGTATATAGACAGTGATCGAACTCACTACATTTGTAGCCTTGAGAAAGCATAAACTTGTGGAACTTATGGTACCATGCCCTTGGTGATTGTTTTAAGCCATAAAGACTCTTTAACAACTGGCATAAATCTTCCTTGACTTTCTCAACAAACCCTTTTGGCTGCTGCATGTAAATTTCCACATCTAAATCACCATGCAAGAACGTTGTCTTGACATCCATTTGGTGCAACACCAAATCTAATATGGCACCCAATGCAAGAAAGCATCTCAATGTAGTCATCTTGACCATGGGAGAGAAGACTTCATCAAAGTCAATGCCTTGTTCTTGCTTAAAGCCCTTGGCAACAAGCCTTGCTTTGTACTTTGGCTGACTATCATGAGCGGTGATCTTATACCTGTAAACCCATTTACAAGGTAGAGCCTTTTTTCCCTGTGGTAATTTAACTAGCTTCCATGTCTGGTTTTTATGCAGAGCTGTCATCTCTGATTGCATGGACAATTGCCAATTCCCGGAGTCCTTCATTTGCACTGCTTCCTTGTAACATGAAGGCTCATTACAATCAGTCAACATGACATAGTTCATA
Source organism: Adiantum capillus-veneris (assembly GCF_014529385.1). NCBI lineage: Eukaryota > Viridiplantae > Streptophyta > Polypodiopsida > Polypodiales > Pteridaceae > Adiantum > Adiantum capillus-veneris. Next base: position 147,596,747 of record NC_140951.1, read on the forward strand.
GATGGAACAAACCGATCAGGAGGTCGTGTGATACGTCCAGATCTACGCAAAATAGGTGGCTCAGGCTCAGCCACAACCTGTGGTTCCAATCTATCCTGTCCTTGCTCCTCTTGAGCCCTGAAATTTTGTCTTGCACGTGCAGGTCCATCTTCTTGGAAGAAAAATCTTCTAATCTCCTCAACCCTCTCTGGTTTAGAATGATATTTGGCTTCATTAAAGTGAACATCATTGCTACGGATAACATTTCTGGATTCGGGATCCCAAAGTATGTACCCCATCTCACCAGAATTACCATAGCCTAGAAGATGCACTTTCTACTCTTTGGCTCAAGTTTGTTCCTAAACTCCTTTGGAACGTAAGTATATGCCTCACAGCCAAAGACTCTGAGATGCTTGTATGAGGGCATTTTTCCTGACCATACCATCTCTGGCACTGAATCCTTCTGCAAAACCTTGCTAGGAGATCTATTTATAAGATGAACAGCTGTTGATACAGCTTCAGCCCAAAACCCATTTGGCAGTTGTGCATTAGACAACATACTTCTGACCTTCTCTTGTATGGTCCTATTCATCCTCTCAGCAACACCATTTTGAGGAGGATTGTAAGGAGCAGTATTACGTTCACGTTTTATACCTTTTGACTCACAAAATTCCTGAAAGGCCTTTCAAACATACTCTCCACCATTGTCAGTGCGTAAGCATTTAAGCTTCTTGCCACTCTGATTCTCCACAAGTGTCACAAACGTTTTGAAAACACTAAACGCTTCATCCTTGTGCTTGAGTAAGTAAACCCATACTTTCCTCGAGTAATCATCTATAAATGTCATAAAGTAAGAAGCTCCCCCTAGAGATAGGTTAGGCATAGGTCCACACAAATCACTATGAACAAGTGCCAACTGTGTATCTCTTCTACTGCTTCTATGCTTATGTGGCTGCTGTGTTTGCTTACCATACAGACAATGTTCACAGAATTCAAAATCATTAAATGAAAAGCCAGGCAAATAACCAGAATGAGACAAGATTTCCATTCCCTTCTTGGACATATGTCCTAACCGGCTATGCCACAAAGAAACGTTCGGCTGCTCGGTTACATTGATTACATTTTTAGAGACATTTGATACATAAATTATGTAAAGTCCTCCAGACTTTACTCCATGTGCTACTGTCATAGAACCCTTGGATATCTTCCACATGTTTTGTCCAAAAGTGGTGACGTAGCCAGCATCATCAAGTAAACCTGTGCTGATCAAGCTCTTTGTAATTGCGGGAACATGTCTCACATTCTTCAGCGTGAAAGAAGAGCCATTCTGAAACTTCAATTGAACATCTCCAACACCTAAGATCTCACATGTCTGCCCATTGCCTAGCCGAACATGATCTTTAGTGGTCACATAAGAGGTAAACCACTCCTTGTTTGGAGACACATGAAGTGATGCCCCTGAGTCAATAATCCAGTCACTCAGTGCATTTCCATCAGATGCTGTAAGAAGAGATGAGTCCATTGTATTCTTCAAGAAGTAGATGTCTCCTGACACTAGACTGTCATCCTCTGCAACAGTGTTTGTCACATTTATTTCTTAAATCTTCAATGAGGACTTGTTCTTCTCACCATGGTCTTCAGCTTTCTCTTTGCCTTTTTCTGCTTTCCATTCTCTATAGTCTCTTTTCATGTGACTCTTGAGCATTCTATGTCACTCTTGCCTTTAGCACTGCGGGACTTGCTACGAGACTGATTCCTCTTTTCACCTTTGTACTTTTCTTTGGTCCTTCCCCTGACAACTAAGGCTGCTCCTTTGCCTTTGTCCATTGTCTTTCTATTGGTTTCTTCAGTAAGCAGACTTCCTTGTACACCTACTATGTTCAAACCATCTGGAGGTACAAAATTACTCAAAGCTGTGCGAAAAGTGTCCCAACTTTCCGGCAATGTGATCAACAGGAACATAGCTCTAACAGGTTCATCAAACTTGACACCTTGAGCTGACAACTGACTGTAGATGATGTTGAATTCATTCAGATGATTGGACATAGGTGTCCCTTCTTTCATCTTCAAGTCAACAAGCTTCTTAAGCCAGTATACCTGTGAAGCTGCACTCTGCACTCTGCTTCTCATAAAGATCACTCAGCTTTGTCCATGCTTCATAAGCCGACATCTCGTCTGCTACATTGAAGTAAACGCTTTCTGCCAAAGTCAGCATAATGGTAGAAAGTGCCAATTCATCCATTTCACTCCATTCATCTTCGTCCATATCTTGTGGTTTTATCCCCTTGAGCTTTATAGGTTTTATCTGCTTCTTTTGTACCAACACGTGCCAAATTTGCTTCTTCCACAATGGGAAATTGGTTCCATCCAGCTTCTTGATATTGTAAAGAGCAGTGTCCTGTGATCCAACCATAGCTACGCTTCACAGTAGTTTACTTTCTTGGGAAAAATTCGGCAGTGTTTCCCCTGTAAACTGACCTCTGAACCAATATCAACCTATCAAATGAACCAAGAAAGCTTCAGATTCTGCAGAAATTTTGGCAGAGTCTCCTTTGTAAAATGGCTCTGGTGTACTAAAAAACAGACCAAAAAACAGCTCAAAAAACATTGTCTCTCTGACACTGTAAGCTGCGGGTAAACCTGTCCTGCACCTGTACTGTCTCTCATTGTCCTGTCATTGTCCTGTAAGCATAGACTACGACAATGCCTCAACGGCAGTAAAGCAAAGATGCAATCCCAACTGTCTAACTCACAGTCAATACATCCTAACTGCCTATCTAAGGGTGCTCGAGGGATCGCTCCAAGACCTGTATCACCGAAAGGATCTCAACATTCAAGAATCCCCCAGATCAATAAAACCTCACTCGACCCTCAACAAAGGCTGCAGTAAATCTGACAATACATAGACTTCCCACAAAATCATACATCCACAAATTTCCCACTATATGCTGTAACCGCTGCGGCGGTTGTTTGCTGCGTGACTCACAACCAGCAAACCCTCAACAGACATACATCATCTCTGACAATACATCCCATGTGGAAGTACCTGCAATGTCAGGATGAAATCTGGAATATCAAGCAGCAAACACAAGCTACCTGATGAACTAGTGGATGTCGCCTACAGTTTGTGTGTAGATGTGCCCGTGTCGTATGTGACACGCCTCCAAGAACTGTGAGCCGTCCTTCGATGTGTAGACAACCACAAATCAACACTCTGGGAGTGCCGATATCCTTAGCACTTGCAGTCGTAGGCCGAAACCCCAAATTTGCAGAGTCGGATCTGTACCCGCTGAGACCACGTAGTCGAAAATGGCCTGCGCAGAGCTTTGTCGAAGCCGAACGGTGGCCGAGATGACCTCAGAATGAAATTCTGAGAACACCTAGCCCTTCGAGCTTGCCCACAAGATTTGGGGCCGTGTCTTCGCCTATCAAATCTCATTCCAATCTGAGCAGGTGACTCTGGCTACCTGCAAATGCTGCCGCGAGCCTCGATCTGAGCTCTGATACCAGTTGAAGGAGTACGAGCGGAAGTGTGATGCGAGAGAGAGTGCGAGAAGAAGAGCACGACGATATGGTGAACTCACTCTACTGTAATGTGTAGAGCATAGTGAGTTCTTATTAGGTTTTTACAAAAGAATATGTGTACATACCTGGCGGCCCACCCACTTACCTGGGCGACCACATTGGGCTTTATACCCCAACAGCTTCTCAAGCACCTTCCTCATCAAGCATGACAAGCACCTTAGTCATCAAGCATGACAAGCACCTCAAGCGCCTTAGTCATCAAGCATGACAAGCACCTCAAGCACCTTAGTCATCAAGCACGACAAGCACCTCAAGCTTAGGTCCGGTTCCCACCTCAAGCTCAGCCCTAGCTTGCCTAAGGTCAAAGGACTTTTAACACTAACCATTGGAGGTCTTTAATGAAGCTAACCCTAAGGTCTTTTAAGCTCCATTAGTTTGACTTGCTCTTTGACATACCATCTCTCATTTGGACCCCTTTACCATTGGCCCCGTGTTGAGATAGATCCGTAAGCACATGTCTATATTCTAACCCTTGTTCTCGTTTATTATCCCACATTAAATGATCAGTTTAATATGAGAAAATCATTTGGGTTGGTTAGATATTAGATTTTATGACATAATCTCTCGAAAAACCCAAGTCTAGTGTGCTCTCACCAGATCGGTCTCGGATGTGTGTCAAACATCAAAAGCTTCTTTCCTTACCGCAAGTTTATTTGGACAAATTTGTGTAGCTACAAGACTATGAATGCAACGAAACTTAATGCCTAGCATGATCAAAGTATCCTTAACACTCTCGTGTGCTCAAATGTTGTTTTTGATTCTCAAACAAAATCACGCATAAGATAAATAACCTATTTTAGTTCAGTCGGTCTCGGTGTCCGAAGCACTCCATGGCTTCCTCTAGACGTGCTTTATCTATTGCTAAGGTCAACACCCAATTTTGGTGCGTGTATTGTGTATAGGGAGCAAAAACAACTTGTAGATGGGCATGACTTAAAACACATTTTCATCAGATTAAACTTACATCAAATGGAAGAGCTTTCACCTACGAATGCGTTGGTATGCTTGGAGTAGAAATGAAACACCGTACAAGAGAGAAACAAAGGGTTGAAGAAAACAGTAAGCTCACAATAAGCTTCTGCAATGTATGCTCATTTTCATCATCTGAAAACTTAGGTCAATAGTTACAAAAATTGGATTTTATACCTTAGCCAAGGTTTAAGAATGGATTCCTAGCTAATTCGTCTCAATGAGAAGGCTTAAGAACTGCATAAAGTTACAATTGTGGAAGCCCTCGGCCCCTTTACACTCATTGGCAAGCAATAATATTACAATGGCTTTGGACTTTGCGGGATTTCTCATTAATACAAAGGTTTTTAATACAATCAATTGGGATAAAAAATGAGAGTGGTGTCCCTTTGATGCTCTTTTTTAGCTTTGTTAGCCGAGCAGCTAGCATTGACTTTTTGGAATCCAAATTAAAAAATAAGTGAAAATCTAACTCTACAGGGTACATGCATACAACTAACTAAATTTCATGTTCAAATGTGATGGAGCATGGATCGCGATCCATAACCCCCTGAGACATATGAAGCTGAGATTGAAGTAATGAGTAGGTGAAAACATTTGGGGTAGCCTTTGTAAAGGGACCCATAGCAAAAAACCACAAAAAGCTGACCCAATCCCCAAAATACCAATTGCAAGCCAAAAACCGCAAGGTAAGACACAAAAACTGGCTTTTGACCAAGAAAATTTTTCCAGATCCAAAAAATAAGTGGTGGGGTATACTCCTTAGACTACAGATGATCACCGAGCCAAGTTTGGGGTTTAGATCTTATGGAACATGGATCGCGATCCATGTCCCCTTGCTAATTTTTTGGACAGATACCATAGAGACTTGTAGCAGAGACCAACACAAACAACTTATCCAAAAGCAAGGGTACCAAACCTTCAAGGAGTGGATCAAAACAGGACAAAAGTCATTTAAGGCCAAAAACCATCAAACAGATCTAGAATATTGCTTTTGGATGAGTAAAAGGGATTAAAACCACATAAAATTCACATAACAAGGATTGGGAGACTATGGGAGACCTTTGTGCTAAGCTTTAGTAGATTTTAACACTGGGGTACATGGATTACGATCCATGAACCCTTGTCACAAAAGTAAGCTTAGAGTGGTACCAGAGTTAGCACTATTCCCTAGGAGCATAGTGGTGTTTTCAAAATTCAATTTGGAGTTGATTTGTGCATATTACAAGAAAAATAGGATTTTTGTGTCGAAAGTGCGACAAAATTATGATTCAAGCAGATTTTTGACTAATTGAGTGGCTGTAAAGTTATAGCCACCAAGTGATTTTTGCACATGTTGTGGGAATCATAGTTTACAACATATTTGTCATCGATTGGAGGGCTGAATGCACCATAAAACGTAACAGATCAATGTTTTGCAAGCTTAATTTACTTGATGTATTTGTGATCAGGCAAGTTTTATCAGAATAGAACCCTACTGCAAGAGACCAATTAAGCCATATTTCTATAGAGGGCAACACCAATCAAGGGACCATACCTACCTTAGAGCCGATTTTGGAGGAAAGTTTTTTTGGTACCTCTTCAGAGAGATCTTATGCCTATATGGCTGAGGGATCCAAAAGTGTAAGTTTCAAGGAGGAAACCACATTCAACACCAAACATGAAACCTTTTGCACTTACAGTATGAGTTTGAAAATGAATAGAGTGCCAAAAGTTTTAGAGATGGTATGGATCATTATTGCGTTAAAATAGAAGAGAGACCTACTGAGCTCAAGGTCATAGTTCCTGTAGATTACAGTGGCAAATTGATACCTTGATGAGGAAGGAAACATGAGTAGTTATGCATAATCCCTTTAATTGTAGATAAGTGGGGATTAATAGGCACAAAGGAAAAGGTTGATGTAGAGCCCGAGGAGAAGCCACCAAAGCTAAGCATTCCTAATGCCAAGCTTAAGTGAGTAAATGTGGCTACTCACATCAACACCAATAATACACATGTGGGTTTGTATACGTATGATAACGGAGAGAAAATGCTCTATTACAAGTGTGAAGAGCTCAATGTGAGGGAGTCAACGGAGCAAAAATGCTTGTACGTATTTACATATGAGGTGAAGAGAGATACACAAATAGTCATGTTAGACAAGTATGGTCAGAGATATTCAGCAGTGTGCCGCAACAAGATTGAGGGATACACATACTTTGGGGGACCACTCCATCAGTACTATGTCACCCCTAGCATGCGCAGACCTATTGTCTCAAAACAACATGATAAAAAACAATGAGAGTGAGTCCTCTGAGAACACGAGTGGAAGATTATTCTAGTTGACCACATTTTTGAGCCACGACCAATGGGATCCTTAAGTTAAAAGGCTCCTATGTCCACACATCAAGGTAGTGATATTCCAGATAAGATTTTCATCACAAAAGTACCTGATATTAGAACCGGGGGTAGAGAAGCACAACCAAAGGAGAGGGTAACTGATAGAACTCCTTTGAGAGCACCTATCATTGGGTATGAGATGAGATATGTAATGGTAGGAGAACATAGAATGATGAGAATGGTAGTAGAAACATAAAGAATGCAACCTTCTCAAGTGGCTAAATGTGTGCCAAAGAAGTACAATAAATCAAGAGATACACACGCACATGTTTCCATATTTAAGCAAGTCTTAAGGAGGAAGGAACAAGTCACACATTTCCATACACAATATGAAGGCTTTAGGTTGACAAAGGAAGGGATCACGTTGACTTGGCTCTAGACACTAAACAACAAGATTTCTTGAATATTGATCAACTCTTGCGAGAGTTTGCCAAGGAATTCTCTAAGAGGGGAATCAAGCACAACATGGTTTCTCAATTATATGCTTTTAAACAAAAGGACAATGAAAAGGTGAAAGAATCTTCGCTTTGCTTCAAGCAATATATCGAAATATGTCTAGTGCAAGAGTTACCATAGGATGATTGCTTATCAATTCTCTTTATAGAGGCCCTAAGAAACAAAACTCTCAAAAAGTACTTACACCTGAAAGCACGCACCACATTTGAACAAGTCACTAGGGAAGCATTGTATCTAGTTGATAACTATAAGACATATGGGGAGCTGATGGATAATGTAGAAACAAACATAAGTAGTGCCTCTTCTACAGCCAACAAGTCAACTACAAAATATAGTGCTCCTACTTCAATCACACAAAATGTGGATCAAGTCATCAAAGAGGTGACCCATAGAATGAATCAAACGTACTGACAGAATCCCAATTTGAGGCAACAACAGTCACAAATAATCAATGCTCCACAAATGTTGAAGTGGCATGTCATCAAGAATAAATACACCAATCATGATACTAAAGAGTGCTTTTTTAACCAAAATTATGTGAGGAAAAGCTATATGGACCTCCAGTGGTGCAACAATTGCCACCACCTTCGAGGTACCAAATTGGACCCAATAACATAGCACAAAGAGAAAAACTACAACCTGTGTTGGGACAACAACCACCTTTGTCTCATGAAAATAGGGCCATTGTGTGGTACTCACAGTCGGCCAAATCACTCATAAGTCAATCAATGTTGCCACCAATTGCTTACTATGAGGAACCTACATAAATCCATGTGAGAGAAATTGAGGATGTAGCTTATGCTATTGAGGATAGTTCATTTTGGCCTAATCGACAAAGCTATTGAACCATCATATGTGGCTCACACTACTAGAAATAAATTCATGATGGATGAAATTATGCTTATGTTCATAGCCAACTAGAACTATAAGCCTAGAAGATATCCGCCTAGGACAGGGCAGTGAATGGGGGCTCCACCAGCTGCTCAGTCAGAGGGCCAATGCTTTGAATGTGGAGGTAACCATTGGCCATGAGATTCTCCACACAAAGGTCAATGAACAAAAATATTTAATTTTTGTGAGGGGTGTGGGAAGGATCGCTTGAATAGTGTGCTAAGAATCCTAACAACATGGGGAAAGTAACCGTCAATGTCATCGGAATTTTACAGTGCTTAAGCGAATCGGAGTCCAAATGGACAATTCTAATCAAAGTGGTGACTAGAGCTCAAGCTCAGGATGCTACCAAAAATCAAAGAGTGACAGACGAGTTGAAACTTCTACAACAAATTGAATATGAAAACAAGTTAATAAGGACTCAACGAAAATCTTGGAAAGTCAAACGAGACAAAATGAAAGCAAAGAGGCTAAGGGAAAAGATGGCATTGGAAACGGGATTAAACCAAACCAAGGAACATCTCAAAAATGAATAGGAGAGCAAAGAAAAGTAAAGGGGGTTGGAAGAGTCAAAAACTGCATTAGGCGTATTAGTCTTAGTAGAAAGGGTAACTGCATTAAGGGGGTTGGAAGAGTCAAAAACTGCATCAGGCGTATCAGTCTTACTAGAAAAGGTAAATGAAAATTTAGATGCTATGTTGCAAGCCTACAAGGCTAGACTGAAGAAAACCCAAACTTTGAAACAAAGATTGTTGACTTATCAACATCCTAAATTTGAAACCAAATGAATGGAGATGCGTAAGAAGCTCATAAAGACTGTCTAAGCTCTAATACTTTCAGAAACCTTGAAAGCTCAGGAGCAAATAAAGCATGTGCCTGAAAAGGTAAAAACAAGCGCATTTAAGGAAAGAAAAACAGAAGGACTAATCAAAATCCATGGGTTCTGTGATGATTGTGGATGGGAACACCTACTCAAACACTGCACTAACAATTGAGACAATATGATCAAACAAAAATTAACAAAAGAAGAAGGACCATTGGATGCTAGGATTGCAATGAACATCACAGATGAGGCTAAATCTCTTGAGATGCCTCCAATTCCTAAGGTGGTAGAACCATGGCCATATTCTCTATGGGAGATAATCAAAAATAGAAAGGATGGAAGTGCCACATTGCTATCAGCACCAATCACTGAGATCAATATGGATAATGAAATCTATCCAATGGACATTCAATCATTATATGGGGATGCAGGTACAAAAGTATCTAGGGAGAGCAAATCAAAAACTATAAGGACTCTACCATCCTTTATAGGGGAACACGAAACAAATTTTGAAGTAAAAATTGTACCATCTTAGTGGAAGATAGACATCTGAGCCGGAGTAGCCATTGCTACCAAAGGAATTTGGGAGAAATAAGGAATACCACCTCACAAAAACATGCATGAAATTGCAACTAGCAAACGGGTATGTGGAAAGACCCTTAGGAATGTTGCAACAAGTCATTGTATCCTCTTGCAGAATAGAGTACGAACATACTTTTGTTGTAGTTGATTTCGAGAAAGGCATCAACTTTGAAGTCATTTTATGGAGACCATTCATGCGTCAACTCAAAATGTTCAAGATTGGGGCTATGATCATATCTATTTGTGGCATAAGGGTATCACAAGCAGGGTCAATATGAAGAATCATAGTTACAAGGATGTAAACTGCACCCCAATAGAATAATTTGGAGTAACTACTGAGTTGGAGACACAACTACCTGCTTGGTTAATGAAGGATGCACACATTTGGATGTGTGGAGAGTTGGATTGCGGAAGCATAAGAAAGGAGGATTGTTTCCTAGAGTGCTCTGTAGAAGATAACGTTATGCGAGAGAGCCGTTTCCAGAGGAGTTGTTTGAACCCTTTGGATGGGAGAAAATACTATCGACTCTAGATGTTTGTGTAAACAAAGTAACCACCACAACCTTTTGTGACAAGAACGATTAAGACATAATGCCCTTCCAGATGGTGAATGTTTTCTTAACACCAACAGTGGGAACAGTAACAAAAGAGACCAATGAAATAATCAATTGTAAAGAATACTGGATAAAGTTTTTGTTCGAGATCTGAGTGATGATGAAAAAAATGAGTTCCATGATTCAAGAAGCGAAGAACTTGGGATGTTGCGGATGAGTTGTCGAGTGGCTCAAACAATGAAAACGCACTAAAACCAGATGAGCCAACCTTCTACGAGTTTCCTAACCAAAAGATGAGGATACAAAAGAGGTATCAAATGAGACGAATGAAAAACAAAGAAACCAATACAAGAAACGATTGTCAAAGTTGATGACCAAAACATGGTATCTTATGCTGGTAGGAACAGATGACTGTGTTTGAGACAAAATAACCAAAAAACCTTTAACATCTACAACTATTCAAGCAAACCCAAAGAAGCTAAGAAAAAAGAAAACAAGAGAGGTGACCAAAACATCAACAAAAATATCCAAAATTGAATGAAAAAGTGAACACCAAAAGTTGAAACAAACACTGAAGGAGGTTTGTACAACAAAAATGGAAAGTGGGGGGATTCTAACACTGAAAAGTACAATGCACCCTCTCATTACAAAAAGTACACCATTCAAAAACCATGTATAGTGGTTGAGCAACCAATGCACAAGCCTAAAGAACCAGGAACATCATATGATGGGCCTAAAAATGCAAAGAGAATCAATCTTGTTAAACTAGGGGAAGAACCAAGACTTGCTTACATAGCCACGGATCTCACCAAAGAGGAAGAGGATCTTTTGATTGCTACTCTCAAGAAATACAAAGACATGTTGGTTTGGTCATACAAAGATCTTAAGGGGGTAGATCCGAGCATATACCAACATACGATGCCCCTTAAGAGTGTTGTCAAGCCTCACAAAAAAACTTCCTTACACCTATAATGAAACATCTACAAAGAAAATCAAGGAAGAGATAGACAAACTTAAGGAAGTGGAGTTTATATACGAGATAGAGCACACTAAATGGGTATTTCCAATCATGGTAGTGACCAAAAAGGACGGTAAGTTGTAAGTGTGCATAAATCTCAAACATGTAAATGCAACCACCATCAGAGATAACTATCCCTTACCCATCACAGATCATGTGATTGAGAGAGTCATGGAAAAGGAAGTTTATAGCTTTTTCGATGGCTTTTTGGGCTATACCCAACTTGCTATCAAGCCTAAGAACTAGCACAAAACTTCCTTTTGCAGTAGAATGGGGCATATTTGCTTATCGCGTGATGCCTTTTGGCCTAATGAATGCACCTGCCACATTCCAACGGCTGATGAGCCATGCATTCAAGAATAATTAAGACAATTCTTAAAGATTTATATGGATGACTTGTGCGCGCACTCTTTTAGAAGAGACAAACATGTAGAACACTTGAAAAAGGTCTTTGAGAAGTACATAACTTATTGTATTTGCCTAAATCTTGAAAAATGTGTTTTCATTGTAAGGCAAGGCAAAATTTTGGAGCATATCTACATATCTTGAGAAAATTCACGTGATTGTTACTCTCCCTAGACCCACAAGAGTCAAAGAGGTACAAGCCTTTATGGGCCACTATGGCTATTATAGAAGATTTATTTACATGTATGCCATGGTTGCAAAACCTCTCTATGCTCTCATAACAAAATTCGAGTGGACGGAGGAATGTAAGAAAGCATTTCAACTATTGAAACAAAGACTCATTTTTGCTCCTATTTTGAAAGCTCCTGATTGGAACAAGATCTTTCATGTTCATGTAGACACTTTGGCCTATGCTATTGGATGCATCTTAGCTCAACCTAGAGAGAACAATTTGGATATTCCAATCTATCACTCTAGTAGATAGCTCAACAGTGCTGAGCAGAATTACACAACCATGGAAAGGGAAGGTGTGGGAATGATCTAGTCAATCAAAAAGTTTAGACTCTACCTTCTTGTAAACAAATTTATATTCTTTGTGGATCATTAGGCACTAATGTATTTAGTGAATAAACCATGCAATACCGGCTGTATTGTTCGTTGGTTCATAATATTGATAGAGTTTGATTTCATTCGTAGTGGTAAAAAAAGGATTACTCATCAGAGGACATACCATTTATTGCAATTGATACATGGCGAAGCGCCTCTGGGAGTTGATGATGACTTGCGAGATTCTTATCTTTTCAACATTCAGATAATACCAAGGTGGAGTGAACATGTGATACCATTGCTCACCATTGTTTCTCTATAGATTGAATGGTAGCCATTATCATTGAGCAATCTCAATCATTGGTGCTATTAATCGGAAGGCTATATAAGCATGGTAACAATAGGATACTGCAGCTATGCATAGAGCAATCTGAGAGAGAATTATACTTGAGGCAAGCTCATGAACAAATGATGGGGTCAATGCAAAAACACAAACATACCAAAGACTGATGAGGCTAGGGATTTATTGGCCTCATATGCAAAAAAGCATCCATGACTATGCTAGTTCATATGATATTTGTACAATCCAGAATCCAATTGAACATGCTACACTATTTTGGGTAGCAGAAGCACCCAACTAGTTAAAGTACATTGTGGATTACATTGGGCAAGGAGTTTTGCCAACAAACTTACGCCGAGCTAGACTACACTCAGTCCAGTAGGAAGTAGAGAACTATGCTATCATGGAAGATAACCTATATCAAAGAGGAATAGCTAGCAATTTGAGAATTTGTGCCACAGATCACGAGTACTTATTGATACTTGAGCAAGCATAGGCAGGACCGACCAGAGGTCACTTTTCAATCGACAAAATCATAAAGGTGATACTCCTTACAGGAATTTGGGGTGGTGGCCTACTCTATTCATATATGTAGAGAACTATGTCAAATATGTGACATCTGCCAACGAGAAAAAGTACCAATGCGATGTGATGAGATGCCACTACGACCAATGATGGAAGCTAGAGATTTTTCCAAATGGGGAATAGACTTTGTTCAGCCTATTGCGGAACCGGCATATCAAACGCGTGCCCAATACATCATAGTGGCAACGTAATATTTGACCAACTAGGTAGAAGCCAAACCAACACAAAAGAATGATGCTCGAACGATAGAGCAATTTTTGTATGAGAACATCCCTCTGTCTACTTGTCTGTGTTTAAGTGGAGGTTGTGTGTGCCTACATCCATTGTGCTAGGGGGGGCATATTGTGTACGTCACTTTGTATGTTTTGAAGGAAGGCATGTTGTGTGAGTGTTACTGCCATACCTTGTGGATTTTGTGCGATTTTTTGCACCACAAAAGCTTTTGAACACCCTCTAGCCATGTAGACTACCTTGTGTGCAAGGCCATGTGAAGCCATGTGGATGCATGCGATGCCCTAAAATCTATGCAAAGGGTCATGTGAAAGGGTCAAGCATCATAGAGTATCTTGATCTTGGGATGTGTAAACACCACATGCAATACTTATATAAAAGTTTTATATAAATTATAGGGGAGGCAAATTGTGCACCTAACTTTCTATGTTTTGATGGAAGGCATGTTTTGTGAGTGTTACTACCATACCTTGTGAATCTTGCATGATTTTTTGCACCACAAAAGATTGTGAACATTCTCTAGCCATGTAGACTACCTTGTGTGCAAGGCCATGTAAAGCCATGTGGATGCATGTGATGGCCTAAAATCTATGTGAAGTGTCATGTGAAGGGTCAAGGGTCAAAGAGTGTCTTTCTCTTTGAAGATGTGTAAACACCACATGTGATGCTTATAAAAAAGGTTTATAATCTATTGGTAAGTTAATCAATAATTTAATGTTTATGCCTCTATTGTTTTGAGTCATTAGTGTGTATAGTTTCTATAATTACTTAATTATGCTCCTATCATGAATGGTATAATGGCATCTATGCCATAGCCATTGATACCAACACCACTTTATGTGAGCTACTATTGATGTGCAAACAACCTTCTTAAACATACCAGGTCCAAGAAATTTAAAGATCCATATTAATAGGTGGTTGTTTAGAATGAGATGGTCTCTTTACGTAGCTATTCCAGTGTTGGAGTTCAAATCTAGTTGTGGGTTTAGAGAATTCAGATGGTGCATATCAGATCAGACAACTGGAATCGAAGTATTGAACTAGAACAGAGAACTAAACTAAGATAGAGTATTGAACTAGAAAGCATACTGAACTGGAAAGACTGAATCTTGGAATGCTTGAACTGATAATGTATATTCATATCATTATGCATAAAATACAGGAAGTACAAGCTAAGTATTAAAGTACAAATGGCTCCAAGCCCAAAAGGTTCCCAGGATTAATACAAGAACTTTAGAGGTAAGTACAGAGGCTCACAATAGTACATGGAAACCAACCCACAACCAACCAACCGTGTAGAATGTGTAATGGGTCCTATTTATAGGATTTTGTAGAGTTACTGCAATAACTATTGTAGTTACTGCCCGTCAAATACTTCTGAAAGTTACCGCTAGTAATTCCTAAGGAACTGTTCTTGCCTGCTACATCTACATCCTTCCCTTATTTCTTGAATTTTGGAATGAACCAAACTTTATCATCGATGAGCCAAAAGGAATATTTTGCCTTCAAAAGTATAGGGTCATTCTTGATGTATGTATCTGGAAAATCCACCTCACATTTTGATATCAGGAAATGGACTACCCAGTGTCCATCCACCGAACCTGCTTCCTCTTGCCTTTCCTCTTTGGTGCCTCAGAAGGGCCAGTACCAGCATTTTCCTTCTAGAAGAGTCTATAAATGGCCTCTTGTTCAAGTTGATCCTTCCTTGCTGTAGTTCTCATGTTCATAGGGTGTGAGAGGGTTGTATTTTTTGGTGTCAGGGTCATACAAGGATCATTTGCCTTTAGTGATACGAGCTCTAGATAGCTTATGACAATGCAAGGCAGTGTGTATCCATCCTTGTGAGAGTGGCTGATTAGCCTTGAATCTGGCTTCAAAAAGGATTTCAGCCATCTCGCTATACTGGGGGCCTAAGGATTCCTTAGCAATGATGTCTTTTTCTATAATTTTGAAAGATTCCACTGTTAACTGAAGGATCTGATTTGTGATCTTTGTCAGCCCTCGGAGCTGGACCCGCCATTGACCCATGCAAAGTTTGAAGTGTTGGATGGCAATTTGTAAATCACGTACAGTGTCTTTCTGAAGTGGTTGTCTCTACTATTGATTGCCAAGCTCTCCAATCAACAGTGGCTCTATCATACCAGTCATGGATCTCATCTATAATTCTGAGATATGTGAACTGGTCAACTGGTTCTGGATACTGAGGATACAATGTTGGGAAAAAATTTGGTAACTCTAATTCCTTAGCAGGTAAAGCATATAAAAGGACTGGAGATTCAGGTAGAAACTCAAGGAAATTGAGAATGACCTGATTCTCTTGTTGCATCATTCCTAGTAATCCTTACAAGTTGGAAGACATTTTTGAGAACAGTTGCTTGAGCTCCTACCAACATCTGAGTGTTGGGTCCTTTGCTAGTGGTAGCTTGATCCTCAATCATAGCTTGCACTCTTTGGTCTAAAATTCCCCTTGCACTCTACATTTGAATCAAAAGTTGTTTGAGCTAAGTTCGGATCTCTTTCATACATTTGTATGTAGGCCGGTTGCACAGCAGTAGATCAAGTTCTAGACCCAAAGATTTCAAAATAACTGTTGAATTCCTTTGCAAAAATGGTTAATAGCCTTATCATCTATTGGCAGTGCCACAGGGACTCTGTCTAGCAGTTTAATACTATTGGGATGAGGGGGTAACTGAAAAACTTCTTGATCATGGAAACTGACTGATTTCCAGTTTCATACCATCTGTCTAGCCCCAACATAGAGCATCTGGAAGAGTTCTAAATCAGAGAAAATAGTTTTGTCTTCCAAAAAACTCCTTGTGATGGGTGCTGCTTGATGTCTTATTCTTGTATTGAGTGTAATCAGCTATAGAGAATGTTGATCGGTGGTTTCAGACTCAAAAGGGTAGACTACAGCTTTACCTTTATCTCTGTTGGTTAGTGCTATTTGATGTTGTAGTTCCTATTGATCCCCAGGTGTAGTGTTTTTCTAGGTTCCATTAGTATGTTGTTGGGTAGCAGTCTCATTTTGGTCTTCAGCAACACCAGTATTGCCATTATCAGCACCATTGCCCTTCAGCTCCCGAGCCTGATGGCGGAGAGGGGGGAGTATCATCATCATGGTCATCAAGTTTATTTGGATTGTCCCCCCTATATCTTCCTCCTCCTCCTTTTCATCAAAATATTCTTCAAGATTATTCTGAGTATTAATATAATCAATTATGGCCTAATTCACCAGTGTTGTGTTGTAATCATTTACTTTGTCCTGCAAATTGCTATGAATGGAGTCAATTGCTGCTTGAAGATCTTTAAAATTTAGTGTAACACGACCCTCAGGATTGATTATATCAGCAATATTTTGGTAAATATAATTCTCTAGTACAGACTGCTTTAACAGAGTGTGCGTTTTGAGTAGCTCTTTATAATTGGATTGCTTCATGCTTAGCATGTTCTGAAATCTGTCAACATCATTTTGGGCTTTTTCATTTGCTTCAAAAATTAGCTATTTTTTAGATTCCAACCTAAGAAGCTTAGTCTCCAGGCATTGATGGTCCGAGATTTTGGGATTCTTCAATTTGATGGCCAAGAGCTTAGTCAGCAAGTTCCCTCTGAGCTTTCCGAGTCTCAGCTTTAGTTGTGGGCGCCAGTTCTGCTTTGAGGTTCTCTAATTCAATGTTGGACACCGATGCTTCCATAATTTGTTTGAGGAAGTGTACAATAGTATTCTAGGATTTTTGAATAGCAGCAAAGCATCCCTCTATAGCAGTGGCTATATCATTAATGTCTGGCTCATAAACCAGCACATGAGACGGGTATGGAAGGGTTGCTCTATCTGGTTTCCGCAATACCATCCCTCCCTTCAGAAGATTTTACTGCAGTCTTTGGAGCCGATCACACTTTACTACTGGTAAAGATGACTCATTGCTTTGCTGACTTGGAGGAATGGTATATAATTTATCCTTTCCTTGGTCAGTCTTCTCTACTGGCACTGACTGCTCAACAGGCTGGGTTTCTGGAGGCACAGTGGAAGATGTTGGTTTGCCAAATCTTTTGTGAAAATTTGTCAGTACCTCAGAGTATTTAGCCAAATTGGTCCTAGGTTTTTTAGGGATACTAGTCACAGTAGCTTCACCAGTTCTTTTCTGACCCACAGTAACCAATTGTTGGCTTGGATGTATAGCTTGGTCTAGTTCTTCCTCATATCAAAAGATATTGTAACCTTTTTAGGCGATGCACCAGGTGATGTTGCCCAGGCTTGTTTGACTTTCTGATGAGGATCTGGACCTTGAGCCCAATAGAGAAATTGCCAAACATACCAAGCTGTGAACAGATTTTGTGATTTCAGCTTGGCAATTTGCTGCAACAC
The DNA here is from genome assembly GCF_014529385.1 of Adiantum capillus-veneris. NCBI lineage: Eukaryota > Viridiplantae > Streptophyta > Polypodiopsida > Polypodiales > Pteridaceae > Adiantum > Adiantum capillus-veneris. Next base: position 147,614,454 of record NC_140951.1, read on the forward strand.
ACTAGTAGCCAAAAATTGATTGAGATTGATAGGAGCATGAGGGTTCAGTATCTTTGCCAGTAGCATGATAAAGAGCTTTTAAGAGACGTAGGTGGGATTGTTCTTCAAATTGATGGCTTCAGTAATAAACCAATATACTGAAGGGCATTCCAATGTTGCTATTGCAGCCCCTTGGCCACTAGCTTCCCTCTTCTTTTTGGCCTGCTCATCTTCCTTCAGTACTGTACTAACCTGCTCCAGTGTAGCTGGACAAGGCTTCTTCTCATGAGGTAGTCAGAAAGCATAAGAGATTTCACTAGTTGTGACTTGCAACTGGACTCCATTGACTGTAGCAATACCATGGTCAACATCAAATATATCTAGCACCTGGTTAATGATTTTTGTGTCAAAATCAAGTTTTGTGGCCTCAACCACTACGTGCAATTCCCAAAGCTTTAGGAGCTTAACTGTTTGGTTTGTGAATTCATATTTGTGAATAGCCAAAATGGAATGATATGGTCTCTTTAGGTAGCTATTCCAGTGTTGGAGTTCAGAGCTAGTTGTGAGTTCAGAGAATTCAGATGGTGCATATCAGATCAAACAACTGGAACCAAAGTATTGAACTGGAATAGAGAACTGAAGTAAGATAGAGTACTGAACTAGAAAGAGTACTAAACTGGAAATATTGAAGACTAGAACATTGGAACTGATAATGTATATTCAGATCGTTATGCATAATACAAAAAGTACAAGATAAGCATTAAAGTACAAATGGATCCAAGCCCAAAAGGTTCCTAGGATTAATACAAGAACTTCAAAGGTAAGTACAGAGGCTAACAACATACATGACAACCAACCCACAACCAACCAACCCCGTAGAATGTGTATGGGTCCTATTTATAGGATTGTGTAGAGTTACTACAGTAACTACTGTAGTTACTGCATGTCGGATACTTCTGAAAGTTACCGCTAGTAATTCCTAAGGACTGTTCTCGCCTGCTACATCTACATTGTTGACTTTTAGTTATGTTGATATTATCCACTCATTGCAGTCATGTAGATAAGTTGTGTAGATTGTGATGTGTTAACCAAATAGTTAGGGTGCAAACTTGTGATGTATGATAATAAGGGTTTTTCCCCAAATCATTACCTAATTAAATAGGGTTATTTGTGAATCAAACCACAAACATTACTTTAGAATATTATGATCACACATACTACTTCTTAGTGGGTTTTTTTTTTCAAAACATTACCATAGTACCACCTACTAGGAACACATGTAGATATATTTAAAACCAAAATTCTTGCATTATGATTGATCTCCTCATTTATCCGTTAACTTTGTATTTACTTTTGGGTAGAACCTCCATATGTGAGAATTATTTCATGTATGTCAGTGTCTTTGTGCATCTAATTAGGCACCCTTTCTCTAGTATTTGAGCATGCTTTTTGTATTCACATGTATAGATACTATCATTGCATTGCTTCTACTATATATTTTTATATCATTTTGCCTTATGCATACAAAGTGGTATAGATGTGTACGATTATAGACCTAGTAAACTTGTATTTTGATTTTTATAAAGAGAAATACTATTAGGTCACTCAAATTATGCTTCTTAGCTATCACAATGCGATTCTAGGTACATTTAGATATTATGTGGACTGAAGCTTTTGAAGATAGTTCCATGTATTGATTATTTGAGCTAATATCATTGTTTTGGACAAGTTTGTAGAACCTTTTAGATTTGGAAGACTTCAATAACTTTCTTGGCTAATGATCCTATTGTGAATCTAACTATGAATTTTATTTGAGAAAGATACTTATGTTTCTTGTTTCTAGTTGTATTTTTCTTTATAAGTGCAGTTATACAAAATTAATCAATCCAAAAAGAAGGTGGTAATTCAATCAACACCAATTATGAATGTAGAAAATTTGTGAAGTATACTCCTCCTAGTGACATAGCTATGTAAGGTTACTTCAAACTTAATTGGATAGGAAATTTAAGCCAAAGAGAGAAATATACATGTCAAATCTCATACTTCTTGGAAAATCCTTGTAAGTTGAGTCAATTCTAGTTGGCGATTTTATTGCATAATGCTCATCATAGCTAGTTCATTCTCAAGCTATAATGTTTACAAACTAAGTCATGGCATAGAGATAATCAAGGGTGATTGAGAACAGTAAATATTTGGGTTGTAAATTCTTCCTTTATTTAAGCTTACTCAAAGTTTGAATTCAGAATAGTAGAAAGTGTTAGGTTGCTAATGTCTGCATAGATTGGCCAAGGACCCTTTTAAGCAAAAGTCTAAAACTTGGGTTTATTTAAAAACCCAAAGAGAGCGATGTGTGGGTGGAGCCTACCTCAAATATTGAGGATCTCCTTATTAGTGTGTATGTGTACAACTAATAAGGAGGGTGGTAGTCAGTGGTGGGCGATCAGACATTGGATGTTTGGTCCCGAGAAAGGTACATCGTCTTTATCCCAACAACCTCCCATTTAAAGGCGAATATACCAATAAGTTGGTCATACTAGGTAAACTACTAGTATGTACAAGAAAATAGGTGAGAGACTCTCTCAACCTACACCCATTAGCAATATACATGCAACCATATCAGCTCTAGTGATAGGTGAATGTGCATATCCATGCTAGAGCTTGCATGTAATCCCATAGATAACTCTACATAGTCTGCATAGCTCTACAATGCATCATGCTAGTGTTTGAGGACAAATCGAACGGGCGCCCACCTGGCCAGACATGTAGCCGGACACCACATTTGTACTCTATTAGTTGTCCGAGCTAGTGTAGTGATACTCTATGTAAATCTTGATTACAGAGTAGTGGATCAATCCCCTAAGTTGTAATGATGTAATGATATTTGTAAAGGTCCATGTGAGCCGGCCACTGGCCATTTAGAATGCCCTAGGTATAAAGTTCAATAACTTTAATGTGAAAGAAGGCTTATCTTTAGAGGAAGAAGGAGCCCAAAAAACGTACGCTCAAGCTACGAGCTGCTTCAACTTGTAATCATCTCAACTAATGATTGGGTAATCCGTTTTTGAATCCGAAACTTGCATCGTGTTCCTCTCTATGTGCTCTTTAATTCAAGTTAAGCATTGTCAGTTTTGTTGAGGTTCGTGATTGCGTGTCTGTGAGCCATAAATGCAGATTTGATTGCTTAAATCATTGTTTATAGTCGTTTTGACCATAGGAGAGTGTTCTTAGACCATAGGACGACATTTCTGGCATGTTCTGTTGCAGTTTTTAGGACCTTTTTTATGATGGATCGTGATTTTGGTACCTTGTCGGATTGTGACCAGCTTGCTAGGATAGTGTCCCTAGGTGTCCTAGACCTCCTCCTAAAGTTTCGTTGCATTTCGAGTCCATTCGAGTGCCGAAATGGTGTGATGGCCTAGAGCTATAAGACAAGACATAGGCAGATTTCCCTGATCCTTGGGTGTTGGTTTGCTTGTCGAGTTAGTGTGTTTGCTTGTTAAGGTCCACTTTGTGGGATTGACTATCTCATAGAGTCTCCGTGCCCCATCCGAGTCACTTTTCGTGAGTATTGACATTATGTTAGTGCCAGAAAGCTATGTTGCAGAGGTCCGTCGCGGCGACCCGCTAACAGCTAGTGTCAATCATTGTGCTATTGACAATCCCTAGATGCCATAGAGAGAGGTATCACACGCGTGAGCTTGGGAAAAGGATTTGCTTGTGCATGCCCATGCCGCACAAGCAACTTTTTAAGTGAAGATTGTGCCAAATCAATTGAAACTTCACACATGCACTTGAGATGCTAGGTAGACACTTGAACATTGACAAAATCTATGTAAACTTGGTTTTACTAGCCTCCTCAGTGCTATTGGCATGCACTACATCGTCAAGACTACTCATTACGTATGGATGTGTCATCATTGACACAGGGATGGCTACATTCCTCTCATCCATAAGTAGAACTATGAGTCCTAAGATATGTCTTTCCTCTTGAGATAGTTAGTGATAGGGGTACATATTTCTTGAATAAAGTAGATGAGTTTATGATCATTCATAACAAGTCTATTGCAAGCTACCTACCTTCTTACCTACTAAAAGTTAGCATTTTCAATTTAGATAAAGAATGATATATTATGAATCTTAAGCATTACTTTACACAAAAAACAAATTACTTTGAAATTGGACAAACTAGACCCTTGAAACCCCGATTAAAGCTTTAGTGCAACCTTAGACTTTTGCAGATCTTTTGTAATTATATCAATTTTTTGTTTTAGAGTGTGTTTGATATTTTTTGGATGAGTTTTTCTAATGTCTTTTAGTTTTTTAATAAAAAGATACGAAAGTAATAATAAATGGCTACAAGTGTCCATTGGGAAAACGGATTTCAAACGACTGGTCTAAAAAATACAACCGGCATCGCATAAAAATATGAAGGAGTCCAAAGTATATCAACGGAAGCCTTATTGGCTACTTGAGCCACACTGGCAAAGCAAAGGTAGATAGGGCTATAAAGGTCCAAATCATGCAATTTTGATGTAAGAGTATATAGCATGACCTATTAGGGCTAATGGTAGGTATGGGCTCATATTGTGCAGTTGGCCATTTCTAAGCCCATTTCCACTATTTGTGTGTGTGTGTGTGTGTGTGTGTGTGTGTGTGTGTGTGTGTGTGTGTGTGTGTGTGTGTGTGTGTGTGTGAGAGAGAGAGAGAGAGAGAGAGAGAGAGAGAGAGAGAGAGAGTTCCATTGTTGCTACATTTCTCCAACCTTGTATGCACAATTCAACACCTCTTACTTTGAGTGGACATGAAAAGTAATTTCCTAATACTTTAGAGAGCATTTCTATTTCTGCTTATGTACTATAGGTTTTGGAAGAGAAGAGCATAGAATAAGAAAAAAACTAAAAAATTTAAGTAAAAAAAATAGCCATAGCGGACAAATCTATGGACCAATTCACACCAAATTTGAAACATGGGTTCAAGGTATACGTTATGACAAACTTGTGGTGACAAAAGTCACTTTTGCACAAGTGCAATGATGGTCATCATGTCAAATACCCAAATGCTTGACAACTCAAAATTTGATTATGACTTCACCAACAGCTTTGAGGCATATGATAGAGCACTTCTAAATGTTTATATTACCAAAATGGGAGCGAAATGGCCACTCTATCATCAAAATTGATGGATTGCTTACAAAGCGTCATTTTGTACCAAAGCGAAAAAAATTAAACCAAATTGGACCAAACTCACTACATAGTTTCAAGAGCTCATGGGGAAGCAATGTGTAATGTCAAAGTGGAGCCATAAACCAATACATGGGCAAAAATATGCACTACAAACCTTTAGTATTCAACCAAAACCAAATTAAAAAGTCAAAAATTTCTGGCCTAATAGCTACATCTAGCTATTGTCAAGCCATAGAAATTGCCATGTAGCAATTTGGAGTCAGAAATCCATCTTGGGACCCAAAGGTGCAAGTCAAAGACTTTCAAGCTCAATGGACACCCTAATGGAGATCCACAACTCCAAATTCATCACAAAGGGCACAAATGGTTTCCAAATAGTACTAGGAATCAAGCCAACCAAGAAATGTAAAAAACTAGCCAAGTAGACCAATATCGTAATATTGGTCTAGCTTGTCAAAATGATGATTTTTCAATAGCAGTGGATTCTCCATGACCAATGAAGTCCATTGATGCCTGTGCTCGAAGTGAACATGGGGTGGCTTCATAGGGTCAGCTATCATCATTTCACAAATTACAAGCTAATTTTGCTACTAAAAAGCAATTTTTCACTTCTAAATTTACTTAAGCTTACATGTATATGTTTTGCATACATAGGGGAATGTGTAGTATACATGTGGGATGTGTGCCAAAAAAACTTTTAAATTCTAGTATCGTGATATCATAGCTGGGCATCAAAATGGGAAGAATTTTTCACCAGTGGGTTCCATTATATTTATACATCATTCTTAGCAGATTCCATCAGTTTGGACCAAAAAATCCCAAGGATGGTCGTCACACTACCAAAAATGGACCTAACTCCACATCCAAAAGTCCACACTCTTCAAAACTTGGCAGGAGGCCTCGTATAACATGTACAACTAACACCTAAAGCCAAAGTGGTATGCTATGAAAAAGATCAGTATCGTGGTGCTCAAAATTTGTTTATAATGCATGGATTTACCATCAAGATAGTATTTACACCAAATCTTACCCCATTTAGACATATAAATCATCAAATACCCCAATCAGAGAAAATTTTAGAGTCGAAAATTTAGCTCAAGGGCTAGATAAGTGTATAAGTTAGGGGTAGGTCCTCAATCATTTTCCCTTCTAATTATATAAATAGGGTAGGGGGGAGGGGCAAAGGGGAAGGGGACAAAATAGAGATGGACTGAAAGGAGAGGAATGTATATTCTCTTTATGAAGTCTTCCAATAAAGTATATCTCCATTGACATATATAGATAGAAAGTTTATGCATACATTATATGTCAATATTGACATATAATGTATATTCTCTTTATGAAGTCTATCAATAAAGTATATCTCCATTGACATATAGAGATAGAAAGTTTATGCATACATTATATGTCAATAATGCTAGCACAATATTTGTTTCCATTTTCTTTCAATTGAAAGTTACTATTCACGATGTATGCATTTTCACATAAATTACCTAAAGTTTATCCATTCTCACACACTGCCACTGAAGATTACTTAATAAGTACTTCTTCATTTTTGTTCTCATTCACGATGTAAGCGTTTTCACATAAATCACCTAAAGTTTATCCATTCTCACACATTGCCACTGAGGATTATTTAATACATACTTCTTCATTTTTGTTCTCTTATGATGTTATGGTTACTTGTGGATTAGAAATAAGGAGCATCTCATCAAGGTATATTGATATAAATTAATGGTTAAAAAACATAAAGTGAGTTCTATTAAATAATAGATTTAGCCATAGCAGGTTTTCAAAAAACCATACAAAACCTTATATGTAAGATAAGGGTATGTAATTTTGCTCTTATAAGCATAAGAGGGGGGGGGATTCGAATAGGGAGTTTTCTCTAAGACTCTCTACTTTCATGTGGTGTGTCCTTATGATCCCCCAAATTGCATACTTAAGTAAATTTTTGAACTTAGATTTTGTACTCTAAATTTTCAAAACATGTCCATGCGACAAGAAAGTCTAACTTGAAATTTTGGGATCTCACTCTTGATGATCTCAGGTTGTCTAGCCAAAAGTCAACCTTGAAGAGATAGAAAAAGAGTGAAGGGCTCCAAAACTTGATACCCTATCAGCTGGATGAAGAGAATTAGACACACAACATCATGCTGGTTGGACAAGATTATTTGAGGAGGCACATGAATATAGTATTCAAGGGAAAATTTTGAGATGAGGAGGATACTTTGGTAGAGCTCTCCATCATGCCAAAAGCGCTTGAGTCACTACCAAAGCAAAAGGAAGCCCAAAGGGTGCCTAGATAGATATTTTGAGCTATCACCTTGTGGAGTGGATTTGAAGAGAGCCCAGGAGATGGTGAACAAAATTCAAGAGGATAGCATGGCTACACTCACAAACTCCATTTCAAAACATTCCACTATCTGCATTACAAACGAGATGGTGGCATAATCCCTACACTTACCAGGCTAGAGAAGTCATAACCAGACAATGTTGGCTCCTCTTCAACCTTTGTAGATTTGAAGAGATCTGAGTTAGAGGTTCCTCTCTACATTTACCAAAAAACACCTTAAAATATCAATTTCAAGGCCAATAAGGTACACAAACCAAAACATGTCATATCTAACCTCATTGAAAAACCACTTTTAAGTGCTCTTTGTGCTCTAACTTTAGAAAAATTCATCAACCTATTAAAGGTTGCAGAAGCATTAATAAAGCCTAAAGTCACTACCAAGTATTCATACAACCAAAATTGCGCATGAAACACATTTTTGTATATGTCATTAAGCTCAATCCTTGATGGTACTTTTAAGGTTAATTCTACTAAAGAAAGAGGAACTTGTAGCTTATCAAATATGTCCTCTATCCAAAGGACTAAGAACCAGTTGTTTATTGTGCTCTTATTTAGTGCATAGTAGTCCACACACATATGTCATTCCCTTCCTTCTTTTGCACTAAAATCAAGTGGTAAAAAAGGAGATGAATCATTCCCTTTTCTATATGCTCACTAACTTGGGATAAAAGCTCCTCTTATTGTGTGTGAGAAACATGATAAGGAGGTTTATTAAGTGGAGAAGTTCGTACATTAGCTTAATATTATGGTCATCATCCCCTTTGAGGAAGGTAATTCACTAGGGATAGAGTCAAAAAGGCAATCACTATATGATTGAAGAAAAGATGTGTGATTCATTCATCGGGAGTTGTTGGGATAAAGGCCACTATGACCATGTCCGACCACCCATCCCCTTACTAACACCTATCACTAGTGCATTATTCCATACTCTATGGATATACATAATAAGGATCTGCATGACTATTGTGCTTATGGTCCACCACATTTTTGTGTATGCTTCTCCCTCTCTCTCTCTCTCTCTCTCTCTCTCTCTCTCTCTCTCTCTCTCTCTCTCTTCATCCTTGCATAATCGTTCCTTTCAATTGGTATCAAAGCAAGGTTGTAGTGGTGTTGTCGAGGGAGCAAAGAGGTGCAATGCTTGATGAAGAAGTTCAAGAGGTGTTCAAGAGAGAAGTTTGTTTTTTGGCACTTTGTGTGAACAAATTATAGAGGGGGTGCAAATTTGAGCTTGAGCATAAATCTAAGTTTGTGAGCTTGAGGAGTAAGCTCTTGACTGATTGTGTCAAAGAAGAAGCATAAAAAACAGGTTTCAACAAGTTGTTTTTTTGTTCTCTGGGCTTTAAAACATAGTTTTTTGCATCTCTCTCTCTCTCTCTCTCTCTCTCTCTCTCTCACACACACACACACACACACACACACACACACACACACACACACACACACATGTTTATGTGATCCAAGTGTTTATTCCAAGGTGTTGGCATGTTCTAGACACACTGATGCAATTGGATTTTTGAAATTTTGTACGCATAATTTTTTGTTATAGCAAGTCATTTTTCTGTTTTAGGTCATGAAATGCAGTATTTGGTGTACCTCTCTCATACAGACTCAGATAGGCATGATTTAAAAGTATAGTTTGGTATTCCAGATGCATTGGTGATATCAAAATTTTGAAACTTTGTGCACTTTCTTTTGTAGCAGTCTGTTGCAAATATGACAATGCATTAGAGCTATATTGAATTGATTTCTGCACTATAGAGCAATGCCTATTGTAAGTGTTTGGACATGTATCTTGGAAATGCTTACCGGGAGCTATTTGAGCTTGCATTTGCGGATAAAAATACAATTTTTGGTATTAACTTTTCACTGATATAAGTCCGAGTTGCATTGGAGTGACATGTTTATGCATACAGTTGCTATGCATCCTTGATGTGTATGCTAATGACTTGAGCATTATAGGTGCTCACATGTATGCATTGCTTTATGCATTTTGGATGCTTTGTTATTGCTTCGAAAATTGAGCATGCTTTAATGCATTTATGGACACACAAATTGAGCATATGCACATTGATTTCATTGCAATATACGCGTTTATTGTATTCTTGATGTAGATTTGACATGGGATGCCATATGATTTGGTGCCTCTCATGATTGACACAATTGTCATCACTCATTTTTTTTTATAAGTTATCATATATATTGCACTTCCACAACTTTTGGTGCTTGTTTATGTTAAATTCTAGTTTAAATTTCCATGTTACGTCAGTTAAAAATTGGTTCTCTATTTATGCAAAAAAACTATTAAGGTATTGCCAAGTTGTGCAACTCTTTTGCGATGGACTTATTTAGCATTGGAAACATTCTATTGGTATTCACAAATGGTATGATATTTGTACTACACAAGATCATACATGTTCCTGAGTTAGCGAAGAATTTGGTTTCTACGGGACATATTAATGACGGGTTGCACGACCATATTTGAAATCAGTGTTGCAATATTAAGAAGGGAAATTTGGTTATTCTCAAGAGTCAAAAGCATAGTTTGTTTTATCCCATGCACGTGTAGTGTAAAAGATTGCTATTTTTATAGTTGAATTGTTGTCAGAGTTATGGCATTGTCAACTAAACCACACGAGCCAAAAAAGAATGAAAATTGTTGTGTTTTGGTTACTTATCTATCTTAAGTTTTAACATTGTATCTATGGCCAAAAAATTAGGTGTTCATTTGCCCGTGATGAGAAAACGATTGGAGCCTCTTGAACTTGTTCATAGTGACGTTTCTGATACTATACCGATAAATTCCTAAGGAGAGCTAGTTACTTTGTGACATTTATTGATGACTCGGACCTTTGAATTCCTCAGGAGAGCTAGTTACTTTGTGACATTTATTGATGACTCAGACCTTTGAAAAGTGAGGATGAGTTTTTCTCTACTTTCTAAAGTTTTTTGCGCTATTTGAGAATCGGTGGTAGCAAAAGGCTTAAAGGTGGGGAGTTCCTCTTAAGAGGAATGGTCTGACTTTTGAACAAAGAGAAAAATTAAGCAGCATTTTACTGCGCCGCACACTAGTTAAAAAGGAGTTGTAAAATAGACAAACCATACTACTCGAGAACCAAGAGAGAAATTAAAGGGCAATCTGTTTCACCATGCACACTAGGGAGTTGTAAAAGGGATGAACCATACTACACAAGAACGTATTTTTGTTGCTATGCTCCATAGAGAATTTTACAAAAGGCTTTTAGACACAGGTCATTTTTTAGAGGTTTTTTACAACAGGGCGTATTGACCAAGTCTCTTAGCACTGGTTTATCGTTTCACCCAATATGTCGTGAGATTATCAGAAATTCTAATGTGATTTCGAAATAGTTGAAAGATGCATAGACAACCTCTTAAGGAAATTGAGTTATATAGTCACATTTGAGGAAAACTCAGAAGTCTAATGATGTGCCTTCCACTAGCAATGCTCATGAATGGGTAGAAAGCAGTAGTCACATGTTTTGGTACAAGATGTGGATACTCCTTCCATGTGAACAAACCCAAGTTATGGAAGTAGGCAGGTTAAAGTTGCAGATCACCTGTTAAGTGAGATAAGACTCTGTATGATCCATGGCTTGTGCTAGTACATGTTTAATCCTTGCATTAGTACAAGGATCAAGAGTACTCGTGATCAGAAGGATAAAAAAAATGAAAACACCGACCCATTTGAGATTCGAGGGTTGCGCACATACAAAATTATGTATCAATGTTGTATATACATCAGAAGCTCTTTTTACAGGACGAAGCCAGCAAGAGACTTGCAAACATCTTTGTAGGAGAGGTTCAACACCTCAGCATTTGTCTGGCTCCGTCAAGAATACCCTCGGGTGTAAACCCATATTTTTTCAACACATCCAAGTATGCTCCACTCTCTCCAAATGTGTTCACTCCTATGACATGCCCTTTGGAACCCACATATTCTTTCCATCCAAGAGGTGATCCTGCTTCGACTGACATTCGTCGCTCCACAGCATCTGGCAGGACACTGTTTTGATAATCTCTGTCCTGCTCATTGAACAACTCCCAGCAGACTAACGAAACAACTCGTATCTTGCGACCCTCCTCTCTTAGCTTTTCCGCAGCACTCTCGCATAAGTAAAGCTCAGACCCAGTTCCTATGAGAATGAGTTCTGGTTTACCATCAGAGTTATCACTCACTATGTACCCTCCTTTTCCCACTTTATCAGAAGAGGTACCTGCGACATTTGCCCACACCTTTTGCCTAGAAAGCGCAATCACAGAAGGGCTTTTGCGGCGCTTGATTGCTTCCTTGTAGGCTCCAGCTGTCTCATTGCCATCAGCTGGCCGGAAGACGTACATGTTTGGAATGGCTCTCAATCCAATCAGCTGCTCAACTGGTTGATGTGTTGGCCCATCTTCACCTAAACCGATCGAGTCATGCGTGCACACATATAGCACTCCTGCTTCGCTCAGTGCAGAAAGCCGCATGGCATTTTTCATGTAATCGGAGAAGATCAGGAAAGTTGCTGCAAACGGAATGAGTCCACTTCCATGCAATACAATACCGTTTGAAATGCCAGCCATTGCATGTTCACGTACTCCATATCGAATATTGCGACCCCATGGAGTTTTTGATGTATGATCCCCAAAATCTTTTAAGTAAGCTTTGTTTGAGCTGGCCAAATCCGCGCTCCCTCCCAACAGACCAGGGAGGACTGTGGCTAGCGCATTCAGGCATTTTTCAGAATACCCTCGAGTGGCATCCACAGGATCATCCATAGGAAAACTCTGTCCATGAAAATTATGTCAAAACACTAAACGTTTGTCTCCAAACAGCGAAAAGACATGTTAATTGAAAAAAGAAGGAAACAGGCAAGTGCGGGCGATTTGGGCACACTTACTGGCAAGACCTTGTCCCAATCCTCGGGCAGATGGTTGTTGACAAGCTGCAAGAACTCTGCTCCCTCACGTGGATACTTCTGTTTGTACTCCTCAAGAGTTGCATTCCATTCATCTTCCAATGCTTGTCCTCCTTCTATTTGCCTTTCAAATTCTCTACAAACATCACCCATGCAAGAGGATTAATATATCTCTGTATAATTCATCTGAGCAGACAACTACCAAAAGCATTCAACACAGAGAAACAGAAACTTAATGTAAGTTTACTTGTGAACCAGCGGTGATACGTAAAAAGGCTCCCTATTATCCCATCCAGCTGCATCTCGCATGTGTTTCACATCTTCCTCATCGAATGTTCCATGATGAGCTTTGGAAGTACCTTCTTTCTTAGATAACCTTCCGATACGTGATTTGACCTGACATATCCAATGGTTGATTCACGACCCCGTGTTTTTGTTGACATGCAATTAGCAGAAAGAAGGTACCAATATAGCTACCCGAATAAATGTAGGCTTCTCCGTCTCTTTCAGTGCTTCATCAAGTGCAGATTCAAATGAGCCCAAGTCATCATAAATATCTTCCACGTTGATTGTATTCCAACCAAAGGCTTGAAATTTCAGAGTCACATCTTCACTGAATGCAAGACTTGTGTCTCCATCGATTGTGTTGTGGTTGTCATCATAAATTACTGTGAGTTTATTCAATTTCAAATGTCCAGCCAAGGATGCAGCTTCATTTGAAATTCCTTCCATAGCACAACCATCACCCATGATGCAAAACCTGCAGGACAGTGAAGGGAATACATTGTTGGCCTTAATTAAATCATAAGGACTACATAAGCATTTCACAAAATGTCCGCTCACGTTCTGTGATCTACAATTGTACAATCTTGCTTATTGAAGCGAGCTGCTAAGTGCTTCTCTGCAATAGCTAATCCAACAGCATTTGCAACACCTTGTCCAAGAGGCCCTGTTAAATAACCAGAAAAAAATTATTTACACTGTCCTCATATGATGAATTACACCTAAACATGGTCAAAAGCCCCCACATATGGACATCTGATTGAAGTTCCAAACCCCTTCAGGCAGTTTTGTCACTGTCTTTCCTCACTGAACCAGAAAAATGCATGCCACAAAAGCAGCTTCCCCCTTTCAAGGTTTAAACCAACAGCTTACCTGTTGTCACCTCAATGCCATGAGTTGTTACATTCTCAGGATGGCCAGGCGTACGACTTCCCAGCTTACACAGTCTCTTCAAATCCTCAATCTGAAAGTCATGAAAGAAAAAACTTTGAACATAAAATCCTGGCATTTTAGTATGAAATAAAAGAGTGTCTACAAGTGAGAATTACACCTTGCGTCATATCGAGTCAGAAGCCCCCATTAGATTTCAAAAAGGTCAAATTTAACTTGAAAAACCCTTGTTTCCCTAGCTTTAACTACTTTAACCCTTCTGATGCCACATGGGATAAATTACATGCACCTCCTAGGACATACTTCAAACAAAGTGGCATTCATCCTTAAGATGTGCACTGGATGATTAATGCTGTTAGTCCTTAAATAGCATGAATGTAACAGGAGGGCACCCCATGCCAGAACAGACTGAACAAATTTTAAGACGCTTCAAAACAAGAGTGTTGAAAGAGACGCACCGAAGAGAGCACTGGCCCCAAACCCTGGTGCCCTTTTCGGTATTTCTTTACACTTCTTGAACATGTTACAATGCTGGCAGCACTCCTCTGCACCTCCATACGGTAGGATGCCAGAGAGTGAACCCTGGGCACATATTTAAGGCCCCTTGGCCATGAAAACAGTTTACATGAAAAGCATCAAACTCAAAAGCATCTGTTCCAAAAGCTGGCACCGAAAGCTGCCAACGCATAATCCGGAAATCTGTTCGACTGCCACATCAGCAGCACAATTCGCACGAGTCCGTACAGTCTGCCACGTCAGCAGGTCAGCGCGAAATCCGGGTGTTCTGTACAGCTGCCACATCATCAGTTTTTACGCAAAGTCTTCTGTGTGTGTGTGGGTGCTTTATTTTTAGGCCCCATCAGACAAGGTCCCATAAGTTGGCTGGGGTCAAGATTTTTAATCCCAACCCTACTTTAATACTTGGGCCACTCGGCGAGGACTTGTAAGTTGGTAAAGACTTCTTCTTCTGCTGCTGCTAGGGTTTAGGCCCCTGGGCCGGATTTTGCAAGTTGGCTAGGGTTAGGTTCGTGGAGCCCTAACCCTCTAGGTCTTCAATGGCTTGACACGAGCAGTTGATGACAATGAATATAGCTCATATTTATAAGACACTTTCTGTCTTGACTTTACTGATCCTTCGTTACAAATGGGCAGATAAGATGTATAACTTGCAAATGGCTCTTTGAAACGGTCATAAATTCGATTTGCTATCATTGTATGAGATAGCATGAAAGTTCTGCATGTTGAAACCATCCTTGGCTCTATGAGAGGCTCAATCCTTGATAAGTGAGATTCCATTCCCTTCAATTTTAACCCCAGCTTATTTACCAAAACTGACAAAATATTTCTTGAAAGTGAAATATCGCTCCAATGTGTGAGACCAAAGACCAATACATTTGGTTAAGTTATAAAGGGATTATTTTAGGCAAACATCACTAAACACAATGCGGCATCAATATAAATGGGGAGAGCTGACACTGAGTCTATGACAACAAACTGGCCCACCCCATTACTTTTATTTTTCCCCCTGCAGGTGAATGTTTATATTATGCCACAAGCCTTGAGACTCTCAAGATTGATTGTGGGTTGAGGTCTTGCAAGCGAGCATCAGTCGCGTCGGGGTCCATCTCAAGCTTAATAGTAAGAGATCCTACAAAGCTCAGAAGATTCTTGAAACTGGGTGGGCTCTTCGCTGATAATTGTATGTAGATTATAATGATGTATGCTTAATGTGTTTGTGGTGCTAGGGCTCTCATGCAGGACTGGAGTGAAAATGAATGCATGACAGATGAGGAGGTTTCCAACTGTTCCAAGTATGTTGGACATGGGTGAGCATCATTTGTATGAGTAACTCGACCATGGGCACACGGACCCTTAGTTGACAGCGGAGTGTGAAGAGAACTGTGCCACATATGTTGACAGTTATGTTAGGGTAGTTATCTCTTCTTTCTCAGGAAGTTCAGAATCAGAACATCTTGAGGGTGCAGATTACAAATGTGAGTTCCATGTCTAAAAAGGAATTAGTACAGGGTGGCTTATTGTTCCTAGCTAGTCTTTAGGAAACCGCCCACATCATGACAGTCAGATATTTATCACAAGCCTTGTCTTTAGAAGAGCATGGATATTTATCACAAGTCTAGTCCTTACGAGAGCCTTACACATGATCAGGAACAAAACTTTGTTCTGAACAGGGAAACTATCTCCAGTTGCCATGAAACTGGCATGCAAGCTTGGTAAAGAGTGTATAAACATGACAATAATTAAGGATTTAAGCTGTGAAGGCCATAGCAAAGAGGAACAAAAATGTGTGGAAGGACTCTTTGCCTCCAGGCATGGAGAATTCTAGGAAGGGGTTGCAGCCCACTTAATATTAAAGAACCTTACAGGGATCTAGTTGATAGTAGCACCTTCAGGATTCCATCCAGAACCCTGCATACTAAAGAGTGAGACTCCCCACTTCAATTAAGGTATCCTTCTCCAAGATATCACAACCAAAAGGTCAAATACCTCGGTTATTCTCTGTAATTCATCATACTCATCCACTAAAATTTTACCGAGGGCTAACATCATATATCAGTTTTGTAGGCACACAGTAATGCAACAAGACCATTCTTTTGTGCAAAATCTGAGCCATGGTACAAAGTACATTTTGTAGACACAAACGAATAAATTACCCAGAAAAAAAGCTAATGAGAATAGACCTCTACCTTGACAGATGAATACCCAGCTAGATGAAGGCAGATGTACTGAAGAAGGCATCCATGACCTGCACTAAGGACAAAGCGATCTCGGTTGAACCAGCTTGGATTTCGAGGATTGTGCCGCATTGCCTTGCGGTAGAGAAAATAGCCCACCTCAGTCATTCCCAGTGGTAGGCCTGGATGCCCAGCCTTCGCCTCCTGAATAGAGTCCACTACCAGCATTCTCATGTTCTCCACGCATCGCTTATCTATTTGAGACTGAACCCAAGCCAGATCATTCCAGTTTTGGCCTTTTGATCGTCCCCCAGGCGCATGTTCAATTTCCTCTCTCCACTGTCTTAAATGGGTCTCATCTGCGTGCTCAAGTGTGGACGAGAAGGTCTTGCTTAAACCTGCACTGTCTTTGTGTTTCCAGCTCGATCCATATGATGCGCCACCATCATGTTCCTCATGAGTTGAGGTTTCACTGATCTGAGAAGCCTCTGGATTCTTCTTTGTGTCGTGCACTCTGTAGTCTGCTCGCGTGCGTCGCACCATTGAAGGTTGGACTCCCCATTTCCCATATTCTCGGTACAGCTGTGAGGGTGACACATGAACGGGCTTACTCCGAGTCCTGAAGCTGGTAGAGGGGTGCAGCTTTGCAAATGCGGGGGAAGTGCATGACTTTGGGAGGGAAGGGCTACAGCAGCCCTGCTGCAGAGAAGCCATGGCGGCAACACCCTCCAATAAAACCAGTGTGTGAGCGGCTCAAGGAGAAGCGACGAGATTCAGTGTGTATGATCAACGAGGTTGTGCAAAGTAGACGATCGGGCGTTGCAGACGATCGGGTGATTCTAAAAGAGGACCGGTAGCTTCACTGCGCAAAATGAGTGCGTAGTCGATTGTAGGTACCTAGCTGTGTACAACGTGGGAGTATGCATGGAAATGGTTCTTGGAAATGCCTGACACATGTTCTTCTTTCAGGTGGCCATTTGCCCTTTTGGTACACGTGTTCACTTTGTGTGTTCTTTGGGCTGAAGGTTGTGCTGTGCCACTCTTGAAGGTTATTGAACCTTTAAATAAGCCACTTCACCTTAGTAAACTAAAGGTGGATTTTTGGGTGCAAATGTGGCCACATGGCAATGGCAAGTTAATGATAATAAAATTTATTTTAAATTATTTTTTTAAAGCACTTGTGAGAGGGTGTTGACATTTATGTATCTCTCTTTAAAGAAAGGCATTGAGTATTATGACAAACATTATTTTGTATGTTTTTGTAATATATTGTAAACTAAATAGTTAGTTGATTGTTGTTACGTTTTTTTTCCTGCACGTTGAAAGTTCACTATGGTTTACATAAGGCTGAAAGAAGAATCTAATAATAAAAGATTTCTCATGAGAGAAAACAAGAAAGCGAAGAAAGTGTAACAATAAACTAGGTAGGTCCCGAAAACGACATTTTTTCATTTGTTTTAAGGGTATCTTGGGTGATGCTCTTGAAGCTTTGAGGGAAAAGGAAAGGGGGGGGGGGGGGGGGGGGGGGGGGGGGGGGGGCAGAGAGAGAGAGAAAAGAAGAAGAAGAGAATTTAAGCGTGAGGAGGAAAAAATGGTTGCAAGACACGTGGGCAAAAAAAAAATCTCGTTTGAGGAAGAAAAGACCACTGCCACGGGGGCGGCGGGGCCTGAGGGGAGAGAGAACTCGCGAGAGAGACGATTGAGGATCAGAGAGGAGCCGAAGCCAGCGGGAGCGTAGCGAGGAAGTCGACCGAGAGGCATAGAGGGGAGACACAGGCTCTCTCTCTCTCTCTCTCTCTCTCTCTCTCTCTCTCTCTGTGTGTGTGTGTGTGTGTGTGTGTGTGTGTGTGTGTCTCAAATCGCGCATCGAGCTAGCCCTTCGTGGCTTGCTTAGTTGCAAATGGATTTGGTTATTTTCGGGCTGGTTTGATGGCAGCGAGAGAAGCCAGTTCGCCTTGCGAGGGAAGGGGGAATGAGGTAGGTCTGCACGAGGTTGGCGATGGCATGCGGGCTCTACAAGATGATGGCACACGGGCTCTACAGGCGACAACCTTCTATTTTTGCTTCCAAGTTTTCAGATTCCAAAGAGTCCAGGGAATCTGGACAGTAATTAATTAATGGAACTGAATAGTAATAGTAGACCCAGTAGCGCTACTAGGTCCTCCCAATTTTGGATTCATTAGTTTTGAGGGAATCACACAAAGATGCCATTTGGAAAACTAAAGCAAAACGATTAGAGTAGGAAAGGAAAGGAAGGCTACAACTTTTTTCTTTTTAAAAACTACCGAAACTCCCCTCGAAAAATTTCCAAGATGTTTTAAGCTGTCTTTTTTTTTGTATTTTCGAGAAGGAGGATACCAAGTGGAAGAGAGAGAAAGAGGCAATAAATGTCATCACAATCGTGTGATTCGCCAAGTCGAGTTGGGGAGTTTATCAGAAACTTGTGATTCACCAAGTCGGGTCGGGGAGTTTTTCTTTAGCGTTTGAAGGCCGCGTTCGAAGGCGGCTTGGGGGTGCATAACCAACTCAAATTCTTGTTTTACCATCTTACAATGATAGACAATCAATCTTCTTTTAATCTTTCGAGATGTTTACTCTGGTGTTTTGGGAATTTTGGAAAATTTGAAGGGCATTTTGAGATTTTTTGACAAAATATGAGGGATATTTTGGGAATTTCACAAATTAGAAGGGTATTTTGGTAATTTTTCCTGCTTGATTCTTTTTTGGTTGAACGTGGAAGAGAGAGAGAGAGAGAGAGAGAGAGAGAGAGAGAGAGAGAGAGAGAGAGAAGATATGCATATATATATATATATATATATATATATATATATATATATAGTGTGGCGAACATATGCCCCAGTGTATGGCGTGGAGCCAGAGGGGATGGATGGTATCAAGAGTATTGAATTCACACACACTCTAAGCGCTGCCCTGTGATTTTCTTGTAATCGTGGCCTGGTGATTCTGGATATCCTCCATGGCACAACCAAGTGACACACGCTCCTATAAAATTGACAAACTAACATGCGATAATTACACTATTTAAGCACGACACATGGAGTTGCTCTTCGGGTGCTTCTCAGAAGCCTTGTGGAAAGTCGTTAACGGTGGCACCGCACGACCTCCCGCTGGCAATCCTCCAGAGAACGATTGGATCAGTTGTGACCTCGCTGGCCAAACGAAAATTCTCATGCACCTGAATAATACGCAGGCCCAATTGGTAAGAGAGTTAGCCTCTGCTTTTGAAATTTGGAAGTTTCTCGAGGACCTATAAGCCCATAAATTGAATTACCCAATTAGCTGCCATGAAAAAACGCATCCAGCATACACTTTCTGATGGTGTTGATGTAAAGGCCTTCCTCCAATCGTGGATAATGTACTTCTTTCTGGATTTTCCCTTGATGCAAACCAGCAAGGCACCTTTCTTTTGATAGCCCTTCCACCTTCGTGGCGATCCTTTATCTACACTCAATCAGCCACAACATCCCTCTCAATGACTGACCTCTATGCTCGTATCCTCCAAGAGGATTCCTTACGCACTGCAAGTGGAACATCCTCATCAAGCCTGTCTCTTGTACCTGATATAGCGATTTCACTTCTCAGAACAATTTTAGGGGTAGACGCAATGGACCCCCTCAGAATCCCTTCAATTCCAGACGAGGTCAAAACCGACCCATGGGCACGTCTCCCCAACATAACCTGGAAGCCTTTTCTCGCTCTTGTCATCGACGGGGACACTATGATTGAGAATGTCGTACTACTAAATGCGGCTCCCAAGGCATGCGTGAGGTCTCCCTCAATTGAACAATGTCATAATTGAGCTTGAACATCTAGACATCAATACCTATCCTAAAGGCACTTTTCAAGCTTTTGCGGTTGTGGACACATCTTGATTTCATGCCGATTGGGATGTCTAATACCTTGACACAGGAGCCACACATCACATGACCTTTCAAGAGAAACCGCTTATAAATTACATGCCAATTCGACATCGGATACTTGTCAAACTAGGCGATGAAAATACTCTTTATGCTTCAGGGGTGGGCTCCCTTGAAGTCATCTTTCAGAGCAAACAAAAGGCCTATCATGACCACATCTACTACCTACCCGTACTTGCCTGCAACCTCCTGTCTGTTTCAAAAATTACCAATGATGGTTCCAACATGAATTTCACAAGGGATTATGTATCATCCACCTTCGATTGCCTTATGGTATAAGTGAGAGCGTTCACTGTCCACAAAATGGCCGACTCTACCCACTTGGTATCAGGACACACTCTCCTCGACCACCAGACCCACATGTCTGACCTTATACTGCTTAATAAGGAAATTACGACCATCTAACCTTAAAATGGCATTACCACATGGGTCACCCAAGAACTCAAACACTTAAAACCATGTCGGACTCTAACTTGGGCATTGGTTTGCCTTCACGGTGGTCTAAGCTTGAAATATGTGAAGGGTGTCTCCTTGGCAAAGCACAACAGAAGCGGTTTCCCATGTCAAGCACTCGCATTAGGAAATTTTGGAGGTCATTTGGAGGGCCTTATTGAAGAGAGAGAAAAGAAGGTGCATCCAATGAGCAGCAACCTTACGTAATGTAGAAATACATGGAAAACAACACAAAAATGAAAGAAAACATATTGAGTTTTGTCCCATTTTTGTAAGGTAACTTCCTGGTGTCACAAAGTAGGGCCCACTGCTAGTAGCCGTTAAGTTCATGACACCTGACTACGGATTGATAGCTAGCTCTCTCCCTTCATTAAAAGATATCCACTACCTTTATGAAAGGATTTCAAACCTCATTCTCCCTCCATTTTACCTATGGCTTCGTCTTCTACCCGCCCAAGAAGTTCTAGAGGTTGCTCTACACTGTCCCCAACCAGCCTCACCATTAGTGTGCCAAGAAGACCATGTAGTAGCATAAGCACTATCTCAATCTCAAACTCTCTCTCACTACAGATAATAGGTGGCAAGAGCAGAGGATAAGCAAAGGTTCTTGGGTTCTTATGCACCCAAGAAGGAGAAAAAGCTCAAAAGCAACAAACATATTTCGTTTTGCATGGAAAGCAAGAGTTCTGGATTTCAAAGTCGAGGTTGGTAAGAAGACTGTGAAAGAAGTCTTTGTTCAATATGTTTTCACTCACTCTGATGTGATTGCTAATGGCGGTGATGTCTCCATGGTGCATAATCCACGGTGCAACTGTAAGTTAATTATTTAGCACTCCTCTATAAATGTTATCTTAATTTCAAATGTGAATATGTTTTTTCTTCTCTTATCACAGGTATATAATTAGGTTATACAGATGTTTGTGTTTATTTCTATTCTATTACATTCACAGATGTTTATCCTTCGTCATATGAGGAATGGGAGCCACTGGAGTGCATTATAGGTCTCATCTCTGTGACCCATGCTCATATTGGAGTCTTGCAATATGCTGGCAAAACTAGCAAAAGCTTGGCAAACGAGGGTATTTTCTTCTATGACCATTTCTACCAACTCAATCAAAGGAATCAAAGAGGAGTGTTGATGAAGGTTCCACTACCAACCAACTGGAACTCCATGGATTGGCCCGTTGTTGACACAACAATGAGTGAGGCATTGAGGAGCAGGCTCTATAGGGATGTTCAGAGGTCTCTCCGAAACTCTGTACCCACTAAATTGGTGAAACTTGCAAATTTTTGTCCTATTGGTCTCTTTGTTGAGTTATTTCATACCTGCAAAGTACATCTTGCTAAAACAATGCTGCTCTGCAAATCATTTGATTCCCTCTTGTGTGATAAGCTTCTTGATCGAGGGTGGTATGTGAAAGAAACAGATGGCATATGTTGCGAGATTGCTCTTGACACTTTCATTGTCAAGTATATGCTTGTGACACAGACATTAATAATCTCCTTTTGGTACAAGCGTTCTCATATTGTTGAAGGTTGCTATGTGCCTATGGATCAAGAGGCAACAAGTTTGGCAAACAATGCTGTCATAGACGTGGAAGTGGTGGACAAAGACCTAAATCATATGATAGTAATTACAATAAGAGAGCAATGCAATCTTTTGCAACTTCGACATGACATAGTGGAGGAGACTGCTGACATTGACTTCGTAAACTTTTCTTTCTTGATGGACGGACGAAGAGTAATGCAACGAAGGGAGAAGCATTTTTTTTGTGGAGATCTTTCTGGCCGTATTCAAATTGTGCCCATGTAATCAGCGCTGAATGGCTTCAACGAAATGTAACATTTTTGACTAGTTTAATCTTAATATCAAGTGTTTGCTCAAGGCTCACTCTGTCACTGTCTCTCTCTCTCTCTCTCTCTCTCTCTCTCTCTCTCTCTCTCTCTCTCTCTCTCTCTCTGAGTATTCGAAACACATAGACAATATCAATTTAAGGTATAATCAATGAATTACTAAGTACATTTATAAGTACGAATTCCGATGTGCTCAATGGGCTTAAGTACATTGCTTACAGGTATGGGACCAAAATGTCCTCTAGGTAAAAATCGTGAAGATGCCCTTCAAATGAAGGTGGGGATATAGTAGTGCCGGATGGATTAAGTAAACCCTTATGTGGTGTGTCATTAATCAAAAAAGTGTTGAAAGCATCATAAGGTACATTGATCTGCTCAAAGGGCTTGCAGAAAAGTGGTACATTAGCTTTAGTTGGGTGGAAATGTCCCGCAATGGTATTACAATTTCTTTGACTATACACAAAATAAAAAGCCGATCTCTGAATTTCAGCCAAATTACAAACTATGGAAACAAGGGGATTCAGGTTATGGGCCTGCATCGAAAACCAAATAGCAACCCTAAACCTTGGAATCAAAAAATTCAAAAATTCCTTTGTGCCTGGTCGAATTAATACTTTGACATTTCCCAAGCGGAAACTACGTAAATCGGAGAACTTTGTATGTACACTGCATGGCTGTCGTAGCAGTAGCAATCCATTGAGATCCAAGATGCTCAGTCTCTGTAATCATTGTGTGCATACATATAAGTAGTTAGAAACAAAAAAGAATTTATTATTTAATGGATATTATCGGAACAACCATATCTACTTGAAGCAAGAGTCCATACTGGTCATTTCTAATGTTGACATTTTTTTGTTGAGTGTTGATGTTTCCTTGTGTATTGCCAAGGGTATCCACCTCTTGTGGTTGTGCAGTACATGACTCTTGTGTTTCCATGGCCGAATGGTTAACTTGTTCTGTTGTCTGTTCCTAGCCTTGATTTGCAATATTGGCCTCCTCCTCTATATTGGCCTCCTCCTCTTCACTCCCTTATCCTCCTATGC
Organism: Adiantum capillus-veneris; assembly: GCF_014529385.1. Classification (NCBI taxonomy): domain Eukaryota; kingdom Viridiplantae; phylum Streptophyta; class Polypodiopsida; order Polypodiales; family Pteridaceae; genus Adiantum; species Adiantum capillus-veneris. The sequence goes on from NC_140951.1 coordinate 147,638,042, forward strand.
TTGGCCTAGAACCTCTATTGCATTATTCGTCTGTGTGAGGAGCATTTTACATCTGCATTTTCAGGGGCTTGGTCTAATTCACATTGCTCAACCCCAACTTCGGATTCAGCTGCTCCAACAGCAAAGCTTACCGGTGTCTTTTTCTCTAATATGGGGTCAGTTTGAGGAATTTGGTTCAGGGTGTTGGAAACTGGCCTGACTTCCATTTCACCGGTCATTGTTAAAGCAATAATATGGTCGTCGACAAAACTGTCTTCTGCATCTAAAATTCTTGGGGTTGAAAGAGATAGTAGATGTTGAATCATTGAAGCACGGTACCTTTGTAAATATTCCAATGTATAATTTTCTAGAGCATTCTGCAAAATTAGGTTAACTTGTGGTCAATACTTTAATTAATAATAGCACTAATGTTGGTCCATACCATAGCAAGGAAATACCTTTGACATAAATGGATTCATAGCAAAAAAACTTTGGAGTATATACTCTGCATGGAGAAGATATCTCCAACCACAGGAATTTGGATCTGTCTGATTAGGCACTTTGACAGCTTTAAAGGTGGACTTGTATAGTTCATGATTTCCACAGAGTTTTCCATAGACATGAAGTAATCTTTTTACACATCCGTGAACAGTGAAGGTTATTTATTATTAATATATTCAGGTCAGCAACCATACCCTAAATAAACACTAAAGGTTTTATCAACACTTACACTCTAATCTCTGAATGTGTTGCTTGTATGGAGTTGATAGTCCATACCACTTGTTTGTCCAATTCTATGCATACAAGGCTCCAATGATTATTTGATTCGTATGGCAACACCAGTGTTGTCACCTGGACCATTGGACAGTGGAAAAACCATCTCTCCAATGTGCCATGAGGGGTGTTGTTTATTCGGAGTGGCACATACATTTGTGGATCTAAAATATAAATTTCATTTTGGGTTTCTTGAGGGAGCTGGCTCTCTATTAAGCTACAATCACAAACAAGGATTTAATTAGAGGCCAAGTACCAACAAAGAAAGATCTTAAAGGTAGAGATGAGCACTTATTTTAGGCATACATAAACAATAGAGTCGGTAATTTGTGCATTTGGCCGATCTTTCAATATCCCAATATCAACAGAGTCGAGTGCTAATTGCCTACTACCATCAGCAAGGGGAATGCTTGCTAACAGTCCCTCTGTCATGGAGTGTAAAACATCATTGTTTCTTTCATTTAGCTCTGTGGTAACTTGCCCATAATTTCTCCTCTAGGCCTCTTCATCATCAACAGTAGATTGTATACTCTTTAACTTCTCTACTTCAGAGTGACGTCTTTCTTCTTGCTCAGCTCTGGCTCTGGTGTTCACCTCATGAGTAACCTCCTGAATCTTAACCCCTTGAACTCGGCGACCTAGTGGTATTAGCAGTATATCTTTCATTTTGGGATCAATAAACTCATTAGGGAAAAGGATCTTATCGTATCTCCAACGCACTCTCTTAAGAGTCTCACTGTCCTTGTCCATTATTGTCACACGGTGAGCATGAGCAGCAACAATGGTAATATCATTAAAATACTTCAAAAGAAAATCTTATGCTGCTTCTTGAAGACATAGCAGGGCAACTGCCTTCCACCTCATTGTACCAGCACATGCTTCCTCACACATTTGTCTTATTGCTCTTTGAAAAGGAAGTTTAGGGACACAAAGCTCAATACATTTCTGAGCTTTCCTGATCTCCCTAAATAAACCCATGTTTCTTTGAATATTCTTCATTCTTGGACCCTTCAATATCTTCATTGGTTTACCTGAAGTTTTCTTCTTACTAGCAGACCTTCCACATGCTTTCTTTGCAAGCCCTGGTCCTTTCCCTGCCTTCCTTGTTGTTGCCTCGGTTATTGCCATTACACTGAAAAAAAAAATGCAAAGGATCACTCTCTCTCTCTCTAATCCCTATCTCTCTCTCTCTCTCTCTCTCTCTCTCTCTCTCTCTCTCTCTCTCTCTCTCTCTCTCTCTCTCTCTCCCCCCCTTTTTTTGGGATCATAGCGTGTGGGCTCAGATTTGACATGGGCTAATAGCCTATTGCGCATCGTGATCCACAAGTGGAAGGAGGAAAATCAGAAACTTACTTCAAGCCTTTTAGGCAACAAGCCCCAATTTTAATGATTATCAAATTGAGTCTAAAGTAGTAATCTTGAGATGTAGAATACTATCTCTATCTCTCTTTCTCTCCCCTATCTCTCTCTATCTCTCTCCCTCCTTATCTCTCTCTCTCTCTCTCTCTCTCTCTCTCTCTCTCTCTCTCTCTCTCTCTCTCTCTCCCCCCCCCCCCCCCCCTTATCTCTCTCTCTCTCTTTCTCCCCCCCCCCCCCCCCCCCCCCTCTCTCTCTCTCTCTCTCTCTCTCTCTCTCTCTCTCTCTGTTTATGTATTCTTCGCGCCGTGATCCACTTGTATGGCTTTTACTCCTCACATATATAACCCAATTTTGCATTTAATCCATAGTAATCATCTTATTTTTTTGACTATATGATTAGTTGGTAACAATTGTGAGATACCTAATTATAGTTTGTTCAAAACTTACATGATCATTTGGTGCTCTTCTTTTTATATATACTCATTGAAACTTATGTTTGTGAGTATGAAACAAATGGTAGGTTTAAGATCACATAGGAGAAAGAGGCAAAAAATAGATCCCGAGTGCATTGTTGGCCAAGCAAACCTTCCAAGAAGACTGTCGGAGCTGTTAAAAACATCAATGAAGAGGAATGTAGACTTCACAGAACCCATTGATATAAATGCTGCAGAGCCTGCCAAGTAGTTTGGAGGAGCCTGCTCTAGGTTTGGAGGAGCCTGATACTAACCCATCTGTAGAAATAGAGTCCCCTTCTACTCCAAAATTTACTGTACCCAACTCACTTAAGAGAGAAGTGGATTTTTCAGCACCTACTTTGCAGAGTGCCCAATGTATTACAACAATCCAAAAGAAAAAAGAGACAATTATTTATGAAGACCCTACAGTGATTGATGAAAGGCTTTTAGATTTTGCAGTTTCTTTTGGGGCTGATGATAAGTTTGATTTGGTCTCCTGCATTTTTAATGCTTCATTTAATCTTGATGTGTTTACAACTGAATAGAGTGAACACTTGAAGCTGGAATGTGAGAAGTTTGACCTTCACACTCAAGAGGGCAGGGTTAATGTTGGTGAAATGGTGGTAGTCTATTTAAAAGACTATGATCCTAAAAGACAGTCTTACAAGAAGTATAATCAGCTGCCTCTTATGTACAGGCCCCATTGGTGCAGCTTACATGATGGGGAGTGCAAGTTGATTCATGAGTCCTTTGGATTTCTAATATTTTTGTTTCAGATGACAGTAGTGATGACGAGGCAATGGAGATCTCCAGTAACCCATTGGACTGCCTTAAACTCTGCTTTGAAAAGGCAGAAAAGTATAAAGAAAGACTTCCTGATGAAGCCACATTTCAAGCTATTCGAAATAATCTTAAGCCATCAACTAGTAAACAGGATATGGAGGATTGGTTTAAGCGACCAGCGCAGGAGTCAACCAGATTAGTCAACCTATGGAAGGATGAGCTTTTTTTGCAAGATGAGAGTTTCATGGTATAAATTCTTGCCCCCCCCCCCCCCCCCCCCCCCCCCCCCCCCCCCCATCTCTGTCTCTCTCTCACACACACACACACAAACTCTCTCTCTCTCTCTCTCTCTCTCTCTCTCTCTCTCTCACACACACACACACAACACACACACACACACACACACACACACACACACACACACACACACACACACACACACACACACACACACACACACACACACACACACACACACAAACACTTCTTTTGTTTACAGTCATGGATTGCTGAAAAGGGCGACTTTCTTCGTCGTCAAAGAAGACAGTTCCATGGTAGGGATGTAGCTCTAGGACAATATCTTCCTAGTTTATGCGAGGCACCCATCCTAATCTTCCACAACGGAATGTCACAAGAGGGGAATACTGCAACCTAAGCTTTCAAGACATTATCTCGCTTCTTAGATGGTCCAATGCTGCCACAAAATGCTGACAAAGTAATCCTCGTCGACAAGGTTTTTGGGAGAGAATGTTTTGGTTACTCACCAGGATATACTGGGGGCCGTGCAACATATTACTACACATACACAACAATGGCATTATCTTTAGAGAAAGAAAACCCTACTGAACTCTTAGAGTATGGAAAAGATTTAATGATCAGATACAAGGGCGAGGTTCCAAATGATATTTGCAAATCATCAAAATGTTAAAATAGTTGTGGTACATATTGAATTTAATTCTACAGGCATTTATGGTACATCGATCATCTAAACTCTAACTCTCTTGTTCCACTGATGAATGGCATATTGTATTGTCTCTCTCCACCTCATTTGACTTTCAAGAGCATTTGAGTATTTGAATGCGTCTGCTCGCTTTCTTTTCTAAATTTGCAAATGTCTGATTGCCTGTACGGTTGCTGAAGAGGGCAATACTTGCTTTTGTTGCATGCGATGAATGATTCTGCGATAAAACCACTGAAATAACTCCTTTAGACTGTTTGCCTTATTTCGAGAGCCTCCATGTTGTGTGTGTCTGAAGTAGGCATTTCTAGCCATGTAATGAGACTTCTCCAAGCCCTGGGTGTTCCATATACCTGGATTCCCGTACTTTTGGATGAAGTATGGCTAATGATTAAAAATAATGTGCTGCAAAAGAAGAAATTTAAACACAAACTTAGTACTAAGACTATATGAGGCGCTTTGACTTTACCATGTAATGAGTGATTTGAGTGTCAGTCCATGTTGTCTTGAAGGATTTTTTCAATAGCTGAAGGTTCTATTTAAACTTGCTAAGATTGTACTGCGACCAATCATCATTCTCACACATTTGAAATAATATGTCAATGGAATGCCACACATCACCCTTTGCATTGCGAGTTGTTGGCTCTTGGTCTTTCACTGCTAAATGAAGTTTTTTCCAGCGCATATACTCAACTTTGCTAACGTAGGTAGAGTGATATACTCTCCCTTGCTTTGTTAGCTTCACATCATTCATACCTTGAGGTTTAGATAGAAAACGGCGTGCCTTGACCCCACCTATGGATGGTTTGCAGGGTACATCTTTCTCATTGGTTGATCTTTTTTTGTCCCGCTGTATTTTCACATTGCCCTCATGTAAACCAATATCTGACAAAACTAGTTCCAAAGCCTCTAGAGCGACTTGTCGTTCATACGACTTTTTGATTTTCCAAGCAAACCCAATGTACATATATACCAACTTCTCTACAATTCGGCAAAGAGCATTCATTGTACAAATATGGACATTAACAAGTGGTATATTTAGAACTGGTCAAAAATTAGAGTCTTGATTGTGGCGAGTAGGAGCCTTTCGCCACCACTTTGGGTCCATCACTTTTGCAGGTTCCATGCAATACAAGCATGGAGACTTTGCAATGGCACCCATTCCACAATTATACATACACTTCAATGTTTTGAGGTCACCTGCAAGATGCCATTGAACTTGAAAGTCTCCTCTCCCATCTACAGCCATTACCTCTCCTCGATTCATTTGCCTATCAATGATATCTGGAATCGGGGTTTAATGGAACACCCAAAATAAAATGTCATGGTCTTCTTTCTTTACCTGCAAGATCAATCCTTATGAGATACAAAAATAATTCTAAAATTTAGGTTGAAAGGTCAAGGGAACTGAATGCTCATCACACCCTGCCATGCCCTATATAGGCCCTTGGCCTTCTAAATATAGGGACCCCCTTGTCTGCATGTCCGTCCAAACCCTTGGCCCGGACTGGTCCTACCATTGTCCTGACATTACTCCCCCCTTTGAGAAGCGCTTTTGTCCACGAAAACACAAGTGATGGTATCTTCATAAGAACACTAATGTTTTCTATCGTAACATCCCACATGGATCCAACGGTTCATTTGAGCGGAACCCGGTTCAGTAGGAGGTTCAATGAAACCAAGAGTAACATCTTGATTTTCTACATTGTTGTCCATTTGTAACCATCTGATGGTACCGGTTCCTATTCAAACGTAGTGTGTAGACTCCATTTAGAACGCTCATGAGCATGGTAAACGAGTTTATCACAACACAGGTGTACCAAAAAGAGTACCTCTTGTCACTTTCCATGAAAGTCCATGAAAGTAACTTGCTGACATAACTCATTAGCCAATTTTAAGTCCTTGACTTGGTCCCAATTTTCATCATCAGTAAACAACCCCACCTTAACGAGTGTTCAAGGTTGAGAGCCCGAGTTATACATGAAGAGACTACCTAGTCGCAACATGCGTAAACTCCAAAAAGATCAATAAATGCTTATGAATTTGATTGCTTGGTGCTAATGTACGCACTTCGCATATCCTGTAGCCCAAGATTACACTTTGTAATCTGTCAATCCCCTTGGATACTGACAGTATTGAGGTGTGTTTCCCCCACGGTTTACAGACAGTCTTCCCAGAAGACTGTTAAAGGGGAATCACAATAGCGTATAACATTGTTGAGGAATCAACAATGTTCGGAATAACCATCGTGGTTAACTTGAAAAATCCAGAAACACCCAAACCGAGCCATGACCTCTATTAGTGATTAGTAGACCCAAAAGTAATCTCCTAGAGATAGTGCAAAATGCTTCATAAGCAACAACTTGAGGAATATGCATGCCGTTCCAAATCAGCTTTTGCTAAACACTAGGGCCCATAACACCTAGTGTGCATGCATTTAGCAAAAAACAGATCCGAACTTGTATATCCGTGGTAATTCTTGCCAATACTTGTGGAAAATGTGATGCGCCTAGCACACATTAGTAGGAATGTAAATAGTTCTGAAAAGAAACTAAATACTTTCATTTGCAATCTTTTGCAAGCTTTGCTTAAACGTCTGACCATAATAGAAAGTGAAATAGTGATCACTTCTAGGTTCAAACAATGAAACTTTTTCATTTGCTATATGTATAAACAACCATCTGTAATGTTGTTTAGCAATACTTGTAGCTGAACAAGTCATTCTAAGTATTCAACAATTTTTGGCCATTGAAATTGCTCCTGATACGTCATGCTGAAAATGGTCTAGAAAACAGATGTGACCAGCACCTAGGGACTTTGTCGTGACACATATTTGAAAATAGGGGGCGCCAGTGTCAATCCCAGAGACTCATATTCACCATATGTGGAATATGTCTCAACTAAGGATGTCTGAAAGTACAAGATGTACTTGTGTGTGGAGGTAGCTCTAAACACTTTACGACAAGAGTGAGAGGGACCCTCATTCATTGCTCCACACTGGCTAAACCGAACTCCTTGAGTTCCTAGACCATGTTGTATCCCATGTGACAACATGTGCCAAATTGAACCCTACAAGTAGGTTCGTAACAGCATAAGGCATAAAGATAGATTGGATACTTGGCCCAAAATACTTTGTGCCGACATGCCCTTGGCATGACTCTGTAACATTCAAGCGTACTTATACGTCTTGAAAAACCAAGCAAAGCATACTAAAAATGGAATAATACCAAATCAATATATGCATACCTAGAGATTTGAACGTAATGTTCACTTACCCGGAGTCAAATGGAGAAGAGCATGTCCCCTACCTGAAAAAACAAACAGCATTGCCCTGGGAAGCCTGGGTGTTGCCTGTGCAATCCAAGCTTTTGGATTAGAATCTACGTAGTCAAACCCCTTGAGCAGACTCTTTGTAGAAGCTGCTCAACTAGCAGATAACGATAACCAACATAGTCAACCTTGTACATATTGATTGGAATCAACTTGAAAAGTGTGTTCGTCTGCTACCGCGTGGTAGATTGCGGAATTCTTTCCTTGAAAGTATAACTAGGAGAGATCAACGGTGATCCTCAATACAGATCAAACTGTGATCCTGAATGCCTACGGGGAGATGTAGCAATCACCCGCCAGTTCTTACCCCAAAAGAGTGATGTCATAGACACTCGTAGTGCTATAGAGAGAGCAAGAAATCCACACAAGTAAGATGCCTAGCTCGTGTCAACAGCCATGCTGTCTCAACTGTTTGCTGCCTCTAGGCTCCATGGTATAGATCAGTTGATGTAAGTGTAAGAGTATCAAAACGCAACTGGAACATCGCACTAGAAACATATAGTGCAAAAATGAAACCCTAATCCTCCGAAATAACAAGACTCTTGCTCGTCCATTAACATCGATATGTTCGATGTGTACTCCACTAGGCAAATCTGTTCGATCCTAAGAACAATCACCCAAGGAATGCCAATAGTTGGGTCCTACCCAAAATCTGACAATGGCTCTTAGCCCGTGTGGCTCCTAGCTCTTACGGCAATTAGTGTTCAATCGATAAACCGATGAAAACTAATGTGAATGGCATCTTGGCCAATTTCTAGCTGAGAGTTAGAGCATCTTGGCTCATGTTGACTCCCAAACAAAACATGTATCAAAAGCTGCTTAGAAGATTGTCATTATTCCGTTAAAGAGAGAGAGAGAAAGAGAGCAAGAGCATGTTGGGCTAAGGAACTTTCCTTAAATTTGTAGAGTGTGTGCCCAGAATGTGTGCTCTTAGACATCTTATGCCCGAATTGCAACTTATCCTATAAGCATGCCACAATGTGTTTGTATAACGCTCTCATCGAGAGAGGCAACAGAAAACACAAGGTAAATCTTGACCATCTACCGTGTAGGGTCGTGACTGTATGAGGATGACTTGAAAGGGGCACCTTGCTGGTGACTCTAGTCGAAATTTTAGTTTCTTTTTAGTATTGTTGAGTGTTGATAGCAACCAACAATCCATCCGTACTCTGTCCTTGACAGAGTTGCGAGTGTGTTAGCGGAAGTGTAATGCATGAAGTGGTAAAATTGAATCCACCTCACTAGCATGCCTTGCATGCAGAATTGTAAGCCCTTGCTGAGAGTGATGACATCAACTGTGAGAACCAAAACCACAAATGCCATGCACAGCTTAGACTGGTAGGGATTCTGTGAGTGATTTTCCCATTTGGTACTTTCGCAAACTTGTGTGCCACTGCCCATGATGCCAAGTCATCGGGCAGTACCTTGGCCCAAGGGAGAAGTCTTGCGTCATATAAAATTTCCAAAGCACTTTGCTTTGCACAGTGAGAGTAATTGGGAAGTAAAGTGTAAACAAGGAAAAACAAGAAAAACTTAACCTTGGCTAACCTGGTAGTTGGTGCTGCAACCAATTGTCATGAAATTTGGAAGGAAAAAATCATTCCAAAATGGCTCATAGCCATATCTGCACAGACGTCCTCGTATATCCTAGACACTCGTCTGGTACATAATGAAAACACCTGCAATAGGAAATAACCTGCAACAGGAAATAACCTACAACCACATTGCCTACGCCTTCCCAATTTGGGATGCTCATAGCATCTGCCAAACGTGGCCTGTTAACCCTCACGGCACACGGACACCCTATGATCTATAAACGTTGTATTATTTAGAGTCAGGTACCGGGCTTGTCGGACCAATAGGAACAGGGTAAGTGTGATCGCCGATGACAGGCGCACTCTAACTGGAATATTCAAGGAGTTAGTTGGCTAAGTATGGGCGCCCAAGTGTGAATGGGGTGAGCTCATATAAAAGCCACTAAACCTAATTTTTACTCATTCTCTCATTGTGCAATAGAAGCTGCTCTTGCTCCATCTCCACCTTCTCCTTCACCATCTCCTTGTGTGTGTGTGTGTACGTGTGTGTGTGAGAGAGAGAGAGTGTGAGAGTGTGTGTGTGATCGAGCGTTGCGGCGGCACGACGGCGGCGAGGCGGTCGAGCGCGGCGTAGCGGTGTCTCCCTCTTCTTCGCGGCGCGGGAATCCTTCATTCACAACTACGCAGGAAGGTGAGTGACACACCATTCTTCCTTGTGAGCTTGTCTGTTGTATGACTGTGTGCTAGGAGCCTTTGGGGCTCGCACACGGCGCGTAGCAAGTCCCTAGCCTTGACATTTTTGGTGCCGTTGCCGGGGAGCTGCTGCGCGTGAAGCTCCAATGGCGACCTGTAAATTGTATTGAAGCTATTTTTTATGTAGGAAAGGCGCGGCTTAAGTTTGATTGTTGTTGTTATGCAAAAACAGTAGAGAAAGACACAATGTTGTTGACTGCATTCAAGTTTTCTGTGTTCTGTTAAGCTCTGTTTTGCTAGTTCTATTAAGCTTAGATTTCAGCTTACACAGTTAGCATTTCTTGCGTTTCTGCGGTTTCTGCATTTTCTGGTTTGCACTGCACAGTTCTGTCAAGTTTCAATTTTCTGCATTTTTTGTGTTTTCTGGTTTGTGCACAGTTAGGCGCACAGTTAGTTAATTAAGTAGGTTAGTAATTAGGTTAACCACTGATTAGCAGGTCAGTAGGTAGGTGAGGCAGTAAATAGTTAGGTGAGGTCAACGCGCACCAAAACACGTACCAAATAATACCCCAAAAAAAAAAATAAAAAATCGAAAAATAAAAACGTGAGTGAGGGGGAGGTTATAAAAACGGACGGGTTGGTTTGTATAAAAGTGAGATCGGGATCGGGATCATTTGACCCAATCCCAATCCCAATCCCAAGCCCAGGCCCAGGCTCTGTCTCATGATATAGGGTAGTCTCACTCCTATATATATAGGCTAGACTCACAAGGAGGGAGTGAGGAATGTGGGATAAGTCCTACACTCTCCTCTCCTTCATTGCACACTAGGACTTGCTATTTGGAGCCTAGTTCCCCAGTTAGGAAAAGACTGTTTCGGGATTTTCTGGAGCAAAATAGAACCAAACGGTGGGCTGTAAAGCACAGCGCGTCCCTCCTAGCGATACGCTCGTTTCGAGCTATCACATGGCCCATTCCACGACACGCTCTAAAAAATCTAGCAAAAAAACAAACAAAAAACACGCAAAAAACTAGTCACAAGGCCTTCTAGAGCAGCTTTTTGACACCTTAGGGTATCAAAAGCACATGCACTTACGCTCTGGGCGGGTGCTAGAACACGAGCATATTGAGGGTGCCTCTGTTCATACGGACACCCATTACCCATCCACGATAGGCTCTAGACCCTCAGTGGGGACACAAGGTAGCACCACCCAAGACCCTAAAATAGCCGCTAGTGATTCCTCCTCCGACTCAGAAATCATGGAAGCATACCCTGCCCAAAACACTGAGAGAGAAGGCCATGCACCTCCCGAAGCTCCATAGCCTAGTACTTATAGTATGTTTAGCCGTTTCATGGAAACATTAGGTAGAGCTACTCGCTCGGAACCTGATGCAAATGAAGCACACGAAGGGGGTGGGGAAGTGGACTCTCCTTTCACATCGCACGTGGACCCCACACCCCCAAAGAGTGTCCATGTGGATATCCTGCCAACTTCTTACCAAGAAGGCCCTGTTGAGCTGCCTCCTTCAGAAGTTCCCTCTAGAGTACCGTTGGTGACAAGTAAAACCACGGGGAGCAACATTGCTTCTACCTCACAAGAAACCGTTAACACGTCGACTCTAGAAGGATTGTTCATTAATGATCATTGGACATACGACCTCCACACTCAGGTGTTGACGGATCTACACTCTGGCCACGCCTACCATGTAGGATGGATAGAGATTGTACAATCCACCTCTAGTGCCACGAGCATCGAAGATCAACAGAAAATGATCTATAATGTTATCCATGACATTATTCAATCAGAAAGGCAAAACCGAGGGGTAAATATACTCTCAACTGGCCCCATGAGATTTCTGGATACGAGCAAGGCTCAACAGCCTACTCTATCACAAATGGAGACTCCTCTAATGAGTCCCATGGACCCATCTTACGTCATTTCACCTGGGGTCTCTATGCAATCTGAGCCTCCGAGCGACAACTTTAGCTTCCCTAACTTGGCTCAACCCTCTATTAAGGAAAACACAGTGCTCACTCCAGGGATAGGCCTGACAGAGAATGTACCGATGACATCTACGGCTAGCACAGTGCCACTACCTAGTGTCATAGTACCTAATATGGGGCCTCGACCGTATGTGCCTCTAGCCCCTTATGCACACATGGTCCCCACACCTCCAATTGTACCACTTGTTTATGCTCCTCGAGTGCCGCTCCCTAGCCCTTATCCGAGTGGACCTATGCCCGGTTATGTTCCATATCCTGCATCATCCACACATATGCCAAGACCGGTACCCGCCCCTCTCCCACATATGATTCCAAGAGTACCTCCACCGGCCCTGCCTCTTCACATAGGTGACTTGGCAGCGTTTGCTCAAACCATAGGTCGATCTATCGCAGAAAATATGCGTCATGCATCTGATAGAGAGCCTAGAAGTAAGGCAGTACAAATTGCCAAACTCACGCAAAAATTCAATGGGGACGAAGATGCTAGAAAACACATTGAAGTGTTTGAACAAGTATGTGATTCCTCAGGGGAACGCAACGAACTACATAAGTGCAATGCCTTAAGCTTGACATTAAGTGGGAAGGCTGGAGATTGGTATAGAACCCTAAGGGTGGACGAGAAAACAATCTACCCTACCCTTCGAAGGTTGTTTCTAAAGGAGTACATACGAGAAGGTGTGCTTTGGGGTGTAGCATCTCAGCTACAGAAGGCCGAACGTAAGGAAGGAGAGTCAGTAAGGGACTTCATTAGTCGTCTAAAGCACTTAAACTCTCGTTGCCCTGTAAATGAGCGCTTCAACAATAACCAACTGCTTGATCGATTCATTCGAGGGTTGAGGAATGAAGGAATCTATAATGGACTAGTGATTAGAGGTATCACAACCTGGGAAGATGTCACTGCCAATGCAATCCAATTAGAGGACAACTTGATGATAGCAGGCATGAGGGTGTCTACTGATACGAGATCCACTAGCTCACAAGCCATTGAGTATGAACCCATGACTGCAAAGCCCATTGCCAATGAGCCAAAGGTATTTGAGACATTCTTGACAGACCTCACCAAGGCAATCCAAGAGTCTCTTAAGGATAATCGACCCCCTCAAAATAGTCACATGTATCCAAGAAGGGAGCAACAATGGTGTTCCATTTGCTTAGGTCCACATAGCACTAGTGAGTGCCCTACGTTTAGAGTAAAATTTAATGGAACTTGCAACGCATGTGGTAGGTATGGTCACCAAGCTAAGGATTGTTTAATGATCAAACGTATGATGGCAAATAGACCACCTGTAGCCTGGACGGATGCGCCTCGAGCTCCTGTATTGATGCCTGCTCCACCTGTTGAGCAACTACTGCAACACATGGTCCCTAGATCTCAAAATGTTGTACAAGCTACACCGCTACCACCTCCTGTGCTAGGACCGCAGCCCCCGCATCCAAGAGTCGCCCCTATGAACCAAGTGGGTTGCGAGCCATCTAATGCTTATGCAGATGGCTGTGAGGAGGAAATAGACACTAGTATTGACTACGGACTTGATACATTGGAAGAGTGTCCTATATACTACATGGAAGATTGTTGGGGGCAAGTCAAGCCGGTTTATCAAGCTGCTGCTCTTGCATCCAGAGGTCAAAATATCAACACCCAGGCTAGGAGGCCACCTCTTCAATGCTACGAGTGTGGTGGACCACATCGGGCAGCGGAGTTCCCTATTAGGCTGCAAAAGAATGCTGCACAGATGCAAATGAATCAAGGGAGCACGTCTGCAATGCCAATACTCACATGTAATCGTTGTGGCATAGATCACTTGATTTCCCAATGCCCCTATAACCCAAATGCGCCTAAAATCACACCCCTATATTTGGTCGAAATTGCTAGTGTGACATCGCCAATACCACCCGTCGGACCCGCTTATGCGATTACACGGTCCATGCTTCAAGGGCCAGGCCATATCCTCGAAGAGAGAGATACCGCGTCAGTTATCCAAGCAAAGAAAAAGAAGACACGAAGGAAGAGGTCGCACAATATGGGAAATTCAAAGCCAAGTTCCAAAACAAACATAGGAACAGGAGATGACCTCGTGTATATGAATGACCTCGAGGATGATTCAGATTCAATCGAGACAATGGAGACTAGAACCAATACCACAAAGGGAAAGACCGACAAAGAAAACCGTAACATGGAACCAAATGAAAACCGAATAAGAGAAAACCTTAAAGAGCCTGTGAAAACACCACAAGTGTTTCCAAATCCAATCCAAGACCCCCAAGATAAACCGCAGGGGCAAAAAGGGAAGAATCGTAAAAAGAAGATTGGGACGTACCCAAACCCAGTAGACGAGATTGAACAGGTGAAACATCTAAGAGGTTTAGTGGAGGAGACTCAAAGGAAACTAGAACCAGAACCCATGCATGTCAAAATTCATGACACAGTGTTTCCCACGAGAGTTCATCCACCCCACATGAACAATAGACCGTTAGCCATACCTAGTATCATTCAAGAAGGGAGTGAGGACGGGACATCAGAAAGTGAGCATACACCTTTCCTGTTGGAAAGGATGTTTAACAAAGGAAAACCTGATCCCATTGAGGAATATGAGATTCCATCCTCACCAGTTCCTAGGCAAGGACCTACACCCTGCAAAATGCCAATGAATGTTGCCAAACTAGTGGACTTCATGTCTTCTGAGGTCCGAACCACGATCATAGCAAAGCTGTATGGAGATCCTGAGTTATTCCTTGCACTTCGAGCATTCCTTAACGGAGAGCTACAAACGGGATTACCGCAGTTTGCGCAACCAAATACGCCTGACTCGATTATGATTGATGAGGAAAATCATGTGCAATCACTTGACTTAGATGGACACGAGTCTGTGATCGAGGTACCCATTAACGAATTAGGGCAGTATTTTGAGGGTGACGAGTCTAATGCGACCCTACCCATCACTACCAAGGGATTAACTATAAAGGGAATTCTTGATGGTGGTGCGGGAGTTAGCATCGTTACAAAAGATTGTTGGGAATCCATGGGAAAACCCCGCCTCAGTGTTACTAACATTGTGGTAAAGATGGCAAATGGCACCATAGCCAAACCTATGGGGATGCTCAAGGATCTTAAGATCAAAGTTCTAGGACACAAGGTACGACATACGTTCATTGTAATGGATTTTTCTAAACACCTTATGTCATATGAAATGATTTTAGGACGACCATTGATGAGGGAAGCACAAATGGTTCATGATTGGTCTAAAAATCATGTCTATTTGCAATTCCAAGACTCTGTCCTTAGAGTGGATTTGGTGACTGGTAAGGTACACCCCTTAGGGAGTAAAACCATTATTGATCATCGCTCTGACACCACAGTTCACTCGGCCCCACTACAATATTGTTACACTTGTAAGAAGGATACAGACATTGGCCAAGATTCTCCTTACATGGATGTGTTACCGGGTATGACAGCATCAGACAACGTAGACTGGGTACACCTAGCTGCAACCATAGATACCTGGGGAAATAGAGGAACCACTTGGGTCACACCAGAGGGGGAAGAGGTACCACAAATTGCACCTCTGAACATGATAAGTGCCATACATGCATCTTCTAAGGGCAAGGCAATTGTAGACCAATCTGACAGTGACACCGATAGCTCAATAGAAGACTTTGACCAACACGACTCAGACACTGACTCCCAGAGTGAAACGGATTGTGAATCTCATGAATTAGAGAGTGGAGCAAGTTCAGAGTCAAAACATTCGGAAGGACCGAGCACATCAACCGATGATAGCTCCTCCGAGAGTGAAGAGGACACCAACGAGGACTCCTTTAGTGAGCCAGATCTAAATGCAAATCAAAAGCAGGTCTCAAATAAGAAAAAGAAAAACTTTAAGAGGCGTCGATATCGAGCCAATGTACGTACTAGGATAAAAAAGAAGAGATCCTCAGCAGAATGGCTCAGTTATATAGGAGCATGTGATGGTCATAGAAAATTGGTAGACGATTGGGGTGAATATCTCCAAAATGTTATGTGGTGTAGACCACGACCCCATGACATAGCCCAATTAGAGATCATAGACAAGCCAAAGTTGAGCCGCACTGCAAGGCGGCGTCAAAACCAAGAGTTAGCTCGACAACACAAGAAAGCAGAAATAGAAGCACAGACCAAAGCACAACTAGAATCCACAGACTTGCATCCTGCACCAGAACATTTCAAATCTTACACCACAGGGGAATCAAAGGTTGTGTACACAAAATCCCAAAGAATACCTATCGATGGGAATAATGGAATCTATGATGGTCCGGCAATAGTTAAAGAAATAGAATTAGCCGACCCCGGTGAAGAATCAAAACCTGTTTTTATTGCCCAAGACCTCACAGAAGTTGAAGAGGCGGTCCTCAAAGAGCTTCTCAAGGAATTCAAGGACATATTCGCTTGGACATACCATGATATGAAAGGTGTTCCACCTTCTGTGGTCCAACATACAATCCCTATGATTAGCACTGCGAAGCCCGTACAACAAAGACCCTACCGGATGAATCCTAAGTACGCAAAGATCATTCAAGAAGAACTAGAAAAGCTTATCAAATGTGGGTTCATATATCCTATTGAACACTCTGAATGGGTGTCTCCAATAGTTATCGTACCAAAAAAGAATGGGAAACTCAGGGTGTGCGTGGACCTCAAAAAAGTTAATGCAGCTACTAGAAGAGACCATTACCCCCTACCATATTCCGAACATGTACTCGAAAGAGTTGCAGGCAAGGAAGCTTATAGCTTTCTAGATGGGTACTCAGGCTACAACCAAATCACGATAGCGCTAGAGGACCAAGCTAAAACTGCCTTCATCACAGAATTTGGCGTGTTTGCATTTCGTGTGATGGCTTTTGGATTAACAAATGCCCCTGCTACATTCCAACGATTAATAAACACTGCTTTTAAAGAATATTTGAGAGAGTTTTGTGAAGCTTTCTTAGACGACCTTTGTGTTTACTCTTCTTGGAAAGAACATCTATCATGTTTGCGGAAGGTGTTTGAAAAGTGTAGGTTATATCGTATCTCATTGAACCCGTTCAAATGCCAATTTTGGGTCAAGCATGGAGTTATTTTAGGGCATATAGTATCTAAGAATGATATCTCAACCGATGAGAGCAAAATTAAAGTGATTCTAGAGCTACCACCACCAACCAATTACAAGGGAGTTCAAAGGTTCATGGGACACGTGGGTTATTATCGATGGTTTATTTTATTTTTCGCTGAGATAGCACGTCCTTTGTACAAGCTTCTCATTGAATTTAAATGGACTGAAGAGTGTGACCAGGCCTATGAACAATTAAAGAAAACACTAGCTGCAAGTGCTCCGATTTTAAGGACACCTAACTGGGATGTCATTTTCCATGTGCATATTGATGCATCAAACTTTGCTATTGGGTGTGTTCTCACTCAACCAGGAGAACATAAATTGGACTATCCCATTAGCTTTGCAAGCCGTCAATTGAACGATGTTGAAAGGAACTACACCACCACAGAGCGAGAAGGTTTAGCAATGGTTTATGCAGTAAAGAAATTTCGCTACTACCTTCTGGAAAACAAGTTTGTATTTTATGTGGATCATCAAGCGTTGCTGTATTTGGTAAACAAGCCATGCTCCACAGGAAGAATCACACGATGGTTGTTAATTCTTCTGGAGTTTGATTTCACGATTGTAGTGAGACCCGGTAAAAGGCACGTCATGGATGATCATTTGTCTCGCATACCCAATGGTGAAGCCCCTACAGGAGTTGATGATGAATTACCCGATACTTCCCTATTCATAGTTGAGACTATGTCTGAATGGAGTGAGAACATTGTTAACTTTTTAGTTAATGGTTTTCCACCCAAGGAACTTCGTAAGGATATCGCTCGAAGGCTAGTAAAAGAATGTGAACCCTATTGTTTGATTGCCGGAACTCTGTATAGACTAGGCAAGGACGATATTCTTAGGAGTTGTGCCCGCGAGGATGAATATTTGTATATCTTGCAAGAAGCACATATGGGCATAGCAGGAGGACATTTTTTAGGATACCTGACTGCTAGAAAGGTGTTGCAATCAGGCTATTGGTGGCCAACTTTATTTAAGGATGCATCACTTTTTACAAAAGGGTGTGATGAGTGCCAACGTTACAAGACCACACAGCGCAAAGACAGAATGCCCTTACATCCTATTAAAGTAACCCAACCATTTGAAAAATGGGGCTTAGATTTTGTAGGTCCAATTAGTCCCGCAGCTCGCAACACTCAATCTCGATATATTCTAGTTGCTACGGACTATGTAACAAAGTGGACTGAAGCTAAGGCTTCACAAAAAACTGACGCGAGGACAACAACTAAGTTTCTTTATGAGAACATTATCACAAGATTTGGTTGCCCTTTTGAAATTGTTAGTGATAATGGTACCCATTTTATAAATGAGGTAATAAGAGAGCTTACCACGACCTTTATGATATCCCACCATAAGTCTACACCTTATTACCCGCAAGCTAATGGACAAGCCGAGAGCACAAACAAGACTCTAATCTCTATTTTAACCAAGACGGTAGAAGCTCATCGCACTGATTGGGATTTGAAGTTGACATCTGCTCTATGGGCTTATCGTACTGCTTATAAAGTGGCTATTAATTGTACGCCATTCAAAATGGTATACGGCCAAGAAGCGGTTATGCCTTGGGAGTTTGTCATTCCTAGTCTTAGGGTAGCTTCGCAAGAAGGATGGAATGGTAACCCCTTAACCGAGCGTTTATATATCTTAGAAAAACTAGACGAAGAGAGACAGTTGGCTGTGCAAAATGCTCTTGTGGAAAAGGATAGGAGAAAGAAGTGGTTTGATCGCCATGTGAAAGACAAGGACAACAAAGTTGGTGATAAAGTCCTTATGTATGGAGTACGTAAAGAGAAGAAAAAGTTGAAATATGCTGGTAAAGGACCATATAGAGTATGTGAAATTACCCCACAAGGTACCCTTCGTGTGGAAACTCTTGATGGAGTTGAAACCATTGGATTCCTCAACGAGAGTAAATTTAAAAGATATTATGATCCTTTAAGCCAAGAAGAACTACGGGCCATTCATCAAAAGAAGGCCGCCAAAGCACAAACTCAGTTAAAGAAGATACAAGCTCAAGCTGAGGCTAAGGAGCGACAACAACGTATAAGACAAAAACGAGAGGCTAACCTTGGAGTCACAAATGCATTCCACGTGGAAATCGAAGAGGATTGGTTGGACTCTGACACACCTCTACGATACCCTATTGAGTTAAATAGTGCCTATGGAAAAGTGCTATATAACGCCTTATTGGACACGGGTGCTAAATATAATCTGCTATCCTATGGGGTGTGGTGTCAGTTAGGGAAGCCACCTCTATCTGAGAATCACCTGATGAACCACTTCAAGTTTGATCCTGGGAGAGTACCTTACCACCCTTGCAACTTGACGAGGCACCTAGGGTAATAGAAAACTACTGGCAAAAATCCTCACCTATTACCAACTGGAACAATTGGTTTCAAAGGGTGACAAGCTCATTTCAAACGGTATGATCTACCCAAGGAAGGGGGGAGTGTTTGTGGACATCCATCATTCACTTGCTTCCCTCTCAACCTTTCTCCCTGACCTCTTAATCTCCGATCTTAGGGAATGTATATATAAAGCCTTATACTCACAAAAACAAGATAAAAAAGTAAAAGAGCAAGAGCCATCACACAAATCATAAAAACAAATTATGCACAAGAACACGACCCTTGTAATATTTGCACTCTAACCATCATCTATTTGCGTGTACAGATATGGCTAGTACGCTAGAGTCATCCACTCTTGCCTTGGGTGAGAGGTACCCTCGTTACTTTTCACAAATGTTTCAAATGGTCTTTCCAGTGCTTGCATGTGAATGGGATTTGATAGGTACGCTAGCATGTGAGAGGAATTTTGAGGAGTTAGAATGGTTGATACGTCTCTTGACCACGTCTGATCCATACTTAGTAGAGAGCGTTTCTCCCATTGCACAAGCCTACCCTTTTGACCAAGATGACTATAGGCGTCTAGTGACCTTCTTAGTAAACATGGGCACCTATGATGAAGAGGAAAATTTACATGACTACACGGATGGCACATATGGTCTCATGGATGATGACTTTGTTTATCTCGACGACGAGGATAGGGGTTTAGCCTTAGGGTTTCCCCCCAACCTCTACAATATCCTATTCCCTTGACTCTTTAGGGGGAGTGCAAATAATTAGGTTAGGGTTCCTTATGTTTTTTGTTGTGTTCAATAAGTGTTGGTACCTTTTCCCACTAATGTGCCTCCTGGAGGTATTCCTTTTGTTTCCTAGTGTGTACAAGAGCGTGTTGCTATTGATAGGATTTGGACCTTCATGGAACCTTTCTCTCGTTCACACTTCAAATCAAGCGAGACCATCAACACAAACAGGTGTTTTATGTCCATTAGCATTGCCCTTATCTTTTTGCATCCATGTTTGTCTGCTTTGATTGTGATTGGTAGCATAATATTCAGCGCATTTGCTTAGTATCAAACATTTAATTCAATGTAATGTTTTGTCATAATCACTTGTGTAGGTTTAAAAATCAAGCAGTCCGACTAAGCTAGTTTGACCAAGCTAGGTATTAGAAATCTTCTCTTAATACCATGGGGAATGCCTTCCTAATAAGCAATGGTTACTTAGGTTCTTAATCCGATTTAAGCAGCATTGTGTGAAATGTACTAGGGCTTTCTAGTGGGCTTAACCCTATTGACCTTTAGCTTAAGTATTATAAAGGGAGTTTACTAATGTGATGAGCCTGGGGAGGGTAACAGTGTTATATGACCCCCCAAAGTTACAAAATTAAAATGCTGAAAATGAACAAACAAAAAATCAAAGTGCCACAATGTAAAATTTTAAGCTAGAAGAGAAATCCCTGCTTAAATTGGTACTTCACTCACATGTATCGCCTATGGTACTAGAGCCATAGAGGTTCCCAGTGTGGGCGCTTTTCCTTGAAAAGCAAAAAACCCAAGGCATACAAAATAAGCACACACATCAAAATTGAATCAATGTGAAAAGACTTTGGGGGGTCAAAGAAAAGGTAATCAGTCAGGCGATGATTTCATGAGAAATTCCTTTTATCGTAGCTTAACTACAAGGTCTTCTAGGTATAGCCTCTAGTCAGCCCTCGAACATCAAATACTTGGCTCTCGCGATTAAACAACTTAATTGACCATAAAAAATTGAGAAGTTACCCATGGTATTAATAGTCGAGCTCTAGTTCCTTTTGACCGTTAAATTAGCGACCCCGGACTTGTTTAATTTTTTACCTTTACATCTGTTTATGCATTTGATTATATTACAATTTAATGTTTATTGCTGACAAATTTTCTAAAATTCTGTTACCAATCAATTTGTTTGTCTATTGCATATGATTTTTAATTGTATATGAGAATGCAATTACTATGGCAATGTTGTTTGATTTTGCAGTGATTGAAGAAGGCTACGCACATCCATGTCGACTGCTCTTCCATCTCGACGAACGAGCTTCAACTGGATAGCTTCCGAGGACGGAATCTACATCAGGAAGGGGGGCATGTTAACCCTCACGGCACACGGACACCCTATGATCTATAAACGTTGTATTATTTAGAGTCAGGTACCGGGCTTGTCGGACCAATAAGAACAGGGTAAGGGTGATCGCCGATGACAGGCGCACTCTAACTGGAATATTCAAGGAGTTAGTTGGCTAAGTATGGGCGCCCAAGTGTGAATGGGGTGAGCTCATATAAAAGCCATTAAACCTAATTTTTACTCATTCTCTCATTGTGCAATAGAAGCTGCTCTTGCTCCATCTCCACCTTCTCCTTCACCATCTCCTTGTGTGTGTGTGTGTGTGTGTGTGTGTGTACGTGTGTGTGTGTGTGTGTGTGTGTGTGTGTGTGAGAGAGAGAGAGAGAGAGAGAGAGAGAGAGAGAGAGAGAGAGAGAGAGAGTGAGTGTGAGAGTGTGTGTGTGATCGAGCGTTGCGGCGGCACGACGGCGGCGAGGCGGTTGAGCGTGGCATAGCGGCGTCTCCCTCTTCTTCGCGGCGCGAGAATCCTTCATTCGCAACTACGCAGGAAGGTGAGTGACACACCATTCTTCCTTGTGAGCTTGTCTGTTGTATGATTGTGTGCTAGGAGCCTTTGTGGCTTGCACACGGCGCGTAGCAAGTCCCTAGCCTTGACATGGCCAGTCTCAATGCAAGATGTATAATTTGAAGCTTTGCATCATAGAACGATGTCAAGCCTCACAGCCAACAAATGCTATCGACGACAGATGCCATAGCCAAGAGATTCGACCTTGTCAATCATGCACAAAAAATCAACCTTGTCGACTTGTAGATCTGCGAGAAAAACAGAATTATATGTGCAATAAACAAATACCAACTGCGTACCTCATGAAGTGCACCTGTCGATGATATGGCCGTCGTCGCGTAAGAATCGAATGAGTTGGAATCAAGGTTCACAACTGTTTGATTTCTTGCTACCAAGGGCCTTGCCCGATTTATAAGCAATTTGGAAGCTTGTGAGTGACGTAAATGCTCGAGTGGTGGGACACAAACCATACACATGAGCATCTTTGACAAGCCTTGCTCTTGTGTAATCCCATTGAACTGCTAACGAGTTATACTTCAAGTCAAGGCGATAGAGACTCAAGCCACGCGGGAGTCTAATCGCTATGTTAAAAATGTATGCCAGTAGCATCTTAGCTATGTTAGTTGACGCATACATTCAACAAGTACTTATCATTTTCAAAGTCAATACAAGTTGTGCCGGTCTGCAATGTTTAAAAGTTTAAGGCGGCATGTCATGCATTAAACAAATTGTGCAAATGATAAACATATCGCGGACGCATAAACCGTATTCATGTGCAAAGCTTTTAAAAAAATGATCCATACTTGACAAACCATGCCAAGAACAGGAATTGGCTGGCTTCATCAATAGCCTTGCCGTAAAAACCTTCAAGCGATGCTTGAAAACCAATCCACCCCTTGGGCGGCAATCACGTCACAAATTGGTATTCGCAAACCCAACAAAGTGCAGATGATTTCTTAACCAAATCAACATGAAAGTGTGAACAGACAAACGAGTACCTTGAAAGTTTGTCAGATTTCCAGTATGCTCCGTAGTATGCCGAAAGACCTTCAACAATTATCAATTCTGCCGGAATTCTTGACTGCTATTGCTGTCTACATATCCATTCCTGCGCGTCGAACCCTATAGCTTGCCGATTGTAAGCAGTTATGTCGCCATGCGAACCATGCATACAGTTGGTTGAGCTTGGCACATGTTATTATCGGCCACAGTGGTGATCATCGTTGAGGACACAAAAGTGATCATTGTCGAGGCCTAGCCTGCATGCCCGTGCCTGCATGCCCTTGCATGGCACGAGTATGGCATCTGATAAGGTATGCATGCCTTGTGTTGGGCATGCATGCGAGAGAAGAGATCCTGCTGCCCATGGGAACGATGCCCTACTGAATTTGGTGAATGAAAAAAATAAAATAAAGAAAATAAATGACCTACTGCAACGATGGTTAGAGCGGCCGCTTGCGCACATACGATCCATAGATATAGCACGAGCAAATGCCGTTTGCAAGGCGCTACTGTGATGGTTTTTCCTCCCCATGCCGGTGCGCTCCCGTCGAGCTCCATAGCTCCGGGTTCTGTATAGGTCGGTTGAGCAAGGCTCCCACCAAGAGCGCATTCCCATATCCCGGATTCCGCCAGTAGAGAGGCGTTTTTGCGGCCTGTGCAAGGGCTCGGTCCCGCGACTTCTACCGTCTGTCAAATTCCATAGCCTTGGTTGAGAGACAACAAGCTCTTGCATCGATTGTGATTCACTTGCATACAATCCCTCTGACCATCTTCTTCCTTAAGGCTAATGAGAGAGAGAGAGAGAGAGAGAGAGAGAGAGAGAGAGAGAGAGAGAGAGAGAGAGAGAGAGAGAGAGAGAGAGAGAGAGACATCGAAGATCCATGGCAAGATCCTCCCTGCCTCCTTCTTCCTCCCCCTTCTCCCCTGAGCTCTGATACCAGTGAAAGGTCAAGGGAACTGAACATGCTCATCACCACCCAGCCATGCCCTATATAGGACCTTGGCCTTCTAAATATAGGGACCCCCTTGACTGCATGTCCGTCCAGCCCTTGGTCCGGACTGGTCCTACCATTGTCTTGACATAGGTACAATAGAGGGCTTGCTAGACCTGCAAAATTGGAGATAACTGGATTACCTGAAATGTATCAAGCCACCATATGTTTGTTTCTGATTGAACACTGAAGTATGAAGGGTCATTAGTGGGACATTTGGAAAGGGCCCTATTCATTAATGTGATTGTAACTCGCTCTAGCTTCTTCTCTTTAAGAATCTCACACTCATCTAGCTTCAAAACAAAATGTAGAATGCCACTTGTCTCTTCGAATGTGATATTGTAGAACTCAACCATTCTAGTTTGCAGCAAAGTGATGTCCATGAAGATATTGTTGTACTCATCATAAGTGACAATAGTTCCCTGTGAGCTATAAATATCTTGAATATGAAATGGACATGCAATGAAGTCTGTCGTTCATTATTGAGCTGTAGTCTTTCCTTCCAAACACTTGCAGCTGTTGGTAAAAGCTTAGACTTTATTCCCTTCTTCACAAACATGGAAGAGATAGACTGTTGAATAGTTGAGTAACCTCTTTTACTAACTCCAAGGGAGTCCAATGTACCTTGTATATGCTTGGCAGGCACTGCATTCTTTGAAATGAATCTGTCAACGACATCTCGTTGCAAAACCTTAAACTTTTTGTCATGCATTATCCTTTGCAAGACCACTAGTTATCAATGGCTTTAAGTGCTTTCCTACATTGGCCTTTGGGTCTATGTTTTCTTTGTCTGGATAGATGGAATCTCTACAAAGAAAGTATAACTAACATAAACAAACACTTAGATTAATTTAAATTAATTAAATAGTTTACAATGCTCACCTCAATGCTTGGATTCTTTTCTTAAGGCCGCCAGAGCCTACCTTCAATGTTTCAAGATTCCGTAGTTTCTTGTTTTGCACACGAGTGCCTAACATTGTCTCTTTGTTTTGTAATGACCGTACCTTTGTTCGCAAGACCTGTGATTCTTGTGTGTGTTGCATTACAGTCTTTTGGTCCTCATGATGCAAGTTTTAAAGTCTTTGGATCTCATTTGGTTGGTGCTTCACCATGTCTTTATAAGTTTCTGATTTGTTGTTTAGAGCTTTATAGTAGCAAGCAATCCATTCTCTCCATTACCTGCAAAGCTCAATAAGCTAATGGTATTTGAAAATGCTGGGAAAGAATTTGTCATGGGATTCAATGGATAGAGTGAGCTTTTTGTCCAAATATCTAAGTGTTTTGCTCCCTCTGCTCTGAGTCTCTCTGTCATGATCGGTGTCACTTTGATGTTAGTTTTGCCTCGCTTACACAGTGGCGTATATTGGGGATCCAGGTCAATGTGTAGATGATAGAAGGGTCTTTTAAGGACATTTGTGGGGCTAGAGGAAGAAGCCATGTGTGCAATAGGGCAAGAAAGGTAGGATTTCTTTAAGGTCAGCGCACAAACAGTGAGAGAGTAAGGAGAGAGCAGGTTTGGAAGGATACGTCCTATTTCCTTTACTCATACATTCCATGTACAGGAAACTCCCTCCAATTCTAGGACGTTCACTAAATGCAATTGAAAAGGATTTATTATTCAATCATCACGGCCGTTATGACATTGTGGCAAGAATTTACTTGTAAATACACTTTTCGAATGGTTATTCCAACTTTACATTTGCTTTTACCACACCTATTTTGTAGAGAGAGAAATTCAAAATTCTATTTTTCTTAGAAGGCCCTCCAAATGACCTCTGAAATTTCCTAATGTACTTCACACCCTCTTCAATTGACCCACTCAAATTTTTGTGGTCCAATGGATACCCCATCAATTCAAGGCTCTAAGTACTTCCTGACCTACATTGATGACTACTTGCGCTACACAATGTGTATTTTCTCAAGCATAAGAACGACGTTCTACCTAGCTTCAAGGTTCATAGCTCCCAGGTCAAGAGTTAGTTCGATGCAAAAATCAAATGTCTCCGCTCCGACAATGGAGGTGAATATGTCTCTCGTGAATTCTCTACTTATTGTAAGCAGCTTGGCATCGTTTAGCACTTTACACTTGCTTATGCTCCCCAACAAAATGGTGTAGCTGAACGTAAAAATCACACACTTGTTGAGGGCGCCCGTGCCATGCTTCTTGTTGATTGGCTTGAGAAACCCTTTTGGGAGGAGTTTGTTTCTATAGCTTGCTATCTTCAAAATCAACCATACACCTCTTCCTTTGCTGACTCTACACCCTACGAGAAGTAGTCTGAGAAGACCCCTGACTTGCGACACCTAAAACTGTTTGGTTGTCCAATGTATGCTTTCATTCCTGAAAAAGAAGCGGAAAAAACTCGATCCCAAAGCCATCAAATGCATCTTCATGGGCTATGGCGATCAACATGGCATTAAGGCATACCGTATGTGGGATCCCTCATGTCGTGACTTTTTTTATTCTTGAAGTGTTGAATTCCACGAAGGCCCATTTGATCCATGGTGAGAACCCTTGTAATGGAAATGTCCTATGAACTTTGAGAGTAGCGGAATTAGGAAATTAAGTGAAGCACTTTTGTGAGATTACTTTGTGAGCATAGCGGGTGAACTTAATTGATGGTAGCAACATAAACATGGTACTTCGTTAACTTGGCATGAACAATACTTTTGCAAGAGAGAGAGTTTAGAGAACATGAGAATAGTTGAGGATCGGATTCATATGGAGCCGGTCCCCCCTCCAATAGGCATTTGTATTATAGTTTCTACCATCAAGAGAGACTTGGTACAATACAATCTTTGTGTTCTTTGTGACCTAGGTGATGCAATGAAGATGGAAATCTTCATGCATCACAAGCATAACATAAACTTTGTAAAAGGCATTAACTATCCCAAGCCTCAGTCCCAAGGCCTCAAACACCTAAAGGTGGAGAGAGCTAGTGGGGAATGAGGATAGGGAAGAGGAAGAAGAAACATTCCATAGGAGAAAGAAATAGTTCCTCACCACTTATCATCACTCTTCTTGCTAGCATACATAATAGCATAGTAATGAAGATGGAAAGCTTAAGCATTGAAGCATGGCTCTTGGTTGGATTTTCATTCCATAGCCAAGAGTGTTGGTGTAGGCTCTCACTTTTCACAAGCTTGGAGAAGGAGGTGGAGTTCCTCAACTTTCACCAAGTGAGAATGATCCACAAAATGAGTGTGTGTGTGTGTGTGTGTGTGGTGTATATCCCCCCAGCACCCCCTTGCTTGCTTGGGGTGAGTTGTAGCTTTTACACATGTTTCAAGCTCATTGGACCCCTCCCCCCCCTAGCCAATCACATGTAGCATGCATTCAAGTACATGGGTAGTCTTTGGACAAGTGTCCTCCTTACCCCTTTTAGAGAGAGAGAGCTTGAAAATGTCTAGATATTTATTGGATGGAACTAGAAGCTCATTGGATACCTCTTTAGCCCAACCAATAGCATTCAAGCACACCATGTGGTTAAGCTTAAGGAGAGTCTGACATGTGTCCCATGTGCCCTTTGAGAAAAGGGGTGCCCTTTGGGTGAGTGGAAGGTTAAGTCAAATATTCCCCTAACTTTGGGACTTTCATGCATAGGAAGCTTCTCAAGCACCTTCCTCATTATGTTTGTAGGGTCTCTTTTTGACTCAAGCACCTTACCCCCCAAACATGGAAAGATTCTCAAGCACCTTCCTCATTAAGTTTGTAGGGTCTCTTTTTTACTCAAGCACCTTACCCCCCAAGCATGGGAAGCTTCTCAAGCACCTTCCTCATTAAGTTTGTAGGGTCTCTTTTTGACTCAAGGACCTTACTCCCCAAGCATGGAAAGCTTCTCAAGCACCTTCCTCATTAAGTATGACAAGCACCTCAAGTACCTTAGTCATCTAACATTACAAGCACCTCAAGCACCTTAGTCCTCAAGCACGACAAGCACCTCAAGCTTAGGTCAGGTTCCCACCTCAGGCTCAGACCTAGCTTGCCTAAGGTCAAAGGACTTTTAACACTAACCATTGGAGGTATTTAATGAAGCTAACCCTAAGGTATTTTAAGCTCCATTAGATGCACATCGCTCTTTGATAGACTACCTCCTTTTGGACTCGTATTAAGATGTAACCATATCTTCTCTTGGTCCCCTGTTGAGATAAGTCTAGAAGCACTTATTGCACATAGCTCTTTGGTAGACCGTCTCCTTTTTGACCCCTTTTGAGATGCAACCATCTCTCCCTTTGGTCCCCTGCTAAGATAGGTCTAGAAGCACATGCCTCTATTCTAACTCTTGTTCCCGTTTATTCTCCCACATTAAATGATCAATTTAATATGAGAAAATCATTGGGTTAGTTAGATATTAGATTTTATGACATTACTTCTCTCTTGAAATCATAGTGGTCCTCGACTATGAGGTAGAGAAGATAAATCCTAGCCATTAGTCCATGTTTCTTAGCGGGTAGAGGATCCCTTTTTACCCTTCAACATCATTCCAGGATGGATGACTAATCCATTTGGTGCTTGGGAGACTTAGTTGCCGCAAGCATGTCTGCTCTTTAGTCCATATCATACTTTCAAAGTAGAGTGACAAGTTTCACTTGGTGTTTGGGAGACGTTGTCACCACAACCATGATTCTAAGCATGCATACTATTTAAATTTGTGCACAATAAAAAGAGAACTAGTCTTATAATACAAAAACATTTTTCATTTAAAATGCATTTTCATATGCTTACTCAAGTGCAACATTATAAGCATTGACAAGGTTCATATTATCCTTAAGCTAGGTTCCTTGCATCCATTTAGCATCTTTAAAAGGATAATTATTTAACTTAATAAGATATCGTCAGATAATCTTACCGTTTCTTAATACCTTGTCTTCATGTCATAGGATGGACTTAATTTGAAGTACTTCTTCTTGATCTTTGATTTTTGGAGGGTCTGCAACTATTGCTTCTTCTGATGGAACTCCTTTGTAAGGCTTATGTAGGTTCTCATGGAAAACATTGTGCATGAGCCAATGGTTGGGCAACTTCAATTGATAATCCATCTCATTGACTGGCTTAAGAATTTTAAGGACCATAGTATCTTTTTGCTAGTTTAGCATCATACTCTTGGTGGTCCGTAGGACTCTTGCCCCTAGTATGCCTCATATGAGCCTTGAGAAACTTTAGCAAGACCCAATCATTTTCCTTAAAGGCTAAGGCTCTTCTATGCTTATTAGCAGTTGTGGATGATAGGCTGAAAGAGAAATTTAATTTACTTCCTAAATTCTCAAAGAGACCCTTCTAGAAATTACTGGTCATTCTAGGATCTTTGTCCGACACTATGGGTGTTGGAAAGCCATGATGCTTGAAAATTTGAGATATGAAGAGGGTTGCCATTTGATGTGCCTTAATAGTCTTTTTGACAGGCATAGAGTGTTTTTTTTTTAAAAGCCTATCGACTGAAACAATCCAAGTTGCTTCCCACGATCAAATTTCAACTTTTGGTATACCACTGTTAAGGCGGTTACGCCGCTAGCGGAAGCTAAATAGCGAGAACTCAACCAACAACAGAATTTGTCAGACGAGGACGGAGCTTGACCCGCAGGCGCATGGAAACAACTAGGTGGGTGTCAAATCACCTACTCGACCTTCTAATGACAATCATTACTAAGGAAATCAAATCTAAGCTCTAAAATACGCAAGTGACTGAAATCCGTACTACGAACAAATGCTATACGAAACAGGATCTAGAATCATCGAATCGATCTCAAACTCAAGGGGAAGTCTATACACTAGGTAAGAACAACACCTTAAAGACTTGAACTGCAAAATCAACCTATAACCACTCCGTACGGTAAACGCGTATGAAGACAGGCCGAAAAATACAGGTGACCGAAACTTGACCCCGATGGTACGAATGCGTAGCTCTACTCGTTGTGGTTCTATAGATATGCTGCACGCTCTATTCCGACACACGAGTTGGAAGAAAACTCACACCGAAGCTCGTAGGAACTTACCACACGTAGAAGCCGATAGTGCGCACTCTTGGTATCTGTGCGTAGCTCTCACCGTTGCTAACACAATGGTGGTGTCGCTTCTCCAATGGCGGCCCCGTAGCTCGCGTAGCAAGGAGATAAGACTCTCTCTCTCTCTCTCTCTCTCTCAGACACAGTCACGGCGCTCAAAAACTCACTTTGATTAATAATTGAATCCTCCTTTTAGGTTACAAAACTTTGGCTTATATACCTCAGCCTTGGAGGTGAGAACATCTCTAGTTATTTACATCAACAGGTGAAATTACTTCGGGATTACAAGCTGGAAACTCAATTGAGTCCCGTTACTTAATGAATGGCTCAAATCAAAATTAATGTCGGAAAGACATTTATTACAATCAATGGTTACAAAATGATGGGTGTGAGCAAAAATGCGGGTGTGATCCTCTGCTGGCTCAACACTCCCCCCCTCCGCGTTCATGTCGTCCCTGACATGACTTTTAGGCTTGATCAATAGAGTCCTGTCGTCTTGAGCATCTGCAAATGTGATTCGTAGCGTAGGTTGCCGATGGTCAAGGTTGGGCCGAATATTTTGCTTTCGTGAGTGAAAAAGCCGGTGTAGAAAGCTTCTTCGAATGTTTGCATGTGGAAGCTAGGCAAAAACATAGTTCTTTGGTATAAGAGATGTAACACCTTTGGTGATGGCTGCAATGAAAGATCATACATCATATCCGTCACTGTGTCGGCCGTCGATAGTAGACTCGAGGTAGTGGCTTTATCTGGCGCGAACACTTCAATGCATGCTAAGAGAGTCCTGCAGATTTTCTTTAGCATCTGACACGAAAGGTCAGGAGAGCCAGTAAAGAGTTTGATGGTGCCCGTTAGGGTTTTCACCATGTAGGCTTTACCTATTCTCTCTCCTTCCTTTGGTCCTGGCATCCTTGGGTAATTAAGCCAATTTGGCTTCTTTTCTGCAATCCTGCCATGCTCTTTCCAGCTTCTGACTCTTGGCACCGGGCAGAAGGTTGCATCCTCCCGAATCTCCTTTGGAGCCTCTACCAAGTAGATGAGGTAGGCTGGGTATTTGTTCAGCCCACCT
The DNA here is from genome assembly GCF_014529385.1 of Adiantum capillus-veneris. NCBI lineage: Eukaryota > Viridiplantae > Streptophyta > Polypodiopsida > Polypodiales > Pteridaceae > Adiantum > Adiantum capillus-veneris. Next base: position 147,669,110 of record NC_140951.1, read on the forward strand.
TTCCTCCATCTAGGTTGAGAATCTACAATCTTCTTTGATTGTTCATCCTTTGTGATGTCGCCTTCGTAAAGAGCGACATACTGCTCCTCCTCTATTCTCTTTTTCGTCTTTATCACTTCAAATTTCATCAGAGGGAAAGGCAGGCTGGGTTGCATCCACTCTTCATGGAGCACTTTTGTGTCTAAACCTTGAAGTCTAATGGAGATGAGGAGTCTCCTTTCCCATTCCATTTCCGCCTTGGCACTTTCCTCTGTTGACTTTTCTATTTGGTCCTGGAGCCTGTGTTCTTCTTCTTCAGAGATTCCTGAAGTTGAGGCCACTTCTTGAACTGGGGCTGGATCTTCAATTGTGGTTGCCTCTCCAGTTTCTGGTAGCTCTATGGCTGCTCCCCCTGCTTCTTCTTGTGGTGGCTCTGTTTCTCTTCTTTGTTGCTCTTGGAGGTCTTGGAGCTGTTTGCGGAGGGCCTCATTTTCTGTCCTTAGTGTTTGGTTTTCTGATGTGATCCTCTCCTCTGCAGCCAATGATCCCTCCGCCATGTGCAATCTTTGCACTTGCTCTAACCTTAGCTCTCTTTGCAAACTTCTGACCTGATCTTCCAGAGCTGTTACGAGGGCTCCCTCTTGTTCTGTTCCTGCTCTGCTAGCTCTAGGGGTGGTCCTGAGTCTCGTGATTGTCCTTTCTTGAAGTTCGACTCTTTCCCTTAGCTCAATGAGCTCATCCTTGGCTGCCTCCAGCTCATCTTCTATTCTCTCCTTTGCTTCCTGTGAACTTGTTACCTCTCTTGAAGCTTCGGCTAGTTGGAGTATCAAGCCGTCTCTCTCGTTTTCTGCGTCGTAGAGTGATGCTTTATGACTTTCAGATTCAGTCATAGCATTCTCTAACTTCTTCTGCAACTCTGCTTCCTTTTGTTTTGCTGTCTCAAGTGCTACTTCCTTTGCTCTGGATCTTTCTTTAATCTTGCTGAGCAGTTCATGCACCATGTGCATGTCTTTTTCATCTTCATCTGTCAACTTGACAGCTCTTTGTGCCACCACCTCCAATGGCTTCGGCTCGTCCATTTTCTCTTTACTCTCCATTGTACCCTTTGTCTTTTCCTTCGTCCCTTTCCGATCATCTTGTTTCCGTAGGGATATCCCATAAACTGCCTCCAGGGCCTCTTCTTCACTGTATCCGATCGCTACCAGATCCTCATAATCATCTTTCTTTTGCTGAACTGGATCTATCTCCTTTTCCTTGGTCCCGGCCTCCGGCTTTTCCATAATTTCTGTTTCTATTTCTATTGTGGTTTCCTCCACAATAATTTCCATCTTCTTCGGGCTTGGTACAACAGTAGAAGAGGGCTGATTGTCCTCAGTCATCTTGGCTTTCCCTTTGTTTGCTTGCCCGTCTTTCTCTTGAGGTTCAGTAGACTCATCTATTTTTTTCTTCCCCTTGTCGTCCTTTTTCAGCTCAGCTTTCAAAAGCTGTACTTCCTCTTCAGTATAAGGCTCGACAGGTTGCTGCTCCAGTATGGCCTCCGAATCCTCATAAGCTCTAATATATTGATCATATTGATCAACATGTGGCCTGGCTGAGTTGGTTCCGACTTTAGTGGGGTCTGGCACCCACATTTCTTCAAAATCCCCCTTTAGAGCTCTTTCCGCTCTAAACTGCTCTACCAGCCTTTCCATTCTTGCGGCTTTTTGACTTTTGGTTTGCTTGGGATCGGCCTTCTTCTTCGCTTTCTTCTTGAGCAGCTCGTCCACAGCCTCTTCAGGTTCTGAAACTATTTCTAGTTTTCGGCGTGCTCTTGTGGACGCCCTCTTGGATACTTCTTGCTGTTCTTCCTCCTCATCGGCTTCTCTAAGCCACTCATTCTGGGAGGGAATCCGTGGCCCTTGATCTCTAGCTCCAATAGCTTCATAAGCTATTCTTGTTAGGATTTCTCCTCCTCCTATGTACTTTGGTTTCTGGTTGTGCATTGCGATTACTTGCTCGTGGATGTATTGAGCATAATTCACCTCTTTTGGCATGTTGCTCTTTAGTGCCCATGTGATGGTTGTCGCAATGGCATGGGGTGGTGTAGTATACTTCTGCGGTCTTTTACTGCACACATGGAAAAACTGGTTGTATAACCGGCAAAGGGTTGCCGCTCGTTGATTTTCCATATCTCCGTAGGTTGTATTTTGTTTCTTTGATCCATAGACCTCTATGGCCTCCCTTCTTTCTCTGACAGAACTCCCTTTGTTGTGCAGCTTCAATGCATCTGCAATGAGCTGTGGAGTGATCTGTACTTCAATTGTTTCTCCATCCATGGCTGTCAACGTGGCTTTCCCATCCTTCTGAATGGATGTTGCCAACTCATACACTCTTCTTGTGTCTACACCTGATGGTCTCGAGGTGAAGAACCTGTGTAAGTCAGCCTTTTCCAGGTATCTGCTGATGTTCTCTGATCTGCTATAATCCACTAATTCTCGTGGGATCATAGGTACATCGACCGATTGCCCTTGAGGATCTCTGAAAGTCCCCTGGTAGATCTTTATTCCCTCTTTTTCTAGTATTGCTTCCTCCACCCAAGTCTTGGTTGGCTTGAGGGTTTCTGTTGGAATATCAAAAGGTTCTGCTTCTGCAAGGGCATCCTTGATGGTTAGTCTTTTTCTCTTAGTTGCCGATGACTTAGCGGAATCCATGGATCCTGTAACTCCAATTTCAGAAGTTAACGTTTTTTTAGTACTGAAAGCCGAAATGAAGCTTTTAACTATTCAAATGACTTGAAAATTGAAACATGAGCTATTCAGGGCCTAAGGATGCAATGTAGGTGAAAAAATATGCAAACTGGGCTCAAAAACATGCTTGAGACATCATACGCGTATGATGTCTTTTGTGTCAGAATGACTTCATATTGGTTGTGCTTGTAGCTGATAGTGTATACATGAGTATCATATGCTTGGATTTGAGTTTGGATCCCATTTGGTCAAGTTTTGGCCAGTTTAGTCCAGTTCAAGCTCTTGGCAAAATTTTGAAAGGGAAATGGATTTTATGATCCAAATTGGGTAAAACTTGGTGGATTACTTTCAAATGGCATGTAGAACACTTCTGTTTGGTGGTTGAAGCCCTGAGGTGCCAAAATCACATAGTGAGACATCATACGCGTATGATGTCTTTTAGTGCATTTTTGGACCAATTTTCTCTATAAGCTTGGTTTTGGCTTTAGATAGGCTTATTCAGTGGATTTATCAAGTTTGGATAGAATTTGGACTAAAAATGGCTCTGGAGACATCATACGCGTATGATGTCTTTTTCATCAATTTTTCATGGGATTGGTTCTGTGGACTCTCCATGTGCTAGTGAAGGACTGTTTATACTCAAATCTTGGTTTGGACTTGAATATGTTGGATTTGGGACAAAAATAGGCTTTGTATGAAGGATTTTCTCTTAATTGGGCTAATGGGGTGATCCACCTGACCAAATGGTTCCAAACTTCATATGTAGCATGTATTAGATATATATAATGGATGTATGATGACAAATGAGCATTTTTGGCTCTGTAAGTGCAAATAGACATTATACGCGTATGATGTCTTTTGTGTCAAAATGGTGCTTTTTGGTTCCAGATAGCTTGTAGATGTGTTAATCAACAATCCTACAAAGTTTCAATGAGTTTGGAGTTATTTTGACAAAATTAGGACCAAAAATCAATTTTATGGCCTACTTTGCGTCTTTTTGGTTTTCCTTGGGTTTTCTAACTCCAATTCTCATGATACTTGGTTCATAGGATGTGATTAACATGTGGAATGAGGCTATGCACTCAAATGTTGAAATGAATGTGAAAATCATGCTGTGAGACATCATACGCGTATGATGTCTTTTCTTGAAATGTTGGTCTTTTTGTGCAAAGAATGCTTTGTGCTAGTGCCCTAAGCCCTGCTAACTAGTTTTCAACTTAAAAAGTCATCAGTTTAGCTAAAAAGCCCCCTTATAGGCATTTCAGTCTCCGAAGTCGTCTTTTTGCCTTGGAGTTGAATTTCTTCAACTTTTCTTCTTGAGAGTTGCATTTCCAGCTCATTGGATATGTTGTGAAGCCATCCAGTTGGTTGGACTTGACTTTGGCTCCCCGTTCTCCATCTTTCTCCATTTGGTTGCTCGAAAGCGTCTTTTTCACCATCGGTAAGTGAATCAGCTTTCTTTTGGGTTTTGCTTGCAAACATAAGTCATCCATGTATAGTTGAAACTGCTCGTGAAGTTTCATGTCATTTGGTCGTCAATTTTAGCCGTTATGCCAAAATGACGCTTTGTGTGTCCGCAGCCGAATCGGTTGTTCTGACTACTTTTGGTGATCCAAACCCGGAGATACTCCATGGTTGCATTGCCCTCGATGTTGTTAAGCTTCCTGAGAAGTTTTGTGTCGTTCCGACAACTTTTTTCTGTTTGCCTCTTGCAGGCTCTGTTGACCTAGGGTTTTTTCAGTCGTTCTTTCTCGAGCTTTGAGTGCTAGAAACTCATCTTCTATGTTAGGGTAACCCACCTCTAAGTTCTTGCAAGGTTTGGTTAGGCGGTTGTGCCCCTACCTAGCGTTCTTCCCCATTCCCCGTCTGCTCTTGTTTCTTGGTTTTGGTGAGTTTTCGCGACAAAAGTTAACGATAAGCATCAAAAGCTTATGGCAACGAGTCTACCTCTCATGTCTGGTGTCCTCTGAGCTCTCGTAGTAGTCGTAGAAGGCGGTAGAAGGTCGGATGCTCCTGTGTGCTCTTTGCTCTCTCCAAGAAGGTAATAGTGGAAATGAGCTTGATAGTGAAGTGAAAAATACTTAACTTCGGGCTTCCCGGATCACTTGTTACCAAATTTGACATGTGCTCCTATCTCGTCGTGAAATGCACTTTAGGATTTGAAATTTCTCAATTTGGACTCCGTTTGACCTGTTTCTGAGAAATCTGTCCACTTTGCCAAAATTCTGTCATTTCGGGCTTTCCGCAACTTTTTCAGAATTGTACCCAATTTTTACCATGGGTTGCCCTTGTCATTAGGATCATCACCGTCTATTCTTTTCTTTTTTCCGATCTCATTTCACCTGCTTTTTTATTTTTCTTTTATTTTTATTAAGAAAATCATAAAAAATAAAGGAAAATAGCAAATTGAAGCCAAAAAATTCCAAACATACACGATAAATAGCTGGTAACCCTGTGTATATGAATATACACTTCTTTGTGATTTTTAGACTTGGATTACCATTTTTTTCCACTTTTTAGCTCCAAAAACACTCTTATTTAGTGATATTTACACATCTAGAGACCCAAATTCATCATTTGATCTCTTCTTGTTGCAAAACAAGGTATATAAGGGCATAAATATTATCAATATCCGCAATCAAACATAAAAAATTACAAAATCATGTAAGGCACTGCCCTTGTAATATAATTTTCTTTTTCTTTGTTTTTTCCGCTTGTAGCTGCTTTGTAGCTCCTGTATACCTCCCCCCCTCCTAGTCTGAGTCCTCCCGGACGACTATGAAGTGTCTGTGGGTGAAGCATTGTAGTTGTTTTGGTCATAAGTTCCCAATGCAATTGTAGAGCGATGATACAACAGTCTTTCCAATAAAGCTGCTCTTTGTTTGATTGATAGATTGGTGGTCGGGTTTTGGGTTGGTTTTGGCAATTTGGTAGTAGAATCAGTAGATGGATTCTTTGTTACCTTGTTGTCTTTTTTCACAATCCAAATCTGCTTCCGCTTTGCTTGTGCTTGCCACAAACTCTTTGCGACCCAAACCTGCTTTGTTCTGTGTGTTGATTTCCTTGGCTTGAAATACCTAGGAGTTTCCGTTGATTGTATTGAAGGGAGTTCCTTTTTACAAATCTTTGGGATCCAAATTTGCTTGCTATAGCTTTGTGCCGTCATGAACTTCTTTGGAATCCAGATCTGTTTCACTGTCCTTGATTGTCGGGGATCACTCTGTTGTCTGGTATTGAAGACTCTGTTTGTGTTTTCTGGCACAGCCTTTTTTGGTCTCCATACCAATGTTGACTCCGTTTTATCCCAAGGTTGAGCTGTTATATTATTGCTTGTCTTCCTTATCCAATGTTGAGAGTTCCTCGTCGACGAGCAATCCAGTTGTGTAGAAACTTTTGGTTGCCATTGCTTCTTCTTTTTCTCTGTTTGTTGTTTGACTTTGTCCGTGGATTCTTCCTTTGGAGTTGGCTCTGCTCCTTTGGTGAACTTAACTGATTGACTTTCACCTTCGTGTTTGATAAGCACTGATTTAGAACTCCAGTCAATCATTGCATTGTATTGCTTCTGCCATGGTTGTCCTAGCAATAATGGATGTTGTGTAGCTTGGTCTTCAACCACGTAAAACATATGAGGATACACATATTGGTTAATCTGTATATGTAAAACTGTGCATCCGACAGTTTTGATTGAATTCTCAGAGTAACTCTTTAACTCTTGCTTGGCAGTTTGTAATTTCGTGTCATTTGTCAATTGTCTATACAAACTGAGTGACAGTAGGTTAGCTTGAGCTCCTGAATCCAATAGTGCTCTGGCTTTGATTTGGTTGGTTCCTACTTTGCATTCAATGATGGGTTCTTCTTTGTCATTCCCCATTTCTGTTATACTAACTGCGTTTATTCGTATTGCTCCTTCATTGCGCTGTTTCTGACGCAGTAGTCTTCTTTTCTCCATTCTTTCCTTCGCCTCAGCTTGCGCTTCCTCTACAATCTTTTTCTTTTTTTGGACACGCAGCTTTTCTTGATGTATTTTGAGAAGCATGTCTTGGGTTAGCGGCAAAAGATACTTTTTCACTCTGCATCCACTAATCCAATTGGGCATTTCTTCTCCGTCTAATGTAGCAAGCTTGACGGCTCCACTTGGTGATAGATCTTTAATCACCAGAGGTCCCATCCCTCGCTTTTTAAGCTTTTTAGCATGCTGTTTCAGAGTGTAAACTAGGACATAGTCCCCAACTTTAAACTCTTTAGTCCGCACATGCTTATAAAAAATTCCTTTTGTCGCCTTTTTTGAGCGTAGATGGAAGCTACTGCTTTTAGGCGAAGCTCATCTAGCTTTTCCAGGTCATCTAATCTATCAGAGAGCTCGTGCCCTGTCCACTCTAGATCCTTAGCCACCCTTAAGGTTGAAATCAAGAATTCTATTGGCAAGATAGCATTTAGCCCAAAAACCATGTTATATGGGGTCGTTCCTATTGATGTTTTATATGCTACCCTATATGCCCATAATGTTGAATGCAACTTCTGGTCCCAGTCAGTTCTCGACTTAGATACAATCTTCGTAAGGACCGTGCATATGGTTTTGTTTGTTGCTTCAGCTTGTCCGTTTGCTTGTGGATGATACGGGGCTGATTTCCTATGGATTACCATGAATTCATCTAGAAGGATCTCTATCACTTCATTTATGAAATGTGTGCCTCGATCACTCACAATTTCTATTGGCAATCCATATCGTACAAAGACGTATTCATATAGAAATTGTGCTGTGGTCCTGGCATCTGCTTTTTGAGTTGCCTTTGCTTCGACCCACTTTGTTAGATAGTCTGTAGCCACAATATGTATTGTGCATGAGTCTTATATGCAGGAGGTGAAATGGGTCCAACATAATCAATCCCCCATTTTGCAAAAGCCCTTGCCCCCATCATTGGTCTAAGCGGCATATCATCTCTTTTAAGTGGTACTTTGGTCCGCTGACAGTCATCACACCGTTTAACGTATTCCTCAGCGTCCATATGTAATGTTGGCCACCATATTCCTGCGGCTAAGACAAGTTTTGCTGTCTTATCACCTGAGAAATGGCCTCCACCTACTCCTCCATGAGCTTGCTCCAGGATTATCACATACTCAGACTCTGATGCGCAAATCCTAAGCTGGTTGTCTTTACCTCTCTTATAGAGTTGATCTCCTATTAAAGCGTAATCTCTAGCTTCTGTCTCTACAGATTTCTGACGAGCTTTTGACGTTCCTTCTGGGAAAGTTCTATTTGTGAGATATTCAACAATATACTGACTCCATTCTGGAGCGATCATTATCTGATATAATGTTGAATACTCGGCTGGCGGTTTTGATGAACATACAATACATACTGTGACATATTCATGTACGCTTTCTTTCATTCCTGGCCAATAGACTCCCAATTGTAACAAATTCCTATATGTGTTCCTTCTTGAACAATGAAATGCACATTCCTGAACATGTGCTTCGCACAGATATATATTATATTCCTCAGGATTGATGCATAGTCGTAAAACATGATCATTTCCCAATTGATACAACCTTCCTGCAATCAATTGAAGATTCTTGGATTGCTGAATAGCAATATGTTTCAGGTTGTATTCTCTTCTATCGAACTCTCCTCCATAGGTTAATAGGTCAACGACATTTTGAGACCACTTAGGTATCATTTCTATGTTGAACAAGTACGCGTCTGGCATGTCGTCATCTACTCCTATAGGGTCTTCTCCATTCGTCAATCGCGAAAGATGATCAGCTCTAAGATGTGTTTTTCCTTTCTTTACTACTACCGTGAAGTCGAATTCCAGTAAGATAATGAACCATCTCACTATTCTCCCGGTATTGCATGGTTTATTCACTAGGTAGAGCAAGGCTTGGTGATCCGTAAAAAACACAAACTTGTTAGCTAGAAGATAATGCCGAAATTTCTTCACAGCATATATCATTCCTAATCCCTCTCGCTCTGTTGTGGTGTAATTCTTCTCTGCATGGTTGAGCTGTCGACTGGCGTAACAGATAGGAAAATCCATGTTTCCTTCTTCTGGCTGAGCCAGAATGCATCCTATTGCATATGCAGAAGCATCTATGTGCACATGGAATATCTTCTCCCAATCTGGTGATTTCAAGACTGGAGCAGTAATGAGTGCCTCTTTCAATTTCTTGAATGATTCCTCACACTCCTCTGTCCATTCAAAGTTCACTATTAGCCTGTAAAGTGGTTGGCCTATTATAGCGTACATGTAAATGAATCGTCTATAATATCCGCAATGTCCCATAAAGCTCTGTACTTGTTTCGCATTGGTTGGTCTAGGCATATCCACTATAACTTTTATCTTCTCTAAATCCGTGGATATTCCGTTTTGTGAGACAATATGTCCCAGAATTCTGCCCTGTCGGACCATAAACACACATTTCTCAGGATTGAGACAAATGCGATATGTCCTACATTTCTCAAATACTTTTCTTAGGTGTTCTAGATGCTCATCTCTCGGTAGAGAATGTACACATAAGTCATCCATGTATATTTCGAGAAACAGCCTTAAGTATTCTTTGAAAGCATGCGTCATCAGCCTCTGGAAGGTTGCGGGAGCATTGGTTAGACCAAAAGGCATAACTCGATAAGCATAAATTCCCCACTCCGTTGCAAAAGCTGTTTTATGTTGATCTTCCAGTGCTATGGCTAGCTGGTTATATCCTGAAAAACCATCAAGAAAGGAGTATGCTGTTTTCCCTAATACACGCTCTAGAACATGATCAGTTATCGGCAGGGGATAATTGTCCCTGATTGTTGCAGCATTCACTTTCTTTAAGTTGACACACACTCGGAGTTTTCCGTTCTTCTTAGGTACTACCACAATCGGAGATACCCAATCAGTGTGTTCAATCTCGTATATGAATTCAGCTTCCATTAGCTTATCTATCTCTTCTTTGATTCGCTTAGCAAACGTTTCATTATATGTGTATGGTCTCTGTCTGCTAGGCTTTGCGTCTTTTTTCAATGGTATTGAGTGTTGGCATATCGATGGGTCAACTCCCTTTAAGTCCTTATAAGACCATGCAAACACATCCCTATAATCTCTGAGAAGACTCAAAAGTCTCTCTTCCTCGCCTGGAGACAAATCTGTGGCTATGTACACCGGTCTAGGTGTCTCACCTGGAGCTGCTAAATCAACTTTTTTTGCATCCTCCGGTCCGTCATAATATTCGTTCTCCTTCCTCTCTCGAATAGGTGGGGTTAATATCACCTTCCTATCCTCTATTGTGAATTTCCTATAGTGAGAGGGGACATCCATGTTTTCCTTGATTTTGACGTTTTCGTCCTCTCCACTCTCAATTTCTGTCGTCCAAACTTCCTTCAGAGTTTTCTTGAGCTCGCTGTACTTGTTTCTACGTTCTAACTTGGACTCCGTGTATTCTCTGTTGCGCTTGTTCTTTTCTGATTTTTCTGTTTTAGTTTTCGTTCCATTCTTTTGAACTTGATTTCTTGAGCCTCTTTTGTCTTTTCGTAAGCTCTTTTGATCACTGCCTCTCATTCTTCTAGAAATCTTATCCTTAACACAATCTTCAGCCTTTACTAGCATTAGGAATTGATTTTTTCCTCTTATTCTAGGCATCGGATTGGTTCTAACCCCTTTTGTTTTTCTCTTTGCTCTATAGCGTTTCTGGCGTTGTTTAGTTTGGTTCGGAAAATCATAAAATCGGACATCCGTTATAGTTTCTTCGTTTCCGCTTGAATTGTCCGTTGACTCGTTGTCTGCTTCATTTCCCCACTCAGGATGATCGGGAATGTCGTGAAATACCTCCTCTTCATCTTCCTTTTCCAGTGTATCGTTCTTTTCAGTTTCTTTTTCGAGCACAGTTCTCAACATGAAATACGGAACCACGTCGTACCCGTCCTTGTCGCAAAATTTCGTTGTGGGACCATCCGGAATTGCACAAACATCTAGGGTTGCTAGAATGTGTGTCCATTCTAATGGTTCAAACGTGTCCTCTGGAAAGGGTTCTCCTACATAAGTTTCGTCTTCGATAGCCCTTTCTAAAACACATTCTTCTCGTTTCATACTTCCACATTTCGAAGCTCCACACATCCATAATTCCTTGGGTTTACCTAACCAAGCTAGAAATTCGGATCCCGCCAAAGTAGCTGAATCAAACTCCTCTACCGGTGTTCGGTTCACATCTTCGTAGCTATGGTCTTTCAGGTTCACCCGGGTAGTGGTTTCCATATTTCTCAAGTATATGTGATCGTAGCCCCAATCTTGGACCATTTTCAATTGTCTCATGAATGGTCTTCCCAGTATGATATCATAGTTATTCTCCTTGCCAAAATCGACAATAGCGAAAGTATGTTCGTATTCAATGCCGCAAGAAGTCACTACAACTTTCTCTAATAACCCCATAGGTTTCTCCATGTGTCCATCTGCTAATTGGAGTTTCAACCTAGTCTTCCTTATTGCTGGTTTCCCCCATTTTTTCCAGATTTCTTTTGTAGCAATGGCTACCCCAGCTCCGCTGTCTAGTATTGCCATTGTGTTCACTCCTTGGAATTCAACTGGTAAGGTTGTATTCCCCTCTTCACCTTCGCAATACTCTCCGACCTTGTTTAAGGGTACAGGCTTAGCGTTCTTTTGTGGCTTGCTCAGCTCCTCAATGCTCTCTTGCAATCTCGATGTTGGATCTTTTATCCCGAATTTCTCCAAGCATTTTCCTACAGTGGTCCACATATGTGGTCTTAGCCTCAAAAGCTCAGCTAGAGTGATAGTGCATGTCACTGGTGTTGACAAAATCTCTATCAATCCTTGCGAGTCCATGACTTTTTCTGATGAGATTTTTCGTGAGGGAAGTGCTCTAATCTCGGATTTTGCTTCATACTCTCCTAAGTATGAAGGTAAGGTTTTCAGTGAATGAGGTTTGCTCTCCATTGTTCTAACAGAGCCCCCATATCCCCAGTAAGATTGCAGATCCAAGTCCACTTGAGATCCTGCCTCAAATTCCACTATGGGAGGATTCTTGATGTCCTTCTCCCAATTTGTCTGATTAGCTTGGCAACTTAGCTCGTTTGCAAAGTTTGCCTCTCTCACTTGTTTCCAAAATTCATTGTAATCCTCATCCTTTCCGTAAATCCTCTGTATGAATGGATGAAAACTCTCTATCTCCTGATCGGTTGTGTTCAATACTATGCGGTCATCCTTTTGTGTATCTTCAGGCTTTTGTGCACTAGGAGTCTTTTCAGCTACCCGTGAAACGATAGTCTCTTGCTGAATTGGGTTTTCCTTTCCACAATTCATTGTTTCTTTTGGTGGGTCTAATAAGGCTTGTGCAGTCTCGATCATTCTCTAGCACATTTCAAGTCTCTGCTTTTCCAATTCTGCGTTTGGGTATGTCATCCACCTCTGTTCTTGTGTTTGGTTGTTCTTTAACCTAGCTTCGTAAGCTCTCATCAGTGCGTCCAATGGTTCGTGTACTTTGTCGACTAGCACTGATCCCCCTGAGCTTAAGCTCGTTGTTTCTTGGATACTCTTTTGTTTCGTTCTTTCCGGGCTCATCTCTCGTTTCCCGTTTTGACTCTCAAGTTTTTCTAATCTAGCTTTAGTTTGCTTTAGTTCCTCAGCTAGAATAGCGTCTTCACGTTCTTTTCTCAACTTCATGCGTGCTTTTCTAGCTTTCCATGTGTTTTTCTGACTCCGCGGTCCTTGACTAACCACTTCAGTCGCCAACTTTCCATTCTCAGGTTCTCTAGTGGTTTTCTTAGCTTGAGCTCTAGTAACAACTTGCGTTGGTATCAGAGTTTCATTTTCAGACCCACTGCTGGTAGGAATAGTTTCTAACATATTCAATGTCGTCTTTTGCACTTTGTTTGGATTCTTTGAACAATCCTCAATGAAGTGAGTAACCCCACACTCAGTGCAATAAGCGTTAATTCGAATGATTTCCGTATGTGGGCAAACATTCATCAGATGGTCACCTCCACACTTGTAACAGGGTCCTAGTGCTGGTCTTGGTCCCATTTGATTCGTCCTTTGTGGATAGGATGGTCTCTGTCCTGCTAACCCTCCATGAGCTATGAACATCAAGGTCCTTGCGTCCAAATTGTATCTCTCTTCATCAGAAGCACTTGTAACTGTTGGTGTTCCAACATTCCCCATCATGCCCCATGGTTCTGGTTGTTTTGGTTCTTCTGGTGGGTAATACACTGTCGAAGACATGTGTGCACCCGATTCTTCGTAATAGGCTTGAACAGGCACTAAGGCTTGTTCTTCCTGATTCTCTAAGGTTGGTGCATATCTAATGCCCACTGGTCTTGCTCCTGGTAAAGGTGGTTGTTGTCCCAATACCGGTTGCAGTCTTTCTATCCCCATAGGTCCAGGTACATTTCCCGTTGGGTATCGAGGTACTGGATGTACTTGAGGTGGTGCTAATTGAGCAGGAGGTGCGTACTGGCGCTCCCTTACATACCCTTTGTTGTAATAACACTCCTCTGTTGGATGATTTGTCCATTTTTGTTCAACAGCACACCATTTCAGTGTTTTTGGCAATGGTTTTTGGTATGGTGCCATCCTTTTTAGAGCATCTTCTATCATTTGCTCTACATTTGGCATGGTTGTTGTTTGAACATTCTTTTTAGTGGTGGTCTCGCTCGCTACGGAGGAGGAGCTACTGGATGCAAAATCTGTATCCGCTGACACCTCTCCATAAACCGTACAGTTATCCACTAAGTACAATGCCTCTCTCGTTACTTGCTCAAAACTTGTACAAGCTTTCAAGTGCAAGTCCTTCTTGAGAGTGTCGTTCCTCAGTCCCTCAATAAAGAGAACAGATAGTCTGTCATCTTGTGGTCGTTCACGTACTGGACATCTCTCAATGTATTGTTTGAAGCGAAGTGAAGCTTCCTTCACTTTTTCGTGTTCTCTCTGTTTAAAAGCATATATTTGTGAGACCGTATTGTGCTTAATCCCTCGTTTTGAGAATTCCTCGGCAAACTCTCTTAGCAAATGGTCGATGTCATGGAATCCCCCAATGTTCATTGGTTGAAACCATGTCAATGCAGTACCTTCTAGAGTAAGACCAAATCCCTCGTATTGTGTATGGAAATCTGTTATCTGCTCAGCTCTTAAAACTTGCTTAAAGAGTGACACATGTGCATACGGATCTCCTGAACCACCATACTTCTTTGGCATACACTTGGCTACTTGAGATGGTCTCATACGTCTATGATCTGCTACCAATCTCATTGCTCCTGTGTCTCGGCTAAAGCTTTCTCTAGCATCATGGACTTCATGGGTTACCCTTGTCGGTTCCCCCGCCCTGAATCTACTACTAGGAGGTAAATGTGATGGTTCCGCTTCAAACCTTGGACCTGGCGTGGTATAGGTGGGGATTGGAACTGCACTACCTCGATTCGTCTCCATTGACTCTCGGGAATGTAATGATCCCATTGGTCCGAGCTTCGAGTCCCAAGGTTGACTGAAAGAGTCAGCAACCTGAGTTCTTTGTCCTCCTGTTGTCATTGAGTTTTGCACTCCATTTGTTGGTGCTGGTCTATGTGAGCTAGAAGTAACATAATACTGATGTAGTGGTCCCCCAAAGTATGTATATCCTTCTAATTCTTTCTTGCCCATTGTTGAGTATTGCCTGCCATACTTATCGTAAGCGGCAATTTTCACTTCCGATCCCTCTGTGTAGGTAAAGACATAGAGTCTTTTTTGGTCTATCAACTCTCCGGTGTAGGGTTCTTCACATCTATAATAGAGATCTTGCTCCCCATTATTATATTTGTACAGCCCCACATAGATGTTATCAGTGTTGATCCTTGTAGTTTCATTCTCTCTTCTTAACCTCGCATTAGGGAAGTTCATTATTGGTGCTTTCTCCTCGAGTTCTTCATCTATTTTGGCTTTGGTGCCCATCAATCCCCACTTGTCCACAATGTTAGGGTTTAGGACTACCAAGTACATGGTACCCTCGTCATCTAGATATCTATCTCCGCTATAGCTCACAGGCACTAAGTCCTTTGACTCACTAGGTCTTTCTTCTATCTTTACACAATAGCGGTCCATTCCATCTTTGTAGATCTTGGCATCTTGCTCATTGTCGTACTGGTATTTTATGAATAGTAGCTTCATTGTGGCGGAAGGGTTTGATGATCCTGCTGCCATATTTTCTCTGTTGTTCAGGTTCAAGTGTTCCAAGTTTTCGGTGAAAATCTCGTAAGATCTCTCCGAAGAAGTATCAGAGACACTTCCTTCAAAGATCGGCTCTAATGGTTGCACCCAACTTTGGTTTACACTTCCCTCGGTTGATATGACACTTGCTGGTTCCCCTCGTTTTGGTTGATTATTCCGGAGATTCCTGCCCGATCTCAAATTCATCAATTCCCCTAAAGGACTGTAACTTTTCCGTCTCGGCAATTTGTTTTCCCCAAGTTTTTGTGGTCAGAATTGATCCAAACTGATTGATACTTGGTCAATTGTTTAATCTTGTCAGTCGGACAACTTCTGTTTCATCAAGTGAGAATTTTGTTGCAGTTATGCTGAAAAAGACATTATACGCGTATGATGTCTTTTTCACAGCTTTTGACTATTTTGGTTATGCTCACTCTCAGTGGCCCCTTTATGCTCTGTTCACTCACAAAATTCAGTTTGAACTCTGTTTGAGCAAGTTATGGCTAGTTCAGGCTTTTCTTGGCAATTTTCCGCTTTTGACTTGTTTTTTGGGTCAATTGTGATCCAAATGGGATGAAACTTGAAATATAACCGCTAGACAGCTATTACAATGGATCTGTGTTAGCAAAGTATCAAAATATGTCCAAAATTAGGTCAAAGACATCATACGCGTATGATGTCTTTTTTATCAATTTGGGTCCAAACTTGATATTTATGCTTCCAACAGTGTTTGTAACAATCTTGTCAGGTCAGATTTCAAAAATAAGTAGTGGATGTGCCAAAAGACATTATACGCGTATGATGTCTTTTGTCCCAGATTTTGACTATTTTTGGTTTTAAGCCTTCTCCAATGTTTATAATTGAGTTTCAAGTGTTTTTGTCAGGTTTGAATGTAAAAACAAGATCTGAATCCAAAATTTCCTATTCTTTGCGTTTCTTGGACTCCGACTTGTCTTTTTGGGTTTCTTTGAGTGTTAATGCCCTTGTTTTAAGTTGATCTTAGGGTAAAACCCCCCTTCTAAACACTCTGGCAATGTCAAATTTTCAATTTTAGTCTCTGTTTAGGTCCTAAGACATCATACGCGTATGATGTCTAAAGTTGCAGATTTCCAGTTTTTCAGCACAGAACTCTTCCAATAGCTCTTTTAAGTGCTCAGCAACAATCAGTTACACAGAAAATTTGTCTGAACTTTGTTTATTGCATATTTCACTACCAAAGCGACTTTTTCAGTGATCTAACATGCAATCAAACACATCAAGCAAATAGAACACCAATTGATAGCTCTAGATCAGGATCAAATCAGGCCCTACCTAAGCTACTTCTAATCATAAAATGGATTTTTTGCAATTGAAAATATAAAGAGATTTACTACCACACAAGGAGTAGCAAATGCTTTTTATGTCAACAACCACTTAAACACCATAAAAAACAATCTAATCTAAGCTAAACTAAAAATACTGTCAACACGGAAGACCCAGGAATACCCCACTTCCTAGTATCTCTCGAGACCTTCGGAGGCCACCACTCCTAGATCTTTTCTAACTAAAGTATACAAAGTAGTTTATACGACTCACCTCGTAGGATTAGTCTAAGGTCACCTACTTAGGGCTCTCGTCCTCGGCAACGGCGCCAAATGTTAAGGCGGTTACGCCGCTAGCGGAAGCTAAATAGCGAGAACTCAACCAACAACAGAATTTGTCAGACGAGGACGGAGCTTGACCCGCAGGCACATGGAAACAACTAGGTGGGTGTCAAATCACCTACTCGACCTTCTAATGACAATCACTACTAAGGAAATCAAATCTAAGCTCTAAAATACGCAAGTGACTGAAATCCGTACTACGAACAAATGCTATACGAAATAGGATCTAGAATCATCGAATCGATCTCAAACTCAAGGGGAAGTCTATACACTAGGTAAGAACAACACCCTAAAGACTTGAACTGCAAAATCAACCTATAACCACTCCGTACGGTAAACGCGTATGAAGACAGGCCAAAAAATACAGGTGACCGAAACTTGACCCCGATGGTACGAATGCGTAGCTCTACTCGTTGTGGTTCTATAGATATGCTGCACGCTCTATTCCGACACACGAGTTGGAAGAAAACTCACACCGAAGCTCGTAGGAACTTACCACACGTAGAAGCCGATAGTGCGCACTCTTGGTATCTGTGCGTAGCTCTCACCGTTGCTAACACAATGGTGGTGTCGCTTCTCCAATGGCGGCCCCGTAGCTCGCGTAGCAAGGAGATAAGACTCTCTCTCTCTCTCTCTCTCTCTCTCTCTCTCTCAGACACAGTCACGGCGCTCAAAAACTCACTTTGATTAATAATTGAATCCTCCTTTTAGGTTACAAAACTTTGGCTTATATACCTCAGCCTTGGAGGTGAGAACATCTCTAGTTATTTACATCAACAGGTGAAATTACTTCGGGATTACAAGCTGGAAACTCAATTGAGTCCCGTTACTTAATGAATGGCTCAAATCAAAATTAATGTCGGAAAGACATTTATTACAATCAATGGTTACAAAATGATGGGTGTGAGCAAAAATGCGGGTGTGATCCTCTGCTGGCTCAACAACCACGCATTTTGAAACATACTCTTGTATGTTTACTTTTCATGGTAGACCAACAGAAATACATTTCTTCTCCTTGAAGAGTAGATTAAGGATTCCCTCTTTGTCCCGCATAAGGAGAAGTATGGGATTCATACATGACTTTCTTATTGTATGGGTGAGTAACACATAGCCTATTGCCGTTTGGAAGATAACCATCCTTCAAGGTGAATGGTTCTTTTTTCTTCCCTATTGCAAAGTCGTTAATTACGTACTTAAAGTTTTAGTCAGAAGCATACTCATCTATCATAAAAGGTAGATCATTGTGAGCTGCTATAGACACCACATTTACCCTTGGTCATTGTGAAAGTGCATCGACCACTTGATTGTGCTTGTTAGCAACGTGAACAATATGAAATTTAAATTGCAAAAGAAAATTTGCCCACCTCATTTGTTTGTCGGAGAGCTTGGTTTGTGTCATGAAGTTCTTGAGGCTTTGTGATCCGTTTGTAGGATGAATGGAGTCCCCAAGGGATAGTGTTTCCAGGTGTTTAGGGCATATAGAATAGCTAGTAGCTCTTTTTTGTATGTGCCCAATACTCACTTATCAAAGTTGAGTCTTTGACTCTCATATGCTATGGCATGCCCTTCTTGAAGCAAAATAGCTCCAAGGCAATCACCACAAGCATCACATTGGACCTCAAATGGCTTTGAGAGATCTAGTAGTGTGAACACACGTTGAGAAATAAGATTCTCCTTAAACTTCTTCAAAAGCTTCTTGCACTTTTGCAGTCCATGAATACTTAACGTTCTTTTTTTGTTAAGTCATGTAATGGGCTTTAGCGAGAATTTTTTTTAATGAATCATCCATAGCATGCACACATAGTTATGAAGCTTTGTACCTCCTATAGATTCCTTGGATTACGCCATCCTTTTATTATCTCTAACTTTGTTGGATCCATACGGGTGCCATCTTTAGAGATAATGTGACCTAAATATTGAATCTCTTGTAGGAAAACTTCACTTTTCTTTTGATTAATGAAAAGCTTATTCTCTCTCACAGCTTGAAAGATTACCTGGAGGTGTTGCTTGTACTCCTCAAGAGAATTTGAATGGCCTGAAGATTTTTGTCCATCATGAGTTTGAATGCATCTAGAGCATTTGTCAGGCCAAAACTTGTAACTTATCAAATAGATCTTCTACCTGTGGCATGGGAAATCTATTTTTGTTATGATCTTATTTAGTGATCTATAGTTGACACACATGTGATATGTGTCGTCTTTCTTTTGCACTAAAAGTAATGGTGAACAAAATGGAGAGGAGCTAGACCTCACCATCCCTTTTTCCACCAATTCATGCACTTGCCTCATGATCTCCTCTTGTTGAGCTTGTGAAACTCGATAAGGAGGCTTGTTAGGTGGTGAGCTTCTTGGTATGAGCTCAATTGCATGGTCATCATCCCTCATTTTAGAGGTAGCTCACTAGGGATGTCATCAATGAAAACATATTGGGATCCATTTAGGAAATTAGAAAACTCTAATTCCTCTTTATTCCTTTTATTGCAAGTGTATGGTGTTCCCCGACTCATTAGCATCTATGTACATGCTCTTTTCCCTGTAGGTGAAGTAGATTCTCCTTTTAAGGAAATTCATGTTGGAAGCCATGCGGTTAAACCATGGTGCCCCAACGATAACATTCTCATGTTTGAGAGGGGAGATAAAGAAATCGTCTTTGTCCACATAGTTTTGGACATGAAGCCTTAATTTTCCAATGAGATAAGTAACTGAGACATCTTGGCCCTTGATAGCTCCATTGGATTTCAATGCATCTTCCATCTCGTGGACTTGTATGCCTATCTTAGTGGTCAACTCCGTGGATATGAAGTTATGAGTTGAACCAGGTCAAACAAAATAGAGGCATCATGCTCTTGCATATTTATCCAAGCATAGGAAAGGAGAAATCCTTGGCAATGAGCATCCTCTTTTGGAGCTTCAAACATAGAGGCTCTAGGAGTCTCATTGCGGGAAATTCTCTTGGGGCAAGGACGATAACCATGGCCTTGCTCCCCACACTTAAAACATTTGTGGTCCTTACAAAAAGCTTCTAGATCTTTAGGAGAGAGTTTATATTTACCTTTGTAAACTCCCTTCTCCTTGGACCGATTGTTGTTGTTGTTAGAATATCCTTGGTAAGAATTTTGGGCATTGGTTTTTCCCTTGGCATCACTTTTGTCTTTATTTTCCATGGGCTTGACATTCCATCTAGCCCCTTGTTGAAAATTGATGCGTGAAGCAACCGTGGTGTAGTGGATTACTTTGGTGATAGAACCAGGCTGTTGAGAGTTGACATACTCGGCCATCTCTTTGGGTAATCCCGCACAAAATTGTTGCTTTTGCTCGGCAAAGTCTATCTATTGAAAGATAGTAGCCTTGAGATGTAAATCCCAAAACTTGTCCACATATTTGTGGATAGACTCATGAGAGAGAAGCTTTAACTTCACCATTTGATAAGCACTTTGTCCTTTGCATCACCTACAAGGAATTGCTTCATGATGGAAACTCGTAGAGTTTTTCATGTCTTTGGGACTTCACCGTTGCCACAAAGGCTAGCCACCATTGACGAGCCGATTTTTGGAAGTGCATAGCTACATGGCATAGCTTGGAGGACTCCGTGAAGCCCTCTTCTCCAAAGGCTGCATCAAATTGTTGGATGAAGGCCAATACTTTGTCGGTAGCACCAAAGGTCCCATCATAGGTGAGAAAAGAGATACTCTTTCCTCCCTCTTTGAACTTATTTAGCTTTTGTGACCTTCGCCATGCAGGGTAAGATTTGCGATTGATAGGTGCACGGTTATGGGGGGTGGTACTGAGGGGTTGCCATGGCGAGCAAGAAGGTGCGCTGCAGAGAACGAAAGAAAAGAGAGAGAGAGTGTAGTCGACACAAAGAAATAAAAAACACGCTATTCTTATTGATTAAAGCCTTTACATATATAGCTTTCCATGCTTTCCATGCAGTGGCCATGTAGACTGAAACTGCCTGCTATAGGCTATGCCCATGGGCTTGACATACCTAACAATCCCCCCCTCAAGCCCAAACTAACAAACCACTCTCATGATACCTCGAGTTTTTGGTATACTCGGCAACCGTGAGTTTTAGGTTCTCTCATAACCAAGGATTTTTGGTGTATCCATAACCTGGTGCTAGGCCAGTAACCCCGCCTTGAACAGATAGGGTGTAGGTCAAATTTTTAGCTACCAAAAATGGATTTTTTGGTTCGCTGCCAAACCTTGGGTTTAAGGTGTACCTAGTAACTTTACGAGAAGTAGAACAAAATAGGACTTGAACAAAATATTGATAATTTGGGAGGTCTTACCACTCATGCATGGCAGTGTCTATAGCCCGTACAAATTTTGGCATGACTGACATGATATACGATAAAGAGGCTTTGACTGAAAAGTATATGATTGTGTTGACATACAGACAAAAAACTTCTATGACACTGAACATATAAAAATAGTTTGTGGACTCTGCATGTGTTGGTTGACCAACTTTTTGTAGCAAAACTTTTGATTTGGGCGGTTTTCATCTCCCTTAGGAATGGGTATCTTGACACCAAGGGGATAATCATGTTGATAATTGTTTACCATTTCTGTGGTAAGATCTAGCTTGTCAATTTTGCAAGGTACATTGCATAGCTTCTGCTCTTGCATTTGCAACATATACAGAGAGTTCTCAATATGATCACCTCTCAAGACCTCAATCATATTTAACACTATTAGAAACCTTGGGAGGCCTACAATATTCAAGAGCGTAATACTCGTTTGGGAGCTCATAGATAAAAAAGTTTATTTACCTTCACTTGTACCTCATCCCCCTCTGTAGTAGGCCTTTTGAGATGCTCATTGTTAAGTGTCAAACGAAGCCTAGCTATCTTTGAAATCCCCTTTTAGTTGCCAAGCCAACCTCTGCAGCAGCGTTTGGAAAGCTCACCTACTGGCTCTGCAAACAATAGTGTTTTGATATGCTTGAAGTATTGCCCACTAGTAGTTTTTCCTTTGCAGTGTTTTGATATGCTACTACGACTCTCAATTTTCCATGTGCTATGGACAACGTTTTGAGATGCAGTCCACGTTGCATTGAATCTTCGCCATTTGGGCTTGCACCAGCACGCCTTTTGATATGCATGCAAAGCTGCCTACCTACCTCGAGCGCTTGGGATCTTGCCCACCTAGGATCCACCACACAGTGGCCTTTTGAGACGTTGACCTGCAACGCTTCTCTCCAAGAACTGCACATCGCCTACACTCTGATACCAGTTGTGATAGGTGGAACGGTTATGGGGGGTGGTACCGAGGGGTTTCCATGGCGATCAAGAAGGTGTGTTGCAAAGAACGAAAGAAAAGAGAGAGAGAGAGAGAGAGAGAGAGAGAGAGAGAGAGAGAGAGAGAGAGAGAGAGAGAGAGAGAGAGAGAGAGAGAGAGAGAGAGAGTAGTCAACACAAAGAAATAAAAAAACACGCTGTTCTTATTGATTAAAGCCTTTACATATATATCTTTCCATGCTTGCCATGCAATGGCCATGCAGACTGAAACTGCCTGCTATAGGCTGTGCCCACGGACTTGACATACCTAATAGCGATGTCCTCCCCTCTTGTATTCTCTAGGAGAATAGCCATAGCTTTCATCGATAGAGGAGGAAGGTGAAGAAGAAGGAGAAGAGGGTGATCTCTTTCTTGCCCTTTTCTTCCTTTGTTTCCTCTCTTTCCTTTTGGAGTGATGAGGAGAAGGACTATGGGTTAGCCGTTTCCTCTTGGGAGTAGTTGGCGATCGTTTAGTCCACCTTCTTCGTGGAGCCACATCTTTGAAGGAATTTAGGGATTCATTACTTTCTTGATATTTGGATTCCTCCTCTCGTACGGGAGAGAGTCTTCTTTTGGGGGTCTCATCAAGAGGCCTCCTAAGCTCTCTCTCCTCTTCGAGAGGAAAGGAAATCCCATAAGCACGAAGTTGTTGAGTAACTTCGGCTTGCAAAGTGGGGTTGCCCATAGCTTGTTGCAACCTAGTGACAAGATAAATCATCATTAGCACCTTCATGTGAAAAATCAAAGGTATCAATGTTCATTCTACTGTCTTAGTTATTGTCAGCCATGTTAATTAAACTTATGTGTTTACTTAGTGTATGCTTTGGCAATTCAAAACCTTAGTTGGTACTCCTCTTAGCCTTTGAAAATAGGCACTTAAGTATCTACACCCACGGCTCAAATTGGGTAATTATATAGAGTAGGGGAGTGAGTCTAACATAGCAAAGTTGCCCAGAGATAGCTCCTTTCGGACTTCTTATGGCTTAATAATGGTAAAGCCATAGGCAAGTCTAAAAAGACTCCAGTATTAAGACCAAAGCTCTCGAGGTGTGCACCATATCCCACATAGTGGGCTCAACAAAATCGATAATAGATCCCAGTCCCACTTACCCTAATATAATTAACAAAATCAACCATTAATAAGCTACAAGAATTCTCTTCTTAAGCAAGAAAAGAGAAACCAAATGCTCTACTACCAATGTGTTGGACGGATACGCCGCGATGGACGTCAGCACAGCGAGAACTCACCTAACATGTAATGTTAGCTAAGGACGAAGCTCGACCCGTAGGCGCGTGGAAGCAAGCATAAGGTGTCAACCTACACTCGACCGACTCCTAACTAATTCCTACAGAGGTCCCTACCAATTGTCTAAGTCACAACCTTCAAGAGTGCAAAAGAGGAAACTTCCTACAACGCTTGCTAGAGCCAAACACCCATCAAACACTTTCGAAACACCATAGAACTTGAAGGAGACCCTATTAATACCTATAGGCCGTGCTCCCTAAGGTCTATGAACCAAAATCACGACCCAAAACACCCGGTGCAGAAACACGTAGGATGTTTGGCCGAAATCTGCAGGTCTTCGTTTCCAAAATCTGAAGTGCCTAATGTGTAGTTCTACTCAATGTGAACGCGTGGATATGCTGCAATGCGAAATCAGATAACGTATGCTCACCCAAACAACCGATGAAGCTCGTAGAAGGAGCTCCCAAAGCCGGACCGTACGCGTGCAATGTTGGTATCGGCGCGTAGCTCTAGTCGGGGGCAACACGCTGCACTTCTCCGCACTCGATTTTGACCACCGTAGCACACGTAGCGTCAAGACAAGCTCACACACTCTCTCTCTCTCTCTCTCGTACACAGTACGCTCACTCACGGACTTCAAACTTGTTTTTAAAATGACAAAAGGTTTTTTCATTAAGGTCAAAAAGTGGTATATATACCTTACAACTTCTCAAACCCTAAAGTTCCAAAATCAACCATCTACTCAATCTAACTATCAAAACTAGGATACAATCTGGAAACTTCTATAAGTCCCAATATTTACAAGGCAAAAAATCGGGTTTTCTTCAATGAATGAATAATTACAAAAATAATAGTCTGCCGAGTAGTTAGATGCCGTGGGGTGTGTCCAGCTTCTAACATCCCCCTTCTCCTTGTTCATGGCATCCCCGACATGGCCTGGATCAGCTGCTTCATCTTATGGTTTCTCGCATCTTTAGCAGTGATTCGTACCTTGCATGTAGGTTCAACATTGTTGGGCCAAAGATATCTGTGTGCATGGTGAAGAATCCCGTATAAAATGCTTCTTCAAAAGCCTGGAGGTGATAGGATGGTAGAAACATGATTCTTTGGTACAGCGCATGTATCACCTCCTTGGTGCAGCGCATGTATCACCTCCTTGGAAGGCTGACCTGACAGATCATAAGCACATCTGTATGTATCTTGAAAGAAGAATATGATGCCGGTCACCTGGCCCAGATTGAAGGTCTCGAACACTGCTAGCATGGTTCTGCAGATTTTTCTCATCATAATGAATGTAAGGTCAGGTGAGCCAGTGAACAACTTTATGGCGTCCGTTAGGGTTTTCACCATGTATTAGACACTTATTCTCTCACCTGCCTTCACGCCTGGCAGCTTTGTGTAATTCAACCAATTGGGTTGGCTTCTTTGCAGGATTTCTTGTGCCTTCCACGTCCTAACCCTTGGTAGAGGACAGAAGCTGAGGTTGTCTCTGATATGTTTAGGTGCCTCTACCAAGTGGACTAGGTATTGTGGGTACTTGGTAAGCCAAGCCTTCCTCCACTTTGGCTGAGAATCCACTATGAGCTTAACTCCTTCTGGCCTCGAGGTGTCTGCATTGTAGAGAGGTTCCGTTGGCTCTTCTCTGATTCGCTTGTTTATTGTTGCTGCCTCATATTTCAACGATGGATACGGGAGAGAGGGTTGAAGCCACTCTTGCCTGAGATTGATGGCGTCGATCTTCAGAATGGTCATAGATTTGAAGACCCTTTGCTCCCATTCCAAGGCTTGCTTTCTCTTAGCTCTGCCTCTATTGCCTTACACAATTTTTCCTCCTCTTCTTGTGTTAGATCCTACGGCTCTTGAGAGGATCCTGCTATGCTTTCCTCTTGCATGGGTGTGTCCACAGGATCTGCCACATTTTCAAGGTCGATGCCCTCATTGGCGGCTGGCCTTGAGTTTTTTGCCTCTGCTTGTTGTTGGCCTTTTAACTCCTCAATTTTCCTGAGGAGTGTTTGTTTTTCCGCTTCAGCTTCTACGCCCATATTTACGAGGAGGTCAGTAAGCTCAGCGTTTACTCTTTCCGCCTCCTCGAGCTTTTTCTTTATGCTTTCCATCTCTTCTTGTAGGGCTTTTTGGTTGTCCTCCATTCTTGTTTGCATTGCTATAGAACCTTCAGCCATCATTAACCTCTGCTTTTTCTCGAGAGTCAGCTCCTTCTGAAGTTCTTGCATCTGCTCTTCATATATTTGACTCTCGGAAATGATTTGAGTCGAGCTCCTAGCTCTAACTCTAGCAGGTAATGCTCGTAGCCTCTGGATGGTTTGATCTTTGACTTTTAATTGGTCCTTGAGCTCAAGGACTTCATCCATGCTTGCTTCTTGTTCTATCTCTGCTTTTTCCTTTGCATTTCTCATAGCCTCTACTTCTTTTGTTTCTTCTTCTAGCTGTAGTGTCAGATTATCCCGTTCTTTTTCAGAATCTCGTAATGACTTGCTGAGCTGCAGACACTCTTCTTCAGCTGCTTGTATTCTTTTTGCTGCTGCCTCATTTGCTTCTTCCTTTGCTTGGCAGTTTTGTAGAGCCGTTGCCAAGCTGGCCTGGAGGTCAGCTTCTCTCTCTTTTTGCCCTTGGCTTTGTGCCTGCAGAGAATCCGTTTCCATCTTGGTCTTTTCTTCAGTGGCCTTTAGAGTTATCATTTCTTTCTCTGATGCAATAGATTGTGCTCACAATCCAGCTAGTTTTGTCATCACCACGTCCCAGTCATTGGAGGATGGGTGCAGGTCTACAGTTTCTGTAGCAATTTCTTTAAGTTCCACTAGCCGAATGCCTTGCACTTGTTCTTTATGCCCTGTCCTTGCCAAGTCGAATGCGACTGTGGCGGCTTCTTCCTTTGTATAGCCTGCACTTAGCAGGTCCAAAAATGCATAATAGGCCTCGTCTAATCCTTTTTGCTCAGACTCAGGCTTGGCCTCTTCCTTTGGCTCAGGTTCTTGCCTTTGCTCTTGCTTCTCAGCTTGCCTTTCATCTTGTTTGTTTTCAGCCTCTTTATCTTCTGGTGGAGGGCTGCTAGGAGGTGGTGATGGCTGTGGGCTGGGTTTAGGGCTATCTGGTAAAGTTTCCGGTTTGCCCTTTAAATCCCTGTCTGCTTTTGTTTTCCTTTCCCTTTCTTGCTCATCTAGCAATGTCTGCCTTATCTGCTCCACTTCCTCCTCGGTGAAAGGGACATGGGGAATGTTTTCCGCTGTTGCATCAAGAATCTCGAAATTCTTGATATAATCTTCAAAGCGGTCCCTTTGCACTCTTCTAGATGATCCGGACATAGACTCGAGAGATGGCTTCCAGAGTTCGTTTAAATCACCCTTGAGGGCTCTTTCTGCTCGGAAACTCTCCATCAGCCTCTCGAGTCTTGCCGCTTTCTGAGACCTGGTTTCTTTGGCCGGCACTTGAGCAGACTCCTTCTTTCCTTTCTTCTGCTCGGGTTGCTCCTCCTCAACTGGCTCTAGCCGTCTCTTCAACCTCGTAGCCACCCTTGGTGCTCTCTGTGGATCATCTTCCTTATCTTCTTTTACCCTTAGCCAATCATTCTGAGATGGGGGATCAAGCCACCTTCCTTTAGCGTGTAGTGCTGCATAAACCACCTTGGTTATCATTTCTCCTAGAACTATGTAGGTTGGATTTTTGTTGCCCATGTTTACCAAGCTGTCATGTATGTATGCCGCATAGTTGATTATCTTTGGGGTGCCCTTTGTCATTGACCAAGTAAACGTCGTGGCAATTGCACCTG
The DNA here is from genome assembly GCF_014529385.1 of Adiantum capillus-veneris. Lineage (NCBI taxonomy): Eukaryota > Viridiplantae > Streptophyta > Polypodiopsida > Polypodiales > Pteridaceae > Adiantum > Adiantum capillus-veneris. Next base: position 147,695,936 of record NC_140951.1, read on the forward strand.
GCGGCATCCTGTACTTCTGTGGCCTCTTCGTGCACATGTGGAAGTACTGGTTGTACAATTGGCTCATGATTGCCACCTTTGGGTTGGCAATGTCTTCAAAGGTGTAATTTGCCTTTTTCTCTTTGTACACCTTGACTTCATCCCTTTTTTTTGTCACACTGTCTCCTTGATTGGAGAGATCTAGTGCATGGGCTACAACCCGCTCCGTGATTATGATCTCTGTATCGGGTGTGCCTTGCAAATCTGTCACCTTGGCCACTCCATCCTCTTTGATGCTTGTTACAAACTCCCATACTCTTTTGATGTCCACCCCTGCTGGTATTGCTTCGAAATAGTTATGGAGGTCAATTTTCTCCAAGTAGCCGGCCATTTTGCTTCGCACAAATAAATTGACCTCGCTTGGCAGCATTGGTAGCTCTATTATATTGCCTTCATTGTCTTTGAACACTCCTTGGTAGATCTTTAGGTCGTTTGACTCTAACAGATCTTCTTGTATCCAGGTGCTAGTTGGCTTTAGTGTTCCCTCTGGAATGACAAAAGGTTCCACCTCGTCCAGATAATCTTTGATTGTCATTCTTTTCTTCTTTGCCGGTGACTTCGAGGCTGCCATAGATCCTGTTGAGCTCAGTAATCCAAAGTTAGCGTTTTTTTCATATTAGCTGCGAAACTGAGTTTTACTTATCCAAATGACTTAAAAATTGAAATTATAATAGCTTAAAAGGAACTTTGAAGCTGTGCATGTGCTCACAGTGCAAATCTGGCCAAAAATTTCCATCTAGACATTCTACGCGTAGGATGTCTTTTTCTTCAGAATTGGTTCATACTTGACATGCAGGTAGTGTAAGGCTCATGGAGCATGGTTATATGCTTGGATTTGAATTTGGATATCAAAAAGTGGATTTTTTGGGCTGATTCAGGCTTTAGGTCACAATTTGGGTAGAATGTCCATCATAGGTAGCAATTGATGTCCAAATGGGTTGAAAATTGGTATATGGGCTCATTGCACCATGGTATTGGCTCCTATGATGTCATTTCTTGCACAGAAAGCTAAATTTATGCTGAAGACATCCTACGCGTAGGATGTCTTTTTCATCAGAATTGCATGAAACTTGTTCTGTGGGTTGTCCTTGGCCAATGGAACATGGCCATGTTCTTGGATTTGAATTTGGATAAGATTTGATGCTTGTAGGGCTCTGTGAGGTGTTTTTGGGCTCAAAAAAAGTGTATCTTGAAGGTGTTGGGGGTCAAAAGTGATTAGAATGGCTTCAAACTTGACATATGGGCTCTTGATGATGAGGTAATTATATATGGAATGACAAAACATCCCTTCCATGCCAAAAAGGTCCATTAGACATCCTACGCGTAGGATGTCTTTTTCATCATTTTGACTCCCTAACCACACAGATTGTTTGCTGATGTGTATGTGAATGTGAATGTGAATGTTTGCTGATGTGTATGTGAATGTGTTGTGCAAGTTTCATGAGATTTGGACAAGATTTGGTAGGTCAATGGCCCATTATTGCCTCTATGCCCTAACTTTGCGTCTTTCCATGCATATGAGGTCAAATCTGGTCCAAATGTGATGAAACTTGGTGTATGGCTTGTAAATGTCATTCAGAACATGTGCATGACAAAAATTGATGAGGTTTGTGCCAAAAAGTGCCCTTGAGATATCCTACGCGTAGGATGTCTCCTGGTGATTTTTTTTAGTGCTAGTGCTCCCAGTGCTTGCCCTTTGCCCCCCTAAGTCCCTTTTGAGCCTAATTTCAACAAAAAAGTCAAATGGATAGAGTATAACTCCCTGTGTGGACTTCAGAGCCTCCGAGCCGTTTTCTAACTTTTGGAGTGCTTTTTGGCGATGAAATTTCTCGATGTTGGTCTCCATAGCTTCCCAATCCCTTGGGGATCCTTGCCGTATGGTTTTTGTCGACTTTCGCTTCACCGGAGCTCCATTTGGGAATTTGTTGCTCTAGAAGCACCCGTGGTTGCGTTTACATACCTTTGATGATTTGTGGTGGTCTACCACCATAGGACTTGATTGTTGATGGTCTAGGAAAGCTGCTCGTGAAGTTTGGTGGCAAACGGACTTGCGGTTTGGCCGCAAGTGCATTTTGACGCTTTGTGTGTCTGATGCCGTCTCTGAGGTTTACTGCCGCTTCGAGTCACTTTTTGGTCATGCAAGTCATATGGACTTGTCGAGCATGTCGAGATGCTCCTATCCATGAATTTTGGTAGCATTTGGTCGCCGTTTCGCTGATTTCCCATTTGGTGGCCTCTTGCGGGTTTCTGGGAATTAGGGTTTTTCCCGATGGTTTCCCACTACCTTTGGCTATCTAGGACTGGTCTCCTAGACTAGGGTAAGCTGCCGAGGAAGTCTTGTTGCTTTCGGGTTAGCCGTTAAGCCGCCGTCTCTACTTGCACGTCTCTACCGCTCGCTTTGTGTGTGACCTCTACGCTAGTTTTCGCGACATAATGACAAACATGCGCGAAAAGCTCAAGGTGGTGAGCTTACCTCTCATGTCTGCTGGTCGGGTAGACGTGCGCGTCGTAGAAGCTGTTGGAAGGTCGATCCGCTCTAGGTGGGAGAAGCTCTCTCCACAAAGTCAACACTGAGAATGAGCTAAAAATGGGGTGAAAATTTCTTATAATGGAGGTCCCCGAACCACTTTTCATGAAATTTGACATGTGCTCCTATCTTCTTGCGAGGTGCGGTTTAGGCTCAAAAATTTCTTGATTTGGACTCCGTTTGCTCTATTTACCAAAAAATTGGCATTTCGGTCAAAACCTGGCCAAAACACGCTTTCCGCTCCAGTCTCATAATTGCACCCCCACTGTACCATAGGTTTTCCTTTAGTCTTTGGTCATCCCCATATTTTTTGTTTTTTATTACGACTGTTTTTCACCTGCTTTTTGTATTTTTGAAGTTTTTCTGCCAAAAATTAGCAAAATTAAAAGGAAAATAACAAATCAAACCCAGAAAATCCCCAAAAATCATAATAGATCACAAACATCACCGCCACACATTCTATACACTCACATGCAATTTTTATGGCCAGATTTCTCCGTTTTACCAATATTTTGCTTGAAAAATGACTATTTCTACTTATATACACACACCTAGGGGCTTGATTTGGCGTTTGGCCCCCTATACCTGTAGCTTCATGCTGTATAAGGGCATATATACTTGGGTTACTCCAAAAAATTTCGCAATCAAACGTCAACCCTTAAAATAGTCGAAAATCATGCCCTTTTTTTTGCTATTTCTATTATTGGTTCCGCATTTGAGAATGCCTCCCCCCCTCCTAGTCAGAGTTCTCCCGGATGACAAGGTTTCGCCTCGGAGTATGTACCGTGCATAGGTTGAAAAAGTTGTGCTAATGCCTGTCCGATTAATGTGGCCCTATTTTATGCATACTCGGTCAATGCATGGAAAAATTAATGTTGTGCAAGAGAAGGGAATAAGCAAGATGCTTATTGGCATTCGCCGTCGAGGCTTCCTGCTTTCTTTGCAAGTAGCAGTTGTAACTCTACTGCTCTCTGTTTAATTGTCTTTTTGGCAAGAGGAAATTGTGTTGCCGACACTGTTGATGGAGTCGTAGCTGTTTCTGAGGATAGAATTGGCTGGGATGTAATAGCTATGGGCCTTATGGCCTTGGCTTTCCATTGGTATTTTGTTGCTGCCGAATTTTGTAGATGGTTTGGCACTTTCTTGTTTGCCACTGGTTTGTCTTTCATCGGCATCCACATATGTCGGTTCTCGTTGTTGACATGCAGATGTCTGCTTTCCATTGTTGCTTGTACCGTAGGGAGTTCCTTTGGCTTTTGCTTTGGTATCCAAATGTGAGTGACATTTGGGTTATGGCTAAGCATTTTCTTTGGGATCCATATCTGTTTTATGAGCTTGGTTTTGGGTTGAACCGTCTGCTTTGTTGGAATCCTGTTGTTACATTGTTTTTTTTCCGCTATTGCATTTCTATCCTTTTGCATCCATTCTTGTTTACCTTGTTTTGGTAGCCTAGATTTTTTCATTATGGCCGTTGACTTCAGTTGTCTGTAATTAGCATGGTTGGCTTTTACCTGGTTGTTGGTCTTAGGTTTCATGTTGTTCTTTGATGGCATGTGTGCTTTTGTCTTTATTGCCAGTGATTTCATGGCTTGCAGTTGATCATGATGGTATTGCTGAGCAAAAGCTATCACCTGTTGTTCATGTTCATGTTGAATTTTGACCGCCTTTGCTTTCCAATCTATCTGGACATTGTATGCTTTTTGCCAAGGTTGCCCTAGCATCATTGGGTGTTGTGTGCTTTCATCTGTCACCACATAGAATTTGTGAGGGTAAATATATTGATGTAGCTGTACATGCAATATAGTCCATCCTAATGTTTTCAATGGGTGTGATGTGCTACTTTCCAGCACTTGGGGAGTAGGATGAAGTTGATCTGTGACTTTGAGATGTTGGTATAATCCGTAAGAGATCAAATTTGCTTGAGCACTCGAATCAAGCAAAGCTATTGATTCAACTTGATTGTTGCCCACTTTGACTGTAATTATTGGCTCCACTGTTTCCTCCTCCAACTTCGATAGTCGAATGGCATTGATTCTCAATTGTGGTACACTTTGTTGTTGTTGTCGTAGGAGCCGTCTTTTTGCAATGCGTTCTTGTGCTTCGGCTTGAGCTTCCTCCCGTACTCTCTCTTTTTCCTTCATTCTTTGCTTTCCTTGATGAATTTGTTGGAGCATCTCCTGTGTGAGTGGTAGATGATACCTCCTTAGTCGACATCCACTAATCCAGTTTGGCATTTCTTCACCTCCTATGTAGCAAGCTTGACAGCTCCACTTTGTGATAGATCACTAATCACAAATGGTCCCAGTCCTCGCTTTTTAAGTCTCTTGGCATGTTGTTTTAAGGTATAAAGAGGATGTCTATTTCATCATTTTTCACATATGACCCCACAGATAGCTTGGCAATGTGCTCATGAGTGTATTGTGCAAGTTTCATGTGATTTGGACTAGTTTTGGTAGGTCTATGGCCCATTATTGCCTCTATGCTCTAACTTTGCGCTTTTTGATGTATATGAGGTCAATTTTTGTCCAAATGTGATGAAACTTGATGGCTAGCATGTACAGGCTATTCAGAAGCTGTGTGTGATAAGAGATGTTGAGTTTGGTGTCCAAATTTGGCCTTAAGACATCCTACGCGTAGGATGTCTCCTGATGAAATTTACATTGGAGGTGCTACTGGTACCTGCCCTGAGCCCCCCTGAGTCTGTTTTAAGCCCTATTTCAACAAAAAAATCAAATAGATAGAAAGAAACTCCCTGTGTGGATTTCAGAGCCTTTGAGCCGTTTCTTGACTCTTGGAGTGCTTTTCGGCATGATATTTCTTGATGTTGGTCTCCATAGCTTCACGATCCCTTGGGGATCCTCGCCATATGGTTTTTATCGACTTTGGCTTCACCAGAGCTCTGTTTGGCAATTTTTCGCTCTGAAAGCGCCCGTGGTTGTGTTTACATGTCGTCGATGACTTGTGGTGGTCTACCACCATAGGACTTGGTTGTTGATGGTCTAAGAAAGCCGCTCGTGAGGTTTGGTGGCAAACGGACATGCGGTTTGGTCCTGAGAGCTATTTGACGCTTTGTGTGTCTGATGTCGTTTATGAAGTTTAGTGCCGCTTCAGGTCGCCTTATGGCCATGTGGGCTATATAGACTTGTCGAGCATGTCGAGATGCTCCTAACCATGAGTTTTGGTAGCATTTGGGCGCCTTTCCGCCGATTTACCATTTGGTGGCCTCTTGCAGGGCTCTAGAAGTTAGGGTTTTTTCCGATGGTTTTCTACCGCCTTTGGGCATCCAAGAGTGGTCTCCTATGCTAGGGTAAGCTTTCGATGAAGCCTCATTGCTTTTGGGTTAGCCGTTAGGTGGCCACTTCTACTTGTAGGTCTCTACTGCCCTCTTCCCGTGTGAACCCTACGCTAGTTTTCGCGACAAAACAACAAACATGCGCGAAAAGCTCAAGGTGGTGAGCCTACCTCTCATGTCCGGAGCTTGTCGGGTGGTCGTGTGCGTCATAGAAGCCGCTGGAAGTCCCGTTCGCTCTAGGTGGCAAGAGCTCCCTCGCTTCCGCCCATTTTGTGAGATAGTCCGTAGCCACAATGATATATTGGGTATGGGTGCGATATGCAGGGGGTGAAATAGGCCCCACAAAATCAATGCCCCATTTTGAAAATGCTCTTGCTCCCATCATTGGTCGTAGTGGCATCTCATCTCTCTTTATCGGCACTTTGGTGCACTGACATGCGTCACAACGTTTTACGAACTCCTCAGCATCCATACGCAATGTAGGCCACCATATTCCTGTGGTTAAGACAATTTTTACCGTCTTATCGCCTGAAAAATGGCCTCCACTTATGCCTCCATGTGCGTGTTCTAGAATCAACAGGTATTCACTTTCACTTGCACAGATTCTAAGTTGATTATCCTTTCCTCGCTTATAGAGTTGATTCCCAATTAAATTAAAGTCGCGAGCCTCCAGCTCTATAGCCCTTATCCGTGCTTTTGTTATGTTTTCAGGAAATGTCCTTGTGGTTAAGAAATCAATGATATATTGACTCCATGCAGGTGCAATGTTTACTTGAAACAATGTCGCGTGATCCTCTGGTCGTTTGACACTACATATAGTACAATTGTTAACATAAGCGTGTGTGTCAGCATATATAGTTGGCCAATAAACCCCTAATTGTTTCAGTCTCTGGTGTGTTTTCATTGTTGAACAATGAAATGCACAACTTGGACATGTTCTTCTTCAAGATAATACTTGAATTCCTCCGGATTTATACATAATCGTAGAATCTAGTCCGATCCTAGATGATACAGTCGTCCCGCAATCAACTGGAAGTTTTTTGTTTGTCGAATTGTTTGTTGTTTGGGCATGTATTCCCTGTTATCAAATCTACTTCCAAAGGAAAGAATGCTAACAATTTCCTGAGACCATTTGGGTATCATTTCAATATTGATAAGATAAGCATCAGGTATGTCATCGTCTAGTCCTTCAGGAGCTTCCCCGTTTTGCAGCCTTGAAAGATGATCCGCCTGTAGATGAGTTTTACCCTTTTTGATTACCACTGTGAAGTCAAATTCTAGCAATATAATAAACTAGCGTACAATTCTTCCAGTATTGCATGGTTTATTTACTAGATACAAAAGAGCTTGATGATCTGTGAAGAGCACAAATTTGTATGCGAGCAAATAATGCCGAAATTTATTTACAACATAGATCATTCCTAACCCCTCTCTTTCAGTGGCTGTGTAGTTTTTTTCTATGCTATTTAGCTTTCGGCTTGCATAACAAACTGGAAATCCATTGTTCCGTCTCCAGGTTGAGCCACAATACTCCCAATTGCATATGCATAAGCATCAATGTGAACATGGAATATCTTTTCCCAATCTGGTGCTTTAAGTACAGGTGTTGATACAAGGTTTTCCTTAAGCTTTTGGAATGAAGTTTCACACTCCTCAGTCCAATCAAAACTGACTAACAAACGATACAGCGGTTGTGCAATGACTGCATACATATATATGAATCTTTGATAATATCTGCAGTGTCCTATGAAGGATTGTATTTGTTTCGCATTAGTAGGCCTGGGAAAGTCTACTATGACTTTGATTTTGTCTAGGTCAGTGGTTATGCCATTTCTTGAGACAATATGTCCTGAGATGCGACCTTGCCTAACCATAAAAATGCACTTTTCTGGGTTGAGATAGATTCGATATGTTTTGCACTTCTCGAATGCCTTTTGTAAATGGTCAATATGTTCTTCTCGTAGAAGAGAGTGGACACAGAGATCATCCATATATATTTCTAAGAATATTCTCAGGTATTCTTTGAGCGTATGAGTCATTAACCTTTGAAAGGTAGCTGGGGCATCGGTTAAGCCAAAAGGCATAACTCTATACCCAATATTCTCCATTCCGTGGCAAATGTTGTTTTGTGTTGATCCTCTATTGCAATTGTCAGTTGGTTATACCCTGAAAACCCATCTAGAAAGGAATAAGCCCGTTTCTCAGCCACCCTTTCAAGTACATGTTCTGTGATCGGCAAGGGATAATTATCCCTTATGGTGGCTGCATTTACTTTTTTGAGGTTCACACACACTCGCAGCTTTCCGTTCCTTTTAGATAAACCACAATGGGTGACACCCAATCTGTATGTTTGATTTCATAGATGAATTCAACATCCATCAGCTTGTCAATTTCCTCTTTGATTTGTTTAGCAAATGTGTCATTATATGTGTAAGGACGTTGTTTGCTAGGTTTGGCATCTGATTTCAAAGGAATTGTATGTTGGCATATCGATGGATCAACTCCTTTGAGGTCTTTGTAGGACCATGCAAACACATCTTTATACTTCTTGAGAAGTTGTGTTAGTTGTTCTTCTTCTTCAGGCTCTAAATCAGTTGCTATATCAACCGGCTGAGGATTTTCACCTGGCGCAGCGAGGTCTATCCGTTTTGCATTTTCCGGCCCATCATAAGATTTTTGGTTTATCCTTTCCCTGATTGGTGGTGTCAGTATGATTTTTATGTCCTGGATGGTGAATTTTCGATAGTGGGATGGTACATTCATGTTTCCTTTTCCTGGCTCCTCCTTACCATCACTTTCTCCCTCAGTCGTCCATACCTCTCGTAATGACCGTTTTAGTTCTTGGTATTTCTTTTTACGCTCCATTTTGGTCCACTCTGGGTCTTTTGTTTTTTCTTGTTTTGATTGTTGAGTTTTTGTTGATTTTGTTTTTGTTTTAGCCTTCCGTACCTGTTTTATTTTCTCTTGTGTTCCTTCCCTTCGAACTTTCGAGAATCTTCCTGATATTTGGTCTTTTACACAATCCTTTGCTTTGACAAGCATCAGATAGTGAGTTTTATTTTTTATCCTGGGCATCAGGTTTTCTCTCATTTTGTTTTTTGCTTGTTTTTTCCTATAGCGTTCCTGGCGTCTAGGGTGCTGATTGGCAAAATCATAAAACTTGATATTCGCTGTTTTCTCCCCATGCTCGCTTGAGCTATTTGAACACCAGTTATCTGCATCATCATTTACCTCCAGATGCTTAGAGAAGTTATAAAACTCTTCTTGTTCTGGTGGTTCCACATTTTCATCTCCTGCTGGTATAAGGCTTACCATGTAATAGGGTAGCACATCATAGCCATCCTTATCACAAAATTTTGTCGTTGGGCTATTTGTAATGGTACAGACATCCAAGTTGCTAGTATGTGTTCCCATTCCAGAGGTTCTAAGGTATCTTCAGGAAAAGGTTCCAGAATATAATCCTTGTCCTCGATAGCTCTTTCTAAGACGCATTCCTCTCTTTTTAAGCTCCCACAATGTGAAGCTCTGCACATCCATAGCTCTTTTTTTTTTCCCTAACCATACTGGGAGTTCGGACCCAACCAATGTAGCTGAATCAAACTCTTCCACTGGTGTTTGGTTAACATCTTTGTAACTATGGTCTTTTAGGTGTATTTTGGTTGTAGTCTCGCCATGTCTGAGGTATATGTGGTCGTAACCCCAATCCTAGACCATCTTTAATTGTCTCACGAACGATCTTCCCAAGATGATCTCGTAATTGTTCGTTTTGTCGAAATCGACTATTGCAAATGTATGCTCATACTCGATTCCGCACGAGGTGACAATTACTTTTTCTAAGAGTCCTAGAGGCTTTTCCATGAACCCATCTGCCAGTTGCAATTTCATTCTAGTAGCTCTCAAAGCCGGTTTTCCCCATTTTTTCCAGATTTCCTTGGTGGTGATAGTGACTCCTGCTCCACTGTCAAGAATAGCTTCGGAAACTACTCCTTGGAATTCTACTGGTAGCGTAGTGTTTCCATCTTCTTCCTCGCAATACTCTCCAACCTTGTTTAAAGGTACTGGCCTAGTGTTTAGTTGAGGCTTGTCCAATTCTCTGATCCCTTCTTGAAGCTTCGAGGTGGGGTCTTTTACTCCAAAATTTTCTAAGCATTTGCCTACGGTGGTCCACATGTTTGGTCGTAGCCTTAGGAGTTCGGTTAATGTGATTGTGCATGCCACAGGGGTGGACAATAACTCAATCAATCCTTGTGAATCCATCACTCTGTTAGAAGAAGGTCTTTGAGATGGGATTTCTCTCACCTCAGACTTGGCTTCATACTCTCCTAAGTAAGAGTGTAGAGTTAGCGAGTCTAGTTGGCTGTGCCCCGAACTAATTGATCCCTAGTCTCCCCCTTGTGAATGTATATCAAAGTTCATTTGTGATCTTGCCTCAAATTCTTCAATAGGAGGTAAGATCTCATTTTTCTCTTTTCTTGTGCTATTCATTTGGTAACTCACCCGGTTAGCTTCGTTGGCATCTTGGATTTGCTTCCACAGGTCATCTAAACCGTTACAATCCTTACCCATTTCTACCAATGTTTTACGCTGAAAACCCTCAATTGTCTCATTTGTCGTATTTGGCACTATGATAGGTTCTGTCCTAGACTTAGAGGCATTCATGAGTCTCTCCTTCGTGTCTACTTGTTTCTCTAAAGTTGGTTTGATAGGGGTTGGAGCTGGTACTTCGTGCCAACTTGCAGGTTTACCAAGCGGGTTTTCTATCAAGGATTGAGCTGTTTCAATCATCTTTCGACACATTTCCAACCTCTGTTTTTCTATTTCGGCATATGGATAAGTCATCTATCTTTGCTCTTGGGTTTGGTTTTTTTTTAGTTTGGCTTTGTATGCTTTTAAAAGTGCGTCTAATTGCTCATTTACCTTTTCTGCCGACACTGATCCTCCTGATCCTGCACTTTTGGGTTCTGCTATTTCCTTGGGTGCTATGGTTGCCGCAGTGTGTGAGCTTAGAATAGCTAGATTCTCTAACCGCTCTAATCTATCCTTCGTGTGTTTTAACTCCTCGGATAGAGCCATTTGCTCTCGTTCTCTCCTGGCTTTCATACTCGCCTTTCTAGCTTCCCAAGTGCTTCTTTGATTTTTCATTTCTGAACTTGGGGCATCGGTTTTTGGCTCTTCAATTATGGGTTCATTCGTCATTCTTTGAGCTTGGGCTCGTGTCACTGCGTGAATAGGTATTAATGTCTCGTTTTCTGACCCCCCACTGGAAGGCACTGCTTCCAACATGTTCAAGGTAGTTTTTGCTCCTTTGCTTGGGTTCTTAGGGAAATCAAGAATCAAATGAGTAATTCCACACTCGTTGCAATATGCGTTGACTCTAATGATTTCATCATGAGGACAATCTCTTAGCCAATGGTCTCCACCACACTTGTAGCAGGGTCCCTTAGGCTGTCGAGGCCCCTCCTTGAGCTCCTCTTTGTTGGTATGCATGTCTTTTTCCGCCCCTGCCTCCGTTGGCTATGAACTACAATGTTCATTCATCCAAGCTATATCTTCCTTCTCCTGCTGCCTGTGCAGCTGTTGGTGGTCCTGCACTTACCATCATGCTCCATGGTTCTGGCGTTGGGGTTTCTTTTCGTGGATAATAGATAGGATTTGCAGAATATCCATTGGGATCTCTGTAATATGCATGCATAGGCACCAAAGCCTTCACTTCTGGCTCGATTACTATTGGTGTGTATCTTATGCCAACTGGTCGTAATCCTGGTAGGGGTGGTTGCTGCCCCAACACTGGTTGTGGTCTTTCTACACCTACAGGTCCTGGTAGGTTGCCTGATTGATACCTAGGCATCGACGGAAGTTGAGGAGATGCTACCTGAGCCTGGGGGAGCATAAGGTCGTTCTCTCACATACCCCTTGTTATGATAACATTCCTCCGTCCCATGGTTTGTCCATTTTTGTTCAATAGCACACCACTTTGGCTATTTAGCATGAAGTTTGGCGTATAGGTTAATCTTTTTTAGGACTTCCTCTATAAGTTGCTCCTGGCTTACAGCTACTTCTCCTTTTGGTGTTGTCTTAGCGGACTTGCTTCCACTTTGTTGTGAGGATAAATCGTCGTCAAGATCCTTGAATTCACCCTCCTTGTAAACCGCACAATTGTCTACAAGGTACAAAGCCTCCTTATTTAACTCGTTTAACGTCGTGCTTCTCTTCATATGTAAGTCCTTCTAGAGATCTGCATTTCTTAGTCCTTGAATAAATATAAGCATAAGTCTAGACTGAGTTGGCAATTCTTCCACAGGATAGAACTTAACATATCTTTTTAGTCTTAGGGCTGCCTTTCGCACATACTCCCCTTCTTTCTATTTGAATTTATGGATTTGTGAGACTGTATTATGAGCTATCCCCCTTTGTGAGAATTCCTCGATAAACTCGTCAAACACCTCCTCCATAGACTCAAAGTCTCTACGCTCCACAGAGTCAAACCAAGTAGCAGCATCCTCCTCTAGGGTCAGTCCAAACCCTGCAAATTGGGTAGGGAAATCTAACACCTCTTTAGCTCTAATTATAGGCACAAAGGCTGCTACATGATCCCTAGGATCTCTGTTTTCCGTGTATTTCTTGTTTACCCATTTTTGCACTTGAGAAGGTCTAATTCTACGATGGTCTACAAATCTCATCATTGGATCTCCTCGTCCTAATCGATATACCTCCTCTGGCCTTCAATAGTGGGCGGCTTCCTCTCCCAGTGGTGCTCCTAAGCCGTAATTTCTGACGGTTTTTGTATGAGATGGTTCATCTCGTCGAACTCGTTCTATGGGTGGTCTTCCAGGCTCTGGGGACTCTTGAGTTTTTGGCTTACTCTTGCCTTGATACCGTGAATAGAGTGGTGGTTCTTGTAAATCCCTTAGCCCTCGTGCAGCTAGATAACCATCTCGGTTTCAGTCTTGTTCTAATGTTGCACTCTGTCAAAGCCATGCCTGCAATGATGGCTGAGTTGTTGGTTGGTTTTGGTAGTTGAACGTCTGTTGTCGGGTAGAATGTGAGGTCGCGTCATAATCTTCTGAAAAGGGATTTGTCGACTTGCTACGGGTGTAGGTGACCCTTGGCACTTCTTTGGGGGCATATGTTGATGCTTTTGGAATTGTTTCCTTTTCTACCTCCTCTGGGAGAATACGTTTTTATTCTCGCCCGTACCTATCAACAAAAACACTGATATCCTTTCCCATAGCAATTTCATAAGAGAATAAGTAAAGAACCTTATCTTTGCTTAATTCGTTTGGGTAGGGTTCTTTGCAACGAAAGTAAGAGACTATTCCCTCTCTCTCATGCTTGTAAATCCCCACATTTCTCGTTATAGGTTGAGACCCTGGTTGTTTTCTTATCAAACATAAAAAGAGCTCCAGGTCAATCAATGTTTGGAGGCAGTTCTTGAGTCTCTGAAACCATTTTTCCTTTTGCCACGTTATCTCCATATCTGTTGTAATCCTCAGGGTTACTAACTATCAGATAGTGGTTCCTCTTTTCGTCTCGGAATCTATCTCCATCATCATAGACTCAAATTATTTCCAGTCTCTGAGCAGGTCTTTCTTCAGTACAAATACACTTGCGTCCTCGATAGTCAGAATAAACTAGGGCTCCCCTAGAGTTTGTTCCTTCAAAGAAGATTATAGTGAACTTGGAATCGTTCAAAGGATTTAGGGAGGTGCTTCCTCCTGGCATTGGTCCTTCATTGGAGAAACCTCCTGGCTGTTGACTACCATCATGAAGAAGGATTTATCGGGTGAAGTGTCAGTATCACTACCCTCCTCAATGATCGGTGCTAGTGGATCTAGCCTTGCTTGAGTTACACTCTCCTCGGTGGACACTAAGCTACCCTGATCACCTGCCACCTTTTGATCTCTAAGAATGTGTCTTCCTCATCTTAAATTCATCAAACTTAGCAATGCAATTTATCACAAATTCAACCACTCACCTGGAAAAGGATCAGTTTCCGCTCAACTTCTTGCTTTGCCGCTGAATATACCTGTACACAAGCGTTTAATTTCAGCAATCAAATCAAAGCATTTAACCGCTAGACATGGTCTTAGTAATGATTGGTATAACTGGAGGGTTAACCTCAACCACTACTGTATTTTATACACTTCTGATGTTCTTGATTAGGTCTGCTAATCTGTAACTGTACTTCCCTCGGATGTTGGTCAATTTACATGGAAAGTCTTAATTCCGTCTTTGCTCCGTCAAAAGGTCAAACAAGGTCCAAATTCACTTCTGAAAGAAGTTCTGGAACCCTCAAGTCAATTGGAACATCACCCTATGTCCTCAGTGAGCTTTTCTCTTCACTAAGCCTCTGTAGACATCCTATATGCGTAGGATGTCTCCTGCTCTGTTTTGCCTGGTTTTTGCACTATGGATTCCCCTTGATGTGCTGAGTCCATGACTGTTTTTACTTTTTGACTTGGACACCTATAAGCTGGTCAATTGATCAGAAATCTGTTCCAGTAGCCTGATGTTGGTCTGACCAGTCAAATCAACTCTAATTGGGACCAAAATTGACTAGGAGGCTTGCCTCAAGCTATACAACACCCTGCTATGCCTACAGTCAGTTTATGGCTTCAATTTCATGCATTAGACATTCTACATGTAGCATGTCTAACTGCTCAAAATGGCTTCAGATACAAACCACAGACTCCTCTTAAGGTGCTGATCACTTTGGTATGCTCAATTTTGGGTTTGGAGTGCTAAATCACACAAAACACATCCTACGCGTAGGATGTCTATTTGGCCTGTTTGACCCCAGACTTGAGCCACAACTTCCCCTTGATGTCAGCAACCCAATGCTATGCTTAGATTTTAGTTTGGATTTCAAAAGACCCCAATTTTAGCTATTCTAGCCCTTTTCAGTCAAAAATGCTAAAGTCTGCTTAAACCCAATTTTCTCACCCAATCGAGATGAAACCTTTCTCAAGCACTCAATAAATCATGCAGATCATGCTCAAGCAGTCATCCTATGGTTTTGGTCTTAAAATAATTCCTTGGCACAATTTGGGTAGGATGTCTGGCATTTTCTGTCTATCTGGCCTTATCCTGTCAAGATATGGTCAAACTTCCACTTTCCAGGTGAAAATATGGTAAAAAATACCTTCTGAACACACTGGTCAACTCAGAATTTCAAAATTCCCACCAGATCACCCTGTAGACATCCTATGCGTAGGATGACTCCTGGCTTAAAATTTAATTTTTTTTCTAACAGAAATGCTCCTGATGCTCTACAGCTCTCTCAGAAACACTCACAGCAACTTTTGAACTTCACTTCAGCTTTCAAACACTCTTTTGCATCTTTTACAACCTTGTGATGAACCTAACAACAAGTATAACATGCATGCAATGCTCCAGATCATAAATCATAATGTCCTACTTACCCTACACCTACTCATCATGTGAAATGGTGATAATGGTGTCTTGGTTGCTTCTTGGCCTCTCCGGACTCTCAAGCTATCCTTCCACCGCTTCTACCACTCAAACTCCTACTCTCTACACCACAACTCAACTAATACCTAACACTATCTAAGTCTACCTAAGTCGAAGGATCTAGGCCAGACACTCGCTCCCTAGATTCCTCCTAATACCTAGAGAGTTCTCCACCCTCTGATCCTATCTAAATGTAAAACGAGACTCTGGAAAACCAAAGAATCCCTATCCTCAAGGACTAGTATTGGTCACCTACCTAGGGTTTTCGTCCCCGGCAGCGGCGCCAACGTTGGTGGACACGTCGCAACGGACGTCAGCACAGCCAGAACTCACCTAACAAGATTTGTCAGCCAAGGACGAATCTCGACTCGCAAGTGCGTAGAAGCAAGCATAGGGTGTCAACCTACACTCGACCGACTCTCGACTAATTCCTACGGAGGTCTCTACCCAATGTCTAAGCTATAGCCTTCCGGAGTGCTTAAGAGGAGATTTCCTACAACGCTTTCAAGAGCTAAATACCCATCAAACGTTCTTGAAATGCCACAGAACTTGAAGGAGACCCTTCTAACACCAATAAGTCTCTCTCCCTAAGGTCCATGAACCAAAATCCCAACCCTAAACACCTAGTATAAAATCACGTAGGATGTCTAGTCGAAATTTGCAGGTCATCGTTTCCAAAAACTAAAGTGCCTAATGTGTAGCTCTACTCAATGTGAACGCGTGGATATGCTGAAATGCAAAAACAGACAACGTATGCTCACCGAATCACCAGATGTAGCTCGTGGGTCGAGTTCGCAAAACCAGACCGTACACCCGCAATGTAGGTATCCACGCGTAGCTCTTGTCAAGGGCAACACACTGCACTTCTCCGCACTCGATTCCGACCAATGGTGCACGCGTAGCATCAAGATGAGACTCTCACTCTCTCTCGTACACAGTACGCTCACTCACAGATAGAACTTTTTAAAAAATGACAAAGGCCTTTTCATTAAGGTCAAAAGTGGTATAAATACCTTACAATTTCAAACCCTTATGTTCCAATTTAACCATCTACTCAATCTAAATGTCAAAAATGGGATACAATCTGTAAGCTTCTGCAAGCCCCACTATTTACAAAGATGAAATGTCGGGTTTTCTCAATTAAAGAATAATTAAAAATAATAATATTCCACCGAGGAGTCATTTTCCGTTGGGTGTGTCCAACTGCTAACAAAAACATTATTCATTAAAAAAAAACATTTACATTTGTTTACTCTAGTGTAGCATTGTAAGCATTCACAAGGTTCATATTATCCTTAATTGTGTTCCTTGCATCCATCTAGCATCTTCAAAAGGATAATTTTTGAACTTAATAAGATATCGTCGAATAATCTTACCATGTCTTGGTACCTTGTCTTCATGTCGAAGGATGGATTTGGGTGGAAGCACCTCTTCCTGATCCTTGATCTCAGGCGCATCCTCAATTATTAGTTCTCTTGGTGGCTCTCCTTTGTAAGGCTTAACTAGGCTCACATGAAAAGCATTATGTATGAGCCAATGATTGGGCAACTTTAGTTGATAGGCTATCTCGTTGATTGATTTTAGGATTTTAAAAGGACCATAGTATCTTTTTGCTAGCTTAGTATAATACTTTTGGTGGCCCTTAGGATTTTTGCCCATCGTTTTCCTCAATCGAGCCTTGGAAAACTTGAGTAGAACCCAATTGTTTTCCTTGAAATTTAAGGCCCTTGTGTGCTTGTTAGCAGCAGCTTTTTGCCTTCGTTGTGAGATGAATATAGTCTCCTTAATCTTTTGAAGATATTCTTGTAGGTCTCGTCTATACTCATCAGCAACGAAGATCTTCCCGTGTACCTCAAGTAGGAAGGGAATTTTTGGTCTTCCCTCAATGATTTCGAAGGGTACCTTCCCTGTAGTAGTATGGGCAGTGTTATTGTGTCAATACTCTATAGTGTTACCATATACATGTGGTAGTGATATGTGTGAACACACTAGGACCGTCGGGGCATTTTTTTCCTCTTTAGGAGGTTTTTTCCCCCGTGCATTGTATATACGCCCATCACTCTAGGGCTATCTATCTTTCCATTGCACACTAAATAACACACTCTCTATTGTGTGCCTTGAGATTCCTTTGTCTTCTCCAAGATATGTGTGTTTCTCTGCAACCCTAATTCCAGCAATTGGTATCAGAGCAGGTTGCGTCCTCCCGGGCTTAGTCGCCAGCTGCTCCAGTACACGCCTGCTCATTTTCTCCAATTTCAGTGAGCTTTGGCGAGCGTTCGTAGGTTGACAAATATTTTGGGATTGCTCGTAGAGCTTGGTCTGCTCAGAGTTTTGATTTGGGCTCATTTCGGCCTCCGTTTCCACTACATGCAGTACTGCACAGGCTATTTCATCATTTTGTGCAAAATTTTTATCAGTGTCGTTTTCTACATAACAGGTGTCTTATAGTCTTCTACGATTTGTGCTATATAGCACGTGTTGTTCTCGCTCTGTTTCTCCTATTTTCGGGCAGTCTTCACATCAGGTGCAACATTTACCATGGCTAACAACAACAACACAGATGTGTTCAAGATGTTTGTTGCTGAGGACAGGTTGGATGGGGACAACTACCCTATGTGGGCTTATATGATGCAACATGTTCTTGTGTCAAAGGGCGTCTGGAACATTGTGCATGGCATTGATGTACGTCCTGGTTCTGAGGATGTAGGCAATGTTGAGGATGTTGCAGGTCTTGCTGCAAGGATTGCTGCTGTTAGAGCTGTTTTGCCTACGGTAGAACAAGCTCGTTGGGATGTAAAGGATGCACAGGCTCATGCATTGATTGCATTGTTTGTGAAGTGCACCATTGTTCCTTACATCCGTTCAGCAAAATCTGCAAAACAGGCTTGGGATATTCTAGCAGGTCTTTATGTAAGCCGCAATGAGGCTAAAATTGCTTTGTTGCATAAAGAGCTGGAGTCAAAGATTATGCATGAGGAAGATGATATGGACACTTTCCTTGCTCGTGTCAAGGATATCAATGAGCAACTTATTTCTGTAGGTGAAGTCATTTCAGACAGTTCCCTTGTGCAGATTGTTCTTGATGCCTTACCAGATTCCTACCAGACTTTTGCTAGTACTTGGAGACTGATGACCCAAGGAAATCATGAAGTTGTCAAGTTTGATGCATTATGCACATTGCTGTTGCAAGAGTCACTTTCTAGGAAAAACAAGACTAGGCAGCGTGCAGTTGAATAGGCTTTTATTGCTTCTCAAAGAAAGGGTGGTAACAGTAATGCAGCCACTTCTTATGGTTTTGCTGCGAGTGGCAAAAATTCTTTTCCTAATTCTTCTATTGGCAGCAATTCGTCTGGAAATTCTGGTGATAAGGGCAAAAAGAAGATGCGTTGCCATTATTGTAAAGCTAATGATCACTTGATCAAGTCGTGTCCTAAGTTGAAGGCCAAAGAGGCTAAGAAGAAAGAGGGTGGTTCCACTGCAAATGCTGGTTCCACTACAAATGCAGCCATTGTTGAGTCTTCTGTGAAAGGAGACTATCATGCTGATGTTGATGCAGAATGGGCTTTTAGCGCAGAGTGCACTTACAATACTGTTGTCCATGATGCATGCTTGTCAGTTGCTACAGATTCACATGTGTGGTATTTCGACAGTGGTACCACAAAGCACATTACCTCACATCGTGAATTGTTCACCTCTTTCGAGTCTGTCCCTCATGGGAATTTAGTCACTTGTGCCAACAATGCCTCTTATCCAGTTCAGGGAGTTGGAAAGATTGTGCTTACTGCTGCTAATGGCAGTTCTTTCACACTTGTTGATGCACTTTATGTACGTGGGATCAAGAAGAATCTCTTTTTTGTATCCGCACTTGCTAGACTCGGAATTGTAGTCAAATTTGTGGATGACAGATGTACAGTTCATGATCTCAGTTTTGGTGACGAAATTGTTGCATCAGGCCTTTTGTGCCGTGGGCTGTATAAGATCACTTTGTATGACAAGTGTGGACAAAATTTTCCAAATGTTGTTGCAGATTCAAGGGCTATTTCAGATGCAAAACTTTGGCATGCACGTTTTGGTCATCTTAATTTTTCCAGTTTGCTGCGTTTGCAGAAATCTGATATGGTTGCTTCTTTGCCGCCTCTTGAAGCACCTGTCAAACATGTTTGTGAAGGCTGTATTTTGGGTAAGATGCAACATTCTAAGTTTCCAAAGGATGGTTCAGTTCGGGCCACATGCAGGTTGCAGCTTGTACATAGTGATGTTTGTGGGCCCATGAAAACACCGTCCTTGGGCAATTACCTGTACTTCGTGACTTTCATTGATGATTACTCCAGGCATGCATGGGTATTTCCGCTTAAAGCAAAGTCCGAAGTTTTTATGTCCTTCAAACAATTTTTGGCTATGGATGAAAATGTCTCGAAATGTACTACGGGCACCCTCTGTTCCGATCAAGGGGGGGAGTATATGTCTCATGAATTTAATGCATTTCTAGCTAGTCGTGGGATAAAATAGGTCACTGACGGAAATGGCACAATGTATGGTCAAAAGTCAAGCTTTACCGCATTCTTTTTTACTTGAGTCTATCATGTGTTCCACTTATGTACTTAACAGGTGTCCTACAAAAGCTTTGCAGTCTATTACTCCATATGAAGCATGGCATGATAAAAAGCCTTCTATTGAGCACATGCGTGTTTCTGGTTGTTTGGCATATGCTTTGGTGCCACAAACACAGCGCAGAAAATTGGATGATAAGGCTGTCAAATGTATTTTTTTTTGTTATAGTGCTGAAAGCAAAGGTTACAGGTTGTATCATCCGCAAACAAAACGTATTCTGGTTTCACGAGATGTAGTGTTTGTGGAAGATTCTGTTCATCCCTTGCTGTCATGTGCTAGAGACAGTAATGTAATCTCACAGGACATTTATGACACTTTGTTGCCTCTTATTAGTGGTGGAAATACGAATGTAATTTCAAATGAGGCAAATGTACAGCCTATGGGGGTTTCTGAAAATGTTATAGATCAGCCTATAACTAATGCAGATGTACATGATGTACTTGACGAGGAAAGGGATGAAAATGAGCAGGCTAGAGGTATGCCAAAATGGCTGGTGCACACTGTAACATTTAATGGCCTAATAACTTATGTGTAGCGGAAATTAGCATGAACATAGTGGGCATTTCATTAGAATAGATTCCTAATGAGAATTACAAGAGTGCTTGGGTGGAGAGAGCAACAAAAAGCATAACACCTAGTTAGATAGCATCGACAATACTTTCAAAAGAGAGAGCAATAAGCTATTGACAACAGTTGAGGACCGGATTTTCATGGAGCCGGTCCCCCCTCCAAAAGGCTTTGTATTATGGTTTCTCCCATCAAGAGAGACATTGTACAATACAATTCTTTGTGTTCCTTCAAGACTAGCTAGTGCAATGAAGATGGAAACTTCATGCACTAAGCAAAACACTTAACAAACACAACTTGAATTATCCCCGTTCTCAGACCCAAGACCTCACACACCTTCGAAGATGGTGAGAGCTAGCAGGGTATGAGAGTAGATTGAGAGGAAGAAGGAGTATCTTACGAGAAAGATGTACATCTCCTCACATAATCACTCATATGTAGCATAGCTTAGCTTAGTAATTAGCTTGGTAGAGGAGATGAGCATGCATTGAAGCTTGGCTCTTGGTTGGATTTGCATCCACATGCCAAGAGAGTGTCGATGTAGGCTTCTATCTCACCAGCTTGGAGTAGGTGATGAGTTCTCCATTAAAGCTTGGGAAGAGATAGTCTTCTCTTTCTTCACACATGAGCTTGTGTGAGTGTGTGTGTGATAATGCCTTGCAAAAATCAGCCCCCTCTCTCTCTTGGGCGAGCCCTCTTGCTAAATGCTCTTCCTGAAGCCTCATTGGCCCTCCCCAAGTCAAGCCAATTACAATTAAGCATCTTAAGTGATAGCCTTGTGACATGTGTCCCCCTTTCCCCTTTTGTGAGAGCTTTAGGTAATTAAATAATTAAACTAAAGTCTCATTGGACCCCTTTGCCTCCTGGCCAATAGGAATCAGGCAAGCCATGGGGCTCCTGAATGCTCATTGGACCCCTTGGGAGACTGCCCAATAGTCTTCTAGGAGACTTAATTCTCATTGGTTTCTTTTATTAAATGTTTTTAAATTAATTAAACTACATTTACTCTAGCTTAATTTTCATTGGTCCACTTCAAGGGTCATCCAATAGAAATTGGGCACACCTTGTGGGCATCTGGCCTAGGGAGCTGACATGTGTCCCTCATTCCCTTTGTGTAAAGGGAGCCTGTGTGTGTGTGTGTGTGTGGCTTTCTCTCTCATCCCCTACCTTTAGGGCTCGCCCCCTCCCATGTAGGGATGTGCAAAGACTTTTAGGGCACACACAAAGCATCCAATTTTCCCTAGGGTTGACCTTTGGACACAACCTTTGAATTTTGGAACCTTAGCATTTTGGAAGTCTTAATGGGCTGAACCTTAGGGTCTTTTTAGCCCATTGTTTCACATGGCTCTTTTGCAGATGGCCCCCCCTTTGGATCCCTACTGTGGCCGGTCTGCTAGCTTAACCAATATTCTAGCTTTTTCTCCCCTGGCCTTCCCCACATTAAATGATCAGTTTAATATGAGAAAATCATTTGGGAGAATTAGATATTGATTATTATGACATTACCTCTCTCTTGAAATCATAGTCGTCCTCGACTATGGTGTAGAGAAGATAAACCATGTTCATGAGTCCTTTTCTTAGTGGGTAAAGGATCCCTATGTTACCCTATGACATCATTCCACAATGGATGACTAGTCCATTTGGCGCTTGAGAGCCTGAGGCTACCGCAAGCATGTCTGCACATTAGTCCTATCAGTCTTCCATAGTAGAGTGACAAGCTCTACTTGGTGTTTGGGAGACGTTGTCTCCGCAAACTTGATCTAAGCATGCATACTACTTCATTTTTGTGCACAAATAAAGAAAAAGAGAGTCTTATAAGACAAAAATTTTGTTCATTTTTAACATTTTGTACATTTGCTTACTCTTGGGAAGCATTGTAAGCATTGACAAGGTTTAGGTTATCCTTTAATTGTATGCCTTGCATCCATCTAGCATCTTCAAAAGGATAATTCTTAAACTTAATAAGATATCATCGGATAGTCTTACCGCCTCTTAGTACCTTGTCTTCATGTCAGAGAATGGACTCGGGCTGCAGCACCTCTTCTTGGTCCTCGATCTCCGGTGGGTCTTCAATAGTTGGTTCTTGAGGTGGCTCTCCTCTTGGATGGATCCATTTGGATGCCATCTTCAGAGATAATGTGACCTAAATACTGAATCTCTTGCAAGAAAAATTCACTTTTCTTTCGATTAACATAAAGTTTATTCTCTCTTAAAACTTGAAATATTACCTAGAGGTGTTGCTTGTGTTCCTCCAATGAATTAGAGTAGATGATAATATCATCAAAGAACACTCCAGTGAAGGTTTGATGAGGCCTGAACAGCTTCTCCATCAAGCGGTTGAATGTGGCTGGTGCATTGGTCAAGCCAAAAGGCATGACAATGTATTCGTAAAGACCAAATGTAGTACGAAATGCGGTCTTTACAATGTCTTGATCAACTATCCTTATTTGATGATAGCCACTTTTTAGGTCAACCCTACTGAAGTAGGTCGATCCTTGTAGCTTATCAAATAGGTCTTCTACCCGTGGAACGGGAAACCTATTCTTGATAGTGATCCTATTTAGTGCTCTATAGTCGACACGCATACGATATGTGCCGTCTTTCTTTTGCACTAAAAGCACAGGTGAGAAAAATGGAGATGAGCTTGGCCTAACCATACCCTTCTCAACTAACTCATGCACTTGCCGCATAATCTCCTCTTGTTGAGCTTGAGAAACTCTATAAGGAGGTTTATTAGGCGGTGAACTTCCTGGAAGAAGTTCAATTGCATGGTCATCATTACCTCGTTTAGGAGGTAGCTCACAAGGGATGTCGTCAATAAAAACATCTTGAAACCCCTTGAGAAAATTGGATAACTCTAATTCCTTTTGGTTGCTTTTATTTTCTTTTGCTAAAAAATTAGGTTCATTTTGAGAGTCTTTAACAAAAATCATGTACACGGAAATAGAGCTCTTTATTGACTTGTTGAATGCTGGTGTATGTACAATGGGGATGGTGTTACCCATTTCCTTAGCATCTATATACATGTATTTTTCCCTGAACTTAAAGAAGATTCTCCTTTCAGGAAATTTAACATCGGCAGCTAGGTGGTCAAACCATGGTGCCCCTAGGATTACATCCTCATGCTTGAGAGGAGAGATAAAGAAGTCCTCTTTGTCCACATAGCCTTGGACATGAAGCCTCAATTTCCCGATTAAGGGAGTGACTGAAGCTTCTTGCCCCTTGAAGGCATTGTCTGCGGGTAGGACATCTCCCATCTCGTAGGATTGTATTCCGAGCTTGGTGGCCAACTCTATAGATATAAAATTGTGAGTAGAACCAGGGTCAAAGAGAATAAAAGCATCATGTTCTCTTACCTTTGCCCAAGCATGGCATAGAGGAGATCCTTCGTGGTGAGTTTGGTGAGTATCCTCCTCTTGGATTTCAACCAAGGAAGCTCTAGGAGGATCTTGGCGGTTGTTCTTTTGGGGACAAGCGTGGTACGCATGCCCTTGTTTGCCGCACTTGAAACACCGGTTATCCTTACGATAACGCTCAAGCTCTTCAGGAGAGAGTTTATTCTTACCTTTGTAAACTCCCTTCTCTTTAGCTTTGTTGGAGTTTCCCTTAGGAGACTTTTGGACATTGTCCTTCCCCTTAGGCTCATTGGAACCCTTATTTTCCGGGGGCTTATTATTTCTTTTTGCCCCCGTTTGGAAATTGATTCGAGAGGCGACCATAGTGTGGTGTATTACCTCCGATATGGTACGTGGTCTTTGGGAGTTGACATACTCCGCCATTTCTTCGGTTAAGCCCGCACAAAATTGTTGCTTTTGCTCTCCAAAATCCAACTTTTTGAAGACAGTGGCTTTGAGTTGTAGGTCCCAAAACTTGTCTACATATTTGTGGATAGATTCATTGGGAGAGAGCTTTAGGCTTCGCCATTCGGTGAGTACTTTGTCTTTGGCATCGGTGGCCAAAAACTGCTTCATAATGGAATCTCTTAAAGCTTTCCATGTTCGTGGAGCTTCACTGTTGGCTCGTAGGCTAGACCACCATTGTCTGGCGGACTTTTGAAAGTGCATAGCTACATGGCGTAGCTTAGAGGACTCCGTGAAGCCCTCATCTCCAAACGCCGCATCGAATTGTTGGATAAAGGCCAAGACTTTGTCCGTAGCACCAAGGGTACCATCATAGGTAAGGAAAGAGATGCTCTTCCCTCCCTCTTTGAATTTCTTCAACTTGGACGACCTCTTCCATGCGGCATAGGATTTCCTATGACCTCTTCTTTTTGATGGTTCAAAGGTTGCACCATCACTTTCTTCAGAAGGTGAAGAATTTGAAGAAGGTGGAGAAGAGGGTGACCTCTTTCTTGCCTTTTTCTTGTCTTGATCTTTGTCGTCTTCACCATAGGTTTCATAAGAGGAAGAGGATGAAGAAGATGGAGAAGAGGGTATGCTCTTTCTCGCCTTTTTCTTCTCTTTCTTTTTATCATCCCTCTTTGAATTATGGCGTGGAGAAGAGTGTGATGGTCTTCTCCGCTTTGGTGGTGATGGAGAGCGTTTAGCCCGCCGTCTTCGTGGAGCCATCTTCGCCGAGGTGGCGGGAGACTCGCTTCTTTCTCGTTCCTTCGGTGGAGGCTCTTGAGTTCTCCTTTGGGAAGGAGATGTATCATCAAGAAGTAAATTCTTGAGCCCTTCATATGGATTCTCTTCTTCTTCCCGAATCGGAGAGAGACCTCTTTTGGTAGTCTCCCAAGGAGGCTTCCTAGGTGTTCTCTCGTCATGGTGATGAGCTTGGAGAATCCCGTGAGCACGGAGCTGCCGTTGCACTTCACTTTGGAGAGATGGATTGCCCATGGCTTGTTGAAGCCTAGAAACAAGATAGTTAACAAGCATTGAAGCATCATTAGTAGCTTGCTCATGAGCAAAATCAAAGTTATCAACATTAATTTCACTCTCTTTACTATTGTCAGCCATTCTAACAACTTTTAGGTGTAAACTTTTTAGGTGTACTTTGGCACTTCAAGCCCTAGTTGCTACTCCTCTTTACCCCTTTAGAAAAAGCACTCAAGCTACTGTACCCGCGGCTTGAATACCATTAATTGCAAGGAATAGAAGAGAGGGTCTTTCGACACCAAAACAGCACCGGCTCCTATCAAGCTTCTAATAGCTCAATAGTGGTTAAGCCGTAGGCAAGCCCCGTAGGACTCCACTATTAAGACCATAGCTCTCAACGGTGATGCCCCGTTAACTGCACGAAGGCAGGTGCACTGCAAGGCTGAAAAATCCCTATTCTACTTACTCACAGGCAATTAATAATACCAACCATTTGTAGCTAGCTTGAGGACCTCCCTTCCTGAGCAAGAAAAGAGAAACCTTGAGCTCTCATACCAATGTAACATTTAATGGCCTAATAACTTATGTGTAGCGGAAATTAGCATGAACATAGTGGGCATTTCATTAGAATAGATTCCTAATGAGAATTACAAGAGTGCTTGGGTGGAGAGAGCAACAAAAAGCATAACACCTAGTTAGATAGCATCAACAATAATTTCAAAAGAGAGAGCAATTAAGCTATTGACAACAGTTGAGGACCGGATTTTCATGGAGCCGGTCCCCCCTCCAAAAGGCTTTGTATTATGGTTTCTCCCATCAAGAGAGACATTGTACAATACAATTCTTTGTGTTCCTTCAAGACTAGCTAGTGCAATGAAGATGGAAACTTCATGCACTAAGCAAAACACTTAACAAACACAACTTGAATTATCCCCGTTCTCAGACCCAAGACCTCACACACCTTCGAAGATGGTGAGAGCTAGCAGGGTATGAGAGTAGATTGAGAGGAAGAAGGAGTATCTTACGAGAAAGATGTACATCTCCTCACATAATCACTCATATGTAGCATAGCTTAGCTTAGTAATTAGCTTGGTAGAGGATATGAGCATGCATTGAAGCTTGGCTCTTGGTTGGATTTGCATCCACATGCCAAGAGAGTGTCGATGTAGGCTTCTATCTCACCAGCTTGGAGTAGGTGATGACTTCTCCATTAAAGCTTGGGAAGAGATAGTCTTCTCTTTCTTCACACATGAGCTTGTGTGAGTGTGTGTGTGATAATGCCTTGCAAAAATCAGCCCCCTCTCTCTCTTGGGCGAGCCCTCTTGCTAAATGCTCTTCCTGAAGCCTCATTGGCCCTCCCCAAGTCAAGCCAATTACAATTAAGCAGCATAAGTGATAGCCTTGTGACATGTGTCCCCCTTTCCCCTTTTGTGAGAGCTTTAGGTAATTAAATAATTAAACTACAAGCCATGGGGCTCCTGAATGCTCATTGGACCCCTTGGGAGACTGCCCAATAGTCTTCTAGGAGACTTAATTCTCATTGGTTTCTTTTATTAAATGTTTTTAAATTAATTAAACTAGATTTACTCTAGCTTAATTTTCATTGGTCCACTTCAAGGGTCATCCAATAGAAATTGGGCACACCTTGTGGGCATCTGGCCTAGGGAGCTGACATGTGTCCCTCAGTCCCTTTGTGTAAAGGGAGCCTGTGTGTGTGTGTGTGGCTTTCTCTCTCATCCCCTACCTTTAGGGCTCGCCCCCTCCCATGTAGGGATGTGCAAAGACTTTTAGGGCACACACAAAGCATCCAATTTTCCCTAGGGTTGACCTTTGGACACAACCTTTGAATTTTGGAACCTTAGCATTTTGGAAGTCTTAATGGGCTGAACCTTAGGGTCTTTTTAGCCCATTGTTTCACATGGCTCTTTTGCAGATGGCCCCCCCTTTGGATCCCTATTTTCCCTCCTTTGGATCCCTACTGTGGTCGGTCTGCTAGCTTAACCAACATTCTAGCTTTTTCTCCCCTGGCCTTCCCCACATTAAATGATCAGTTTAATATGAGAAAATCATTTAGGAGAATTAGATATTGATTATTATGACACACACTTTGCGTGACAGTAAATTGGATGCACCTTTGTCTAGTCGTACTCGTTCAGGCTCTCCCCATGCATCTTATGCACCAGATTGTTATGCTTTGGCTGTGTCTAGCTTACATGATGTTGAGGAGCCTCTGTGTTTTGATGAAGCACAGAATTCAAAAAATTGGATGGTTGCCATGCAATCAGAATATGATGCACTTATAGAAAATGACACATGGACTTTATGTGATCTGCCTCCTGGCAAAA
Organism: Adiantum capillus-veneris; assembly: GCF_014529385.1. Taxonomy (NCBI): domain Eukaryota; kingdom Viridiplantae; phylum Streptophyta; class Polypodiopsida; order Polypodiales; family Pteridaceae; genus Adiantum; species Adiantum capillus-veneris. Next base: position 147,723,605 of record NC_140951.1, read on the forward strand.
ATGCCATTGGTACGAAGTGGGTTTACAAGTTGAAATGCAAGCCGGATGGTGAGATCAATCGCCATAAGGATCGACTTGTTGCAAAGGGTTATGCACAACAAAAAGGCATAGATTATGAAGAAACTTTTGCTCCCACTTGTCGTTTGACTACTGTGCGTTTTCTATGTGCATTGGCAGCTCATTTTGGTTGGGATGTACATCAATCAGACATTGTTACTGCTTTCTTGAATGGTGACATATTTGAGGAATTTTATGTAAAGTAGCCTCGCGGTTTTGTCATAAACGGACAAGAGGACAAAGTGTGCAGATGTAAGAAGGCTTTGTATGGGTTGAAGAAATATCCTCGTGCTTGGTATGAGAAAGCTGACACTCATTTGGTTAAACGAGGCTTTCGTAACAGTCCAACAGAAAGCACATTGTATGTAAAGCGTGAGGGTGATGTATTTCTCATTGTGGTTCTTTATGTTGATGATTTGCTGATCACTGGACCAAATGAGAGACATATTGTTGAATTTAAGGCTGATTTGAATGCTACTTTCAAGATGAAAGATTTGGGGCTATTGCATCATTACTTGGGTATACAGTTTAAGCAGTGTGATGGTGGTATTTCCTTGTGTCAGAAAAGTTACATAGAGATATTGCTATGTAAATTTGGACTTGAGGATTGCAAACCTATTGCCACTCCCATGGAAACAGGTTTGAAGTTGAGTCTACATGATGCTAGCAATCCTGTTGATGTCACTCTTTACCAAACTGCTGTTGGCTGCCTCATTTATGTATGCAACATGAGGCCAGATATTCATTTTGCAGTCTCATAGGTCAACAGGTTCATGCATAGCCCAGGGTCTAAGCATTGGCAGGCTGTCAAGAGGATTTTCTGCTACCTTAGTGGCACTTTACACCTTGGCTTGTTTTGTCCCAAGGGGGATCATTGCCGCTAGACTTACATGCTTTTTCGGACTCAGATTGGGCTGGTTGTTTTGACACGCAAGTGTCCACAAGTGGTTTTTGTTTCATGCTTGGCAGTTCATGTATATCATGGTTGAGCAAGAAGCAACCTACTGTGGCCATTTTGAGTTGTGAGGATGAGTACATGGCAGCCTTCACAGCTACGGTTGAGTGTGTATGGCTCAGACACCTTATGGCTGATTTGGGTGTTGGACAGGACACTGCCAACACTACTTACACTGACAGTCAGAGCGCATTGGCAGTTGCGAGGAACCCAATTTTTCATGCTCGCACAAAGCACATTGAGGTGCATTACCACTATGTCAGGGAGAGGCTCTCAGCAAGAGAGATCAGCTTGGATTATATGCCAACACAGGACAACCTTGCAGATCTTTTCACAAAGGCATTTTATCGTGAGAAGCTTGAACCTTTCCGCAAAGATTTGGGATTACTCCCCTTTGTGGACTGATCATGTCCTCAAGGCATGGCACTTCCCTTTACTCATGTGCCAACTCTCGTTCACCGCATCACTCCAGGGGGGATTTGTTACCATATACATGTGGTAGTGATGTGTGTGAACACACTAGGACCGCCGGGGCATTTTTTCCCTCTTTAGGAGGTTTTTCCCCCGTGCATTGTATATACGCCCGTCACTCTAGGGCTATCTATCTTTCCATTGCACACTAAGTAACACACTCTCTATTGTGGGCCTTGAGCTTCCTTCATCTTCTCCAAGCTGTGTGTGTTTCTTTGCAACCCTAATTCCAACATATAATAGGTATGTACTTCTCCCATTGTGAATGTTGATCTACTTTTGTGACATAGGTCTTGAGTAGATCTAGAATTGTAAGGTTAGCTATCTCACTTTGGCCATCCGTTTGTGGGTGATAGACCGAAGATAAATTTAGCATTGTACCTAGATTCTCGAAGAGACCCTTCTAGAAATTATTGGTCATTCAAGGATCTCTATCTGACACTATGGATGTTGGAAATCCATGGTGTTTGAAAATCTGTGATATGAAGAGGGTGGCCATTTGATGTGCCTTAATAGTCTTTTTGACAGGTATGAAATGTGCTTGTTTACTAAACGTGTCGACTATTGTCCATATTCCCATATTCCCATGGATAGACTTGGGTAATCCAAAGATAAACTCCATGGATATACTCTCCCATAGTGAATTAGAAATTGGCAATGGCTCGAGTAATTCAAGTTGCTTCCCTCTATTATACTTGGTCTTTTGGCATACCACACATTTTGAAACATACTCTTGTATGTCTATTTTCATGGTAGACTAATAGAAATACGTCTCTACTCCTTGAAGAGTAGGTTGAATCCCTCTATGCCCCGGATAGGGAGGAGCATGGGATTCATACATTATTTTCTTACGAAGGGAGTTAGTAACACATAGCTTATTTCCATGGAGAGGATAACCATCCTGTAAGGTGAACGGTTCTTCTTTCTTCCCTAAGGTAATGACTGACATTATATCCTTGAAATCTGGGTCAGTAGCATACTCATCTATCATAGAAGATAGATCATTGTGAGTTGCTATAGACGCTTCATTTACTTTTGGTCGTCGTGATAGTGCATCAACCACTTGATTGTGCTTGCTATCAATATGAGCAATATGAAATTAAATTGCAAAAGAAAATTTTCCCACCTCATTTGTTTGTCGAAAACCTTGGTTTGCATCATGAAGTACTTTAAACCTTGGTGATCCGTTCGTAGGATGAATGGAGTCCCCAAAAGATAATGCTTCCATGTGTCAAGGGATGTAGAACATCTAGTAGCTCCTTTTTGTATATGCCCAACACTCACTCATCGAAATTGAGTCTTCGACTGCTATGGCATGCCTTTCTTGAAGCAAAACTGCTCCAAGGAAATCTCCACAAGCATCACATTGGACCTCAAATGGTTTTGAGAGGTCTAGTAGTGTAAGTACAGATTGAGAGGTAAGCTTCTCTTTGATCTTCTCAAAAGAATTTTTCTCTTTTGCAGTCCATGAATACGTAACGTTCTTCTTTGTTAAATCATGTAATGGTCCTGCTATTTGTGAGAATTTTTCTATGAAGCGTCTATAGTATGCACACATATCAATAAAGCTTCGTAGCTCATGTAGATTCCTTGGGTTAGGCCATCCTTTTATTACCTCTAACTTTGATGGATCCATACGGATATCATCTCGAGAGATAATGTGACCTAAGTATTGAATCTCTTGAAGTAAAAATTCACTCTTCTTTTGATTAATGAAAAGTTTATTCTCGCTCAAAGCTTGAAAGATTACCTGGAGATGTTGCTTATGCTCCTCAAGAGAATTGGAGTAGATGATGATATCATCAAAGAATACTCTAGTGAACTTGCGATAGGGCCTAAAAAATTTCTTCATTAAACGGCTGAATGTGGCCGGAGCATTTGTCAAACCAAAAGGCATGACAAGATATTCATGAACACCAAATGTTGTACGGAAAGCGATCTTTACAATATCTTCATTTACTATCCTTATTTGATGATAGCCACTTTTAAGGTCAATCGTATTGATGTAGGTAGAGCCTTGTAGCTTATCAAACATATCTTCTACCTGTGTTACGAGAAATTTGTTCTTGATAGTAATCCTATTTAGTGCTCTATAGTCAACACACATACGGTATGTGTTGTCTCTCTTTTTCACTAAAAGAACAGGTGAACAAAAGGAGGAGGAACTATGCCTCATCATCCCCTTCGAAGTGGTCTCTTGAGAGACACAATTTTTTGAACACATAGGTGGAGCTTCTTTCACAGATTTTCACAGTATACTTTGGCAATGATTTTGTGCTTCATTTTATGATCTTTGTGAATGCATTTGCATACGGTTGTGGTGCATGGTTAATGCCCATTATACATGCATCTTGGCGAGCACTTTTGAGTGTCGGTGAGCTCTCTTGAGAGCATTGCTTTTGCATTGATCAGGTTTCCAGATTGGAACTCTTTTGGTGCTTGTTTATGTGCGATCACTCCGTGGATGTATGTTGAGTGCAGATTGCCATTGTATGTGTGATTGTGGAGCCATTTTGGCATTTCTACTCATTGGAATTGAGTAGTGTTATGGTTTATGGTTTAGAGTCCTCTTTCGGAGGCTATAGTGGTCGAGGTTTACTCCCACTTTTCCATACTTTTGGTTGATAGATTTTTGTCAGTTTGTAGTGGTCAAGAGCTTCTCCCACTTTGGCATCTTGGATGCGGTTCTTTGGTTAAGATTTTCATTGAGATTTTATTCCAATTACAGAGAAGACTCTGCCAAATTTTCCCCAAGCTTTATGCGTTTTGTGACAGGTGTTAGAGAACTGTTTTAGCCAAAATTTGTCTTGTGCCTATGCAAATGGTCATTTCGCTTGTGCTCTCATTGCATAGGTCACTATCTATGCATGATGTGTTCTTTGTTACAGTGGATTTACACTTTGTGTGGGCTGATCCGTAGACTCATTTTACACTCACTTATGGCATCTTGCAATGACAGTTCTTCATTGGATACACGGGCTGGTGTATCAGGCAAATCTTAGAGACTAAGACATGTGGTTTGGTGGCGTTGTGGCAGACCAAGACACATGAGAAGGTGTTGTTTCAGACATTGGAATCATCAGAGGATTCCAGCGGAGTACGATTATGGTAGACACTCCTACTTCTACATGTTCACCTAGTCATGCATAGACTTTATCTCACGATTGTGGGAGCTAGACTATAGTGCTTTGTGCCACGTTAGCGCTAAGTGCGAAAGCAATGCGGGATGCGTGCGTAGTGTGGAGGAGAAGAGTAGAAGACACACTATGTGGGTGGAGCACAGAGTGGTTCATGATTTTGTGCTCTGAGACATGATGGTGTTCATGGTGTGGGTGACATTCAATTGCGTTTTGCCAAGGGAGTATGCTTGTGCTCCGTGATGTTCATATATGTTCCTGATGCTCATAGGACTTTGATCTCCATCGCACAGCTTAGAGATCATGGGTGTCATGTTCAGTTGACCAACGAGTCCTACTTGATGAGGAGAGATTCGCTTGTGATAGCGCGAGACCATCTTGGTGCTTGTTCGACTTTTCTCTATGCTCTTGGTATCTAAGATGTCTGTGAGTCCGTTGCCATGTAGACGTTCGCAGTCTAGGCGAGTACACTTGCTGATGAACAACATGACACTTTGATTCTTGTGCATACACAGTCTGAGGACATACATGTAGAGCATGACAGCTCTTTGAGTACATGACTAGAGTAGTCACCAGTGGTGGTGATGGATTTTGATGCTTTGCCAGTTAGGAAGCAGAGCAATGAGTCACATGTGCAAAATAGTGCACTCTCATGACTTTGAAGATATATACTTTTGCGGATGAGCTCCAGAGTGTTGTGCATGACATGTTTGTAGATGCAAAGTTAGAGTAGCCATGCTCGAGCGAGACACATTGGATTAATCCTCTTAGGACAAAGATGCCGCCTACCACGGAGATGAGTGATATGGATTTCTTTGACATGCTCATGCTAGAGGCTGATATGGTGATACCACGACATGTGAATACAATCCCTATCGATGATGATGGAGTGGTGACTACCCTGGAGTCAAGATTGACACATCCATATGCGACTAGTTCTGGTGGTGATGTAGTGAGGGTTGAGATACCTACTCTGGATAGATTGTGTCATTAAATATCTAATATCTAACCAACCCAAATGTTTTTCTCATATTAAACTGATCATTCAATATGGAATAATAAACAAGAACAAGGGTTAGAATATAGACATGTGCTTACGGATCTATCTCAACACGGGGCCAATGGTAAAGGGGTTCAAATGAGAGATGGTATGTCAAAGAGAAAGGTTAACTAATGAAGCTTAAAAGACCTTAGGGTTAGCTTCATTAAATACCTTCAATGGTTAGTGTTAAAAGTCATTTGACCTTAAGCAAGCTAGGGCTGAGCTTGACGTGGGAACCCGACCTAAACTTAAGCAAACTAGGGTTGTGCTTGAGGTGGGAACCTTAAGCAAGCTAGGGATATGCTTGAGGTGGAAACTCCACCTAAGGTGCTTGTCATGCTTGATGACTAAGGTACTTGAGGTACTTGTCACATTTAATGAGGAAGTTGCTTGAGAATCTCCCTATGCATGGGGGGTAAGATGCTTGAGTCAATAAGAGAACCTACACACTTAATGAAGAAGTTGCTTGAGAAACTTCCTATGCATAAAAATCTCAAAGTTAGGGGATTCTAAAATAGCACATTGGACACATGTCAGACTCTCACTAAGCTTAACCACATGGTGTGCTTGAATGCTATTGGCTGGGCTAAAGAGGGGTCCAATGAGATTCTACTTCCATCTAACAAATATCTAGATATTTTCAAGCTCTCTCTATCTAAGGGGTAAGGAGGACACTTGTCAAAAGACTACCCATGTGCTTGACTGCAGGCTGCATGTGATTGGCTAGGGGAAGAGGGGTCCAATGAGCTTGTAGCATGTAGAAATTTCGCCCAAAGCAAGGAAGGGGGGTGCTAGGGGGATATACTTCACACACACACACTCATTTGCAAGGCCATTCTCACTTGGTGAAAGTGGAGGAACACCACCTCCTTCTCCAAGCTTGTGAGAGTGAAAGCCTACACCAATACTCTTGGCTATGGAATGCAAATCTAACCAAGAGTCATGCTTCAATGCTTAAGCTTGCCATCTTCTCCATCTTCATTACTATGCTATTATGTATGCTAGCAAGAAGAGTAATGATAAGTGAGGAACTATTTCTTTCTCCTATGGAATGTTTCTTCTTCCTCTTCCCTATCCTCATTTCCCGCTAGCTCTCTCCACCTTCGAAGGTGTTTGAGGCCTTGGGACTGAGGCTTGGGATAGTTAATGCTTTCTTCAAGTTTATGTTATGCTTGTGATGCATGAAGCTTTCCATCTTCATTGCATCACTTAGGTTACAAGGAACACAAAGATTGTATTGTACCAAGTCTCTCTTGATGGGAGAAAGTATCATACGAATCCCTATGACCGGCTCCATATGAATCCGGTCCTCAACTATTGTCATGTTCTCTAACCTCTCTCTCTCTCTTGCAAAAATATTGTTAATGCCAAGTTAACTAGGTACCATGTTTATGTTGCTACCATCGATTAAGTTCACCCGCTATGCTCACAAAGTAATCTCTCAAAAGTGCTTCACCTAATTTCCTAATTCTACTACTCTCAAAGTTCATAGGCCATTTCCATTACAGATTGACAGAGATCACTGCACATGGCATTGATGTGATTGGCATGGATACGCTGGCAGAGATTACGCGTTTGTCATTAGCCTTTGGGACTCTCATGTATGACCTCTTAGTGTCAAGACCCGACATAGCAGTTAAGATGGGAGCGTTTGTAGTTGGGGTTGTCTATTGTGCAATGATTGACACTAGCATGATGCATCATGGAGTGGTGCAGGTCATTACAGGACACGTGCAGGGTATGCATGTTGATTCTAGCAGGGATATACACTTCCGCATAGTGCTAGGGCCTACATGGTGACATGCATTGTCGTCAAGAGAGCAAGTGGGCATAGGTTGAGTCAAGATTGCTCCTTTACCTATTGTACATACTACTAGGCTTGGTAGTAGTATCACTTATCGGCACATTCATCTTTAAGTGGGATATTTTTGGGGTAAAGGCGGTGTGTCTCTTATCCCGATTGGACACACCAAAGACGTCCGACCTCTCATTACTTTTACACACCTTATTCATTACTAGTTAGAAGAATAAGGGAATATCTCATACACATATTGTGTTGAGCTGCTCCATCCACATCCTGTTCTCTCTCTCTCTCTCTCTCTCTCTCTCTCTCTCTCTCTCTCTCTCTCTCTCTCTCTCTCTCTCTCTCTCTCTCTCTCTCTCTCTCTCTCTCTCTCTCTCTCTCTCTCTCTCTCTCTCTCTCTCTCTCTCTCTCTTCTCATTCTCTGCACACGTACCGCATGCGCGCACTCACAAGTGGTATCAGAGCTTCGATTTTGTGCAGGTACAATGTGATGGTCTAGGTGATGGATTTGCAACAGCAAGAATATTGACACCATCAAATTCTTAAGAGAAGAGAGAAGGAGCATTTTGGCAGTGTGTGTGCATCATAGGTTTGCGAGTGATTTTGCTCGTGTACACGAAAGCTTCTACATTGGCATTGTGTGCACGCAGATTGCAGTGCAAGAGAAGTCCATGTTGCAAATATGAGCTTAAGCATGTATATTTAGCTTGTGTAGCAAGCCAGTGCTGAATTTTGTAGAGAAAAAGCAAGAACAAGAAGTGTTGCAGCTCTGTTTTTGGCTCCCAAAACAGCGTTTTTTGCATATCTCTGTCGCACGGGGTTGGATAAGTATGATTCAGGAGTCTAATTTGGGGTTTTGGCACATTCTTGACATCATGATGATGTATATTTTTTGAAATTTTGACCAAAATTACAACAGCTACAATAGCAGCAAGTTTGTGCTGCATTTTCGGGTCAAAAATGGATGTTTTTGGCATATCTTTCACACCCGAACTCGAATATATGTGAACCAAGAGTCTATCATGGGGTTTTGGTATGTTCCAGATGCGTTGATCATATCAAAATTTTGAAATTTTGAGTGGTGAATTTTTACAACAACTTGTAGCAATCTCACCATATAGAAGCTTGGCGGTTCGGATTCCTACGTTGCAAAGAGTGATGTGGTTTGCATCTTTGGCTATGTATGGAATATTGTGTGCTATTTGAGAGGGAATTCACCTTGGTTTTGTGTATTCAAGTGATGCTTTAGGATGTGACTTTTAAATTTTTACACATCTAGATGCGATTTTGTGTGCATTATATGACTGTGTGGGGCGTTCTAGAGAGTGTTTTTAGTATGATTTTGTACAATTTAGCTATGTATGCATTTGTGGATATAGCTTGAGCTAGGTATAGCTCACAAGTATGAGGTTCACAGGTATACAGGTGTTTCAGACATATGGATTTGTCCATAGAGCTACTCATGCAGGAGTGAGCTTGGTTGCCATGCTCATGGTGCATGTATGCCATATGTGGATTTGTGGTTGAGACGAATTGATCTTGAAAACGTTTATGCGCTTTTTAATTACGGTCCGCAGGTTTTGTCTTGATTCTCTCCATCGTGGTTGGAGAGCGTTTAGTCACTTTTGACTTGGTGTATGACATCTATGGATGAGAAACCAAGTCTCTATTTTGTGCATTACCAAAACGGCTTCATTGATGCATTTTACGCATTGTTTATGTTGCCGATTGTTTATGGCTGAGATGTTTTGAGTTTTTACTCAGTTTATATGAAAAATTCTACCAATTTTTTTGCAAATTCTTGCCATGTTTTATGCATATCTGTAGTTTTGCTCTCTGATGGTTCAGTGGTTGAGTGTTTGACTCCCATTTTAATAGGTTTTGTCAGTCTTATACACACTCTTGTAGGAGTGAGAGTTGCATATGCTCGTGTGGCTACACACTTTGACAGTTATAGGTTTCACAAGTTTTTTTGTAGATTTCTTGTAGGCAGTTTCTCTTGTAGGATGCGTTTTGAGCTAGTTTATTGACTACTTGCATATATAGTTATACGCTTTACGCTCGGTTGCATTGTTTGTCTCAAATTGTGTGCTTGTAGATATAGCAGATTGTGGAGCTATTTTATGCATATGTGAGCATTGATTTTGATGCATTTGATCATGGTCTCCATGATTGTGTAGCGGTGGAGTTGTCTCCCACTTTGTTGCTAGTTTGGCATGGTCTATGGTTGAGCTTTTGCTGGAGTTCTTTACTCAATTTACAGGGGAGACTCTGCTAGATTTCTCTCAAGATTTCTTGCCATAGTTTGATTTCTTGGCATTCACTTAGTAGACGTGTGAGAGTTTAGAGTCTATGGTGACGACTCATGAGAGACAATGGTCTCATAGTTGTCAGTGTATATGCGTTGTTGGCATTGTTGTCACATAGGGCACATTAGACGCCATTGTTTTAAACGTATGAGGCAGCGAAGATCTATGCATGATACACATGAGGTTTTTACACATGCTAGAGTAGTGGCTTCATATGCCAATGACGATGATGTCACGTTTTCCTATAGCATTCCTCCTGATTACATGTCTTTGAGAGGTGACACTTCTCTCCGTTGGTTACTAGATGAGGATGCAATTTTCCACGTCACACTGCATCGTGAGTGGTTTATCACCTTCTCTAGTGGGAGCTTTGGTTGCCTACACTTGGCCAATTGGTTTGACGTTGGACATTGCAGGTGCACGGGATGTTTGCTTGTCATTGCCTAGTGGTGCATCATATATGCTATGACATGTGTGCTATGTTCCTCAGCTGAGATAGAGCTTGATATTAGTGAGATAGTTAGTAGATTGTGGGTGTCAGACATTGCTTAGGGAGCACACTTTCCAGATGCATTGTGGATCATTAGTTATTGCAAGAGGAGCTTGCACTGGCTCGGCATATCCTATGCATGTATTTGAGGTTCAAGACGACATAGTCTCAGTTTTGTTTGCTGGCATGCTTTGAGCAAGCGCCGAGATGTGTCTCCTTCACAGGTGAGCTCCACCATGCTCACAAGACAGAGCATTTAGCTGTGCAGAACATTCAAGTAGACTCTTTAGAGATAGAGGTAGAGTGGCAGTGCTCCAATGATACACATCAGGTGTTGTTAGAGTCTGTGCAGGTAGAGGTAGAGCGGGTCTACTCCCTAGAGACATAGTCAGACATGACAAACATGGAGTTCTTTGATATGCTCATGCTAGAGACTAAGGAGTTGGTACCAGGATGCACAATTCCATCTATGGGTGAGAGGACGTAGCCATCCCAGTATCGGCATTGACACATCCATACATGATGAGTAGTCCTAATAATACAATACATGTAGATAGTGCAGGGGAGGCTAGGATAGCCAGGTTTGTGTAGATTTTGTCAGTGTTCGGGCGTCTCATATACGAACTACTAGTGTCGAGGCTCGACCTAGTAGCTACAATGGGAGCATTTGCAGTAGGGATTGTGAGTCATACAATGACTGACAATAGCATGATGCATAGTGGAGTTTTGTAGACCATACAGATCAGATCCATCCTCCTATTGAATATTGGCTCTCTCTCTTCATAACTTCCACTAAATGTCCCCCCCCCCCCCCCCCCCCCAAACACACACACAAAACGCCTTCCCCCCCAAAATGCATGCATGCACCAATGTTTTCAAAGAGTGTGTCACACCTTTAAACATGTGCTTGAAACTTTGATGATGAAATAGTGTATAATAGATCAACCCATGAAAGGGAACCGTGTATGGTTACTAATCTTTTTTTTTTTTACAACACTACCTATAGCTTCAAGATAGCTTCAAGCTCTCTCTATTGACAGGGAGATAGGGTGGGTACATGGATGCCATTCCCACTACCAATGTCAAGTTTTCACGGCCTACCACTAGGAGAGAGAGAGAGAGAGAGAGAGAGAGAGAGAGAGAGAGAGAGAGAGAGAGAGAGAGAGAGAGAGAGAGAGAGGGGGGGGGGGGGGGGGGGGGGGGTTCAAACAAAGATGAAGGTAGAGACAAAGAAGTGGTCTAATGCTGCTAGTAGTCCTAATGCGTTCTTGCATGGAACATCACCATAGACACCACCATCAAAGCCTCTCTGAACCTCTCTCTCTCTCTCTCTCTCTCTCTCTCTGATTGCATAAATTTTCTCAATAGAGTGATAGAACTATGTAGGTGGTTGTGTAATGACAAAGTAAGATGGGGATGCCATATCATGATCACCCATTAAGTTAGTGTAGCAAGTGGCTTTCTCCCGAGTCTATTGTGCCATAGAACTCTGCTCCTACCAAAAATGCCCCTGAAAGACCCTATCTCAGACGTCAATGTTGTTGGGTTGTAAGTACTCTCTGTTGAACACCATGGGTCATGACTTAGGTCATCTAGGAAGAGACCACCTTTTGATAGAGTAGCAAAGGTGGGAAGAGAAGAAAGACGGGGAGATCGATCGCCTTGCTTTGATGACTGGGTAAGGGAAAGTCAAGAATCATTTGAGAGCCTTTCGTTTGAAGCCGCCAAAAGAAAACAACGCAAAATCCAAGAAAGCCCAGTCGATATGACTTTGAAATTATAAGTAAATACTAGATAGTATAGTTATCATTGAGCATGGTAAAATTTTGCAGAGTGTACACCGACTGAAGAGACACCAAGAGACATTTAGGGTATAAAGGTGTCAAGCATGGGAAATGTTGCCATGTGGCTACCAAAATGTCTCTCTCCTTAATGTATAGTATATGTGAGGGCAAGGGTCCTAAGGACGAGGGTGGGAAGGTCCCTAGGGCAAGGCCCCACCACATGTCGAACATGCAGTTCATGGGTTCTTTAGGCCAAGGGCTATATAGAGAGAGGTTTGGAGGTGAAGAGCATGCCATAACCCAAGTCTTATATTGGTATGAGTGCTATTGTAGAGGAAGGAGGAGAAGGTCTCTTTTTGTACTCTGCACATACTCTCAATAATTCCAAATTTGTTTTGTATTTTTGAAATATGTGTAGATAAAAGTCGATTTTTTAATATTCTTCTTGCTAAACTTATCAAAATCATTGTGGTCTTCAACTTTGTAGAACACAGTTTTCTTAGACTCTGCATAGATTTTGACTTATTTTGCATATGTTGACAAGTGGTCCAAAAAATTGCAATTTTGACCTTTTGGAGTTGGTGCAATGTCAAGCTCAACATGTACTTCTATTATGGATACTTGAGAAATGAGCAGAAGGACAGGCGGGCAAGGAAATCAAAGGCAGAGTTGAGTCGGACCTCAATGTGGATGCCCACGTAGGAACGTTGTTGACCGATCGGTTTAAGGAGAATACTCTTGGATGACTATCACTGGCAGACATTATAACTAGCGCGCCTTGGTGGATACACATATCATTGCAAGTGATACTATAGCTACAAGCTAGACTACATCAATTTGGTCTACCTACTGGAGTGATGGGACACTTATCTATCCTGCTCACTCACTAACGGCTCACACTAGACTGTTGTACTAGTTTACCCATTATGTTGCATTTTCTCTTTTATGCTTTTGTAGACTCCTTATCTTGAATTAGTGAAGGAGCAAAAGATATTCCTCCATCTCTATGTGTGTGTGTGTGTGTGTGTGTGTGTGTGTGTGTGTGTGTGTGTGTGTGTGTGTGTGTGTGTGTGTGTGTGTGTGTGTGTGTGTGTGCACATGCAAGAGCTTAATCTCTCTCCCTCTCTATCTCTTATCATGGTCTCAAAGCCTGGTTGTGCCTAAGGAGCTCGGAGCAACAAGCAAGAGCAACAAAATAAGTCGTGTCAGGATTCTCGAGAGCCATCATCAAATGATTTCCAATTGAGATGATTCTTTTTGGAGATTGTGCATCTTGGGTTTGTATGCGATCTTGAATTTGTGCATCCAAATTTCCATTCTAAGCACTTTTTAGTCTTTTTTTTGGAGTTAGAGTGTGTTTACATGCATATGGACAATGTATAGCATCGGAAAAATGTTTGAGCAGGATTTACAGGTCAGGTTTAATTCTGATGGTCTCTTTGTCAAAGAGCATAAGAAGAATGGAAAGTTGGTTGCACAAGGAAAGAAAGTGGGCAGAACGCTTACCTTAAATATAAATGTGCTCGAGATGAATACTGCGATATCTGCACAAGGTGAAGGATTTGTTGCAGATAGTGAGGTATGGCACAAACGTTTTGGTCATGTGAATTTGCAAAGCTAAAGATTGTGCAGACTAAAGAGATGGCTACATGCTTGCCAGCCTTTGAAGTTGCTGAAATGTTTCCTCATGAAAGCATGTAAATAGAAATGCATCAAATTTAGTACATATAGATGTATGGGGTCCGACAAAGACTGCATCTATGGGTGACGCAGGTACTATGTAAGTTTCATTGATGACCATATAAGGAAGATATGGTCTATTTCATGAAAGGTGTTTATGCACTTTCAAAAGTTCAAGGCTTTGGTTGAAAAGCAAGTTGAGAAACATGTAAAGTACTTGAAGTCAGATGGAGGGGGAGAATATTTCTCCAACGAGTTCAATGGTTTTCCAAAAAAGCATGGAATTTAGACGCAATTTTCATGCATGTGGACTTTGTAGCAAAATGGTGTTGTTGAGTGGAAGAATAGGCACATAACAAAATTTGCTAGACCATTGATGAATGAGAATAACATGTCTCACTGTTAATGGTTGAGGTTATTTCTACATGTCTTTACATTATGAACATGACCCATACTGTTGCATTACATGATACACCATAAGAGAAGTTTTGTGGTGATCCAAAGCAGAAAAATGTGTAATTATTGGTTGAAGTACACGATATGACACTAGAAGAGATGTTTTGTGGTGGAAAACCAGATGTATCAGATTTTAAAGTGTTTGGATGTATTGCTTATGTGCATATGCTAGATGAGTATTACCATACATATGTGGTAGTGATGCATGTGAACACACTTAGGATCGCAGGGCATTTTTTCCCTCACAAGGAGGTTTGTCCCCCGTGCATTGTATATACACCCATCATTCTACGGCTAACTTATCTTTCATTCGTGCACCAAGAAATACCGCTCTCCATTTTTTGCCTTAAGCTTCTTCATCTTCTCCAAATAGTGTGTGTTTCCCTGCAACCCTATTTCCAACAATTGGTATTAGAGCAGGTTGCGTCCTTCTGGGCATAGTCACTAGCATCACCCTAGCACACACTTGCTCACTTTATTCGATTAGGGTGAGCTTTGGTGAGCATCAACAGGTCTATGAATACTTTGGGAGAACTTATAGACCTCGGTATGTTCAGATTTTCCATTAAAGCTCATTTGGGCGTTTGTTTCCACTATAGGTAGTACTGCGTAGGCAATTTTGTCCTTTAGTGTAGAATTTTTATCAGTGCCTTTTTTTTCAAAGCAGGTCCCTTACAGCCTTCTTTGGGTTGTGCTAGATAGCACATGTTGGTGTTGCTATGTTTCTCCTCTTTTCAGGCAGTTTTCACATCAGGTGCAGAAATTCACCATGGCTGACAACAACACAGATGTGTTCACGATGTTTTCTATTGAGGATAGATTGGATGGGGACAATTACCAATATGAGCTTACATGATGCAACATGTTCTTGTGTCAAGTTCATAATGTTGTGCAGGGCATTGATGTACATCTTGGTTATATTGATATAGGCGATGTTGAGGATGTTGCAGGTTTGGTGACAAGGTTGTTGCTGCTAGAGTTGTTTTACCTATGGCTGCGCAGTCTTGTTGGGATGTTAGATACGCGTAGTCTCATGCATTGATTGTGTTATCTATGAAGCACACTATTACGCCTCACATTCATTCAGCTAAATCTACAAAACAGGCTTGGGATATTCTGGTTGCAAGTCGCAATGAGGCTAAAATTGCAGTGTTGAGTAAAGAGTTGGAATCAAATATCATGCATGAGGAAGATGACATGGACACTTTCCTTGCTAGTATTAAGCTATCAAGGACGTTAATGAGAAACTCATTTCTATAGGCAGTCATTTTTGACAGTTCCCTTGTGCAGATTGTTCTTAATGCCTTGCTAGATTTTTACCAAATGTTTGCTAGTACTTGGATACTTATGACCCAAGGAAATCCTGATAGTGTCAAGTTTGATGCATTATGCACATTGCTATTGCAAGAGTCACTTTCAAGAAAGAATATGGCTAAATAGCATGCAGTTGAATAGACCTTTATTGTTGCTCAAAGAAAAGGTGGTAACATCAATGTAGCCACTTCTCATGGTTCTTTAGCGAGTGGAAAATCACATGTTTTTGCTGGAAACACCTCATATGGGAATTCTAGTGAAAAGGGGAAAAAGAAGCTACATTGCCATCATTGTAAAGCTAATGATCACTTGATCAAGTAGTGTCTAAAATTGAAGGAAAAAGGGGCCAAGAAGAAAGAGGCTGGTTCCACTACAAGTGCAGCTATTGTAGAGTCTTCTGTAAAAGGAGATTGTCATGCTGATGTAGATGCTGAATGGGCAGAGTGCACTTATGATCCTTCTATCCATGATGCATGTATGTCAGTTGCTATAGATTCTCATGTGTGGTACTTTGATAGTGGTGCTACAAAAAGCACATTACCTCTCATCGTGACTTGTTTACCTCTCTCAAGAGTGTCCCTCATGGGAATAGAGTCACTTGTGCCAACAATGCCTCTTATCCAATCAAGGGAGTAGGAAAGATTGTGCTGATTGTTGCTGGGAATGACATTTCTTTTACACTTGTTGATGCACTGTATATACTTGGGATCAAAAAGAATCTTTTGTCTATATCTACACTTGCTAGGCTTGGTCTTGTTGTGAAATTTGTGGATGACAAATGTACAGTTCATGATCTCAATTTTGATGTTGCACCTGATATTTTATGTCATGGGCAATATAAGCTCATTTTGCTTGACAAGTGTGAACAAAATTTTGCAGATGCAGTTGTGGATTCAATGGCTATTTTAGATGCAAAACTTTGACATGCATGACGTCATCCCTATATTTTTCCTTTAAGATTAAGGTTATTTTTATACTTCTTCATCAAAAGCCGCGTGGGAACTGATCTAGATCGAGAACTAGGAGAAAAAGGGACTAACTTAATTGAAAGGTAAAGTAAGAGATAAGAACTAAGAAGAAAATTGGGGTCCAATAGCATTTGAGAAGAGAATTTGGGGTCCAATAGGAATTGAGAAGAGAATTGGGGTCTATTAAGAATTGAGAAGAGAAATTGGGGTCCAATAGGAATTGAGAAGAGAATTCCACCCACCATTTTCTATATAAACACCCCCTCTCCTTTGTATTTGGACACATATTGCTAAGCTACTTGCATACTTACCATGCTCAAGACTATGCTTAAGTAACTCAAGGTTTCCATTAAACCTTGCTCTTGCTCTCTCCCTCTCTTGAAATCCAAACCCTCAACTCTCTTCCTCTCTTGAAGGCCAAAACCCTTGAGGGTTTTGTGAAGAAGCTTCTCTCTCCTTCCTCTTCACCATAAATCCCTTCCTTCCTCCTTGAGCCTCACATCTCTTCAAGAAGGACTTCAACCCCACATCCCTCTTGTTTAGAGGAGGTAATCTTCATTTCTAGTAGGATTAATTAATCCTTGTGTTTTAATACTAAGAAGGTTTATGTGCATCATTTTAGGTTTTAAGCTTTAATGGAAACCTTGTAATTAGGGTTAAGTGATAAGAGTATCTACGCATCATAAAGTTAGGCTTCAAAGGTAGATTTGCACTCGTAAGCTAAGCTTTAATGGTAACTTTGTACTTAGATATAAGGTTTATTGATTACCTTGCATTTTTACGTTTTAAGCTTTAATGGAAACCTTGCAATTAGAGTTAAGTGTTAAGAGTATCTATGCATCATAAAGTTAAGCTTCAAAGGTAGATTTTCTTTCGTAAGCTAAGCTTTAATGGTAACTTTGCACTTAAATGTAAGCTTTAGTGATTACCTTGCATTTTTAGGTTTTAAGCTTTAATGGAAACCTTGCAATTAGGGTTAAGTGATAAGAGTATCTACGCATCATAAAGTTAAGCTTCAAAGGTAGATTTTCTCTCGTAAGCTAAGCTTTAATGGTAACTTTACACTTAGATGTAAGCTTTAGTGATTACCTTGCATTTTTAAGTTTAAGCTTTAATGGAAACCTTGCAATTAGGGTCAAGTGATAAGAGTATCTATGCATCATAAAGTTAAGCTTCAAATGTAGATTTGCTCTCGTAAGCTAAGCTTTAATGGTAACTTTGCACTTAGGTGTAAGCTTTAGTGACTACCTTGCATTTTTAGGTTTAAGCTTTAATGGAAACCTCGCAAATAGGTTAAGTGCTAAGAGTATCTATACATCATTAAGTTAAGTTTCAAAGGTAGATTTACACTCTTAAGCTAAGTACTAATGGCAAATTTTCACTTAGGTGTAAGCTTTAGTAACTACCTTGTATTTTAGGTTTAAGCTTTAATGAAAAGCTCGAAAACTCATAAATTATAGGATGACCTTCTAGCTTCCTAAAATGGAAAGCTAGGTACCATAAGAAAAGAGTAGTTGTCTAAGCTCAATAGAAGTAGTTCAATTTTTGGTATTAAAGAGTATTTCTAAAGTTTTCAATTTCAAGTTTGTTTGCAAATACGGGATGGGAGAGATAGGGGATAACTTCACGGAATTGATCTCCGTGTTGTTTGAACCGAAAACTCTACAAGCTTCCATGGAGATGCCCCATGGATGGCAAAGGATTGCAAAAACATGGGAATCAACAAAACGGGGATTGAACTTAAAAAGTTGGAATTTCCGAAGAGACATTAACCATCAAATGCTTATGGCAAAAACTCGCTTGTATTTTCTAAATAAACTTGGCTGGTAGATAATTAATGAAAGTAGAAATTAAGGTTGATAAATGAATGAACCTAGAAATTACCAACTAGGAGTTGAAAAGGAATCTCGAGAGGTGATAAGGATAGCCCATTGCAAAACATACATTTAAGTAGGAGTTTTGAAGATTGTCTGGAAATGATCGCTAACCAAGATGGATCTTCTTGAGGTCAATTTGATTGAAAGGCCGGCCTATTGAGAGGATTCTCTTGGGGAACTTGTCCGAGATTGGCCCTTTTCGGCTAGGGTAGCGTAACCGGCAAGTTGTTATACCTAGGTCAATCATGCCCGAGGGATAAGAGATGAATGGGTTTGTTTTATTTTGCCTGGCCGGGTGAAGTACCCGCGGTATCTTATTGGAAATCGGCCATAATCCGGTATGTCTTGATGCCAATAGTTGGATGAGAAGGTTATACTCAGGGAGGATGATGTGAATTTAATTAAGGAAATTTGTTCGACTTGGTTGCTTAAAAAGGAACTGGAAAGGCTAGGAATATATGGGCTATCCCGTGCATCTGTCACCAGATGGTGCTATACTTCTCAAAATAAAATGCTTAGGAAGGAATGATTAAATTACTTGATGAGCCTTTCCCAAACACTTAATTCTGGGAAATATTGTGAAGGTGCTGCCATTTTGATGGCTTGTAACCAATTATCTTGGCCTGAATGGGGAGGCAGGATGAATTGATTGAAACTAAATGTGTTGCATGATTAGTTAGGAAACTAGTTACAAGCTAATTATAGCAGATAAAGGAAAGGAAATGAATTTAAAAGTTTCTAAATAAAGATCTGGTGGGAGCAACCAGATGAATTTCCCTGAATGAGCGTATGCAACAGTTTGCATGCTGCTTGTTGTCTGACAATGTCTGATAGACTGTCTTCCCTGATTTTGTAGTAGTTAAGTACTACCTCGGGAAGGGAATTTCATGAAATGGTTCGGTGGGTGGGCGGATCCGGAGGGTCAGATGGTCGGATGTTGATTTAAAATTTTTATGTTAAACGCTAGGACTACGTGGGATAACAAAATGGGTAATCGGGGACGAGCGAGACCAGGTAGGATTGCAAGATCCCTCTTCTTAGGGGAAAGTGATAACTGCCGTGCCTGCTTGTCAGGAAAAAGGGGTTATCGTCATGAACCAAGGGAGAACAAGAAAGCAAGAGAAGATCCTCAAGTTAAAGATCAAGATAATCAAGACTAAGGACCACGATTTTGGGTGTGGAAGGCTGTCAAAGATAGATTGATTATGAGAAGCAGATAGAATCATTGAATGAAGGGATGTACCCCCTTGGGTTGGCATTAGAGATAGGTTGGAGTCCTGTCTGAATGTCGGTCCCAAGTGGAAGGGATACTTGCAGATAGATCTACGTCACTCCCTGGAATGATCTAGAGGACTGATGGATGTGAGTAGGGTCGAGTTTGGGTATGGCCCTCACTAGTGGTATCAGAGCCCCAGAAGGATGTACCCCCTTGGGTTGGCATTCGAGATAGGCCAGAGTCCTGTCTGAATTTCGGTCTCAAGTGGGAGGATACCTGCAGATAGATCTACGTCACTCCCTGGAACGGTCTAGAGGACTGATGGAGGTGAGTAGGGTTTGACCTCCAAATTCTCACTTTGCATGCGGTGGTGGTGGATGGTCGTCAGTTTTTGTTCCTTCATGACATTGCAAAGACACTAGAACTCAAAGAAGATGAGTCTCTCTCAGTGCTTGCTACCTCTGTGGGCATGAGAGATCCCATTGGAAAGCAAGAGAAGGTCAAATTTCAAATTGACTTTGAAGACCAAGGTCTCCCACCAAGCCTCTCTTTCCTCCCTAGTGAAAACAAACAAAATCTGGTACAAACCGTGGAAAATACACTCAAAGAAATCAAATCTTGTGCCTCATTTTATGAAAGCATCTTGAAAAGCGCTTTTCATCCACACAAGCCGTTGATCATTATGGGTGGAGAAGATTGCTCTAGCATCAACCTACAAGGAAAACTCTTAAAGAGATGGATGAAGAAACTAAGGTAGCCACTTTTTAACCTTATTGATAGTCTATTGTACCCTATAACAAGTATTGAAGTTGACCCATTGAACTAATAATTGTGGCCTTAACAAATCACTTTGCATGACAATGCATGTTTACAATAGAAATGGTTAGTGTCAAAAAAAATTAAATTTCCACCCAATGCTTGTCATCACACCGCCTTGTCTCCAACCAACACCCGAATCGATCTTTTGCACTCGGAGCATGATATGATTGTGATCGCCTCAAGCTAACTACTTTCCCGATTCTACATTTCAAACTTCTTTATTCTCTAGTCTTCTTTCTCTCTCTCCCTACTAAAACTCTATAGAACCAATTGAACATCTCGTGAAGGGCATTGCTCTTTTTTCTTCCACCTCCATGTCATGTATTTTAAAAATATATTGCATTTGCTTGATACTGTGAGCGCTCCATTCTTTGGCTACTCCAGATGCATAATGAACCATATGTGCAAAAAGAATGTGTTGAAAAAAAAAACTTTAGTTTCGCATATAGATGTATTTCGATTGCAAAAATCAAATGTTCAACACACCATGTAATGTGTTATGTGTGTCTCCCCCCAAGCATCCACCATTTGTGCTGTAAAACTATTGATTACAAACTTTAATGTGGATATCTCATCATCGATTAGCTTTGCCTTTTGGAGAAGACAAAAAATATCATCAGTAGACTGCCACACACGAGCATGCTTAATTCCTAGGGCTGCTTCATTACCTGTGTATGTGGTAATGTCACACACCTTTTTCCACAATTGAAACTCATTGGGATTTTGGGAGTCAAAATAGTTTGAAAGAAAATGCCTAGCTTTACTACCACCCATACATACTTTATTAGGGCCATCTTGTGTACTTCCAGAGGCCTTCTTGTCCTTTGATAGCTGAATTGCACCCCCATTTAGACCAACGCTCGATAGAATAGATTCGAGTTCTTGTATACACTCTCCTCTTCTTTTTGCAGGCTCCATATTCCAAGAGTAATTAATATGGAGCATAAGCAACTTGTCAAGAATTCATAGACGGGCATGAAGGGTGCACACATGCACATTTATCAGTGGTATTGGAAGAATAGGATCCCAATTTGGATCATCCATGTTTTGATTAGGGGGTACTTGCTGGTCACAACTGAGGATACCTTGAAACCATTGTTGTAGTGCTTTACCCATTGTGCTTGTGTAGTGGGTATACCTTTCACAGAGTTGACTGTAACTTTCCCACCCTTACCCTTACCACCTTTCAACTTGCTGGCCTTTGTACCCTTGCCCTCAGTTCCCATTGAGACTTTATTGTAGCAGCAATAAATGCATGGAAATAGGGTCATTGCACCTTGCTTGCACCCTAACATACACTTGAGTGTTTTCAATTCTCCTGCCAAATGCCATTCAACTTGGAATGTTCCAAGACCTGAAACATGGAATCTTTGTCCTTTTTGTTGTTTCCGAATGACATCAATGATTATGGTGTGATTGAAATACCATTTCAGATCCTCATGTGTCTCATGTGGGAGAGGAAAATCTGCCAGCCACCAAATATTCTTCTTTGACTGAACACCTAAACACGTGTTTCCCTTCTCATTGTCATTTAGCTGGACATCGACACCCACCAAGGCCTTGCTCATCAACATAATGCTTACCCTCTCAAGCTGTTGACCTTTAACAACTTGGCACTTATCAAGATTCATAACAAATATCACTTTTCCATCACACTCTTCTTGTGTCAACCCATAAAATCTTATCATTGACTCTTGGAGATTCAACAGGTCAACATACATATTGTTGAGCTCGTTATAGAGTGGGAGAATTTTTGTCTTCTAATGGCATGTCATCCTCCACATACTGAAATCCGCCCAACAAGCTTGCAACATCATTATTGGCACACTTTTTTGCAACACTGACACTGTAAGGTGTTGGCAAAACCCTAAACAAACCTTTTGTACAATGATCGAGTGTGACACTTCTATACAAAGTTTCATAGGCCTTGAAACTTATTCCCGCGTTGTCACACACCTCTATCATCTCTTGAGGCGACACAATGCTCATTAGCTCACTGAAATACTTCTGTCGCAAAACATTAGCAATGCCAACATTGGATGGATCATCCAATAGCTCAACCAACTCCTTTGGCTTGATGATATGCTGCAGTAGATAACGTCCAATTGTTTGAGCATTGGAATCGATTCCCATCATCATTCGAGCCAAGTTTCTACATATTGAATTAGTGTTACACCAACCTACATAACATGTAGGAAATCAGAATCTTGCATTCATATTCTTACCAAGTTTGATAGACACGTTTCTTTTGAGCTCCACCACTTGAAGATAGCAAGGACATCGCTTGTCTCTTGCACTTACAAATGTGGTAGCCCATGGAAACGTGTGTGAGATGATCGATTTTTGACGCATTCAATGAAGTGTGTTGTAGTTGAACATAATTGTCTAGTCTACGCTCCTGCCTTTTTTTTGTACTTTTTCATTGAGATTTACTATCTCATCGTTCAGTTGCTTCATTTTCTTGTTGGCTTCCTCTCTAACTTGCTATAGATCTTTCGCGGACTTCTCTTGCAATGATGAATAGATAGTAAAGAGATGTTTACTTGCTTCCCTTTCATTAGCAAAAGTTGAATACAATCTCCAGGAGTAGTCAAATAGTCTGTCTCTTCCATCTCCAATAAAACACAGAAGCTCAGTGACATTACAAAAAGGTAGTGGTACATTGGTCGTTGGATCACCAAGTTTAATGTGGCCACCATCAATCCATAAGTTGATTGCCTTGCACCCAATGCTTTGTAGCTGAACTGCAACATTGGGATTTGATGTGCCAAGTTGCATAGTAGCGTACTCTTGCTCGAAATCAGCGTTTAATCGATATCGTTTTGGGCTATTAGTAATGTCTTGCAGTGGAATGACATGTTTGTTAGCTAATCAAGCAAATTAGAGAGATAATGTGTAATGGTGATTGTTGCAAGTAGGGAAAGCTGGCTTTGGAGGGAACAAGTGGAGAGTACTCAGAGATAATAGAAAAGGATTATGTTGTAGAGGGAAGAAAGAGAGGGAGTGTAGCTCAATCTCCTTTGAATTCAAAATGTTGATCATGAGAGATTTAGAGAGAGAAATACTGCTGCACACAAAGGTAATGGAGTTTTTCATTGCTCTCACCTGGAGCTAGAGTGGGGGGGAGAGAGAGAGAGAGAGAGAGAGAGAGAGAGAGAGAGAGAGAGAGAGAGAGAGAGAGAGAGAGAGAGAGAGAGAGATTAAAGGGAGAGAGTGGGAGAGAGAGTAGATCTGCAACCTTGGAGGATCTGCAATTTTTGTCATATGTAGGCATCATGGAATGTCCTCTTAATGATTGGGAGGTGGAAGTGAAAAGAGAGAAAAGGGGGGAAAGAGAAAGAGTTGGCTCACATTTCAAAGAATGCAGTGAGAGAATATGCAAAATCTACTTTTTTGGCAGAGGGGAGCTAAAAAGTGCTTCTTGAAATGAGAGCTAAGTGAGAGAGAGTGTTTTATATGTTAGAGAGAGAGGAGAGAGATGGGAATAAGACATTTTGAAATTCAATTACCCACCCTTCTTTTGGATTAAAATTGCCTATTTTTAAATACAAAATATAAAAATGGTATTTTTAAAAATCTCAACATAGGCCTTTTTGCCCTCTCTTTTAGGCTTGGTCAAACTTGGGTTAAGCTTTAAGCATTTCCTTAAACTACCAAATAAAGAGGCCCTCCTATACCCCATTCCCTTCCTAATGAAGAGAGCTTAATAGTGCCAAAAAGAACCACACTACCACTGAGAGGGAAGGGCTAGGGATGATATATGTTGTTAAGAAATTTTGGCATTATTTCCTTGTAAGCCAATTTGTGTTTTTCATTGATCATCAAGAACTTTTGTACCTTGTAAACAAACCATGCAATATTGAATGCATTGTACGATGCAATGCACATTGTACGAGGGTTTATCATATTGTTGGAGTTTAACTTTACAATAGTGGTTAAAAAGGAGAAGACACACCTTCAAGCAAATCATATGTCCATATTGCCACATGGAGAAGCTCTAGAAGGTGTAGACAATGACATCCTTGATGCATATCTCTTCAATGTTGAAATGGTACCCAAGTGGTCTTAGGAGATAGTTAGTTTATTGTGCTATGGAGGAGAATTTGATAGGGCTGAGCAAGAGCTTAAACAACAGACGCTTTGGAAATCCAAGAATTTTCAGTTAATCAACGGACGTTTGTATCATTTAGGCTCACATAACATTTTTTGATTATGCATAAATCTCGAAGAATATGATTTCTAACTTTTAGAAGCACATGTTTAGGACTTAGCATTTCATTGCTTGCAAACAAAAACATATCAGTGCTTGAAACAATTAGGAATTTATTGGCCAAATATGTGCATTGATGTTCATGAGTATGTTACTAATTGTGATACATTCAGATCTACACCACCAATAGAACATGCAATGTTGTTTCAAGTGATAATTACACCAGAATGGAGTCATCATATAATTGACTACTTGACAACAAGGACGTTTTCTAAAAATACCTCTAGAGCACGTCAAAGAGCTATAGAGATAGAGGTAGGAGACTTCACCTTGATTGAAAATCAGCTCTATAAGAGAGGAAAAGATAATCAGCTCAGGATATGTGCAACAAAAAGCATGTATTTGCCAATCCTAGAGTAGGTACATGGAGGAATAAGAGGAGGCCATTTCTTAGGGGATAAGACAGCAATAATTATCTTAATCACGGGAATAGGGTGGACTACATTACATATGGACGCCGGTGAATACGTTAAAAGATGTGAGGCTTGTCATCGTACCAAAGTTCCAATAAAGAGGGATGAGATGTTGTTAATGCCAACGATGGGAGGTAGAGCTTTCTCTCAATGGGTTATAGACTTTGTAGGACCAATTTCACCACCCGCTTTACAGGACTCACACCCAATATGTCATTGTTTCTACAAACTATCTCACTAAATGGACTAAAGCTAAAGCCACACAAAAAGCCGATGCAAGGACCACTGGATTGTTACTCTATGAACATGTCTTTATTAGAAATGGTCTACCAATAGAACTTGTCAATGATCATGGCACACATTTCATTACTGAAGTTATTAAAAATCTTCTAAATAAATTCATGGTAATTCATAAGAATTCAGCTCCATACCATCCACAGAGGCTAATGGACAGACTGAAGCTACAAACAAGATCGTATGCACGGTATTGACAAAAATAGTATTTGATTCAAGGATGGATTGGGATCAACATTTGCACTCTACATTGTGGGCTTACAGTGTAGCCTATAAGACATCTATTGGAACAACATCGTATAATATGGTGTTTGGTCTTAGCGCATATTGTCCCTAGAGTTTTTAATCCCAACGCAAAGGGTAGCTAAGCAACTAGAATGGACAAGACATGAATTATGTTTGAGAATAGATGACCTTGAAAAGCTAGATGAGCTTCACTTGAAAGCTATAGCTTCTATCTACGCTCAAAAAAGAAGGCAAAAGCAATTTTTTGATAAGCATGTGTGCTCGAAATAATTTAAAATAGGCGATTATTTCATGGTTTACACATTAAAACAACATGCCAAAAAACTTAAAATGCAAGGCATGGGACCCTTTGTGATCAAACATCTATCACCAAGTGGGACTGTCAAGCTTACTACATTAGCTGGAGAAGAAATACCAAACTAGATTAGTGGATGTAGACTTAAAAAGTATCACCTTCCACTAACCTAGGACGTGCTTCAAAAAATCAACGAGGAGAAGAAAAGGATGCAAGAAAAATAGTGAATAGTAGAATAAGCTCAAGCAAAATCAAAGGAATGAATGGCAAAGAGAAAGCTTCTACAACAAAGGCAACAGCAAGGACCACCACTCTGTATCAATGCACTCAAAGTAAGAAAATCCGATGAACACAATACGGTGGATCCCACAATCAAATTCAAGGTTGGAAGTAATCAAGTGGAAGTAAATGCGCTTCTAGATTCAAAAGCTCAAGGAGATCTTATTTCCCACATCTTATACAAGCAGATTACACCTGAGGAACAACTACAACCCACACAATAGGACATTCAAAGCTATTCGGAGCATTCAATCAAGGCAGTGGGATGCACAATCATACTTGTCCAAATTAACCAATATGTCTATCCGCATAAATTTTATGTGGTAGAAGATAAGCCAGTGCAGCATCCATTATTGCTCCATCAGCCATGGCAGAGAAAGTACAATGTACAGATTGATTAGAGCTCTATTAAATTCCACATTCAACATCCTAATGAAATCCAAGTGCTTCCATTTTCTTCCCACACAGTTGACAAACCATTGATAGTGTAATCAAGAGATAAGGGCAAACAACCCTTCTTTATAGCGGTTCAGCAATGGATACCAAAGAGAACTTCAAAAGAAGGCAGTTGTCACAATCTGCAACATAACCTAAGCAAGTCCAGATAAAGAAGGATGAAGTTGCAAAATTTTGCTAGACCATGCTCAAAGCTACCTCTCCAATGACATATGATACACGCAGCAAATAGAACCCTCAATATATCACAAAAATATGGGTGCCAAAGAAGTTGATTGCATTCCAAACCGATCGAAAACAGATATGGATAACAAAGCAACGGAACAAGGAACTCCCTTCAATACAAACACCGAAGATCCAACCAAAACCAAAGCCACGACAGCCACATCAAGTTGTTAAGTAGATTTGGGTACCCACAAGATTATGAGACAAACTCAATAGAGTCAACCTCAAATTTGGATTCCCAAACAAGAGACCAAACCTATGATAGATTCACTCTTTGAAGTCAAACAAATGTGCAAACACAAGACGCAATACGAACTAGGAAGTCAAAAGCAAAGACTGGCACTTTAGAAATATTATTATTTCACCACTCTAATATAGGTAAGTCCATAATTGGAAATGAAACCTCAACATTGAATGCCAATAAGCATATTGCTTATACCCTCCTGTCGCATAGGATTAATTTTTTCCATGCATTGATCGAGTATGCCTATAGGGCTACATTACATGGCCTACATTAGCACACTGTTGATACCCATGCACAACACATACCCTAGGGAGATACACCGTCATCTGGGAGGACCCAAACTAGGAGGGGGGAGGCATTCTCAATGCAAACCCCACATACTTAAAAGTACTAAAAGGGCACTGTTTTATGTTTTTGGGTCTTTTTGTGTTTGATTGTGGGAATTTTTGTGAACCCAAGTGTATATGTCCTTATTTAACATGATTCTACATATATATGGGGACAAATGCCAAAAATGAGCCTCCAGGTGTGTCTACATATGTAAAAATAGTAATTTCTTGAGCTAAAATATGATAAAATGGAGCAATCCGGTCAAAAATGTTACAGATGAGTGTGCATAGCATCTTATTGTTTTCTTTTTGAATTATTTTATTTATTGGTTTTTTGGGTTAATTTAGTATTTTCCTTTTATTTTTGTTGATTTTTTTAAGAAAAATAAAAAAATATAATGACAAAAGAAAAATCAGCAAGTCAAGGGTAACATTTGGTGAGGTCGGGGTGCAATTATGAAAATGTTGTGAAATGTCCAATCCAACCAGTTTTTGAATATAATGACATTTTTTCAAAATGGGGCAAACGGAGTTCAAATGGAGAAATTTTTGAGCCTAAAGGTGGTCTTGGGAACCCCGGTATAAAATATTTTAGGCCCGCTTACTACCTCATTTCCATTGTTCACAGTTAGAGAAGAGCTTGAGAGACCTAGAGCGCGTGGATCTTCTACGGCTGACGCACACTAGACACCGGTCAGCGCCAAACATGAGAGGTAGGCTCGTTACCATGTGCTCTTCTTGTGCAATGCTAACTTGGGGTTAATCCTAGGCTAGATGAGCATGGCTATGCTCTCCAATGCCGGTTTAGGTCAGCAAGAAAAACCCTAACTTCTCTGGCCCTGCAGAATCCAATCGGGGACAAGTTGACAAAATGGCACACAACTTCAAAGGTAGGTGCTTCTCAAGATTGTCTACAAGCCTCTGTAACTTCCTCCATGATCAATCATCAAAAAGTAGATCAAAACATCAAGCTAGGCTTTGGACATGCAAAGCGTCATTTGGCTCTCACGGCGGCCAAGCGGTGCGTCCGTTTGCCACCAAACTTCACAAGCATCATCAACATACCATTGACAACCAAAACATATGGTCAAACATCAAGGAAAATCTATGGACCTTCATCTAACTAAAAGACGCATTCTGAGTGACAAATTTCCCAAAACGACATCCATAAGGCCTAAATCTACACTAAAGCCATGGAAAGGTGCCCCACAACATCTACAAGCTTAGGTGATCAAGCTCAAGAGAAAATCTATGGACCTTCATCTAACTAAAAGACGCATTCTGAGTGACAAATTGCCCAAAACGACATCCATAAGGCCTAAAGCTACACTAAAGCCATGGAAAGGTGCCCCACAACATCTACAAGCTTAGGTGATCAAGCTCAAGAGAAATCGTCGCAAAAAGTCATCTCCTAATGCTGAAATCAATTTCAGAGTCAGAAGTACCAAACAAGGAGTTTCTAAGCTAAAACAGTGAATTTTAAAGTTGAACCAGAGCTAAAAGGGCTTAGGACACTAGCACTGATCTTCCCAATGCATCAAAACCAAAATTTTGCATTCTAGACATCATACGTGTATGATGTCTAGCTGGCATTTTCCCATGCAAATGGTAATCTTTCCACACAAGTCTCTTCATTATGTTCATTACAGCTCACGTACCAAGTTTCATGCAAATTGGACCACTTGAAGCCAACATTTAGCCAAAAACCACTAAGTTAGAGTCCTTGGGGAAAATATGGTCTTATTCGTAGAAGGAGTACTCTAAACTCAAAGAAACTTGACATAAGGCATGCACCTAGCATATACATCATACCCCAATGCTCATATATCAATTTTCAAAGAGAAGACATCATATGCATATGATGTCTAGACCTATCATAGAGAGGTTCTGTCAGCATTTTGAGTATCCAGAATTCAATATCATGGCATATATAGCCTCTACACCAAGTTTGTGCATGATGGGGCATGCTTTGGTCATCGTACACTTCACTTTACAAATTTAAGAGTCAGAAGCACCTTCTATGGTCTTGGGCACATGAATCCTTATCCAAATTCATTTCTAAACACATCAGTCTAATGCACACATCATGAGCAAGTTGTACACCAAGTTTGAGCCAAAAAAGGCAACCTAGACATCAGACGTGTATGATGTCTAGACCCTAAAATTGACATGCTGCTGTGTTTTTGAGATCTCCATTACATTTATCACATCTTTAATAGGTTGCCAGCCAATTCCCATCATATTTGGATATCAATACACCCATTTTTACCCATATTAAATAAAACAAAGTCTCAAAACCCCATTAATGGCTTTTGATATCCAAATACAAGCTCAATTTCAAATCTAATGCTATAGGCACCATGCACATGCTATGGACATCCTATCCTATGAGTTTCCAATTGTTTGTCGACAAAAGACATTATACGTGTGTGATGTCCCAAAGTGTCAAATTGTCAACCTGAAGAGTTTTTGGCCTACCCAATGTTCTCATCTTATGCCCGTGAGTTCGTACACCAAGTTTCAAGCCAATTGAACCTCATCGACCCCAATTACAACCAATCTAACATTTCGGAGAAGGAAAGGAGCTTATAAGCCAAAATCTTGCTCATTACTTGTTAAACCACATTCCAGGGATATATGTGTAATGTACATGCTATAGAGTATGCATATGTGAAATATCACCTCATTCAGAGCACATAGACATCATACGGTATGATGTCTCACAACATAAAATGAGCACCCAAATGCACTTTTGTCAACTTTCATAGCATCCTTAGGCCCTAATTAGCTTGTAATTCAATTTTGAAATCATTTGGATAGTTAGAAGCTGATCAATTGCCAGATTTAGTAAAAGATGCTAGATTTTGGACTTGGAGTGCACGCAGGGTCAATGGAAGCTGGCAAGTCACCAGTAAAGAAGAAAAGGCTTGCCTTGAAAGATATCATTGCAGTGGTAGATCCATTCACAATTCCCAATGACATCAAAGCTGACCAAAGCATGGATGGACGAAGTCACCCTAGAAACAGAAGGCATAAAGCTATACCAAGGAACTTTCAGAGATCCACAAGGCAACATTGTGGATGTGCCAATGGTTCCTAGAGATTTTCAACATCAGTGCCAATAGGAGTTTATTTCTAGAGGGATTATGAGTTGACCACCACAATCAAGAACGACGGGACAATGATCCTCACAATACTTGAGGAGGAAAGCAAAGAAGTCACAATTACACATCAAATCATTGCTGATGTTGTGGGACTACACAACAAAAGCAGCTCTATGAAAGAAAGAAGAGATGCAATAGAGGTGTACTCTTAGAAGAAAACCAACCCAACTTTTAAAGACCTAGTGGATCCAAGGGCAATTATAATCTGCAAGTTGTACAACCAGTTTTTCCATACCTACAATAAGCAACAACAAAATTACACAACCCCACCTCATGCCATTGCCACCACTTTCACTTGGGCATTGAGAAGCAATGTACCAAAAGATGTGAACTATGCCCAATACATACATGAGAACGTAGTGAGCTTGGGGGATTGATAAGCCCAAATACATGGTGGAGCGGAGATCTTGACAAAGGTTGCATATGAAGCTATTAGAGCAAGAGGACAGTGGCCAGACTCACCCACCCAGAACGAATTGCTAAGACTGAAAGAAGATGTAAAAGACAAACATTCAACAACAGTTGCACCACTTGTCTCAACACGACTTCGAAGAAATCTTGAGACAGTGCAAGAAAAAAAGATAGAGGAGCCACCAAAGAAGAAGGGAAAGACAATAATGATTAAGGAAAATAGACCAAGAGAAACTAGTAGTCAGAAGGCGGCCTGCATTTAAAGATTAATTGAGTAATCCAAGGCCAAGCGAGCACTGAAAGGGGATTTTGAAGAATATTGGATGCTAGACCCAAAGAAAATGGGTGACAGTTCCTCTCGACCACTAGAGGACCAATTTGATCACTACATTAGAGCGTATTGTTGGAATTAGGATTGCAGAGAACCACACACAGCTTGGAGAAGACGAAGGAAGCTCAAGGCACACAATATAGAGTGTGTTACTTAGTGTGCAATGGAAAGATAGATAGCCCTAGAGTGATGGGCGTATATACAATGCTCGGGGGAAAAAACCTCCTAAAGAGGGAAAAAATGCCCCGGCGGTCCTAGTGTGTTCACACACATCACTACCACATGTATATGGTAACAAATCCCCCTTGGAGTGATGCGGTGAATGAGAGCTGGCACATGAGTAAAGGGAAGTGCCATGCCCTGAGGACATGATCAGTCCACAAAGGGGAGTAAGCCCAAAGCTTTGCGGAAGGCTTCAAGCTTCTCACGAGACAATGCCTTTGTGAAAAGATATGCAAGGTTGTCCTGTGTTGGCACATAAGCCAAGCTGATCTCTCCTGCTGAGAGCCTCTCCTTGGCATAATGGTAATGCACCTCAATGTGCTTTGTGCGAGCATGAAAAACTGGGTTCCTCGCAACTGCCAATGCGCTCTGACTATCAGTGTAGATAGTGTTGGCAGTGTCTGTCCAACACCCAAATCAGCCATAAGGCGTCTCAGCCATACACACTCAACTGTAGCTGTGAAGACTTCCCTATACTCAGCCTCACAACTCGAAGTGGCCACAGTAGGTTGCTTCTTGCTCAACCATGATATACATGAACTGCCAAGCATGAAACAAAAACCACTTGTGGACACTCGCGTGTCAAAACGACCAGCCCAATCTGAGTCCGAACAAGCATGTAAGTCTGGCGGAAATGATCCCCCCTTGGGATAAAACAAGCCAAGATGTAAAGTGCCAATAAGGTAGCAGAAAATCCTCTTGACAGCCTGCCAATGCTTAGACCCTGGACTATGCATAAATCTGTTGACCTGTGAGACTACAAAATGAATATCCAGCCTCGTGCTGCATACATAAATGAGGCAGCCAACAGCAGTTTGGTAAAGAGTGACATCAGCAGGATCTCCAGCATCATGTAGACTCAACTTCAAACCTGTTTCCATGGGAGTGGCAATAGGTTTGCAATCCTCAAGTCCAAACTTACATAGCAATGTCTCTATGTAACTTTTTTGACACAAGGCAATACCACCATCACACTGCTTAAACTGTATACTCAAGTAATGATGCAACAGCCCCAAATCTTTCATCTTGAAAGTAGCATTCAAATCAGCCTTAAATTCAGCAATATGTCTCTCATTTGGTCCAGTGATTAGCAAATCATCAACATAAAGAACCACAATGAGAAGTACATCACCCTCACGCTTTACATACAATGTGCTTTCTGTTGGACTCTTACGAAAGCCTCGTTTAACCAAATGAGTGTCAGCTTTCTCATACCAAGCACGAGGAGATTGCTTCAACCCATACAAAGCCTTCTTACATCTGCACACTTTGTCCTCTTGTCCTTTTATGACAAAACCACGAGGCTGCGTTACATAAACTTCCTCAAATATGTCACCATTCAAGAAAGCAGTAACAATGTCTGATTGATGTACATCCCAACCAAAATGAGCTGCCAATGCACATAGAAAATGCACAGTAGTCATACGACAAGTGGGAGCAAAAGTCTCTTCATAATCTATGCCTTTTTGTTGTGCATAACCCTTTGCAACAAGTCGAGCCTTATGGCGATCAATCTCACCATCCCACTTGCGTTTCAACTTGTAAACCCACTTCGTACCAATGGCCTTTTTGCTAGGAGGCAAATCACATAAAGTCCATGTGTCATTTTCTATGAGTGCATCATATTCTGATTGCATGGCAGCCATCCAATTTTTGAATTTTGTGCTTCATCAACAGACAGAGGCTCCTCAACATCATGTAAGCTAGACACAGCCAAATCATAACAATCTAATGCATAAGATGCATGACGAGAGCGTGAACGAGTACGACTAGACAAAGGTGCATCCAATTTACTGTCACGCAAAGTGTGCACCATCCATTTTGGCATACCTCTAGCCTGCTCATTTTCAGCCCTTTCTTCATCAAGTACATCATGTACATCTGCATCAGTAATAGGCTGATCTAAAACATTTTCAGAAACCCCCATAGGCTGTACATTTGCCTCATTGGAACTTACATTCGTATTTCCACCACTGAAAAGAGGCAACAAAGTGTCATAAATGTCCTATGAGCTTACATTACTGTCTCTAGTACATGACAGCAAGGGCTAAACAGAATCTTCCACAAACACTACATCCCGAGAAACCAGAATACGTTTTGTTTGCGAATGATACAATCTGTAACCTTTGCTTTCAGCACTATAACCAACAAAAATACATTTGACAGCCTTATCATCCAAATTTATGTGTTGCACTTGTGGCACCAAAGCATATGCCAAACAACCAAAAACACGCATGTGCTCAATAGAAGGCTTTCTATCATGCCATGCTTCATATGGAGTAATAGACTGCAAAGCTTTTGTAGGACACCTGTTAAGTACATAAGTGGCACACATGATGGCCGCAAGCCAAAAAGAATGCGTCAAAGCTTGACTTTTGACCATACACCGTGCCATTTCCATCAGTGACCTGTTTTTCCTCTCAGCAACACCATTTTGTTGAGGTGTATAAGGCACTGTACAGTGGTGTTTTATCCCACGACTAGCCAGAAATGCATTAAATTCATGAGACATATACTCCCCCCCTCGATCGGAACAAAGGGTGCCCATAGTACATTTCGAGACATTTTCAGCCATAGCCGAAAATTGTTTGAAGCACATAAAAACTTCGGACTTCGCTTTAAGCGGAAATACCCATGCATGCTTGGAGTAATCATCAATGAAAGTCACGAAGTACAAGTAATTGCCTAAGGACAGAGTTTGCATGGGCCCACAAACATCACTATGCACAAGCTGCAACCTGCATCTGGACCGAACTGAACCATCCTTTGGAAACTTAGAACGTTGCATCTTACCCAAAATACAGCCTTCACAAACATGTTTGACAGGTGCTTCAAGAGGCGGCAAAGAAGCAACCATATTAGATTTCTGCAAAAACAGCAAACTAGCAAAATTCAGATGACCAAAACGTGCATGCCAAAGTTTTGCATCTGAAATAGCCCTTGAATCTGTAGCAGCATTAGCAAAATTTTGTCCACACTTTTCATACAAAGTGAGCTTATACAGCCCACGGCACAAAAGCCCAGA
This sequence comes from Adiantum capillus-veneris, assembly GCF_014529385.1. Taxonomy (NCBI): domain Eukaryota; kingdom Viridiplantae; phylum Streptophyta; class Polypodiopsida; order Polypodiales; family Pteridaceae; genus Adiantum; species Adiantum capillus-veneris. The sequence continues at coordinate 147,758,188 of NC_140951.1, forward strand.
TGCAACAATTTCATCACCAAAACTGAGATCATGAACTGTACATTTGTCATCCACAAATTTGACTACAAGTCCAAGTCTAGCAAGTGCGGATACAAACAAGAGATTCTTCTTGATCCCAGGTACATAAAGTGCATCAACAAGTGTGAAGGAACTGCCATTAGCAGCAGTGACCACAATATTTCCAACTCCCTGAACTGGATAAGAGGCCTTGTTGGCACAAGTGACTGAATTCCCATGAGGGACAGACTCGAGAGAGGGAAACAATTCACGATGTGAGGTAATGTGCTTTGTAGCACCACTGTCGAAATACCACACATGTGAATCTGCAGCAACTGACAAGCATGCATCATGGACAACAGGATTGTAAGTGCACTCTACGCTAAAAGCCCATTCTGCATCAACATCAGCAACACAGTCTCCTTTCACAGAAGACTCAACAATGGCTGCATTTGTAGTGGAACCAGCATTTGCAATGGAACCACCCTCTTTCTTCTTAGCCTCTTTGGCCTTCAACTTAGGACACTGCTTGATCAAGTGATCATTGGCTTTACAATAATGGCAACGCATCTTCTTTTTGCCCTTATCACCAGAATTTCCAGACGAATTGTTGCCAGCAAAAGCATTAGGAACAGAATTTTTGCCACTCGCAGCAGAACCATAAGAAGTGGCTGCATTGTTGTTACCACCCTTTCTTTGAGAAGCAATAAAAGCCTACTCAACTGCACGCTGCCTAGTCCTGTTTTTTCTGGAAAGTGACTCTTGCAACAGCAATGTGCATAATGCATCAAACTTGAAAAATTCAGTATTTCCTTGGGTCATAAGTCTCCAAGTACTAGCAAAAGTCTGGTAAGAATCTGGTAAGGCATCAAGAACAGTCTGCACAAGGGAACTGTCTGAAATAACTTCACCTACAGAAATAAGTTTATCATTGATATCCTTGACACTAGCAAGGAAAGTGTCCATATCATCTTCCTCATGCATAATCTTTGACTCCAGCTCTTTACACAGCAAAGCAATTTTAGCCTCATTGCGGCTTGCATAAAGACCTGCTAGAATATCCCAAGCCTGTTTTGCAGATTTTGATGAACGGATGTGAGAAACAATGGTGCACTTCACAGACAACGCAATCAATGCATGAGCCTGTGCATCCTTAACATCCCAACGAGCTTGTTCTGTCATAGGCAAAACAACTCTAACAGCTGCAATCCTTGCAGCAAGACCTGCAACATCCTCAACATCGCCTACATCCTCAGAACCAGGACGTACATCAATGCCCTGCACAATGTTCCAGACACCCTTTGACACAAGAACATGTTGCATCATATAAGCCCACATAGGGTAGTTGTCCCCATCCAACCTGTCCTCACCAGCAAACATCTTGAACACATCTGTGTTGTTGTTGTCAGCCATGGTAAATGTTGCACCTGATGTGAAAACTGCCCGAAAATAGGAGAAATGGAGCAGGAACAACCTATGCTATATAGCACAAAACGTAGAAGACTATAAGGCACCTGTTATGCAAAAAATGGCACTGACAGAAATTCTGCACAAAATGACGAAATAGCCTGTGCAATACTGCCTGTAGTGGAAACGGAGGCCGAAATGAGCCCAAATGAAAATTCTGAGCAGACCAAGCTCTACGAGCTTACCCAAAATATTTGTCGACCTGCGAACGCTTGCCAAAGCTCACTGAAATCGGAGAAAGTGAGCAGGCGTGTGCTGGAGCAGCTGGCGACTAAGCCTTGGAGGACGTGACCTGCTCTGATACCAATTGTTGGAATTAGGGTTGCAGAGAAACGCACACAGCTTGGAGAAGATGAAGGAAGCTCAAGGCACACAATAGAGAGTGTGTTACTTAGTGTGCAATGGAAAGATAGATATCCCTAGAGTGATGGGCATATATACAATGCTCGGGGGGAAAAACCTCCTAAAGAGGGAAAAAATGCCCCGACGGTCCTAGTGTGTTCACACACATTACTACCACATGTATATGGTAACACGTATGAAGAGTCTGAATGGGTGATTGAGCATCAAGATTTTGAACCCTTCACCACTGAAGAAGGGATGGATATTAACAAGAAGCTAAAAGAGAAATCAAAATAAAAGGGAGAAATCAAAAGAACCATTGGCACATCCACAATGCTACCTTGTGGATCTCTGAAAGTTCCTTGGTATAGATTTATGCCTTCTGTTTCTAGGGTGACTTCGTCCATCCATGCTTTGGTCGGCTTTGATGTCTCATTGGGAATTGTGAATGGCTCTACCGCTGCAATGATATATTTCAAGGCAAGCCTTTTCTTCTTTACTAGTGACTTGCTGACTTCCATTGACCCTGCCTGCACTCCAAGTCCAAAAGCTAGCATCTTTTACTAAATCTGGAAATTGATCAGCTTTTAGCTATCCAAATGATTTCAAAATTGAATTACAAGCTAATTAGGGCCTAAGGATGCTATGAAAGTTGACAAAAGTGCATTTGGGTGCTCATTTTATGCTATGAGACATCTTACGCGTATGATGTCTATGTGCTCTGAATGAAGTGAGATTTCACATATGCATACTCTATAGCATGTACATTACACATATATGCATGGAATGTGGTTTAAACAATTAATGAGCAAGATTTTGGCTGATAAGATCCTTTCCTTCTCCGAAATGTTAGATTGGTTGTAATTGGGGTCAATGAGGTTCAATTGGCTTGAAACTTGGTGTACGAACTCATGGGCTCAAATATTAATCGAGTAATCCAAGGCCAAGCGAGCACTGAAAGGGGATTTTGAAGAATATTGGATGCTAGACCCAAAGAAAATGGGTGACAGTTCCTCTTGACCACTAGAGGACCAATTTGATCACTACATTAGAGCGTATGAAGAGTCTGAATGGGTGATTGAACATCAAGATTTTGAACCCTTCACCATTGAAGAAGTGATGGATATTAAGAAGAAGCTACAAGAGAAATCAAAAGCAAAGGGAGAAAAAGAAGAAAGAGATACCAAGGTTAAGGGAGGAAGTGCGACACCACCAATGTCTCCCCCTAAATTCAACCAACCACCAAGCCCAAAACCCCCAACATCCAGCAAAAGGATCTGCCAAAGATGAAATCAAAAGATGAGCCAACACCAAAAGAAAAAGAAAAGACCGGAAGATGCACTTATGAGGATCTCCTCAAAGCGAGATACACATCCAAGGATGCTTTTAAGGCTGTATATGGCATATATATCCCATCATGGGCTTCAAAAAGAGAAGAAGAAGCTGAGAAGAAACCACAAGACCAAGGTACGCAAGGAAGGGCACCTAATTTGCATATATCACCGTCAAGAGTACCAAGCTTGGTACCAATCCCAGAAGTGCCAAGATGGAGGCCTCTAGAGAGACCATGGTGTCCTCCTATAGTGGGAGTGTTGTTAAGAATAGGCCACCAAAGACCCCTTAGCTAGACCACTATCAGAGCCAGCAGCAAGGAGTGTGGTAGCCGCTAACAAAGAAAATGTGAGAGTTGCCAACCAGATTTTAGATCGACCGAGATCTCTCACGGTGGTAGAAGAAAACAGTATGCTCAGAACAAGAGAGGAGAATTTGATAAAAGAGCACAACAACCTTGAAAGAGAACTACAAAGGTATATTCAAAGAGAAAAAAGCACAGAGAATGAGCAAGAATCACAGAGAAAAATCCGACAGGAAGCTAAAGCTGAGAGGGATACCCTCACACTCCAGATAGCTGAAGTATCAAAGGATATCTCTAACCTACAAGAGGAGAAAGAGAGGACTGAAGATGAGTTGGAATTAGCTTGAGACAAGATTGTGGAGTTGAAGGACAAGTTAGAGCTCCAAGAGCTAACCATACAAAGGTTGAGAGGAACCCCAAGGCCTGTTAGAGCAAGTGTGGGAGCCCAAATCACGGCTTTGCAAAGGGAATTAAAGTTGGATCAAAGACAAAGAATACATATAGCAGAAGGTACTTTAGCAGCTAAAGAAAGATTTAAATCACAGCAACAAGAGCTACAAAGAGAGAACGACCAGCTGAAACAAAAATTGGAGGTGTTGCAAGACCTTCTAGTCAACAATACAGAAGAGGCAATAAGAAGAGTGAGCACGAAGCCAAGCTATAGATCTGGTTTTAAGCAACTAAGGAGTCAATGCCCAGCAAGAGCCTATGGAGATTCCAAAAAGTTTAGAAGAACCTATATTAGTGGAGATACCTCCACAAATCCAAGAAAAAGGGTAGGAGCTAACAGCTGGAAGAGGAAGCCTGCCTACACAATTTAATAGATAAGGCCACTGAAGAAAGTGCCAAAGCAATGATAGAGTGGGAGCAGAGGATGCTACACTCTGTGGGAGTTCTAAAGCTAGATACAAATGTAATCAGAGAGGAATGGATGCAGCATCTCTCCCCTACCCTTTGCTAAAATACAAAGTTCTCACAATGAAGAAGCACATCCAGGCAGAGGAGACGACACCATTATTTGACGGAAACATAAAAGATCAAGAAGTCTCTAAAAGAATAGTAGATTCACAACCTAAATGGAAAAAAGGATGGCTCACAAAGTACCCAACATACCTTGTATGTATTGTTGATGCACCGAAGTCAGTACGAGATGACGTTTCTTTATGCCTAGTACCAAGGATGAGAACCTGGAAAGACCACATGGCTGCTGGAGAAGCACCCCAATTGGCTCAATTATCTTAAGCTCCCACCACCCAAAGAAGGAGAGAGAATAAGTGGAACTTATATAGTGAAAACCCTAACGGGTGCCACTAAGCTTTTCACTGGCTCTCCTAACTTAACATGTGCGATGCTTAGAAAAATCTTCAAAACACTACTAGCCTGCATCGAGATGTTTGTGCTGCACAAAGCTACATACTCCAATCTTTTGTCAGCGGTCAATACTCTCCTCAAATTGGCATATGATCTCCCCACTCAACCATTGCCACAAGTGCTACATCACTTCTACCAAAGATTGATGATTTTACCAAGCTACCACATGTAGGTCTTTGAAGAGGCTTTTTATATAGGTTTTTTCACTTATGGCAACAGCTGAGTTTTTGGACCAATGATGAGCATTGGCAACATAAGATATGAATCTTACTTGAAGATGTTCAAGACACCTGAGTTCTACTAAGCAAAGATTCAGACTGAAGCCCGACAAATGCAAAGACCCACCATGTCACGGATGACATGGACGTGGAGGGGGGGAGTGTTGATGGCAGAACAAGAGAAAGCAACACCATTTTTGTATTATTTGATTTTGATGAGAAGTAGGACATTTTGTAAGGGTTAAGAGATCATTTTTGGTGGGAATGAGCCTCTAAAGAGGAATGTATATAAGCCAAAGTTTTGTAACCCTAAGGGAGACTTTTTTTTGAATGAATCAAACTATTGCATTTACTGTGCCATGTCTGTGTAATTGAGAGAGAGAGAGAGAGAGAGAGATAGAGAGAGAGAGAGAGTGGTCTTATCTCTTCAGTATGTGTGCTACGGGGCAGCCATTATGAAGCCGACACCACCACCGGGTTAGCAACAGCGAGGACTACGTGCCAATGTCAAGCTTGCGGATTTTTGGTTTTGTCATGATGCAAGCTCCCACGAGCTTCTGGGTGAGTTATCTTGCAAATCGTGCGTCTGCTTTGTGAGTTATTTATACCGGTAGGTTCACAGTAAGTAGAGCTACACATGAGGATCATACAAATTGATAATCGGTGACCTGCAATAGACTACATGTCTTCGTACACGTTTGCTGTATCAAGCGGTTAAGGGAAAGATAAAGGGTTAAATTCCATAAAATAGTGACCTCTAGGTAAGTAGAGTAACCCCTGTGAGTTTCAAGGCAATTTGAGGACTTTTGGTCTTGATTTTGGTAGCATGAGCGTTGTGGATTGTTTCACAATCATGAGCACATAGGATATCCGGGTTTGATTTCTTCTAGTAGTGATTGTCTTAGAAGGTCGAGTAGGTGATTGACAACCATCTATTTGCTTCCACGCACCTACGGGTCGAGCTATGTCCATTGCCAACATTTTGGTATAGTGGTTTAGTTCTCACTATGCTAGCATCTTCTCGCGGCATATCCGCCAACATGTAACCATTTTCTTGATTGTATAAAGAGTATTGATTTTAGCAGCTAGGACGGGTTGGTATTGATACGGTATCCCGGGATTATTTCGAGCAGCTCCAACACCCACCTGCTCACTTTTTGATTTTTGTGAGCTTTGGTGAGTGTTCGCAGGTCGAGAAATATTTTGGGAGTGCTCGTAAAGCTCAGTCTGCTCAATTTGTTTATTTGGGCTCGTTTCAGCCTCTACTTCCACTACATGCAGTATTGTGCATGCAACTTTTTCATTTGTGTAGAATTTTTGTCAGTGCCATTTTTTGCATAACAGGTCCCTTACAATCTTCTACGGTTTGTGCTAGATAGCATTTGTTGTTCTCGCTTTGTTTCTCCTCTTTATGGGCAGTTTTCACATCAGGTGCACCATTTGCCATGGTTGACAACAACACAATTGTGTTCAAGATGTTTGCTCTGCTGAGGATAGATTGGATGGGGACAATTACCCTATGTGGGCTTATATGATGCAACATGTCCTTGTGTGTCATAATAATCAATATCTAATTCTCCTAAATGATTTTCTCATATTAAACTGATCATTTAATGTGGGGAAGTGCCATGGGAGAAAAAGCTAGAATATTGTTTAAGCTAGCAGACCAGCCACAGTACGGATCCAAAGGAGGGAAAATAGGGATCCAAAGGGGGGGCCATCTGCAAAAGAGCCATGTGAAACAATGGGCTAAAAAGACCCTAAGGTTCAGCCCATTAAGACTTCCAAAATGCTAAGGTTCCAAAATTCAAAGGTTGTGTCCAAAGGTCAACCCTAGGGGAAATTGGATGCTTTGTGTGTGACCAAAAAGTCTTTTCAAATCCCTACATAGGAGGGGGGCGAGCCTTGGGAGTAGGGGATGAGAGAGAAATTCACACACACACACACACACACACACACATGATCCCTTTACACAAAGGGAATTAGGGACACCTGTCAGCTCCCTAGCCCAGATGCCCACAAGGTGTGCCCAATTGCTATTGGATGGCCTTGGAGGTGGACCAATGAGAATTAGGCTAGAGTAAATCTATTTTAGCTAATTTAAAAACACATAATAAAAGAACCAATGAAAATTAAGTCTCCTAGATGACTATTGGACAGTCTCCCAAGGGGTCCAATGACCATTCAGCAGCCCAATGGCTTGCCTGATTCCTATTGGCCAAGAAGCAAAGGGGTCCAATGAGAGTTTAATTGAATTATTAATTAACCTAAAGCTCTCACAAAAGGGGAAAGGGGGACACATGTCAGAAGGCTATCACTTATGCTGGGTTAATAGTCATTGGCTTGACTTAGGGAGGGCCAATGAGGGTTGAGCAAGAGCAAATAGCAAGAGGGCTCGCCCAAGAGAGAGAGGGGGCTGATTTTTGCAAGGCATTATCACACACACACACACACACACACACACACACACACACACACACAATCTCATGTGTGAAGAAAGAGAAGACTATCTCTTCCCAAGCTTTAATGGAGAGCTCATCACCTACTCCAAGCTTGTGAGATAGAAGCCTACATCGACACACTCTTGGCATGTGGATGCAAATCCAACCAAGAGCCAAGCTTCAATGCATGCTCATCTCCTCTACCATGCTAATTACTAAGTTAAGCTATGCTAATATGAGTGATTATGTGAGGAGATGTACATCTTTCTCGTAAGATACTCCTTCTTCCTCTCAATCTACTCTCATACCCTGCTAGCTCTCACCATCTTCTGTGTGAGGTCTTGGGTCTGAGAACGGGGATAATTAATGTTGTTTTTGCTAAGTGTTTTGCTTAGTGCATGAAGCTTTCATCTTCATTGCACTAGCTAATCTTGAAGGAACACAAAGACTTGTATTGTACAATGTCTCTCTTGATGGGAGAAACCATAATACAAAGCCTTTTGGAGGGGGGACCGGCTCCATGCAAATCCCGTCCTCAACTGTTGTCAATTTCTTAATTTCTCTCTCTTTTGAAAGTATTGTTGATGCTATCTAACTAGGTGTTATGCTTTTTGTTACTCTCTCCACCCAAGCACTCTTGTAATTCTCATTAGGAATCTATTCTAATGAAATGCCCACTATGTTCATGCTAATTTCTGCTACACACAAGTTATTAGGCCATTAAATGTTACATTGTGTCAAAGGGTGTCTGGAATATTGTGCAGGGCATTGATGTACATCTTGGTTCTGAGGATGTAGGCGATGTTGAGGATGTTGCAAGTTTTGGTGGCAGGATTGTTGCTGCCAGGGATGTTTTGCCTATGGCTAAGCAAGCGCGTTTGGGATGTAAAAGATGCACAAGCTCATGCATTGATTGCATTGTCTATGAAGCGCACTATTACTCCTCACATTTGTTCAGTGAAATCTGCAAAACAATCTTGGGATATTCTGGCTGGTCTTTATGCAAGTCACAATGAGGCAAAAATTGCATTGATGCATAAAGAGTTGGAGTCGAAGATGACGCATGAGGAAGATGATATGGACACTTCTGTTGTTGGTGTCGAGGATATCAATCAGTAACTTATTTCTGCAGGTGAAGTCATTTTTGATAGTTCTCTTGTGCAAACTGTTCTTGATGCTTTATCAGATTCTTACCAGACTTTTGCTAGTACTTCGAGACTTATGACCCAACGAAATCCAGAAGTTGTCAAGTTTGATGCATTATTCACAGCAACAGTCACTTTCCAAAGAAAATAGGACTAGACAACGTGCAATTCAACAGGTGTTTATTGCTGCTCAAAGAAAAGGTCGTAACAACAATGTAGTAACTTCTCATGGTTCTTCTATGAGTGGTAAATCACCTATTCCTAATGCTTCTGCTGGCAACAATTTGTCTGGGAATTCTGGTGAAGAGGAGAAAACGAAGATGTGTTGCCATTATTATAAATCTAATGATCACTTTATCAAGCAGTGTCCTAAGTTGAAGGCAAAAGAGACTAAGAAGAAGAAGGCTAGTTGTACTACAAATGCAGCTATTGTTGAGTCTTCTGTGACAGCAGATTGTGATGTTGATGTTGATGCAAAATGGGCTTTTAGCGCAAAGTGCACTTATGATCATATTGTCCATGATGCATGCATGTCAGCTGCTACAGATTCACATGTGTGGTATTTTGACAATGGTGCTACAAAGCAATTACCTCACATTGTGATTTGTTTACCTCTCTTGAGTCTGCTGCCTCCCATGGGAATTCAGTCACCTGTACCAACAATGCCTCTTATCTGGTTCAAGGAGTTGGAAAGATTGTGCTTACTACTTCAAATGGTAATTCTTTCACACTTGTTTATGCATTGTATGTACATGAATTCAAAAATAATCTTTTGTCTGTATTTGCACTTGTTGCTAAACTTGGTCTCGTAGTCAAATTTGTGGATGACGGGTGTACAGTACATGATCTTAGTTTGGTAATGAAATTGTTGCATCTAGCATTTTATGCCATGGGCTGTATAAGCTCACTTTGTACGACAAGTGTGGGCAAAGTTTTTCAAATGCAGTTGTGGATTCTAAGTTCAGGTGAAAAACTTTGGCATGCATGTTTTGGGCATCTAAATTTTTCCGATTTGGTACGTTTTCAAAAATTTAATATGATTGCTTCTTTGCCACCTCTTGAAGCACCTGTCAAGCATGTTTGTGAAGGTTGTATTTTGGGTAAGATGCAGCATCAAAGTTTCCAAAGGATGGTTCAATTATGGCCACATGCAAGTTGCATCTTTTGCTTAGTGATGTTTGTGGGCCCATGCAAACTCCGTCTTGGTAAATTACCTTTAATTGATGATTACTCTAGGCATGCATGGGTGTATGTGCTTAAGGCAAAGTCTGAAGTGTTTTTGTGCTTCAAGCAATTTCTATCTATGGCTAAAACTGTCTCAAAATGTACTATGGACACCCTCCGTTCAAATTGAGGGGGGGAGTATATATCTCATGATTTTAATGCATTTTTGGCTAGTCGTGGGATAAAACACGAATGTCCCTTATACCCCTCAACAAAATGGTGTTGCTGAGAGGAAAAACATGTCACTTATGAAAACGGCACGATGTATGGTCAAAAGTCAATCTTTGTCGCATTGGTTTTGGCTTGATGCCATCATGTGTGCCACTTATGTACTTAATAGGTGTCCAACAAAAGCTTTGTAATCTATGACTCCATATGAAGCATGGCATGATAGAAAGCCTTCTATTCAGCACATGGGTGTTTTTGGTTGTTTGGCATATGCTTTGGTGCCACAAACACTGCGCAAAAAATTGGATGATAAGGCTGTCAAATGTATTTTGGTTGGTTATAGTGTTGAAAGCAAAGGCTACAGGTTGTATTATCTGCAAACAAAGCGTGTCTTGGTCTCATAGGATGTTGTGCTTGTGGAAGATTCTGTTCAACCCTTACTGTCATGTACTAGAGATAGTAATGTAAGCTCACATGACATTTATGACATTTAGTTGCCTCTTTTTAGTGGTGGAAGCTCAAATGTAAATTCCAATGAGGCAAATGTATAGCCTATGGGGGTTCTTGAAAATGTTAGAGATTAGCCTATTACTGATGCGGATGTACATGATATACTTTTGATGAGGAAAGGGTTCAGAATGAGTAGGCTATTGGTATGCCAAAATGGCTAGTGCATACTTTGCGTGACAGTAAATTGGATGCACGTTTGTCTAGTTGTACTCATTAAGGTTCTTGCCATGCATCTTATGCATGAGATTGTTATGCTTTGGATGTGTCTATTGTTTATGTTATGTTGAGGAACCTCTGTCTTTTGATAAAGCACAAAATCCAAAAATTGGATGCTTGCCATGCAATCTGAATATAATGTACTTATAGAAAATGACACGTGGACTTTATGTGATTTGCCTCCTGGCAAACAGGCCATTGGTACAAAGTGGGTTTACAAGTTGAAACGCAAGACAAATGGTGATATTGATTGCTATAAGGCTCAAGTTGTTGCAAAGGGTTATGCACAGCAAAAAGGCATAGATTATAAAGAGACTTTTGCTCCCACTTGTCGTATGACTACTGCGCATTTTCTATGTGCATTGGCAGCTCATTTTTGGTTGGGATGTACATCAATCAGACATTGTTACTGCTTTCTTGAATAGTGATATATTTGAGGAAGTTTATGTAATGCAGCCTCATAATTTTGTCAAGAAAGGACAAGAGGATAAAGTGTGCAAATGTAAGAAATCTTTGTAAGGGTTGAAGCAATCTCCTTGTGCTTAATATGAGAAGGCTGACACTCATTCGGTAAAACAAGGATTTTATAACAATCCAACAAAAAGCACATTGTATGTAAAGCGTGAGGGTGATATACTTCTCATTGTCGTTCTTGTGTCAGACAAGTTACATAGAGACATTGCTATATAAATTTGAACTTGAGGATTGCAAACCTATTGCCACTCCCATGGAAACAGGTTTAAAATTGAGTCTTCATGATGTTGGTGATCCTGTCGATGTCGCTCTTTACCAAACTGATGTTGGATGCCTCATTTCTGTATGCAACATGAGGTCAGCACATTTATGCATAGCTCAGGGTCTAAGCATTGGCAAGTTGTCAAGAGGATTTTTTGCTACTTGAATGGCACTTTACATCTTGGCTTGTTTTATCCAAAGGGGGTATCATTTCCACCAGACTTACATGATTTTTTGGACTCAGATTGGGCTGGTTGTTTTGACATGCAAGTGTCCATGAGTAGTTTTTGTTTCATACTCGACAAAGGCATTGTCTCGTGAGAAGTTTAAAGCTTTGTGGAAGCTTTGGGCTTACTCCCCTTTTTGTGGACCGATCATATCCTCAGGGAATGGCATTTCCCCATACTCTGTGTGCCAACTCGCATTCACCACATCACTCCCAGGGGGGGTATGTTACCATATACATGTGGTAGTGATGTGTGTGAACACAGTTAGGACTACCAGGGCATGTTTTCCCTTGCTATGAGGTTTTTTTCCCCATGCATTGTATATACGCCCATCACTCTAGGGCTATCTCTCTTTCCATTGCACACTAAGTAATACACCTCTATTGTGTGCTTTGAGCTTCCTTTGTCTTCTCTGAGCTATGTTACCATATACATGTGGTAGTGATGTGTGTGAACAAACTTAGGACCGTTGAGGCATTTTTCCCTCACTAGGAGGGTTTTTCCCCGTGCATTGTATATACGCCCATCACTCTAGGTCTATCTATCTTTCCATTGCACACTAAGTAATACACTCTCTATTCTGTGCTTTGAGATTCCTTCGTCTTCTCCAAGCTGTGTGTTTTTTCCTGCAACCCTAATTCCAACATACCTTTCTAGTGAGGTGCTCAAGGCTTTATGTACCTTAGGTCAGGATGTATTGTTGCAAATCAAGGCTATATCCATGAAACTGAGAGCAAAGTGTCCACAGAAGAAAGTGTAAACCAAGGGAAACCTATAGAGACCATAGCGGAAGAAGTGCAAGACACTTACTCTGACTCAAGCTCCTAGATGTCTTCTTTTTCAACTCAATCAGAAACTGGGACCTCACTCAAGCTCAAGCATATTCTGGCCTTGTTTAAGACTAACAAGTACAAAGTGTTGATTTATTTGGATCCTAAGGAGGAATTTGTCGTAAGGGTAGATGACCATACCGTCGAGTTTGAAGAGGAGGTTAGGCCGAACAAACAAGACACCTTCTATACGGACCAAAACGGAGTGCAATACCTTAAGATACAAGATCTTGATTTAGTAGGGATTGAAATTTGACACTCTAATTCCAAACAAGGCTGTGAAGGAAGGATCGCATTTGCTAGAGTTAGAAGGATACGATTTGATAGACACTAAATCTCTAAAGTGCATACCCACTAACAACCCAAGGCTTGCAGTCTAGTGTTGAGAAGACAGCAATGTCATGGACTTGATTTGGACTATTCATGCCAAACCAGGGCAATTGACACCTTTGAAAATCGTGTAGATTTTCAAGATTAAGGAGAAGGGTTTAGCGAAACTTACCGTCCACCTCTTTAGGGATTTTTGTAACAAAATTATGTTATGATGACTCCAAAGGAGATTGAACAGACCAAATACTAGGGATATTCAATCCAAGAAGTCATTACGAGAACAATACCTAAAACCGAACAGAACATAGGGCCAAATGATAGAGCCTCGGATAGCATGGTCAATCAGAGAGGGATCAAAATTTTATCGCATTTTCGATGCAAAATCCTATTTTTCTTGTAATTTACACAAATCAACTCCAAATTGAAGTCTGAAAACATCACTATGCTACCACAGACTAGTGCTAGTATTGGCACACTCTATGCTCTTTCTGTGTGATAGGGGGTCATGGATTGCGATCCATGTACCCCAGTGTCAAAATCTCTTGAAACTTGTCACATAGGTTTCTCACAGTCTTCTAATCCCTGCTATATGATTTTTAGGTGGTTTGATTCCCCTTAAGTCTTCCAAAAAGTCACTTCCTAGGTCTATTTCACGATTTTTGGTCTCGAATGACTCTAGCCTTGTTTGGCCCTCTTCTTGAAGTTTTTTGGTACCCTTGCTTTTGGATAAGTTGTTTGTGTTGGTCTTTCTTACAAGGTTGTAAGGTCCCAAAACAGATGTTTAGCAGGGGGACATGGATCACAATCCATGTTTCATCAGATATGAACCCCAACTTGGTCTGGTGAGTACTTGAAGTCTAATGAGTCTACCTCTCCACTTATTTTTGGATTTGAAACCCTTTTTCTTTAACCAAAGCAAAATTTTGTGTCTGCTTGCTGTTTTTGACTTGCAACCAGTATTTTGATAATTTGGTCAACTTTTTGTGGTTTCTTGCCATGATGACCTTTACAAAAGTTGTCCCAAAAGATATCAAATTCTCCCTGCATCAATCTCAACTCCAGATGCCTTACGGAGTCATGGATCGCGATCAATGTTCCACCTCATTTGGACATGAAATTTGGTCAACTGTATCCATGTCCCTTGTAGAAATTAGATTTCCACATATTTTTGAATTTGAATTTTAAAAAGTCAAAAAGGCCCAATTTTTGTCTACTTCCAACATCTGTGTACTTTTAGCCCAATTTCTTGATTTGGATGAGTTTGATGTGTCAATTTTCCACCGAAAGTGTATATTTTGTGATTTGGAACCTCACAAGACCCTTTGGTATCAATTCTGTTCAAATTACCTCCGGGGGTCATGAATCACGATCCATGTTCCTACACATTTTGGCCTAAAACTTTCCAGTCTCTCTTTGGCTTGGTTCAAACACCATATCAAAAAATTTGGGAATTTCTCAATTCCCACTTTCAAAAGGATCTTGAGATATTTTCACATGCTCAAATATAAGCCAAAGTTTTTGAGAGAATGGCTCCAAAGATCTTTGCAAGTACTACCTTGTGGAAAAGTTTGGTCTCAAAAAAATAGTTTGATATTGGTCCATATGGCCAAATCTTCAAGACATTGGTGATTCCCAAATTGGCTCTACAGTCTCAAACTCTCTAATATCATGTTTTCACCACTTTTTTCACTTCTTTTTGGGTTTATATTTACTTTTGAGCTCCAACCATTAGATTTCTAAGATTTTAGAGTTTATGGTCTCGGCAACCAAACTATGGTTCTGACCGTTTTCTATCCCGATCCTTTTTGTTCAATTTGATGGTTTTAGATGTTACCTAACCTACTCCTAAATACGGAATTAAATCCTATGAGTAAAAACCAACAAATGCTGCAAAACTGGAAGAAAAACGGAATATGGAATAGTACTTTCAAAGCATCAAAAATATGCAGAATGAAATGCTTTTGTATCTCACTCACAACTCATAATACCTCTCAAGAGTAGACCTAGAAAGTCCCCGACTTCTAGCCTCTACCAAGCACTAAACCCCGTGTCTAGTTGCCTGACTGCTAAATTATAAATGAATCGGAAATCAAAATCATAGGTCTATATGTAAAAAGCTACGAGTAGGTCGCTCACCACCTAAGGATCGCTATCCCCACCAATGGCGACAATGTTAGCGGGTCGCCTGCGATGGACGTCTGTAGCATAGCTATTTGGCACTAACATAATGTCAATACTCAAGGAAGTGATTGGGATGGGGCACGGAGACTCTTTGAGGGTGTCAACCTCAAGAAGTGAACCTATGGAACGACAAAATCTCTAGCACAACAAATCTATCACTCTTGGATGTGGTAACCTGCCTATGTTCTATGTCACTGCAATCAGTCATCGCACCATTTCGACACTTGAATAATAATAAGTGTCCTTTTCCCACTTTACAAAATGAGTTTTATACCTAGGACTGATTTTACAAGGACCAGACTCATTTATAAATTATACAACTTGGATGTAGCACAGACAGACTCAAGGTGATCTGGATAAATCAGAGACTCTTAAATGATCACAAAGCTTTCCAAAAAATAATGGACATCAAAATTTTGGGGTTCAAGATGAAGGGGTCAACTCGAAGGATGCTCGTCTGGTTTGACTGCCAACAAAGATCCAATACACAAAGATCCTCTTGAATTTGGTGAGGTAGAAGAAATACTCTTACGACAAGTCATCTTGCGACATGAAGATAACCTCCTTTGCAGCAATTAGGTTTAGGAACCATTCTTTTGATGATATGAAATAGATGATGAAGCCTCAACTTAAGGACTCTCTTTCCTTAGTTGTGGACTACAACCATATACACAGGTTGGGTAATGAACGAGACATTGATGTATAAACACATTAAATGAAGGAATCTTTTTGTTTTTTGTCTTCATTATGGTATAATGATATTTGTATGCATACAATATTTTATACGCTTGTCGCAAGTCCTTACTTCTCAACATCGAATGGTGTTGCATACTATTGGGGAATGGTGTATGGCTAATAATTTAGATACGATGCTTGTGGAAATTATGTTCTCTCAAGCACCAAACAGTGTAGACAACTATTTTGGAATATTGTTTAGTACACTAAGTGTGTCCAATGCAATATGTAACCGCTCTCCCATATTTCCTAGCACCACCTTGGGTGGCCTGCCCTATCCTATATCGGGTCCGTTGAGTTCTAGGTTATCGAGGTTGGCAACCCCCTTCTCAATACAAAGAACTCATGAATCTTCGTAATGAGGAGAGCAAGGTTATAACCAGCACATGCTACCTGGTCTTCTGTTTATTTAGCCCAAGAGCCAACCCATATTTCCAATTGCATGTGCCCCGTGCAACACCTTTTTGCCACCTCATACGCAAAACTCACGAGTAATGCCACATTATTGCTTTGGTGCATCAACCCTAGCTAACCTAAAATACAATCTTAAAAGGGTTATTTGTTGGGTCATCGATTGGCTACTTCTTCCCGATGAGCTCACCTTGGAGTTCTTCCTTAATATGTTCATAGTCAAGGACGACTGTAATGTAGAGTGGGTAATGCCACCAAATTTAAATTTTGGCAAGTCTACACTACTCATAAACTTATTGAAATTTTTGATCTACTCAAAGCCTATGTAACGAAAGTAGATCAAAGGTCCCAATGGGAGAAGTACTTACCGTTAGTGGAGTATGCCCACAATAACACTATACATACCTCCACCAAAAGATCACCTTTTGAGGTAATTGAGGGAAGATCTAAAAGTCCCTTGCTACTTAAGGTACACGTAAGATCTTCGTTGTGCAGATGAGTATAGTCGAGACCTACAAGAATCTTTCCAAAAGATTAAGGATGCTATCTCTATCTCACAGCAAAGGCAAAAGGCTATTGTTTGCTGATAAACACAGAAGAGCTCAAGCCTTTAAACAAAATGATTGGGTTTTGCTTAAATTTCCCAAGGTTCGATTAAGACACACGACGGGCAAGAATCCTACGGGACACCAAAAGTACTATGCTATAGCGAAAAGGTATTATGGTCCCTTCCAGATTCTTAGAATAATCAATGAGATGGCCTACCAACTCAAGTTGCCAGTCATTGGCTCATACACAATGCTTTTCATGGAGCCTACTAAAGCCTTACAAAGAAGAACCACCTCAAGAACCAACAATTGAAGTTTCACCGAAGATCGAGGACCAAGAAGAGGTGCTGCAGCCCGAGTCCATCTCCGACATGAAGACAATGTATTGAGAGGCGGTAAGATTATCCGACGGTTTCTTATTAAGTTTAAGAACTATCCTTTTGAAGATGCTACATGGATGCAAGGCATACAATTATAGGATAACCTAAACCTTGTCAATGCTTACAATGCTTTGCTAGAGTAAGCAAATGTAAAAAAATGTTCAAATGAACAAAGTTTTTGTCTTATAAGACTCCACATGTTAATAAGTATGCATGCTTAGGATCATGTTTGCGGAGACAACGTCTCCCGAACACCAAGTAGAGCTTGTCACTCTACTATTGAAGATTGATAGGGACTAATGTGGAGACATGCTTGCGGCAGCTAACGCTCTCAAGCTCCAAATGGACTAGTCATCCATTTTGGGACAATGTCGTAGGGTAAAATAGGGATCCTCTACCCACTAGAAAACAGACCAATGACTAGGCTTTATCTTCTCTACCTCATAGTCGAGGACAACTATGATTTCAAGAGAGAGGTAATGTCATAATAAATAATATCTAATTTTCCTAGATGATTTTCTCATATTAAATTGATCATTTAATATGGGGAAGTACTAGGGGAGAAAAAGCTAGAATATTGGTTAGGCTGGTAGACCGATCATAGTAGGGATCCAGAGGAGGGAAAATAGGGATCCAAAGGGGGGAACATCTGCAAAAGAGCAATGTGCATCAATGGGCTTCAAAGGCCCTAAGGTTCAGCCCATTAAGACTTCCAAAATGCTAAGGTTCCAAAATTCAAAGGTAATGTCCAATGGCCAAAGTGTGGGGGAATTGGATGGTCTTGGGGAAGACTAAAAAGTCTTCCCACATCCCTAGGAAGCAGGGGGCGAGCCCAATTTGTAGGGGATGAGAAAGAAACACACACACACACACACACTCTTCCAAGCTCCCTTTACACAAAGGGCACAGTGGACACGTGTCAGCTTCCTACCCCAGTTGCCAATGAGAATAAGGCTAGAGTAAATTTAGTTTAATTCATATAGGTGGACCAATGAGAATAAGGCTAGAGTAAATTTAGTTTAATTCATTTAAAAACAATTGATAAAAGAACCAATAGGAATTAAGCTCTCTAGAAGACTATTGAATAGTCTCCCAAGGGGTCCAATGAGCATTCAACAGCCTAATGGCTTGCATGATTCCTATTGGCCGGAAGACTAAGAGGTACAATGAGAGTTTAATTGCATTATTTAAATACCTAAAGCTCTCATAAAAGTGGAAAGGGGGACACATATCACAATGCTATCACTTATGCTTCTGAATTGTCATTGGCTAAGTTTTTAAGGGCCCAATAGGATACCAGCATGAGCAAATAGCAAGAGGGGTCGACCAAGAGAGAGAGGGGGGTGATTTTTGCAAGGCATTATCACACACACACACTCACACAAGCTCATGTGGGAAAAAAAGAAGACTATCTCCTTCTCAAGCTTTAATGGAAAGCTCATCATCTACTTCAAGCTTGTGAGAAGGGAGGCCTACACCAACAACTCTTGGCTTTGTGATGCAAATCCAACCAAGATCCAAGCTCCAATGCATGATCATCTCCTCTACCATGCTATTTACTAGGCTATACTAAGCTATTAAGAGTGATTCTATGAGGAAACATACTTCTTTCTCGTAAGAATACTCCTTCCTCTCGATCTACTCTCATACCCCACTAGCTCTCACCATCTTTGAAGGTGTGTGAGGTCTTGGGTCTGAGACCGTGAGGGAATTGATGTTGTGTTTCAAGTGTAAGCTTGGTGCTTGAAGCTTCCATCTTCATTGCACCAACAAGTTATTGGAGGAACACAAAGTATTGTATTATAAAATGTCTCCCTTGATGGGGGAAACCTATAATACAAAGCCTTTTGGAGGGGGGACGGGCTCCATGAAAATACGGTCCTCAACTGTTGTCAGTAGCTTAATTTCTCTCTCTTTTTGAAGTATTGTTCATGCCTATCTAACTAGGTGTTATGCTTTTGCTCCTCTCTCCATCCAAGCACTCTTGCTATGCTCATTAGGAATCTATTCTTAATGAAATTCTCACTATGTCTATGTTATTTTACTCTGCACACAAGTTACTAGACCATTAAATGTTACAAAAAGGATCCATTATTAAGACTATAGTTCCCAACGGTGTACCTTGAAGTAAATCCTTCTCAACCAAAATAATAGATCCTTGTCCCACTTACCCTATTGCAATGAACATGCCCAACCTTTCATGGACAACTTAAGGACCTCTCTTCTTAAGCAAGAAAAGAGAAACCAATAGCTCTAATACCAATGTAATGTAAATGGCCTATGAACTTAGAGAATAGCGGAATTAAGAGAATTAGAGTGAACATTTTTGTGAGACTACTTTGAGAACATAGAGAGTGAAATTAATTAGCGGTAGCAACATAACCATACTATTTAATTAACTTGGCATGAACAATACTTTTGCAAGAGAGAGAGAGTTTAGAGAGCTTGAAAACAGTTGAGGACAGGATGTATGTGGAGCCAGTCTCCCCTCCTATAGGCTTTTGTATTATAGATTCTCCCATGAAGAGAGACTTGGTACAGTACAATCTTTGTGTTCCTTGTGACCTAGGTGATGCAATGAAGATGGAAAGCTTCATGCCTCATGAGCATAACATAATCTTTGAAAAATCATTAACCATCCCCTGCCTTAGTCCCAAGGCCTCAAACACCTTCAAAGGTGGAGAGAGCTAGCGGGGAATGAGGATAGGGAAGAGGAAGAAGAAACATTCATAGGAGAAAGAAATAGTTCCTCACTTATCATCACTCTTCTTGCTTAGCATACATAATAGCATAGTAATGAAGGTGGAGAAGATGACAAGATTAAGCATTTGAGAATTGCTCTTGGTTGGATTTGCATTCCATAGCCAAGAGTGTTGGTGTAGGCTCTCAACTTCTCAACAATCTTGGAGAAGGAGATGGAGCTCTTGCACTTTGCACTTCACACAATGAGAGAGAGAGAGAGAGAGAGAGAGAGAGAGAGAGAGAGAGAGAGAGAGAGAGAGAGAGAGAGAGAGAGAGAGAGTGTGGGAGAGTATACCTGCAAGCAAGCCCCCAGCTTCTTGGTCGACCCCCTCTTCTAGCTCATGATGGAAGCTCATTGGACGCCTTAAAGCCTCTGGCCAATCACATGCAGAGTGCATATCAAGCAAGCATGCAAGTGTCCCCCTTTCCCCTTTGAGAGAGAGGACTTGATAAATGCATACACATTTAATTAAATTAGCTAAATTATCATTGGACCCCTTGAGAGGCCAACCAATAGGCTTTAGGCACCTTATAGGGCAACATGGAGAGGAACTTGACATGTGTCCCTGTTGCTTCATTAGGCAAGGCTTGACTTGTATGAGGGTGTGTGTGTTCTCTCTCTAGCTCCTACAATGAGGGCTTGGCTCCCCTTGTGTAGGGATGTGCTTTGACTTTGTGGAACACCTCAAACCCCTCAAGCTCCTAATTCATGGAGCACCTTAGCACCTTAGTCATTAAGCACCTCAAACACCTTAGTCAGCAAGCACGACAAGCACCTCAAGCACCTTTGTATGAGGGTATGTGTGTTCTTTCTCTAGATCCTACAATGATGGCTCGCCCCCCCTTGTCTAGGGATGTGCTTTGACTTTGTGGAGCAACTCAAGCCCCTCAAGCACCTTGGCACCTTAGTCATTAAGCACCTTAGTCAGCAAGCACGACAAGCACCTCAATCTTGGGCCGGGTTCCCACCTCAAGCACAACCCTAGCTTGACTAAGGTCAAAGGACTTTTAACACTAACCTTTGGAGGTCTTTAATGAAGCTAACCCTAAGGTATTTAAGCTCCATTAGCTAGCATTGTTCTTTGAGAGACTATCTCTCATTTGGACCCTTTAACTTGGCCTAGTGTTGAGATAGGTCCATAAGCACATATCTATATTCTAACCCTTGTTTCCGTTTATTCTCCCACATTAAATAATTAGTTTAATATGAGAAAATAATTTGGGTTGGTTAGATATTAGATTTTATGACATTACCTCTGTCTTGAAATCATAGTCGTTCTCGACTATGAGGTAAAAGAGATAAAGCCTTAGTCATTAGTCAATGTTTTTTAGCGGTAGAGGATCCCTTTTTACCCTACGACATCATTCCAAAATAGATGACTAATCCATTTGGTGCTTGGGAGATGTAGCTACCGCAAGCATGTCTTCTCTTTAGTCCATTTCATTCTCCTTAAGTAGAGTGACAAATTCTACTTGGTGTTTGAGAGACGTCGTCATCACAAACATGATTCTAAGCATGCATACTATTTAAAGTTGTGCACAATGAAAAGAGAATTAGTCTTATAAGACAACAACATTGGTCATTTAAAAGAAACATGTACATTTGCTTACTCTAATGAAGCATTGTAAGCATTGATAAGGTTCATGCTATCCTTAAGCTGTATTCCTTGCATCCATCTACCATCTTCAAAAGGATAATTTTTGAACTTGATAAGATACCGTTGTATAATTTTACCATGCCGTAGTACCTTGTCTTCATGCCGAAGGATAGCTTCGGGTTGTAGCACCTCTTCTTGGTCTTCGAATTTTGGAGGGTCTTCAAAAATAGGTTCACGTGGGGGCTCTCCTTTGTATGGCTTAAGTAGGCTCACATGAAAAGCATTGATTATGAGCCAATGGTTGGGCATCTTGAGTTGATAATCCATCTCATTGATTGGCTGCAAGATTTGAAAAGGACCATAGTATCTTTTTGCTAAGTTTAGTATAATACTTTTGATGACCCATAGGATTTTTGCCCGTCGTTTGCCTCAATCGAGCCTTGGGAAAATTAAGTAAGACCCAATCATTTTCTTTGAAGGTTAAGGCTCTTCTATGCTTATCAACATCAAATTTTTGCCTTTGTTAAGAGATGGATATAGCCTCCTTAATCTTTTGGAAAGATTCTTGTAGGTCGCTGCTATACTCATCAGCAGAGAAAATCTTCCCATGTACTTTAAGTAGCAAGGGACTTTTAGGTCTTCCCTCTATGATTTCAAAAGGTGCTTTCCCGTAGAAGTATGGACAGTACTATTGTACACATACTCTACAAGGGGTAGATACTTCTCCCATTGTGAGCGTTGATCTACTTCTGTAACATAAGTCTTTAGTAGAAGTATGGACAGTATTATTGTACGCATACTCTGCAAGGGGTAAGTACTTCTCCCATTGTGAGGGTTGATCTACTTCTGTAACATAGCTTAAAAGACCTTAGGGTTAGCTGCATTAAAGACCTTCAAAGGTTAGTGTTATAAGTCCTTACACCTAGGACCTTTAGGTACTTTAGACCTTAGACAAGCTAGCCTATGCTTGAGGTGATTGTCGTGCTTGAGTTGACTAAGATGCTTGTCGTGCTTGAGCTGACTAAGGTGCTTGAGGTGCTTGTCATGCTTTATGACCAAGGTGCTTGAGGTTCTTGTCATGCTTGATGTCCAAGGTGCTTGAGGTGTTCAAGTCAAACTTGTATCCTACAAGGGAGGGGGGCGATCCCTAAAGCTAGGACCATGAGAGAGAACACACACACACACACACACATTGTGTTACTTTAGTACTCTTGGTCTTTTTTAGCTTTAAAAAATGGAGGACCACACATAAACCTAGCCCTTGGATCGGGACTTGTTAGGGGTAGTTTTTTGTATGGCTATAATAATTACACACACACACACTGGGTTACTAAATTACTGCTTGACCTATTTTTCTTTTTTTTTAAAGAGCGCTTCAAAATATTTTCTTTAAACCTCCACTATGAGATTTAAAACCCTTCCAAAAAAATGCCTGAAAAGGCGTTGGGCTAGATAGACTGCACACACTCCACCTCACTTGAGGGAGTTCCCGTGCTTGCCTCCTAGGTCTTTTAGTAAATACCACCTCACTTGAGGGAGTTCCCGTGCTTGCCTCCTAGGTCTTTTAGTAAATACCACCTCCTATAGGTGCTACTACCGGGTATAGCCCGTCTCAACACTTGAGCTGCTTTGCCTTGGGTAAAACCTTGCCGTGAATACTCTGGGTTACCTCCTCATTACACCGTGCAGGCGGCTTCATTTGCTCTGCTGGAGATCTCCTAATGCATGGATATCTACGCGATTTGGAGTTATGGTGACCTCCCTCCCTGCTCTACTTAAAGGTGAGGGCACACCTCTACCCCTCACTTAGTTTTGGTTGTGCTCTGCTTGAAACTAGTTACCGCTTGTTTGATGCAAAACATGGAGCTCTCTACTCAAGTTACTCAGGTCGGTCATTGTTTTTTTCTTGCTTTACTTATTGCATACTTAAGATTCTATCCCATGGTTTAACACTTTGTAAAGAAGATGCTTTGTTGGATAATATGGTGGTCTCCTCCTGCAAACTTTATGGGGGATAGTCTGCGTCATGTGATTACCAAAAGATGCACTAAAATTACTATTTTTTCCACCCTATGGCCGGTGGTCAGAGCATATGGATGATTAGGTGTTTTTTGCTGCCCTAGTAACCAATACAAATGGGGATACTTACCGCTTGTCTTGCTTACTAATCTCTGATGTAGATGATAAGGCAATTTTGTGCCTTGATTGAGTATTACTCTTTGCCGGGAATTTCATTAAAAAAGCCTTGATGCTTTTTAAAAAATGGGGGTGTGTGGTGCTCTACCCTCCACACACCAGTTTATTGATTATTCTGGCCAAATTGTTTATTGTCACGATTTCGAAACCTAGCTCATAATGGCCGCAATGGCGTAGTCATAACTCAGTGGCTTTGGCAATATAGTGGTTACTGTGGAAAGGTGTTTTGGTTGCATATCATAATTTTCGTTGGTATCTTCTGGTTGCATATCAGATTTTCTTGATGAGGACTTAAAAATATGGGGTGATGTTGTCTGTGTTTTTTGTGACTGGTTATTAAAAAAAATAAAAATAGGGATATATATTGCTTCACCTTGGTAAGGTAAGTTGCCGAAAATACATTCGGTGATGACTTTCTGTAACTGTTCTCTAACTCGGGCCAATATAATGATTTTTTTAGCATCTTGGCTTGTAAATGATAAGAAATTCACCCTATAAGTTTTGGAAGGTTCTGCTTCTTTTTGGTATCGAGGTTACATACTATGGTTGTTCATGGTCTTTTCTTTAGAAAGGAAGGGATATACATTACTGTTATTTTGCATCTCTCAGGAGGATGTTACTCATGTGATTACTTTGGATAATATTATGGAACGAGCACTTTAAACATAGTTTAAACCTTTTCTCTAAAAACTTCAAGGTTCGAAGTATGGCTGGGTCTTTTTTTAGCAGCACTCCTTGTTACTTGGACTACTCAAAGAGATGTATATGGTAAAAGATGGAAGTTTTGGAATCCATTTCACTATGATAGGTATCTAACCTTATAACGAGTTTTAAACGAGCTTGTTATTTGAAATTTTCATTTGGTGATACTTAAGAACTGATAAAACTATCAAAAATAAATGAAGGGGGGATTCAGACACTTGGATTAGAAGGGGTGATGGCCTTCTAATCAAAATGATACTCTTTTACTAAAATCTTTGGGATTCTTTAAAAATAAGCGAAATCGCTATTTTTTGGACTAAGCTTGTAAAGGTTTTTAAAATAAGTTTGTAAGATGGACATGGATAACAACTGGTATAGTCCATCGATACCTGTAAAACACATCCAAGGCTAACTGAATTGTTGTCTTGTTTAAATGGATGCCGGTAAGGACTCTATCTTATCTTGGAAGGTTTTTTTTTTAACTTTGGCAAGCCGTCCTACACTAGATGGAACACCCACTTATGATTTGGGAAGTTCTTTTTCTATCTGCATACTGAAAGGGGATCTCTTTCTTACAAACATTGTACTTAAATGATTCTAATACTGAGTTGTTTTTGTACTTATCTATTCTTTGTTCCATTGCCAGCTATCTTTTGAAGGCAAAAGTTTAATTATGTCTTATTATCTAAGATTTAACAGCTACACACACACACACACACACACACACACACACACACACACACACACACACACACACACACACACACACAAGGCAAGCCCAAGACTCAAGAGGCAATAAGAACACATGTCAAGCATCTACCCATGTTGCCCTCATGGTGTGCATGAATCCTATTAGATGGCTTTAGGGAGGTCCAATGAGAATTTAGATGCATGTAATTAATTAATTAAGCTCTTTGTCTCAAAGGGGGAAAGAAGGACACTTGAACTAATATACGTGACTAAAACTCAGCCAAACGAACTGAAAGCAACCAAACTCAAGACGTAATAAGAGTAGACCATTTTCTAGCTAATAGGCCAACTCTCACTCAAATTTGAAGGGGACACAAATCAAGAGTTGAGACATGCAACCTAAAATGTTCTAAACAATTTCTGATTTTTAGCACATCTACTGTGCTACCTACTGGCTCCAACTTTCACTTTTCAATACATAGTATCTTCCCAAGATGCTTCAGCATCTAGAGTTAGCTTCAAAAGCACCCCTAATCCCTAGGATTTGACCTCAGCACGTAGACACTAAAAAGACAAGCTTAACCACTAGGCTATTCGCCTTGGCTGCCCTTAGGGCTCCCTTAAGCACTAAAAAAAACAAATACACCTCCCCCTCCCCCTCCCCCCCCCCCACCCTAGCCTACCCCTACCCCCCTTCCTCCTTTTGCTTTTTTTCCCCCACCCTTCCCTTTTCCTTTCTCCCCCCCCCCCCCCCCCCCAAAAAAAAACTAATTAATTAATGGTTTGTAAAAAAGTCGTTTTGGCTACCTATTGGGTCTATTTGCGATTTCATTAATTAATTTGTGCGTGAGATTCTGTTTTTTGGCTTTGCAAAAGCAAAGCGCATCCCATAGCGCACGTTCATGCACAACACGTCCCTTCGCTTGTACGTCTCCGACAGCCCAAGCTCCCCATCTTCTGTACCTCCTCCCTACCATGCTCTGACGGTCTGTCCACATGTTCACGTTACGGCAGTTTCAGAGTGTCGTCGTCAGTCCCATTGCGCTTATCTCACGATCGGCATGCTCGTATGTGCCAAGCTCTTGAATAACAGAACGTGCGTGGCTCAAGATGACAGCATAACTGATCTTGAATTCTTCCTCCCCTGCCCTTCCCACTATCAATCAGGATATCTCACTCATTGCGCAATCACAGTAGGTGGACAGAGAAAAATGGCAAAAAAAACTCTATTTCGGTAAATCGTGCATGCATGTTTGTCCCATAGAGCCCTGCTGTCCCTCAGTTGTTCCTTCGCGCAGTCTGGGCACTCCCTTCTCTGGCAGCCCCTGCCCTTTGAGTGGACCCTACTATTTGCACACTCTTCTCACATTTCCCATCGCCGTTCTATAGCTGCATATCGTTGTTGTTGTAGCTGACGAGGCCACCGCCCATCCACCCTTCACATTTGAAACCACCTCTCGTGGCCTAATTACATGTCACCTGTATGCCAAACTCCCAAACTATGTCGAGCCCACTCTCCCCATTGTTCCGCTTCTCTCTCTCTCTCTCTCTCTCTCTCTCTCTCTCTCTCTCTCTCTCTCTCTCTCTCTCTCCGGTTTATGACCCTGGTCCCTAGCTCCAACTCCAGCTTCTGACCCTGCACGCTGCTCGTCCTAGTTGCATCCTCGACCAATAGCATCCCCCACCTGTTCTACACCTCACGGCACACGCCTCTACGCAGACGAACGATTATACCGACCACACGCCATGCCTTGCTGCTCTGCAAGTCATCACCTCCTCTGGCTTCCACAACGACCTGCATAACCCCCAACGTTGTCTCTCCTCTCTCTCCACGTGCCCGTATTTGCAACCTCCAACTTTCATCTTAAGTTTTCTCACTATTCACTTTTCAAAGCGAATCCTCCCCAGATGTTCCTTAATGCTAATGGATACATCATCGTATGCCACATATTAAAAGCCTCTCTCTCTCTCTCTCTCTCTCCTAAAGTGTCATCCGCCTGCCATTTTTCTCCTCAAAGACCCTTTGGGCATCTAAGTAGATACCCACTAATCAACTTCTCAAAAAGTCGTTTTGGGCACCTACACTTGAGCCATCTACTGGCTACCTACGGGCATCTAAGTAGATACCCACTAATCAACTTCTCAAAAAGTCGTTTTGGGCACCTACACTTGAGCCATCTACTGTCTACCTACTGCCTACTGGCTCCAACTTTCACTTTTCAATACATAGTATCTTCCCAAGATGCTTCAGCATCTCGAGTTAGCTTCAAAAGCACCCCTAATCCCTAAGATTTGACCTCAGCACGTAGACACTAAAAAGACAAGCTTAACCACGAGGCTATTCGCCTTGGCTGCCCTTAAGGCTCCCTTAAGCACTAAAAAAATCAAATACCCCTCCCCCTCCCCCCAGCCCACCTACCCTACCCCTACCCCCCCTTCCTCCTTTTGCTTTTTTTCCCCCACCCTTCCCTTTTCCTTTCTTCCCCCCCCCCCCCCCAAAAAAAAAACTAATTAATTAATGGTTTGTAAAAAAGTCTTTTTGGACCCCATACGACCCCATACTGGTCCAATTACCCTTTCATTAATTAATTAATCAATCAAATCCGCTTTCGCCCTAACATTTCGGGTTCTCCTTGGTTCACGCGCAATGACTTCCCATCCACCGCCATGGCGACCTCGGCCTTGAGCCAAGCTCCCTCTGCCGTGAAGGCGTTGAGCCATACTCCCTCTTTGCGCACTGCCCTCAGCCATGCTCCCTCCAGTCAGCTCTCGTGTTGCGCCTTCACCATCCAATACGTACTTCGTCCCACTCGCCATCAAGTTGTCTTGCTCCACGTCGTGCTGCCTACACAACTGCCATCATGTCCTACTGATTAACGATGTCCTTCCCTCCTCCTTTCGCACACGAAACAACTGCAGCCCGTCGCCTTGCAGAGTCCACAGGTTGTGCACCCCACCATCCAAAGCTCTGTCGAAACAGGTTGCAGGAGAAGAGACCGGCGCGGAGAGAGAGAGAGAGAGAGAGAGAGGGAGAGAGACAGAGAGAGAGAGAGAGAGAGAGAGAGACGCAGAACCTCGTCAAAGTTGCGCTCTGGCTCAACTGCGCTCCTCGGCTATGTGATACCTGGCAAAAAAAAATTCGCTGCCTCTGATCAAAGCCCTGCGGACACGCGGCATCTCTCTCTCTCTCTTTCTCTCTCTCTCTCTCTCTCTTCCTTTTGCTTCACTTTTTGAAGGGTATCTCATGAGATACCCTCTATTTTGTCCTGCTTACAGAATTGAGGCAACATACCATGCATGACGTTAAATGTACAAATGGTCTGAAAATGGAAAACTGAAAATTCAACTTACAAGTTCTAGAGGGAACACATCAAACCCAATGAAACTTACGTCAAGGCTTTCTATTACTAAGGAGAGAGTGATTACACTGAAAGGAGAAGCTCTAGGCTAGGGTCTCAAAAATCTCTGAATTACCAATGACAAAGGAAGACGCTTATATTCAACTTTAAATAATTGGTGTTTACACCTAGGGCTAATTTGATCAAAATGAGTTAGGCTCAAAAATTACAACACAAATATACCTCTTGCTACTCTAGAGCTCATATTTTCTATTTGGTATTACATAGAAAAATATCAAAATATTAAAAAAAATGGAGTCCTATCAATTAAAAATAATTTCTACCAAAATTGGTGTAGTTGCTCCACTGGCTTCCTAGTTGGCATTTGTGTCATCCTTGGCTCCACTGGTTCTCAAGGTGACGTGTACTTGGAAGGAGCATGAACTTCGTCTCTTGTTGCAAGCCACTCTATCACTCTTGTCCATGCCTACATTTGTTGCCATTGCATCAAGACCATAATTTCTCTCAATGGTGTAGTTTTTTAAAGGATAGTTTAGGCCCCAAATCTAGCTCTGAGAATTGAAGGCAGCCCAGATAGTGTGCTTTCTCAAATGTTACATGGTAGAGGGCTCAAAACGAACTTCATTTTTGTGAGGAGGCCAAGAGGACATGCTTCGACGATACCATTGACACATCCGGACAAAGTGTAACTTTGAAACTTGTAATTGATTAATTTGGTAAAGGTTGTCTAATCATCGAATTTAATTGATTTTAAAGACATTCAAAACAAGAAAAAAAAAAAAATCCCTCTCAAATGGACTTTCCATTACGAATGGAGAAATTAAAATTGTATGCAAATAGAACATAAATCTATCAAGCTCTTGGCTAATTACGGCACCCTATGAAAACTTCAAACTTCGGAAAATGAGAAATAAAAAGTTTTGTTTCACCAAATCTTCATCTTGCGAATTGGAAGATAAGTAATTAGTCAATCTTACACGAATTAAATGAGAAGTAATTAATCAATCTTACACGAATTAAATGAGAAGCTTCTAAGATTAAGAGAATACTTTTTTCATTGTATTCTAATAGATTACCTTGTAAGTTTTGATAAGACAAGGATAGAGAAGAAGAAGTAGCGGATTGAGAAGAGCTTTTTGATAAGCCTAGGCACTCTCCATGGCTCCCAAGTGGCTCCACATACCCACACGGCTCCATGGCTCCCAAGTGGCTCCACATACCCACACACCTAGAGAGGGAGACGTACCCTGCAAAAGGGTGCCATCCACTATTTTTAGCAAATGCCTTGCCCACCAAGCTTTTCCACTTGCTTTTGGGTCTCCCCCTTTTTCCACGGATGAGTTTGAGTGATCTCCTTATTATCACAAGCAGCATGTGCACTTATCACAAGTCCCTTTCACATGTTGGCAAATCGTGGGGTTAGAAGATCATTTTGAACTTGATTCCATCCCAAAAAATAGTGCTAGGTTTCTTAAATGATTTCTTACATCATAAAAGGACATTCCTAAGCTTATGACATCCTTATGCCCATTTCCCTATTTATAAGGGGCCTCTTAGATAGTAAAAATGCCATCTTGGGATCATTTTTAAGTTGTTTTTGTTGACCGTTGGGTCAACAACACAACATAACTCAAGTTTCGTAGCAAAGTCTTATCTTTTGCGAGTTATGAAATGCTGCGGATTATGGCTATAAATGTCATTTGTAATGAGTAGTTATTTTAAGTTTCAGAAGCCAAGGTGCAATGGCACTTCCATATTGTGAATACAAAGCCATTTGACCCTTTCAACCCCATTTTTGGTTAAACCTAAGGTAGCCTTAGTATATAAGGTACATAGGTCATTTTGTAAAGAAGACTTTTAATCATAATCAAAATTTAGCGCTGCCGTCTTCTGTGTGTGAGAGAGAAAGAGAGTGAGCGTGAGCTTCATCCTCTCGCTACGCCCGGCTCGCTCAACACATTGGAGATCCGACTGCACCATTGTTGTAGGCTTGAGGTGAGCTACGCGACGACGCCAAGCATTCCACGCGAGACGAAGCGCACACGCCGATGCATCTACGAGCTATTTGTGGTCCTAAGTGTATCAAACGATGTCTGTTTTCTGCGTGCTAGTCGTCTATAGAATCGTGGCGACATAAGCTACGCATAGGTACTCATAAATTTCAGTTTCGGGCACTTTCAAAATTCGGCTCTGTCATCCTACGCATTTTCCGCAGATGGGTTTAGAGTGAGGGTATTGAGTGTAAAAGCTTAGGGACAGGTGTATCCTAGTGAGGGGATGGTGTTCCTTAAGTTTCGTACGAATCTGGCATGATTACGCGAGTTACCTTTAGTATGTGTGTATGTGGCTAGGTGGTGTAGTTGAGAGCAGTGAGGTTCTTGATTGTGGTTTAGTTGGCCTTCCTGAGTGTTGTAAGTGTAGGATGGTCTCAGCCTAACAAGCTAAAGAGATTTTCTCCGTGTGCCTATCGTGTCATCTGTGTCCTCGATTGACATTATGTTGATCTAGGTAGTGTTTGCATGCACTTCATGGGTGTGTGAGT
Source organism: Adiantum capillus-veneris (assembly GCF_014529385.1). Classification (NCBI taxonomy): domain Eukaryota; kingdom Viridiplantae; phylum Streptophyta; class Polypodiopsida; order Polypodiales; family Pteridaceae; genus Adiantum; species Adiantum capillus-veneris. Next base: position 147,789,129 of record NC_140951.1, read on the forward strand.
CGCTCCCATCCAACATTGGCGCCGCTGCCGGGGACACAAGGACCTAAGTAGGTTTCCTACTAACACTCGTGCGATGGTTGCTTGATTTAGTTTCGGCTAAAGAAAGCGTTTTTCTTAAGTGGATCCGGAAGAGGATATTCCGTGATCAAGTGGATAGCCAGGAAGCGTGTGTCTTGCCGAGGGTCTGCGACTAGATAGGTTAGTTAGGATCTGTGGATTAGAGTAGTTGTTGGTGGTCGAGTGATTTGTGAGGTGATAAAAGCGTTTACTAGTCCGTGTGTGGCAGTGAAGCGTTTTTCTACTCATAGATGCAAAACCCCATATGATTTGTAGGAGTACGTAGCTGTAGGTATGTGATCCGATTTTGATCTAGAGCTATTCAACACTGAATTATTTGCTAAAGTGCTTGATTGCATTTGAAATCACGGAAAAGTGTGCTTTTGAGGGTAAAAATGCATTAAACAAGCTTTTGTGGATATTTTTGTATGACTGACTGATGCTGTGCATATAAAAGAGCATTTGCAAGGGTTCTGTGAAGAAAACCTGCAATTCTGTAAACATAGACATCCTACGCGTAGGATGTCTCAAGGGGGTTCTGGAGACCAAATTTGAACATTCTGACTGCACCAGTGGGTTCAAAGGGTAGGTTTTATCCTAGTAACATATTGACTTGGGTGTTTTTCCCTATTTTTGTTGACCAAAAGCCAAAAGGCGGAGTCAGAAAAAGTAAAATTTCAGAAAAGGCTTAAATTGAGTGATTTTTGCACGTTTTTGCAATTGTGAAGCATACTTGCACTTGCTGAGAGCATAAGGAAGCATCAGGAACACTTCAGTCTCAAAAGATTAGCAGTAGGCATCCTACGCGTAGGATGTCTACAGGGTGATCTGGGTATTTTTTTGAAAATCTGAGCTTACCAGTGTGTTTAGAAGGTAGGTTTTGCCCTATTTTCACCTGGAAAGTGGAAATTTGACCAAATTTTGACAGATTAAAGCCAAAAGACGAGAATTGCCAGACATCCTACCCAAATTGTGCCCAAGGCATAATTTTTTAGACCAAACCATAGGGTGACTTCATGTGCATGTTATACATGATGTTTTGAGTGCATGTGTTAAATTTCATCTCATTTGGGTTAGTGAAAGGGAAGATTGAACAGACTTTAGCATTTTTGACTGAAAAAAGCAATAACAGCTAAAATTTGGGACTTTTGACATCCAAACCAAAATCTAAGCATAGCATTGGGTTGCTGACATCAAGGGGAAGCTGTGGGACAAGTCTGGGGTCAAACAGGCCAAAAAGACATCCTACGCGTAGGATGTCTTCTGTGTGATTTTGGACTCTAAACAAAATTCTGAGCATACCACAGTGATCAGCAGCTTAAGGAGAGTCTGTGGTTCAAATTTGGGGCAATTCTGAGCAGTTAGATATCCTACGCGTAGGATGTCTAAGGCATGATTTAGAGGCCAAATTCAAACTGTGGACATAGCAGGGTGTTGTATAGCCTTAGGCAAGCCTCCTAGTCAAATTTGGTCCAATTTGGAGTTGATTTGACTTAGGAATTCATCAGAACAGACATCGGGCTTTTGGAACAGATTCTTGATCATTTGACCAACCTATAGGTGTCAGAATCAAAAAGTAAAAATAGCAGCACATCAAGGGGAAGCTACAGTGCAAGTTTGAGCTGAAACAGAGCAAAAAGACATCCTACGTACTGTAGTATGTCTCCAGCTTGATTTAGGACTCCAAACCAACTTATGAGCACACCACTGTGATTAGCACATCAAGGAGAAGCTGGGGTGAAAATTTCAAGTCATTCTGAGCAAAAAGACATCCTACGCGTAGGATGTCTCAAGGCCATTTTTAGGCCCAAATGAAATTATGAGCATACCATTGTGTTGCTAGACTTAAGGGGAGTCTCTGGGCCAAATTTTGTTAAATTCTGAGCATATAGACATCCTACGCGTAGGATGTCTCTAGGCCAGTTTTAGGGTCCAACTGTACTTTTGACCATACATGAGTGTTCATAGTGTCACAGAGATCCCAAATCTTTTTTCAAAATTGAATATGGACTCATTTTGACCTTTCTAAACTGCATTTCACTGTTTTGGCCATAACTTTCACAAACGGTATCGGATCGGAAAAGTTTTTATATCAAAACGTAGCATGAGAGCGACTCTACAGGTCTTAGAGAAAATACATCCGCGAGTTAGGAGTGTCTGAAAGCGACAATTTGCGACAATTGTGACGAAAGGGTTGCGGTTTTGGACATAGTTTTGACTTTTCCCTAACCAAAGCTCTTGAACAGAGTGGACTAAGTCTACTTGAACCAAGCAAAAGCTCTTAAGCCCAGAAATCATGTCTACCCTAGATTCAAACGCAGCTTACACAAGCTTGGAGATCCCGACGATAGAGGAATATCCTCCCACAATGGATCTTCCAAACTTGCAATTGATAAAGATCCATCTTGTTGAGAGAGTTTGGATGATTGGTCATGAGAGTGAAGGACTATATAGATACATTGACGACAATGAGGTCAGTCTTTATAGGTGTTCAGATCCATACCTAGAAGAGATAACGGATTACAAGCTCTTATATGTCTACACATACGGAGTCGACTGTCAATGGAGATCTATAGTTGTCGACAAGTATGGACGAGAATACAGAGTTGTAGAAAGCACAAATCCACAGACTGTACTAGAAAGAGGTGGATATTTGCTCAATGAAGGACCACAAATGTCTCCACCAAACACGAAAATTCCTATAGGAGTTCCAAGAAGAGAGCCACTAGGATTCCCTTCAAGAGCGATAACGAGAGAAGGATTGGGAGAGTCTCTGGTTAGACTTGTAGACAATCGACGAGTTAGACCATCCCAAGTCCAGAAATGGGTAAACAGAAAATACTATGGAGATAAAGATCCGAAAGATCATGTAACGGCTTTTAGAAGAGTGATTAGAGCAGAGGAAGTTTCAGATTTTGCGACACAGTTTGCAGGATTTGGATTGACTCTAGAAGATGATGCAGCTACATGGTTCGACTCGGTGGAAAAATGGGATTTTGAGACCCTAGATGAGCTGTTTGAGGAGTTTATTGAAGAATTCTCGCCAAAAGGCATTGCTCACAACACGGTCTCGCAAATCCATAGATTCAAACAGAAAGAGAATGAATCAGTACGCAAAGCATCATTACGACTCCAGAGATATGTTAAGCTCTGTCCGAGAGCGGAATTACCTACGCAAGCACGACTGATGCTGATTTTTATCCAGGGAATGAGACATGCGGGCCTTCAGAAGGATCTGCATATGACATGCTTCGACGATACCATTGACATATCCGGACAAAGTGTAACTTTGAAACTTGTAATTGATTAATTTGGTAAAGGTTGTCTAATCATCGAATTTAATTGATTTTAAAGACATTCAAAACAAGAAAAAAAAAATTAAATCCCTCTCAAATGGACTTTCCATTACGAATAGAGAAATTAAAATTGTATGCAAATAGAACATAAATCTATCAAGCTCTTGGTTAATTACGGCACCCTATGAAAACTTAAAACTTCGGAAAATGAGAAATTAGAAGTTTTGTTTCACCAAATCTTCATCTTTCGAATTGGAAGATAAGTAATTAATCAATCTTACACGAATTAAATGAGAAGCTTCTAAGATTAAGAGAATACTTTTTTCATTGTATTCTAATAGATTACCTTGTAAGTTTTGATAAGACAAGGATAGAGAAGAAGAAGTAGCGGATTGAGAAGAGCTTTTTGATAAGCCTAGGCACTCTCCATGGCTCCCAAGTGGCTCCACATACCCACATGGCTCCATGGCTCCACATACCCACACACCTAGAGAGGGAGACGTACCCTGTAAAAGGGTGCCATCAACTATTTTTAGCAAATGCCTTGCCCACCAAGCTTTTCCACTTGCTTTTGGGTCTCCCCCTTTTTCCATGGATGAGTTTGAGTGATCTCCTTATTATCACAAGCAGCATGTGCACTTATCACAAGTCCCTTTCACATGTTGGCAAATCGTGGGGTTAGAAGATCATTTTGAACTTGATTCGATCCCAAAAAATAGTGCTAGGTTTCTTAAATGATTTCTCACATCATAAAAGGACATTCCTAAGCTTATGACATCCTTATGCCCATTTCCCTATTTATAAGGGGCCTCTTAGATAGTAAAAATGCCATCTTGGGATCATTTTTAAGTTGTTTTTGTTGACCGTTGGGTCAACAACACAACATAACTCAAGTTTCGTAGCAAAGTCTTATCTTTTGCGAGTTATGAAATGCTGCGGATTATGGCTATAAATGTCATTTGTAATGAGTAGTTATTCTAAGTTTCAGAAGCCAAGGTGCAATGGCACTTCCAGATTGTAAATACAAAGCCATTTGACCCTTTCAACCCCATTTTTTCTTAGTAGCCTTAGTATATAAGGTACCTAGGTCATTTTCTAAAGAAGACTTTTAATCATAATCAAAACTTAGCGCTGCCGTCTTCTGTGTGTGAGAGAGAAAGAGAGTGAGCGTGAGCTTCATCCTCTCGCTACGCCCGACTCGCTCAACACATTGGAGATCCGACTGCACCATTGCTGTAGGCTCGAGGTGAGCTACGCGACGAAGCCAAGCATTCCACGCAAGACAAAGCGCACACGCCGACGCATCTACGAGCTATTTGTGGTTGTAAGTGTATCAAACGATGTCTGTTTTCTGCGTGCTAGTAGTCTATAGAATCGTGGCGACATAAGCTTTTCACCCGAACTTAGAATCCACAATTGCATTTGAAAAACTTTGGCCACACTTGTCATACAAAGTGAGGTTATACAGCCCATGGCATAAAATCTTAGATGCAACAATTTCATCACCAAAACTAAAATCATGTACTGTACACCTGTCATCCACAAATTTGACTACAAGACCAAGTTTAGCAACAAGTGCAAATACAGACAAAATATTATTTTTGAATTCATGTACATACAATGCATCAACAAGTGTGAAAGAATTACCATTTGAAGTAGTAAGCACAATCTTTCCAACTTCTTGAACCAGATAAGAGGCATTGTTGGTACAAGTGACTGAATTCCCATCAGAGGCAGCAGACTCAAGAGAGGTAAACAAATCATAATGTGAGGTAATTGCTTTGTAGCACCATTGTCAAAATACCACACATGTGAATCTGTAGCAGCTGACATGCATGCATCATGGACAATATGATCATAAGTGCACTCTGCGCTAAAAGTCCATTTTGCATCAACATCAACATCACAATCTGTTGTCAGAGAAGACTCAACAATAGCTGCATTTGTAGTGCAACTAGCCTTCTTCTTCTTAGCCTCTTTTGCCTTCAACTTAGGACACTGCTTAATAAAGTGATCATTAGCTTTATAATAATGGCAACACATCTTCTTTTTTTCAACTCCTCAATTTGCCTGAGGAGTGTCTGCTTTTCCGCTTCAGCTTCTCTGCCCATATTAACGAGGAGGTCATTAAGTTCAGCGTTTACTCTTTTCACCTCCTCAAACTTTATCTTTATGCTCTCCACTTCTTCTTGTAGGGCTTTTAGGCTGTCCCCCATTCTTGTTTGCATTGCGATAGACCCTTCAACCATCATTAACCTTTGATTTTTCTCGAGAGTCAGCTCCTTCTGAAGTTCCTGCATTTGCTCTTCATATATTTGACTCTTGGAAATGATTTGAGTCGAGATCGTAGCTCTAACTCTAGCAGGTGATGCTCGCAGCCTCTGGATGGTTTGATCTTTGACTTTTAATTGGTCCTTGAGCTCAAGGACTTCATCTAGGCTTGCTTCTTGTTCTATCTTTGCCTTTTCCTTGGCATTTCTCATGGCCTCTACTTCTTTTGTTTCTTCTGTCAGCTGTAGTGTCAGATTATCTCGTTCTTTTTCAGCATCTCGCAATGACTTGCTGAGCTGCAGACACTCTTCTTCAGCTGCTTGTATTCTTTTTGCTACTGCCTCATTTTCTTCTTCCATTGCTTGGCAGTTTTGTAGAGCCGTTGCCAAGCTGGCCTACAGGTCATCTTCTCTCTCTTTTTGCCTTTGGCTTTGTGCTTGCAGAGAATCCACTTCCTTTTTGATATGTTCTTTAGTGGATTTGAGACTCATCATTTCTTCCTCTGAAGCCATGGATTGTTCTCGCAATCCGGCTAGCTTTGTCATCACCACGTCCTAGTCATTGGAGGGCGGGTGCAGGTCTACAGTTTCTGTAGCAATTTCTTTAAGTTCCACTAGCCGGATGCCTTGCATTTGATCTTTATGCCCTGTTTTCGCCAAGTCGAATGCGGCTGTGGCGGCTTCTTCCTTTGTATAGCCTGCAGCTAGCAGGTCCAAAAATGCATAATAGGCCTCGTCTAATCCTTTTTGCTCAGACTCAGGCTTGGCCTCTTCCTTTGGCTCAGGTTCTTGCCTTTGCTCTTGCTCCTCAACTTGCCTTTCTTCTTGTTTGTCCTCAGCCTCCTTGTCTTCTGGTGGAGGGCTGCTAGGAGGTGGTGAGGGCGGTGGAGATGGCTGTGGGCTGGGATTAGGGCTATCTGGTAAAGCTGCCGGTTTGCCCTGTAAGTCCCTGTCTGCTTTTGTTTTTCTTTCCCTTTCTTGGCTTTCTTGTTCATCTAGCAATGTCTGCCTTATCTGCTCCACTTCCTCCTCGGTGAAAGGGACATGGGGAATGTTTTCCGCCGCAGCATCAAGAATCTCAAAATTCTTGATATAATCTTCAAAGCGGTCCCTCTGTACTCTTCTGGATGATCCGGACATAGACTCGAGAGATGGCTTCTAGAGTTCGTTTAAATCACCCTTGAGGGCTCTTTCTACTCGGAAACTCTCCATCAGCCTCTCGAGTCTTGCCGCTTTTTGAGACCTGGTTTCTTTGGCCGGCACTTGAGCAGAATCCTTCTTTTCTTTCTTCTGCTCAGGTTGCTCCTCTTCAACTGGCTCTAACCGTCTCTTCAATCTCGTAGCCACCCTTGGTGCTCTTTGTGGCTCATCTTCCTTGTCTTCTTTTACCCTTAGCCAATCATTCTGAGATGGTGGGTCAGGCCACCTTGGTTATCAGTTCTCATGGCACTATGTAGGTTGGCTTTTTGTTGCCCATCTTTACCAAGCTGTCATGTATGTATGCCGCATAGTTGATTATCTTTGGGGTGCCTTTTGTCATTGCCCAAGTAAACGTCGTGGCAATTGCACCTGGCGGCATCCTGTACTTCTGTGGCCTCTTAGTGCACATGTGGAAGTACTGGTGTACAACTGGCACATAATTGCCACTTTTGGGTTGGCAATGTCTTTAAAGGTGTAATTGGCCTTTTTCTCTTTGTACACCTTGACTTCGTCCCTTCTTTTTGTTACACTGTCTCCTTGATTGGAGAGGTCTAGTGCATGGGCTACAACCCACTCCATGATTATGATCTCTGTATTTGGTCTGCCTTGTAAATCTGTCACCTTGGCCACTCCATCCTCTTTGATGCTTGTTACAAACTCCCATACTCTTTTGATGTCCACCCCTGCTGGTATCGCCTCGAAGTAGTTATGGAGGTCAATTTTCTCCAAGTAGCCAGCCATTTTGCTTCGTACAAATTCATTGAGCTCTCTTGGCAGCATTGGTAGCTCTATTACATTGCCTTCATTGTCTTTGAACACTCCCTAGTAGATCTTTAGGTCATTGGACTCTAACAGATCCTCTTGTATCCAGGTGCTGGTGGGCTTTAATGTTCCTTCTGGAATGACAAAGGGTTCCACCTCGTCCAAATAATCTTTGATTGTCATTCTTTTCTTCTTTGCCGGTGACTTCGAGGCTGCCATAGATCCTGTTGCACTCAGTAATCCAAAGTTAGCGTTTTTTCCATATTAGCTGCGAAACTGAGTTTTACTTATCCAAATGACTTGAAAATTGAAATTATAGCTTAAAGGGAACTTGTGAAGCTGTGCATGTGCTCACAATGCAAATCTGGCCAAAAATTTCCATTTAGACATCCTACGCGTAGGATGTCTTTTTCATCAGAATTGGTTCATGCTTGACATGCAGGTAGTTTAAGGCTCATGGAACATGGCTATATGCTTGGATTTGAATTTGGATATCAAAAAGTGGATTTTTGGGGCTTATTCAGGCTTTAGGTCACATTTTGGGTAGAATGCCCATCATAAGTAGCAATTGATGTCCAAATGGGTTAAAAATTGGTATATGGGCTCAATGCACCATGGTATTGGCTCCCATGATGTCATTCCTTGCACAGAAGGCTAAATTTATGCTGGAGACATCCTACGCGTAGGATGTCTTTTTCATCAGAATTGCATGAAACTTGTTCTGTGGGTTGTCCTTGGCCTATGGAACATGGCCCTGTTCTTGGATTTGAATTTGGACAAGATTTGATGCTTGTAAGGCTTTGTGAGGTGTTTTTGGGCTCAAAAAGTGTATCTTGAAGGTGTTGGGGGTCAAAAGTGATTAGAATGGCTTCAAACTTGTCATATGGGCTCTTGATGATGAGGTAATTAGATCTGGAATGATAAAACATCCCTTCCATGCCAAAAAGGTCCATTAGACATCCTATGCGTAGGATGTCTATTTCATCCTTTTTTTCTTCCTGACCACACAGATTGTTTGCTGATGTGTATGTGAGTGTGTTGTCCAAGTTTCATGAGATTTGGACAAGATTTGGTAGGTCAATGGCCCATTATTGCCTCTATGCCCTAACTTTGCGTTTTTCCATGCATATGAGGTCAAATCTGGTCCAAATGTGATGAAACTTGGTGTATGGCTTGTAAATGTCATTCAGAACATGTGCATGACAAAAATTGTTGAGGTTTGTGCCAAAAAGTGCCCTTGAGACATCCTACGCGCAGGATGTTTATTGGTGATTTTTTCGGTGCTAGTGCTCCCAGTGCTTGCCCTTTGCCCCCCTAAGTCCCTTTTGAGCCTAATTTCAACAAAAAAGTCAAATGGATAGAGTATAACTCCCTGTGTGGCCTTCAGATCCTCCGAGCCGTTTTCTGACTTTTGGAGTGTTTTTTGGCGATGAAATTTCTCGATGTTGGTCTCCATAGCTTCCCGATCCCTTGGGGATCCTTGCCGTATGGTTTTTGTCTACTTTGGCTTCACCGGAGCTCCATTTGGCAATTTGTCGCTCTAGAAGCACCCGTGGTTGCGTTTACATACCTTTGATGATTTGTGGTGGTCTTCCACCATAGGACTTGGTTGTTGATGGTCTAGGAAAGCCGCTCGCAAACGGACTTGCGGTTTGGCCGCAAGTGCATTTTGACGCTTTATGTGTCTGATGCCGTTTCTGAGGTTCAGTGCCGCTTCGGGTCACTTTTTGGTCATGCGGGTCATATAGACTTGTCGAGCATGTCGAGATGCTCCTACCCATGAATTTTGGTAGCATTTGGTCGCCGTTTCGCCGATTTCCCATTTGGTGACCTCTTGCGGATTTCTGGGAATTAGGGTTTTCCCCGATGGTTTCCCACTGCCTTTGGCTATCCAGGACTGGTCTCCTAGACTAGGGTAAGCTGTCGATGAAGTCCTGTTGCTTTCGGGTTAGCCGTTAGGCCGCCGTCTCTACTTGCAGGTCTCTACCTCTCTCTTTGTGTGTGACCCCTACGCTAGTTTTCGCGACATAACGACAAACATGCGCGAAAAGCTCAAGGTGGTGAGCCTACCTCTCATGTCTGGAGCTCGTCAGGTAGTCGTGTGCGTCGTAGAAGCTGCTGGAAAGTCGATCCGCTCTAGGTGGTAGATGCTTTCTCCACAAAGTCAATAGTGAAAATGAGCTAAAAATGGGGTGAAAATTTCTTATAATGGAGGTCCCCGAACCACTTTTCATGAAATTTGACATGTGCTCCTATCTTCTTGCAAGAGGCGGTTTAGGCTCAAAAATTTCTTGATTTGGACTCCGTTTGCTCTATTTAGCAGAAATTTGGCCAAAACACGCTTTCCGCTCCAGTCTCATAATTGCACCCCCACTCTACCATAGGTTATCCTATAGTCACTGATCATCACCATATTTTTTGTTTTTCATTACGACTGTTTTTCACTTGCTTTTTGTATTTTTGAAGTTTTTCTGTCGAAAATTAGCAAAATTAAAAGAAAAATAGCAAATCAAACCCAGAAAATACCCAAAAATCATAATAAATCACAAACATCACCGCAACACATTATATACACTCACATGCAATTTTTATGGCTGGATTTCTCCGTTTTACCAATATTTTGCCCGAAAAATGGCTATTTCTACTTGTATACACACACCTAGGGGCTTGATTTGGCGTTTGGCCCCATATACCTGTAGATTCATGCTGTATAAGGGCATATGTGCTTGGGTTACTCCAAAAAATTTCGCAATCAAACAACAACCCTTAAAATAGTCGAAAATCATGCCCTTTTTTGTTGTTTCTGTCATTGGTTCCGCATTTGAGAGTGCCTCTAGAATGTCTCCCCCCTTCCTAGCCAGAGTCCTCCCGGACGACAAGGTTTTGCCTCGAAGTATGTGCCGTGCATAGGTTGAAAAAGTTGTGCTAATGCCTGGGAGATTAATGTGGCCCTATTTTATGCATACTCGATCAATGCATGGAAAAATTAATGCTGTCCGAGAGAAGGGAATAAGCAAAATGCTTATTGGCATTCGTCGTCAAGGTTTCCTGCTTTCTTTGCAAGTAACAACTGTAACTCTACTGCTCTCTATTTAATTGTCTTTTTGGCAAGAAGCAATTGCTTTGCCGACACTGTTGATAGAGTCGTAGCTGTGTCTAAAGATAGAATTGGCTAGGATGTAATGGCTATGCGCCTTATGGCTATGGCTTTCCACTGGTATTTTGTTGTTGTCGATTTTTGTAGATGGTTTGTCTCTTTCTTGTTTTCCACTGGTTTGTCTTTCATCGGCATCCACATATGTCGGTTCTCCTTTTTGAAATGCAACTGTCGGCCTTCCATTGTTGCTTGTACTGCAGGTAGTTTCTTTTGCTTTGGTATCCAAATGTGAGTAACATTTGGGTTATGGCTAAGCATTTTCTTTGGGATCCACATTCGTTTTATGCCCTTGGTTTGGGGTTGAACCCTCTGCTTTGTTGGAATCCGTTTGTTACATTGTTGCATTTCTATCCTTCCGCATCCATACTTGTTTACCTTGTTTTGGTAGCCTAGATTTTTGCATTGTGGCCGGTGACCTCATCTGTCTGTAATTAGCATGGTTGGCTTTTACCTAATATTTGGTCTCGGGTTTTCTGTTGTTCATTGATGGCATTCGTGTTTTTGGCTCTGTTGCCAGTGATTGCATGGCTTGCACTTGATCATGATGGTATTGCTGAGAAAAAGCTATCACGTGTTGTTCATTTTCATGTTGAATTTTGACCGCCTTTGCTTTCCAATCTATCTGCACATTGTATGCTTTTTGCCAAGGTTGCCCTAGCATCATTGGGTGTTGTGTGCTTTCATCTGTCACCACATAGAATTTGTGTGGATAAATATATTGATGTAGCTATACATGCAATATAGTCCATCCCAATGTTGTCAATGGGTGTGATGTGCTACTTTCCAGCACTTGGGGAGTAGGATGAAGTTGATCTGTGACTGTGAGCTGTTGGTATAATCCGTAAGAGATCAAATTTGCTTGAGCACCCGAATCAAGAAAAGCTATTGATCCCACTTGATTGTTGCCCACTTTGACCACAATTAGTAGCTCCACTGTTTCCTCCTCCAACTCAGTCAGTCGAATGGCATTGATTAGCAATGGTGCTCCACTTTTTTGTTGTTGTCGCAGAAGCCGTCTTTTTGCAATGCGTTCTTGTGCTTCGGCTTGAGCTTCCTCCCGTACTCTCTCTTTTTCCTTCATTCGTTGTTTTCCTTGATAAAGTTTTTGGAGCATCTCCTGTGTGAGTGGTAGATGATACCTCCTCAGTCGACATCCACTAATCCAGTTTGGCATTTCTTCACCTGCTAATGTAGCAAGCTTGATAGCTCCACTTTGTGATAGATCACTAATCACAAATGGTCCCAGTCCTCGCTTTTTAAGTTTCTTGGCATGTTGTTTTAAGGTATAAACAAGTACGTAATCACCTGTTTTAAACTCTTTGGTACGCACATGCTTGTCAAAAAATTCCTTTTGTCTTCTCTTTTTAGCATAGATTGACGCGACAGCTCGTAAGCGGAGTTCATCTAGCTTTTCAAGATCATCAATCCTTGAAGAGAGCTCATGCCCTGTCCATTCCAAGCTTGTTGCTACTCGTAGAGTTGGGATTAAAAACTCTATGGGTAGTATAGCATTTAGGCCAAACACCATGTTGTATGGTGTTGTTCCTATTGATGTTTTGTAAGCTACCCTGTATGCCCATAGTGTTGAGTGTAGCTGCTGATCCCAATCTGTTCTTGATTCTGACACTATTTTGGTGAGAACCGTGCATAGTGTTTTATTTGTGGCCTCAGCTTGCCCATTGGCCCGTGGATGGTATGGTGCTGATTTCCTATGTATGACCATGAATTCCTCTAGCAGATATTCAATGACTTCATTGAGAAAATGTGTTCCACGATCATTGATAATTTCTATTGGTAACCCGTAACGTACAAAAACATTCTCATACAAAAATTGTGTCGTGGTGCGTGCATCAGCTTTTTGTGTTGCTTTGGCTTCGACCCATTTTGTGAGATAGTCCGTGGCCACAATGATATATTGGGTATGGGTGCGATATGCAGGGGGTGATATAGGTCCCACAAAATCAATGCCCCACTTTGCAAATGCTCTTGCCCCCATCATTGGCCTAAATGGCATCTCGTCTCTTTTTATTGGTATCTTTGTGTGTTGACATGCATCACAACGCTTTACAAACTCTTCGGCATCCATGTGCAATGTAGGCCACCAAATTCCTACGGTTAAGACAATTTCTGCCGTCTTATCGCCCGAAAAATGGCCTCCACTTATTCCGCTATGTGCATGTTCTAGAATCAGCAGGTATTCGCTTTCACTTGCACAGATTCTAAGTTGATTGTCCTTCCCCCACTTATAGAGTTGATTCCCAATTAACTGAAAGTCACGAGCTTCCAGCTCTATAGCTTTTTCCCGTGCTCTTGTGATGTTCTCAGGGAACGTCCTGGTGGTTAAGAAGTCAATGATATATTGAATCCATGCATGTGCTATGTTTACTTGAAACAAAGTTGCGTGGTCCACTGGTCGTTTGGCACTACATACTATACAACTGGTAACATACGAATGTGTGTCCGCATACATAGTTGGCCAATAAACCCCTAACTGTTTCAGTCTCTGGTGTGTTTTCACTGTTGAACAATGAAATGCACAACCATGGACATGTGCCTCTTCAAGGTAGCACTCGAATTCTTCCGGATTTATACATAATCGTAGGATTAGGTCCGATCCAAGATGATACAGCCGTCCTGCTATCAACTGGAAGTTTTTTTTTTGTCGAATTGTTTGCTGTTTGGATATGCATTCCGTATTATCAAACTCACTTCCGAAGGAAAGAATGCTAACAATTTCCTGAGACCATTTGGGTACCATTTCAATGTTGAAAAGATAAGCATCTGGTAATTCATCATCTAATCCTTCACGAGCTTCCCCGTTGTGTATCCTTGAAAGATGATCTGCTCGCTCTCAGATGGGTTTTACCCTTTTTGACCACCACTGTGAAGTCAAATTCTAGCAATATAATAAACCAGCGTACGATTCTCCCTGTATTGCAAGGTTTATTTACTAGGTACAAAAGAGCTTGATGATCCGTGAAGAACACAAATTTGTTTGCAAGCAAATAATGCCGAAATTTTTTTACAGCATAAATCATTCCTAACCCTTCCCTCTCGGTGGTTGTGTAGTTCTTTTCTGCACTGTTTAACTGTCGGCTCACATAGCAAATCGGAAAATCCATTGTTCCGTCTTCCAATGGCATATGCTGAAGCATCAATGTGCACATGGAATATCTTTTCCCAATCTGGTGCCTTTAGTACATGTGCTGATATAAGGTTTTCCTTCAGCTTTTGGAATGAAATTTCACACTCCTCGGTCCACTCGAAATTGACGCAAACGATACAGAGGTTGTGCGATAACCGCATACATGTATATGAACCTTTGATAATAATCGTAGTGCCCCATGAAGGATTGCACTTGTTTCACATTAGTAGGCCTGGGCAGGTCTACAATGACTTTGACTTTGTCTAGGTCTGTGGTTATGCCATTTCTTGAGACAACGTGTCCTAAGATTCGTCCTTGCTTAACCTAATACACACTTTTCTGGGTTAAGGCAGATTCGATATGTCCTACACTTTTCAAAGACCTTTTGCAAATGGTCCATATGATCCTCTCGCAGAAGAGAGTGCACACACAGGTCATCCATGTAAATTTATAAGAATATTCTTAGGTATTCCTTGAATGCGTGAGTCATTAACCTCTGGAAAGTGGCTGGTGCATTAGTTAAGCCAAATGGCATAACTCGATACGCATAAATCCCCCATTCTGTGGCAAACGCTGTTTTGTGTTGATCTTCCCGTGCTATTGCCAGTTGGTTGTATCCTGAAAACCCATCCAGAAAGGAATAAGCCCGTTTCCCGGCCACTCGCTCAAGTACATGTTCTGTGATTGGCAAGGGATAATTATCCCTTATGGTTGCTGCATTCACCTTCTTGAGGTTTACACACACTCGCAGTTTTCCATTCTTTTTGGGAACTACCACAATGGGAGACACCCAATCTGTATGTTCAATCTCATAGATGAATTCCGCTTCCATCATTTTATCAATTTCTTCTTTGATTCGTTTAGCAAATGTGTCATTATATGTATAAGGACGTTGTTTGCTAGGTTTTGCATCCAATTTCAAAGGAATTGTATGTTGGCATATCATTGGATCAACTCCTTTGAGGTCTTTGTAGGACCAAGCGAACACATCTTTATACTTCTTGAGAAGTTGTGTTAGCTGTGCTTCCTCCTCAGGCTCTAAATCATTAGCTATATAGACCGGCTGAGGCTTTTCACCTGGTTCTGCGAGGTCTATCTTTTTTGCATTTTCAGACCCATCGTAAGATTCTTGGTTGGTTCTCTCCCTGATTGGTGGTGTCATGATGATTTTTCTGTCCTGGATAGTAAACTTCCGATAGTGTGATGGTACGTTCATGTTCCCCTTTTCTGACTCCCCTTTACCATCACTATCTTCTTCAGTAGTCCATATCTCTCTCAGAGACCGTTTCAGTTCTTGGTATTTCTGTTTACGCTCCAGTTTGGTCCACTCTTGGTCTTTTGTTGTTTCTCTTTTTGATTTTTCAGATTCTTGTGATTTTGTTTCGGTTTTAGCTTTTCGTACCTGTTTTGTTTCCTCTCGCGTTCTTTCTTTTCGATTTTTTGAGAATTTTCCTGATATTTGATCTTTCACACAATCCTCTGCTTTTACAAGCATCAAATAGTGAGTTTTACCTTTTATCCTAGGCATCAGGTTCTCTCTCGCTTTGTTTCCTGCTCTTTTTCTCCTATGGCGTTCTTGGCGTCTAGGGTGTTGATTAGCAAAATCATAAAACTTGATATTCTCGGGTTCATTCCCACGCTCACTTGAGGTGTCTGAACACTCATTATCTGCATCATCATTTACTTCCAAATGTTTAGAGGAGTTGTAAAACTCTTCTTGTTCCAGAGGTTCTACCGTCTCTTTTTCTGGTACAACGCTTACCATGTAATAGGGTAGCACATCATAGCCCTCCTCATTGCAAAATTTTGTTGTTGGACTGTCGGTAATGGTACAGACATCCAATGTTGCCAATATGTGTTCCCATTCTAGAGGTTCCAAGGCATCTTCAAGGAAAGGTTCCGAAATATACTCCTTGTCCTCAATTGCTCTTTCTAAGACGCATTCCTATTTTCTTAAGCTTCCACAATGTGAAGCTCCACACATCCATAGCTCTTTTGGTTGCCCTAACCATGCTGGTAGTTCCGATCCTGCTACTGTAGCCGAATCAAACTCTTCCACTGGTGTTTGGTTTACATCTTTGTAACTATGGTCTTTAAGGTGTATTTTAGTTGTTGTCTCGCCATGTCTGAGGTATATGTGGTCATAACCCCAATCTTGGACCATCTTCAGTTGTCGCATGAATGGTCGTCCCAAGATGATCATAATTGTTCTTTTTGTCGAAATCGACTATTGCAAATGTATGCTCATACTTGATTCCGCACGAAGTGACAATTACTTTTTCTAAGAGTCCTAGAGGCTTTTCCATGCACCCATCTGCCAATTGCACTTTCATTCTGGTAGCCCTCAAAGCTGGTTTTCCCCATTTTTTCCAGATTTCTTTGGTGGCGATAGCAACCCCCGCTCCACTGTCAAGAATAGCCTTGGAAACTACTCCTTGGAATTCTACCGGTAGCGTGGTGTTTCCGTCTTCTCCCTCGCAATATTCTCCAACCTTATTCAATGGTACTCGCCTAGTGCTTAGATTAGGCCTGTCCAACTCCCTGATCCCTTCTTGTAGCTTCAAGGTGGTCTTTCACTCCAAATTTTTCTAGGCATTTTCCCACTGTGGTCCACATGTTTGGCCTTAACCTTAGGAGTTCTGCTAACGTGATTGTGCATGCCACCGGGGTGGATAACAACTCAATCAATCCTTGCAAATCCATCACCTTGTTAGAAGAAAGTCTTTGAGATGGAATTGCTCTCACTTCCGACTTAGCTTCGTACTCTCCCAGGTAAGAGGGTAAAGTTCTCAAAGAGTCTGGTTGGCTGTGCCCCGAACTAATAGATCCTTGGTCTCCCCCTTGTAAATGTATCTCAAGGTCCATCTGCGATCTTGTCTCAAATTCTTCAATAGGAGGTAAGATCACATTCTTTTCTTTTCTCATGCTATTCATGGGGTTACTTATCCTATTAGCCTCATTGGCCTCACGGATTTGCTTCCACAGATCATCTAGACCTTACCTTCCTTACCCATTTCTGCCAATATTTTAGGCTGGAACCCGTCACTTGCCCCATCAGTGGTATTTGGCACTATGATAGGCTCTCCTCTGGACTCATATTCATTAGTGAGTCTTTCCTTTGTTTCCTCATGTTTCTCTAATGTTGGTTGGATAGGGGTTGGAGCTGGTGCTTCGTGACACTTTGCAGGTTTACCTAGCGGTTCTTCCATCAATGATTGAGCCGTCTCAATCATCTTTTTACACATATCCAACCTCTGTTTGTCTATTTCTGCATATGGATAAGTCATCCACCTTTGCTTCTGGGTTTGGTTCTTTTTAAGTTGAGCTTCATAAGCTTTTAGAAGCGCATCTAACTACTCGTTTACCTTGTCTGCCAGTACAGATCCTCCTGATCATGCACTTTTGGGTTCAGCTATTTCCTTGGGTGCTATGGCTGCTGTGGTGTGTGAGCTTAAGCTAGCTAGATCCTCTAACCGCTCCAATCTGTTCTTTGTATGTTTCAATTGATGAGCTCGTGTAGCGCGTACGGAGTGTGTGCAAGAGAGGGGAAGAAGAGAAATGGGGAAGGGGGAGATGCACAGGCAGCCACTGTGTGGGTTAGTGGAGAAGAAAGAGAAGGTCAACACTTCCTCTTTCTCTCCCTATATTGAATAAGGGAAAGCAAGTGTACAAGGGTGGTTTCCCACGGCCACCTGGCCTACACTCCAACAACCTTCCACTTGAAGGTCATGGTGGCCAATAATGGCATTAGTATAGTTAGTTTATACATAATTGATGAAGCATTGCCGAGGCTTCATCCTAGACCCATAAGTTCTATACAATGTGTAAATCGCTCTGAGGCTAGGCTCTTTGTGAGAGCATCTGCGGGGTTGTCGTCAGTGTGAACCTTGACAAGCTCGATACGCTTGCCAGCCAATGCATCTCGTATGACATGGTATCTGACCTCTATGTGTTTCGACTTTGAGTGAAACACTGGATTCTTTGCCAAAGCAATGGCACTCTGACTATCACAATGTAGTACTGGAACCTCGTGAATGCCCAAATCTCCCACTAGACGAGCCAACCATATGGCTTCCTTGCTGGCGTCAGACGCAGCAACATATTCTGCCTCAGTGGTAGATGAAGACGTGCAATCTTGGAGACACGATCTCCAAGAGATAGCTGCTCCAACAAACATGAACACATAGCCAGATGTGGATCTTCCACGATCCACGCAACCCGCATAATCCGCATCCGTGTAACCTACAATAGATGCATCACTGTTTCCGAAGCGTAAATACTTGCTAGCTGTACCTTTCAAATATCTGAGGATTTTCTTCACTACTTCCCAATGCTTCTTGCCAGGGTTTGCCATGTACCTAACTAACCACTCCCACTGCATGTGCAATGTCTGGTCTTGTGGCTACCATAGCGTACATCAAACTTCCAACTGCTGAAGAATATGGTACTTTCACCATTTCCTCTTTCTCAGGCACTGTCTTGGGAGAGTCTTCCTTGCTAAGTTTGGAGTATTCTTGCATTGGGGTACTCAATCACTTCCCCCCCTGCATACTAAAATGTTGCAAGACTTTGTGAATGTACTTTTCTTGAGATAATTCAAGAACGTTGCCGTCTCTCTTGATGTGCATACCAAGAAAGTGATTGGCATCTCCCAAATCCTTCATGGAAAACTGAGTGCTTAGCATCTTTTTTAACTGATTGATTTCATTAATTGATTTGCTGCGATAAGCATATCATATACATACAAGATCAAGATGATTAAAGAACCATCGTTCAACCTTTTTGTGTATAAGCAGTGATCCTCTTGACTTCTAATGTAACCCTGAGACTGCATGAATTTGTCGAATTTTTTATACCATTGCCTTGAACCTTGCTTGAGGCCATAGAGTGCCTTTTTAAGTCTACAAACCAATTCTGTCCTCGTTGGTTTTTGTGTTTCACATACGAATCCCTCTGGTTGTTTCATGTAGACATCTTCATCTAGATCCCCGTGAAGAAATGTTGTTTTCACATCCATTTGGACAAGTTCCATGTCCTGGATAGCAACCAAGCCAAGCACGGTGCGAAGTGTAGTCATCTTGACTACTGAAGAGAAAATCTCATCAAAATCCACACCTTTTTGCTGCTTGAAACCCTTGGCAACTAGACGAGCCTTGTATCTAGGATCGGGATCTTCCGTTGTATACTTCTTTTTGTATAACCACTTGCAAGGTAAAGCATTTTTGCTTTTTGGTAATTCAACCAAATCCCATGTCTCATTAGACACAATTGAATTGTATTATGATTGCATAGCCTGCTCCCATTTAACGCTATCCTCCATTTGTATAGCTTCTTTGTAGCAGGTTGGCTCTCCACTGTCAGCGACCAAAATGTGGTGTATACCCGGCTCAAACCGCTCGGGCGCACGTGATACTCTCTCAGAGCGTCTCAGTGCCTGACTGCTGGACTCCGCTCTCTCCGGAGCAATAGTAGTTTGCACTTGAGGAGTGGGTGCAACACTACTGAACTGAGTTGGTTTGGAGGCTACATCCTCAAAACGAACACGTCTGTACTCAACATCTTTGATGGGCTTCTTGTGCATTTTTGATTCATTGAAAATCACATGTGAGCTACGAATGACTTTGTTTGATTCTGGGTCCCAGAGACGATATCCCATCTCTCCGTTTGCACCATAACCAATAAAGATGCATTTGTGTGATCTGAGATCTAACTTCCGACGAAGTTCTTTGGGCACATGTGCATATGCTTCACATCCAAATACACGTAAATGCTCATAGCTTGGCCTTTTTCCAGTCCATAATTCCTCTGGAATTTTGAAATTCAAAGGAGAACTAGGTGACCTGTTGATGATGTGCACTGCTGTTAGAACAGCTTCCCCCCAAAACTCTGGAGTAAGCTTCGCCATAGACATCATAGAGACAACTCGCTCTTGAATCGTACGATTCATTCTTTCAGCTATCCCATTTTGTGCAGGTGTGTATGGAGCAGTAAACTGCCGCCGAATGCCTCTTCTATTGCAAAAATCCTTGAACTCTGTGGAGACGTATTCTCCACCATTGTCCGTGCGAAAAGCTTTGAGCTTTGTTCTTGATTGGTTCTCAACCATGGCGAGGAATTTCTAGAATGTCGAAAAGACTTCTTCCTTACGCTTGAGGAGATACACCCACACCTTTCTGGTAGAATCATCTATGAACGTGAGAAAGTAGTTCGCCCCCCCTAGAGTTTTATGTGGCATTGGAAAACACAAATCACTGTGCACCAAATCTAGAGGTTCGCCTAGTTTCTTATTCAATGGCGAAGATGTCAGTCTAGTTTGTTTGCCATATAGACAATGCTCACACAATGGAAAGTCTGTGTAATCTAACACAGGTAAGTAGCCAAAACGCTGAAGTGTTTTCATTCCCTTTTGGCTAATATGCCCTAGCCGGCTATGCCACAACTCAGGAGATGGCAGCTCGGCAACATAGATAGAGTGTTCGTCGATACTCGAAACAAACAAAGAGTACAGGGATCCGTTTTTATTGCCTTTCATGATGATAAGGTTGTTCTTGCAGATCATCCAAGAACAATTACCAAAAACTGTAGTGTAGCCAATGTCATCCAATTGCCCTATAGAAAGCAAGCTTTTTGTAAGCTTGGGCACATGTCTGACATTCTGTAGAACAAAAGTAGTGCCATTATGCATCTGAAGTTTCACATCACCAATGCCAATAATGTCAAGCTCATAGGAATTACCAAGCTTGACAATTCCATGCATGGATGCATAAGAGGAAAACCACTCTCTATGCGGTGTGACATGAAAACTTGCACCAGAATCAAGGATCCAATTCTGTGCATAACCCTCATCCTGTGCAACCAAAGCATCTGGAGTGAGATCTGAAGTGAAAATGAGAACATCTGAGGCATCTGTTGTCACCTCGGCATGAATCTCTATGGGCATAATGAGCATCACTGGAGGAGGAGCATCCTCTACTGCAGTGGTAGGCATGGGAGACTCAACAATGTTGAGCTCCTCAATTTTTATTGTACTTTTGCCTTTGCCAGAATTATCCTTTTGCATGTTTTTCTGATCTCTTAGGAAATTGCGACAATCCTTTTTGTAATGACCCTTCTTGTGGCAATAGTAACACTCGACATTTTTGGCATTGCTGTCTCTACTTTGGTTCCTGTGTCTGCTAGGACTACGAGGATTCCGCTCTCTACTTTTGCTTTTGTATTTGTTCCTGTCACGGACTCTTGGCTTTGTTGAACTGCCAGCCATATATGCATCTCCATGACTAGCATTATCGAGAGATTTACGACGAATCTCTTCAGTGAGCAACGCATCTGTGACATCATTGAATTCTAACTTGCCATTCGGAGCTGAATTGCTAATGGCTGTGCAAAAGATATCCCATGAACTGGGTAGAGAGCATAATAAGAAGACTTGAGTTCATCGTCAAACTCCTTAAAGCCTTGAGATGTCAGCTGGCTGAACAAGGAGTTGAACTCATTTAAATGACTGGAAACTGTGTTACCTTCTTTCATGTTGAGCTTCATAAGCTTTTTCATGAGAAAAACTTTGTTGGATGCACTTTTGCTCTCCCATGCTGAACATAAGCTATCCCAAATTTCCTTGGTTGTTTTCTTCCCTATGATAGTGAAGAAGACTGATTCTGCTAGATGTAGACGTATTGTAGCCATGGCTTTTGCATCCAAAAGCTCCCATTGAGCTTGTGTATAATCATCATCCTCTGCGCGCTCTTTCAACGGTTCTGAGAGGTCTTTGTTTATCAAAATATCTTTCATGCGCTCTTTCCACATGGTGAAGTTGCTGCCATCAAAATTCCGAATGAAATACTCCTCCTTTTCTGAAGAAGAAGCCATTGCTGATAAGAGGGTTTGAGAGGTGCCAAACTATGGCGAGACGCTGTAGAAATTTGGGCAGAATAACCTTTGTATCGGGAGTAAAATCTCAACCGAAATAGACTCAAAAGTGCCAACTATGGAAGGCACGACTCGCGGGAAGTAAATCCGGCAAAGTCTCCTTTGTACGAGGAGTCAAAACTCAACTCAAAATGCATATAAATGTGCCAACTGCACTAAATGGGCATTTGCTGCACAAAACAGCTGCTATGTGAGTGCCAACTCGGTGTCAAAAGCATAAATAACCGTCCAGATACATATCCTATGGCGAGGGTACCGTAAAGGGGAACTCCAGCTACATGTATCACCGAAGGTGTCTCAACATTCGAGCACACCCCAGCTCAAAGAAAACCTCACGCTATCGACCCTCCAAAAAGCTAATGCAGACACAAATGGACTAGCCACAGTCTCAGAAAGGGCTCTTCCGGTCCGAGTCTCAGAAACGGCCGGGAAAAACTGCCAAAATAGCCAAAAATGGCTCCACACGTAGTACAGTGGGCAGTGTCCGCAACTCAACGTACATGAGTAAAATCGCGCTCAAACAGGCGCCAAGAACTGCTGCATGCAGTGAAAGTGATCCCTGCGGGGATATCTGCTCTCAAAAGAGCTCAGTAGCACTAGGTGTGCTCACAACAAAATGCATCTGTTAACGCATGTGTCCGCAGAGAATCTGCTGTCAAAATGACTGCCAAATCGTCAAAGCGCTGTGTCTGGTAACCTAAAGAATCTGGGAGTGAATTGGCTGAAAAACCCCTTGTAGCCTGTAACCTGCGTGTCGGTGTCGCTATGTGCCGATTTCTGCCGCCGGGCAGAAATATGCTAGTCGAATAGCCGCCAAAGGTGTCGTATCCGTAAACTGTGTAGTACAGGGCAATCGGTGCGCTCGGTGCCGATGCCGGGTGTCACTTCTCCATGATAGAGGTACCTCACCCGTGCATGTCGCAAGCACGGTCGTCGATCGCGGGAACGCGTTCGTGTGGGGAAGCGCCCGGTGTGGGTCGGATGTCGGAAATCCGCCGCAATGAGGAGTGTCGAGCCGGGCGCATGAGCGGTGTCGATGTCGATGTCGCCTTCCGCCGCCGGGCGGAAGTGGCTAGCCGAATAGCCGTAAAACGCCAATGCTCGAGCGGTCAATGCCGAGTCGGATCGGTATCGATTGCAGATTTTTCTCGATCTACGAAGATTGCCTCAAATTTGTCGGACTCGGTCGCTTGTGCTCGCTCGCAAGCACGGCGTCAAGCTCTCTTTCTCACTCTCTCTATCTCACAAGCTTTTCCCGTAATGAGAGAATGTGTGTCTCTCTCTCTATCTCACAAGCTGCAAATTTCTGAGAAGCTTCCTTTTCACGAGCTCGAGGAGAGGAGTCGGGGGTCGGAGCATCAAAATGGGTTTTGTCGAGGTCTCTCTGTGGGAATGAACCCTTGCACACAAAAGGTTTTATGGCTCAAAGGAAAACAAAATTGATTTTTATTGCTTATTGTTGACTCTGTGCCAGCGCTGACGAGTAAGCTCACATAGTGAGTGTGTGTGTGTGTGGGTGTAGCGTTGCTTGTATACACACGCAGGGGAGTGTGTATGCATTGTGTGTGTGTGTGTAACACACCACAAGCTTGCCAATGCTCGAATTCCACCCCAGCTCAAGCTATCGAGCTTAGCTCTGCTGCCCTTTGTCGGCTCCTCCCGACCGACCACTCTTTGCCCACACTACACACTGTGTGTGTGTGATGTGAGATGACGAAGCACTTCTGCTCGCGCTGCTCTTGCAATTCGATTTCGGGCACTCGATTCCCAAATTTGCAAATTCACCTGCTGTCCGATTCTGTCAATGCAACTATTGCTTCAATTTTGCACCTACTGCAGCTCCGAAATGCTCTCGAATATTACTGGCTTTACAAGTCCCTGCTGAATGCCCTTCAAGTCCTCGATTTTAGCTAGTTGCAGCCTTACTTTATCCCTGCTTGGTCCTCTGGCTGCTACGCGGTGCAAGCCTCCAATTCCCCTCAATTCCCATGCTCTGTACTTGGATTTCCTCTCGACTGCATGAGTTATTTCAAGCTTTGCAAGCTCTGTCTGCAATTCGGCTGCCTTGGCTGCAGACCTTTTAAAAAATCTTTTGTTTTCTTTGTTCCTGCTTAGCTTGCTTCCTGAGGTTGGAGTTGATCTCCTCTAGATTGCACCACATTGCCCGATTCCCATTGCTTCCAACTCGAATCTACTACTCTTGTGGATGCTCGTTCGATTCCATGGCTTGGTTGCCTCCCCCCTCTTCGATGACCTGCTTGGCTCGAGATTTTCTCTAACTCCAAGCTTCAAGATCTCCTCTTGCTCGACTCTGTGTTCTTGATTTGTCAAGATGCTCTTCCAAGCTTCTCAAGATTCCCACTGCCCAAGAGGGGCTGCGTACAAGCCGGGTAGCCGGGAACCATTGACCTCACCCGATCTCTTTGATCTGTGCCAAATCCGCTCCGAATCAGCCCGATCTGGTGACGTGAAACACTGAGCTCAATTGAGCTCCGCCGCCGTCGAGAAATCGCAGCCGCCGTCACCTAGACGTAGCTCTGATACCAATTGATGAGCGCGTGTAGCACGTACGGAGTGTGTGCAAGAGAGGGGAAGAAGAGAAATGGGGAAGGGGGAGATGCACAGGCAGCCACTGTGTGGGTTAGTGGAGAAGAAAGAGAAGGTCAACACTTCCTCTTTCTCTCCCTATATTGAATAGGGGAAATCAAGTGTACAAGGGTGGTTTCCCACGGCCACCTGGCCTACACTCCAACATCAATTCCTCGGATAGGGCTGTTTGCTCTCGTTCTTTCCTGGCTTTCCTACGCGCCTTTCTAGCTTTCCAAGTGCTTCTCTGATTTTTCGTTTCTGAACTTTGGGCATCGGTTTTTGGTTCTTCAACTATGGGTTCGTTCGTCCTTCTTTGGGCTTGGGCTCGTGTTACCGCCTGAATAGGTATGATTGTTTCATTTTCCGATCCTCCACTGGAAGGTACTGTTTCTAACATGTTCAAGGTGGTTTTTGCTCCTTTGCTCGGGTTTTTAGGGCAATTGGGAATCAAGTGAGTAATTCCACATTCTGGGCAATACGCATTGACTCTAATGATTTCATCATGAGGACAGTCTCTTAGCCAATGGTCTTCTCCACACTTGTAACATGGTCCCTTGGGTTGTTGAGGTGCTCCTTGAGCCCCTCTTTGTTGGTAAGCATGTCTCTGTCCGTCCATGCCTCCATTGGCTATGAACATCAGTGTTTGTTCATCTAAGCTATATCTTCCTTCTCCTGCAGCCTGTGAAGCAGTTGGTGGTCCTTGATTCCCTATCATGCTCCATGGATCTGGTGTCGAGGGTTCTTCCGGTAAATAATAGACAACAGGGTTTGCCGCATATCCATTGGGATCTCCATAATAAGCATGCATAGGCACCAAAGCCTTTTCTTCTGATTCAGTTACTGTTGGTGTGTATCTGATACCAACTAGTCGTAATCCTGGTAGGGGTGGTTGTTGCCCCAACACCGGTTGTGGTCTTTCTACACCTACAGGTCCTAGTAAGTTGCCTGCTTGATATCTGGGCATCGGTGGAACTTGAGGGGAAGCTACTGGAGCTTGGGGAGCGTAAGGTCTCTCCCTCACATATCCCTTGTTATAATAACATTCCTCGGTCCCATGGTTTGTCCATTTTTGTTCAATAGCACACCACTTGGGCTATTTAGCTTGGGGTTTGGCGTACAATTTGATCTTTTTTAGCACTTCATCTACGAGCTGCTCCTGGTTTACCGCTATTTCTCCTTTCAGTGCTGTCTTAGAAGACTTGCTTCCACTTTGCTGTGAAGATGAATCGTCATCAAGGTCCTTGAACTCCCCTTCTTTGTAGACTGCACAATTGTCCACAAGGTACAGATCCTCCTTGGTCAACTCATTCAACGTCGTGCTCCTCTTCATATGTAAGTCTTTTTGGAGATCTGCATTCCTTAGTCCTTGGATGAATATCAAAATAAGTCTGGACTAAGTTGGCAGTTCTTCCACAGGACAGAACTTAACATATCTTTTTAGTCTTAGGGCTGCCTTTCGTACAGATTCTCCATCTTTCTGTTTGAATTTATGGATTTGTGAGACGGTATTATGAGCTATTCCCCTTTAAGAGAATTCCTCAATAAACTTGTCAAACACTTCCTCCATCGACTCAAAGTTTCTACGCTCCATAGAGTCAAACCAAGTTGCAGCATCATTCTCTAGGGTTAGTCCAAACCCTGCGAACTGGGTTGGAAAATCTAACACCTCTTCGACTCTAATTACACGCACAAAGGCTGCTACATGATCTCTTGGGTCTCTGTTTCCTGTGTATTTCTTGTTTACCCATTTTTGCAATTGAGAAGGTCTAATTCTTCGATGGTCTACAAATCTCATCATTGGATCGCCCCGTCCAAGTCGATACACCTCCTTAGGCCTTCTGTAATAGGCTGGTTCCTCTCCCAATGGTGCTCCTAAGCCATAATTTCTAACGGTTCTCGCTGGAGGTGGTGCTTCTCTTTGAACTCGTTCTATGGGTGGTCCTCCAGGATCTGTAGACCCTTGTGTCTTTGGCTTACTCTCTGCTTGATACCTTGAATAGTGTGGTGGTTCTTGCAAATCCCTGAGCCCTCGTGTGGCTTGATAACCATCTCGGTTTCGGTCTGGTTCCATTGTTGCACTCTATCGAAGCCATGCCTGCAATGATGGCTGGTTTGCTGGTTGGTCTTGGTTGTTGAATGCTTGCGGTCGGGTGGAATGTGAGGTAGTGTCATACTCATCGAAAAAAGGATTCGTTGACTTGCTTGGGGTGTGGGCTGCTCTTGGCACTTCCTCAGGGGCATATGCTGATGCTCTTGGACCTGTTGCTCTTTCTACTTCCTCTGGGAGAATATGTTGGTATTCTCGCCCGTATCGATCAACAAAAACTATGCCCTTTCCCGTAGCAGTTTCATAAGAGAATAAGTAAAGAACCTTGTCTTTGTTTAGTTCGTTTACGTATGGTTCTTTGCTGCGAAAGTAAGAGACAATACCCTCACTCTCATGCTTGTAGATTCCCACATTCTTGTTATTAGTTGGAACCCTAGTTGTTTTCTTATCATACATAAAAATAGCTCCGGACCGATCAATGTTTGGTGGCGGTTCTTGAGTTTCTGAAACCATTTTCCCTTTCGCCACGTTATCTCCATATCTGTTGTAATCTTCAGGGTTACTAACTATTAAATAGTGGTTCCCCTTTTCGTTTCGAAATCTATCTCCATCATCATACACTCGGATTATCTCCAATCTTTGAGCTGGCCTCTCTTCAGTACAAATGTACTTGCGGCCTCGATAGTCAGAATAGACTAGGGCTCCTCTCGAGTTTGTTCCCTCTAAGATCATCGTGAGCTTGGAATCATTCAAAGGATTTTGGGAGGTGCTTCCTCCTCGCATAGGTCCATCATAGGTGAAACCTCCTGGCTGTTGACTACCCATCATGAAGAAAGATTTATCTGACGAAGTGTCAGTATCACTACCTTCCTCTATAATCGGTGCTAGCGGATCTAGCCTTGCCTGAGTTACACTCTCCTCGGTGGACACTACGCTACCTTGGTCACCTGCCACTTTGTGGTCTCTAACAATGTATCTTCCTGATTTTAAATTCATCAAACTTATCAACGCAATTTATCACAATTTCAACCACTCACCTGGCAATGGGTTAGTCTCTACACAACTTCTTGCTGTGTTGCTGAATATACCTGTTCACAAGCGTTTTAATTTCGGCAATTGAATCAAAACATTTATCTGCTAGAGGTTATCTTAGTAATGATTGGTATAACTAAAGAGTTAATCTCAACCACTACTGTATTTTATACAGTACTGATGTTCTAGATTAGGTTTGCTAATCTGAAACAGTACTTCCCTCAGATGTTGGTCAATTTACGCGAAAAAGTCTGAATTCAGTCTTTGCTTAGTCAAATGGGCAAACAAGGTCCAAATTCACTTCTAAAAGAAGTTCTGGAACCCTTAAGCCAAATGGAATCTCACTGTCTATGACAAGTTTAGGGTTTAGGGTATGCCCCAATAGACATCCTACGCGTAGGATGTCTCCTGCAGTGTTTTGCCTGGATTTGGCACTGTTGTTTCCTCTTGTTGTGCTGAGCTTACAGCTGCTTTTACTTTTTGATTTGGACTCCTATTAGCTGGTCAATGAGTCAGAAATCTGTTCCAACGGCCTGTTGATGGTATTGATCAGTCTAATCAACTCCAAATTGGACCAAAACTGACTAGGAGTTTTGCCTTAGGCTATATAACACCTTACTATGCTCAAAGTCAAATTCTGGCTTCATTTTCTTGCATTAGACATCCTACTCGTAGGATGTCTTTTTCATCAGAATGGCTTCAAACTCAAATCCCAGGCTCCCCTTGAGTTTCTGATCACTTGGGTATACTCAGAATTCAGTTTGGAGTCCCAAATCACTCAGAAGACATCCTACGCGAATGATGTCTATTTGGCCTATTTGACCCCAGATTTGTCCCACAGCTTCCCCTTGATGTCAGTAACCCAGTGGTATGCTTAGATTTTGATTTGGATGTCAAAAGGCCCAAATTTCAGCTGTTTTTGCTTTTTTCAGTCAAAAGTGCTAAAGTCCGCTTTGAACCCAAATGAGGTGAAACCCCTTTTAGTCACTCAATATATCATGAAAGACATGCCCATGCAGCCATCTTATGGTTTTGGTCTCAAAATAATGTTTTGGCACTATTTGGGTAGGATATCGAGCAATTTCAGTCTACCTGGCCTTATCCTGTCAAGATATGGCCAAATTTCCACTTTCCAGTTGAAATTAGGGTAAACCCTACCTCTTGAACACACTGGTCAACTCAAAATCCCAAAATTCCTCCCAAATTAGCCTGTAGACATCCTACGCGTAGGATGTTTCCTGTCTTAAAATTAAAGTTTTTTCTGACAGGAGTGCTCCTGATGCTCTGTAGGTCTATCAAAAACACTCAGTAATTTTTTGGACTTCAATAAAGCTTTCAACCACACTTTTGCGTCTTTTTGCGTCTTTTATAAACTTGTAATGATTCTACCAAGCAAGTGTACATGCATGAAATACTCTAGATCCTGAATCATGATGTCTTACTTACTCTACTCCTACCTATCATGTGAAATGGTGATAATGGTGTTTTTGGTTGCTTTTTGGCCTCTCCGGACTCTCAAGCTCTCCTCTCACCGCTTCTACCACTCCGACTCCTACTCTAGAACTCGACTACTACCTAAACTACCTAAGTCTATCTCCTCTACCTAAGTCGAAAGATCTAGGCCAGAAACATGCTTCCTAGACTCCCTCTAAGACCTAGGGAGTCCTCCACCCTCTGATCTTATCTAAATGTAAACCGAGACTCTTGGCAAGCCAAAAATCCCAATCCTCAAGGATTAGTTTCGGTCACCTACCTAAGGTTTTCGTCTCCGGCAGCGGCGCCAATGTTGGACGGATACGCCATGACGGACGTCAGCATAGCGAGAACTCACCTAACATGTAATGTCAGCTAAGGACGAAGCTCGACCCGCGCAGGCGCGTGGAAGCAAGCATAAGGTGTCAACCTACACTTGACCGACTCCTAACTAATTCCTACAGAGGTCTCTACCAATTGTTTAAGTCATAGCCTTCAAGAGTGCAAAAGAGGAAACTTCCTACAACGCTTTCTAGAGCCGAACATCCATCAAACAATCTCAAAATACCATAGAACTTGAAGGAGACCCTACTAATACCAATAGGCCGCTCTCCCTAAGGTCTATGAACCAAAATCACGACCAAAAACACCCAATGCAGAAACACGTAGGATGTCTCGACGAAATCTGCAGGTCTTCGTTTCCGAAATCTAAAGTGCTTAATGTGTAGTTCTACTCAATGTGAACGCGTGGATATGCTGCAATGCAAAATCGGACAACGTATGCTCACCCAAACAACCAATGAAGCTCGTAGAAGGAGCTCACAAAGCCGGACCGTACGCACGCAATGTTGGTATCGGCGCGTAGCTCTAGTAGGGAGCAACACGCTGCACTTCTCTGCACTCGATTCTGACCACCGTAGCACTCGTAGCGTCAAGACGAAGCTCACGCTCTCTCTCTCGTACACAGTACGCTCACTCACAGACTTCAAACTTGTTTTTTAAAATGACAAAAGGTTTTTTTCATTAAGGTCAAAAAGTGGTATATATACCTTACAACTTCTCAAACCCTAAAGTTCCAAAATCAACCATCTACTCAATCTAACTATCAAAACTGAGATACAATCCGAAAACTTCTGTAAGTCCCAATATTTACAAGGTGAAAGATTGGGTGTTCCTCAATGAATTAATAATTACAAAAATAATAGTCCGTCGAGTGGTTAGATGCCGTGGGGTGTGTCCAGCTTCTAACAGCCTATTTTCCTTATTTTTGGTATTTTCACTAATTATTTTTAAGTGACTTTCCAACAAAAGTAGGTAGGGAAATTTTGCTAAGAAAATATATAAGCAAACCCAAGTTAGCACTAAATGGCAGAAGAGGCAGCAGGAGCTCCACGCTCAACAGGCAACTTCTCAGCAGAACCCCCTCGGCAGGAGACTTAGTGTTTTCGGCCAAGGACAACCTGGCATTTTCTCCATTGCGGATCAGCCCCAGCGATTTGCATTGCAGACCAACCCGGCGACGGCCAGACACAGCAGATCAGCCTAGCTTTTTTGCATTTGCAGAATCCCGGAGACAGAAGGACCAAAATTCAGCCCTAGCGATTTTGGTTGCAGATCAGCCCCGGCGTTTTGCACTTTTACCGCGACGAAAAGTCAAGGAACATCAGCGTTTTCAGTTTTTAGCAGTTAGTACCCGCAGATTAAGTCCCGAACCTCGCAGATCTCACCTTCCCGTAGCAGTTCCTCGCCGCACGGTCAGTTTCTGCAAGGTTTATAGTTTCAGCCCGAAAAACGCAGCTTTCAGCATCTGCGTTTTCAGCGCGTTGTCGTCGCATTGTCGTCATCGACATCGTCACCAACATAGAGTTAGAATTCAGCGACTAGAAGATTAGCAGATTTCAGCCCATAGCGTTTTTGGATAGCAGTAGAAATATTGAAGATTTCAGCCCTAGTGTCGTCGTCGTCATCACCGTCGACATAGCCTAGACTTGCATCAGTCTCATGCATACCATTTGTACCAGATTCTGCAATCATAAGTAGACCACTCTCGCCGAAGAGAGTGGGGCCTTCGGAGGAGGGTTTTACAACGTCTCTGGTGTCATATCTCTCTTCTCTCTCTATTTCTCAGTCTCATACACTTGCACGCACAGTGTCGATTCACTTTATTTATGATCATAGCATTCTCTCATTAAGAACGGAAGGCTATACCTTCCATAAGAACAAAAGGAACCTTGAGCACAGTTTGGAGCACTCATTTTGAGCAAACCGCAAACAACCATTCCGCTGCACCTAACATTGGTATTAGAGCTTTGGCAGTGTTCTGTATCACTCAAGGAAAGAACCACAAGAACCACAAGAATTTTTTTTGCTTGTTGAGGTCGCACGAACCCAAGTTCGCTTGGGCGTGTCGATTCCTAATCGTGTTTTGTTGAAGAGTGGCAGGAATCCCAAGAAAGAAGGTCTTGTCCAGCCACCCCTTGTGTCTCTTTTCACTCACTGAGAGCGGACTGTGCACTAAGTAGCCGGCCAATCGACGTGAGGTGGGAAAAAGCAACCTTGGGTGAGCGCAAGGCCGCCAAGGGCTGCGCCCGCAGAAAGGAGTAGAGCTCGGGTGAAGAGAAGATCCTTCTCAAACACGGTTTGGAAGCGAAAGAAAACCTCAAGAACCTCAAGATTCTCAAGAACTCAAGAACCCAAGAACTCAAGACCCCAAAGAACCCAAGCTCCTCGTGAACTTAAGAACCCAAGACCACAAGAACCCACGACTTCAGAATGGTCATCACTCAAAGCAGAATGGATACTTCGCTTGGAGGTGATGGGCATGAGAGAGGTGAAGAATAATTTTCCCCACCAGGAGGTTTTTCCAACCCTTTTCGATCTATGACAAGGAGTGCACTAACTCCTATGGAGGCTTTCGACAAGAGGATGATAGACAGGAAATTAGAAAGCGAAGAAAGAATCGCAGCCATAGAGCATAAGTACCAAGAAAGAATGGCAGTCATAGCCCATGCGAGCGAGCAAGCCCACTTGGAAGCCAAAGTAAGAAAAGCAGAAATGGATCGCAGATATGCAGAAGACAAAGCAGAAAGAAATGCAATACAAGAACACAACGACTAACAAAACAAAGAGTTGTGGCGACTCTATTCTCAAGTTTAGACACAGATGCAAGAGATTTGGGGAAAGGAGACTCTCTCAGTCTCTTCTTCTCCAAAGCATGACCCATAGGATTTGCATGATTATGAGAAGCATGATGAATTGAATGACAATGATTTGCATGATGATTTGGATGACAAAGATAAGCATGATGATTTGAATGATATTGCTAAGCATGATGATTTGGATTCCAATGACAAGCATGATGATTTGCATGATCAAGAGGTGTTTTCTCACAAGCATGATGATTTGCATGATCAAGATGTGATTT
Source organism: Adiantum capillus-veneris (assembly GCF_014529385.1). NCBI lineage: Eukaryota > Viridiplantae > Streptophyta > Polypodiopsida > Polypodiales > Pteridaceae > Adiantum > Adiantum capillus-veneris. The sequence continues at coordinate 147,821,507 of NC_140951.1, forward strand.
CTCACAAGCATGATGAGTTGCATGAAGATGATGTGATTGTTCACAAGGATGATGTGTTAGTGGATGCTTTTTCTAGTGAAGCTAACCTCGTTGTAGATTCGATCAATCACGAAGAACCGATCTTGGCTTTCGATTCAAGGTCCAAAGAACCCCCACAGTACGATTTGATCATTCAGGAAGAAGTGATCTTGGCTCTCGAGCCTAGGACCAAAGAACCCTCTCAGGAAGTATTATGTGTTCGCATGATTGATACACACGCATTGTTCGAGTGTTTCATTCGTGATCGTTTCCTGTATTTTAGTCAGCGTCTTTATGTGATCCCTTTTCCTAGGCATGACATATTGTATGTTGAGCACGTTTCTCTCATGGATGAGCACGAATGTATGCGGATTTTTCGTGAAAAGCTGAAAAGTATGCATTCAAGGAAGTCACATTTCATGTCTCTTCCTTGGCATGACACATTCGTAGAACGAGCACATGAAAGTATGAGCACCAAGCATGGGCATTTCCATTGTATTTTGCCATAGTTGATTGATTTAGATCAACACGACAAGATTCGATCTCATTGTTTGCGTGTGTGTGGTGAACCGTTTGGCACTCCGTCTATTTGTTCATCTACATTGCATGCACAGTCTCTGAGAAAGACAAGATTTTTTCCACTCACTTTACATGGAATGGGTATGTTCATGTTTTTGTGTTGGAAGTGGTTTCAGGAATTTTTAGCCTCGGAGATTCTTGAAGAAGGTGGACCTACCTCCATAGAAGAAGTGGAAGCATCGAAGGAGCATCAAAAGACTTTGTGTCGCTTTCGGCGCGGCCCAAAGAAGCAAGCGTTGCAGACCTTTATGAAGTTCAAGTACCGCACGACCCACACATCAGAGTGGGCCGGCGAAGAGTCCCTTCCAGGATTCCGGATGCTATTGGCGACCTCCCTTGATGCCATACAGTTCGGTACCAGTACCTCACTTTGAAAAGGAGGGGATGTCACGTGACACATCCAACCCTATGGGTCCGTGGAGAAGCTACAGTACGACAAGGGTTCAGTCAGTCCAGTCAGTCTAGATTTAGAAGTGATCTGGCTCTTTTGTGAGTCTATTCGTAAACCGTGCATGCCCAGTCACTTAGTGTAGATGCATATCCTCTGGTTGCACACAACATGATCATCACTATTCCCTTCAAAATCCATCAGATTCAGCCAGGGGAATTTTCCAGTGCATTTAGCCTATTTTCCCTATTTTTGGTATTTTTACTTATTATTTTTAAGTGACTTTGTAGGGCAATTTTGCTAAGAAAATATATAAGCAAACCCAAGTTAGCACTAAATGGCAGAAGAGGCAGCATGAGCTCCACAGTCAACAAGCAACTTCTCAGCAAAACCCCCCGACAAGAGACTTAGTGTTTTCAGCCAAGGAAAGCCTTGCGTTTTCTCCATTGCAGATCAGCCCCAGCGATTTGCATTGCAGACCAACCCGGCGACGGCCAGACACAGCAGATCAGCCTAGCATTTTTGCATTTGCGGAATCCCGGCGACAGAAGGACCAAAATTCAGCCCTAGCGTTTTTGGTTGCAGATCAGCCTCGGCGTTTTGCACCTTTATCGCGACGGAAAGTCAAGGAACATCAGCGTTTTCAGTTTTTAGCAGCAGTTAGTACCTGCAGATTAAGTCCCAAACCTCGCGGATCTCACCTTCCTGCAGTAGTTCCTCGCCGCACGGTCAGTTTCCGCAAGGTTTACAATTTCAGCCCAGAAAACGCAGCTTTCAGCATCTGCGTTTTCAACGCGTCGTCGTCGCATTCTCGTCATCGACATCGTCACTGACATAGAGTCCGAATTCAGCGAATAGAAGATTAGCAGATTTCAGCCCATAGCGTTTTTGGACAGCAGTAGAAAGATTGCAAATTTCAGCCCTAGTGTCGTCGTCGTCATCGTCGACATAGCCTATACTTGCATCAATCTCATGCATACCATTTGTACAAGATTATGCAATCATAAGTAGACCACTCTCGCTGACGAGAGTGGGGCCTTAGGAGGAGGGTTTTACAACATCTCTGGTGTCGTATCTCTCTTCTCTCTCTATCTCTCAGTCTCATACACTTGCACGCACAGTGTCCATTCACTTTATTTGTGATCATAGCATCCTCTCATTAAGAATGGAAGGCTCTACCTTCCATAAAAACAAAAGGAACCTTGAGCACAAACCCTAAGGAAACGCACGTTGGAAGAACCAACGAGCTGTCCTAGCCGCGCCTTATCAAGGCGCATATTTACTATATATAAGATGTGTTGGCTCCCCGAGTCGAGATGTGTCTCTCCTCACTCATAGGATATGTATTGAGTCAGATTTACTGGTAACGCCGGCCACTATAGACCCGGCCTTAGTTTGCTCTTGGGCTTCACCAGAATTCCCAGACAAATTGCTGCCAGCAAAAGCATTAGGAATAGGTGATTTACCACTCATAGAAGAACCATGAGAAGTTACTACATTGTTGTTACGACCTTTTCTTTGAGCAGCAATTAACACCTGTTGAATTGCACGTTGTCTAGTCCTATTTTCTTTGGAAAGTGACTGTTGCAGCAGCAATGTGAATAATGCATCAAACTTGACAACTTATGGATTTCCTTGGGTCATAAGTCTCCAAGTACTGGCAAAAGTCTGGTAAGAATCTCATAAAGCATCAAGAATAGTTTGCACAAGGGAACTATCAAAAATGACTTCACCTGGAGAAATAAGTTACTGATTGATATCCTTGACACCAACAACAGAAGTGTCCATATCATCTTCCTCATGAATCATCTTCGACTCCAACTCTTTACGCATCAATGCAATTTTTGCCTCATTGCGACTGCATAAAGACCACCTAGAATATCCCAAGAGTGTTTTGCAGATTTCACTGAACAAATGTGAGGAGTAATAGTGCGCTTCATATCCCCTCTTCCTTAGCTTGTGCTGCCTCTCGGGCCAGCTTTTCATGCATCAAAGACACGTCCTCAAAAAAACAAGTTATCACCTGCTCTTGCCGACGGAGTTCGTCCTCCATGCTTGCTTTCTTCTCTTTGAGTACCTTTCTCGTTCTCTTACTTTCCATCCGCATCTCCTTTACATCCTGGTGGTAAACCTCCATGATTCTGGAGCGTGCTAGGGTCAAGGCTTGCATAGCATCTTGCACCGCCTCCCATTCATTTCCATGCTTTCCATTGCTCCATCCATCATAACACGAAAACCCACGGCGCATGGCTTTTTCGAAACATAGAAACGCCACTTCCCCATTGAACCACGCCTTTAGCGAGGTCATCTTCAAGAGCTCTGATACCATATGTTAACCCCCAGGGGCATACATAGCATAAGGAGGCATGATGCACTGAACACGGAGAGGCAGGAAGCTCAGGGCCATCCGCCAATGAGGGCATCGACCTCGAAAATGTGGCAGATCCTATGGACATACCCACAAAAGAGGAAAGCATAGTAGGATCCTCTCAAGAGCCGCAGGATCTAACACAAGAAGAGGAGGAAAAATTGCGTAAGGCAATAGAGGCAGAGCTAAGAGAAAGCACAAAGGAAGCCTTGGAATGGGAGCAGAGGGTCTTCAAATCTATGACAATTCAGAAGATCGACGCCAGCAATCTCAGGCGCGAGTGGCTTCAACCCTCTCTCCCATATCCATTGCTGAAGTATGAAGCAACAACAATAAACAGGCGAATCAGAGAAGAGCCAACGGTACCTCTCTACAATGCAGACACCTCGAGGCTAGAAGGAGTTAAGCTCATAGTGGATTCTCAGCCAAAGTGGAGGAAGGCTTGGCTTACCAAGTACCCACAATACCTAATCCACTTGGTAGAGGCACCTAAACATATCAGAGACAACCTCAGCTTTTGTCCTCTACCAAGGGTTAGGACGTGGAAGGCACAAGAAATTTTGCAAAGAAGCCAACCCACTTGGCTGAATTACCCAAAGCTGCCGGGCGTGAAGGCAGGTGAGAGAATAAGTGTCCAATACATGGTGAAAACCCTAACAGGTGCCATAAAATTGTTCACTGGCTCACCTGACCTTACATGCATTATGATGAGAAAAATCTGCAGAACCATCCTAGCAGTGTTCGAGACCTTCAAGCCGGGCCAGGTGACCGACAGCATATTCTTCTTCCAAGATACATACAGATGTGCTTACGATCTGTCAGGTCAGCCTTCCAAGGAGGTGATACATGCGTTGTACCAAAGAATCATGTTTCTACCATCCTATCACCTCCAGGCTTTTGAAGAAGCATTCTATACGGGGTTCTTCACCATGAATACAGATATCTTTGGCCCGACAATGCTGAACCTACATGCAAGGTACGAATCACTGCTAAAGATGCGGGAAACAATAAGATGAAGCAGCTGATCAAGGCCATGTCGGAGACGAAATGAACAAGGAGGGGGGGGATGTTAGAAGTTGGACACACCCCACGACATCTAACTACTCGGCGCACTATTATTTTTATAATTATTCATTCATTGAGGAAAACCCGATCTTTCACCTTGTAAATATTGGGACTTACAGAAGTTTCCGGATTGTATCCCAGTTTTGATAGTTAGATTGAGTAGATGGTTGATTTTGGAACTTTAGGGTTTGAGAAGTTGTAAGGTATATATACCACTTTTTGACCTTAATGAAAAAAACCTTTTGTCATTTTAAAAAACAAGTTTGAATTCTGTGAGTGAGCGTACTGTGTACGAGAGAGAGAGAGTGTGAGCTTTGTCTTGACGCTAAGAGTGCTACGGTGGTCGGAATCGAGTGCGGAGAAGTGCAGCGTGTTGCCCCCTACTAGAGCTACGCGCCGATACCAACATTGTGCGCGTACGGTCCGGCTTTGTGAGCTCCTTCTACGAGCTTCATTGGTTGTTTGGGTGAGCATACGTTGTCCGATTTTGCATTGCAGCATATCCACGTGTTCACATTGAGTAGAACTACACATTAAGCACTTTAGATTTTGGAAACGAAGACCTGAAGATTTCGGCCAGACATCCTACGTGTTTCTGCATCGGGTGTTTTGGGTCGTGATTTTGGTTCATAGACCTTAGGGAGAGCGGCCTATTGGTATTAGTAGGGTCTCCTTCAAGTTCTATGGTGTTTCGAGATTGTTTGATGGGTGTTTGGCTCTAGAAAGCGTTGTAGGAAGTTTCCTCTTTTGCACTCTTGAAGGCTGTGACTTAGACAATGGGTAGAGACCTCTGTAGGAATTAGTTAGGAGTCGAGTGTAGGTTGACACCTTATGCTTGCTTCCACGCACCTGCGGGTCGAGCTTCGTCCTTAGCTGACATTACATGTTAGGTGAGTTCTCGCGGTGCTGACGTCCGTCGCGGCGTATCCGTCCAACATAGGCTAAATGCACTGGAAAATTCCCCTGACTGAATCTGATGGATTCTGAAGGGAATACTGATGATCATGTTGTGTGCAACCAAAGGATATGCATCTACACTAAGTGACTGGGCATGCACGGTCTACGAATAGACTTACAAAAGTGCCAGATCACTTCTAAATCTAGACTGACTGAACCCTTGTCGTACTGTAGCTTGTCCACGGACACATAGGGTTGGATGTGTCACGTGACACGGATCAACCAAAAAAGGAGTAGGATAGGGTTTGGAGCACTATGGCTCACCCTATGTTGCATACAGAATGTGGGCTCAAGCCCCGCTCGGGAGACCAGCTGAATAACCTCAAAAAGCCTCGACACTCTGGCTCAACTGAAAGGACTGCTCACTGTCTGCACTCGCAACCTGTGACGACAAGGATGCCTCACTCTAGGCTGCCCTGAGACCTGTATTTGCGCATGAATCAGCCCTCTTTTTATTGTTTGTCCGTGTCGCATTCCTTACGCTGCTTATCACATGTGTGCCTTGCTCGTGACTACCAAGCCCTTGGAGCACCAACCATATCAAGAAAGCTACAATCATCAGTGTGACCACTCTACCTAATTGGGGGTTCCATGCCCTGTTTCGCATCTTCCGAAGTCGATCACTCTGATTGTTCATGTGTCTTCCTACCCTAGATAGTCTACTCGTTGTCCTCTATCTAGTCTCATTCTTGTTCAGCATAATCTGCTGCCTGGCTGTGCCCGTTAGCTGATATATACCACTCCGTATGAGTACCAGGCCCCTCGATTTGTGTTTATGTTGCTCATCTCCCGTTCCTCCAGTATGTTTTTCCCTATGGGGAATCCATCGGCTTCGAGTCATTACCTTTTGATCCATTAGGAGCAATACTGGTCTTTTTACCTCCCGTCTATCAAGACGGGCAAACCCGGCCAAGTGCATTCCCTCGTGCTATTATCTCTGCACCTCCAGGCATGCATGCTGTTCCATAATCAAGCTCATCCCAGTATTGGGCACCTTCTCCGGGGTCCCATATGAAGTCACTGCACGCATTCACCTTCCCTATCAATTGAGTTCGAGGGTCATTCATGATGAAGACACCACCTTTGTTGTCCTTCCCTTCATGCCCGCCAACGACTTTGCATGTCTTCACCATCAGCGGGCCCTTTTTGGCTCCATTGGCTAACCAGTTAGGGGACTCATTAGTCCAGCAATCAGGCTGCCCTGGCCAGCTTTCGTGACTTCGATCGGCGCCCATTTCAATCAGCACCACAGTGCCTCTGCTCAGGGTGCAACAAACAGTTTCCCGACCGTCTGCATCCCTAGTCAAGCGGGTCTTCCACTTCGTCCACACACAAAGCATCTATACTCCCCTCTTCTTTCTCTTGTGCTGCCTCTCGGGCCAGCTTTTCATGCCTTTAGCGAGGTCATCTTCAAGAGCTCTTATACCATATGTTAGCCCCCGGGTGCATACATAGCATAAGGAGGCACAATGCACTGAACACGGGCTCAACAATAGCCCAAGAGCGAACTAAGGCCGGGTCTATAGTGGCCGGCGTCACCAGTAAATCCGACACAATACATATCCCACGAGTGAGGAGAGACTCATCTCGACTCGGGGAGCCAACACGGCTCAACCAAAAAAGGAGTAGGATAGGGTTTGGAGCACTACGGCTCACCCTGACTTGCATACAGAATGTGGGCTCAAGCCCCACTCGGGAGACCAGCCAAATAACCTCAAAACTCCTCGACACTCTGGCTCAGCTGAAACCAGGTGGAGAGTAAGTAGTCCACAACCCACGGCGGGTAAAAGCACATTCACAATCCACTGCGGGCATGAACCATAAGCCAAAAGTAATGCAAGGACCTTGTGCCCGATGTCCTGCCAAAACTGCCTGAAGTTGTCCTGTCTACCACACGCAGCCCCTGGCTGACTTGATATTTCCTGCAACAAAGGCTACCCCGCAGGGTGCAGAGCATGTACCACGCGGAATATAGAGGATGCAGCCCCAGCGGGGTCTGCTCCTGCTTCATCCCATGTAGGAAGATAGAGTCCACACAGCCCTCGACTGGAATAACCTGTACATCCGTACTCACGAGAGAGAGAGAGAGAGAGAGAGAGAGAGAGAGAGAGAGAGAGAGAGAGAGAGAGAGAGAGATAATTGTACCTGCCTTTACTTCAGAGCAGAATAGATTCGAGAAGAGCAGGTTCAATCTGTAGAAAGATAGAGTCCCCACAGCCCCGACTGGAATAACCTGCGCATCTGCCTCATCTCACGAGAGAGAGAGAGAGAGAGAGAGAGAGAGAGAGAGAGAGAGAGAGAGAGAGAGAGAGGGAGAATTGTACCTGTCTTTACTTCAGAGCAGAATAGATTCGAGAAGAGTAGGTTCAATAAAGCAGAAGAAACTAATGCCTACCTTTACTTCAGATCAGAATAGATTGCGAGAAGAGCAGGTTCAATAAAGCAGAAGAAACTGATGTCGGGTGCAGAGAAAGAGTGACAAAGTGGGAGAAAGAAAAGTCACGATCGAAATTCGCGATCTCATTTGTGTCTTTTCGCTAACGTGGCATAGCTCTCCTTTCAGCTTTCAAAAAATAGTCTTTGGGCTAACTGCCCTAAACAGCTCTGGCAGCAACAATCCTGCCACCAAAACTTGCAACATCCTCAACATCGCCTACATCCTCAGAACCAGGATGTACATCAATGTGCTGCACAATATTCCAGACACCCTTTGACACAAGGACATGTTGCATCATATAAGCCCACATAGGGTAGTTGTTCCCATCCAATCTATCCTCAGCAGCAAACATCTTGAACACAATTGTGTTGTTGTCAGCCATGGAAAATGGTGCACCTGATGTGAAAACTGCCCAAAAAGAGGAGAAACAAAGCGAGAACAACAAATACTATCTAGCACAAAATGTAGAAGACTATAAGGGACTTGTTATGCAAAAAATGGCACTAACAAAAATTCTACACAAAATGGCAAAGTTGCATGCACAATACTGCATGTAGTGGAAGTAGAGGTTGAAACGAGCCCAAATAAAAAATTTAAGCAGACCGAGCTTTAGAAGCACTCCCAAAAATTTGTCGACATGCGAACACTCACCATAGCTCACAAAAATCAGAAAGTGAGCAGGTGTGTGTTGGAGCTGCTGGAAACAATCCCGAGATACCGCATCAATACCAACCTGTCCTAGCTGCAATTAGTGCAAGGTGGCAATTTCTCCCATTCTTTTAGATCTCCACTGTGAAAGAGAAGTTTACTAGTTAAACCGATGGATCTAATGGGTTTATCAGAACTCTTAGTGCAAACTATTGTTTCAATCTTGTCAAAATCGCAAATTACGTCAGCGTGCAACCTTGAAGCCCAAACAACTCAACTTCACGTAGCAAACAATGTCCAATTGACTCCAAATTTTCACGGCTATCTGTTTGATCAGTTTATTAACTCTACTGACCAAAGTTAATGAAAGATTCTTTCTTTGTCTAGCAGGAGGTATTAATCGCGATCTACTGAGTCAAAAAAGTACTACTTTCCACTTTTGTTGGTTCCCCTGTGTTATGTGCCTATCCAATAAGGTCTAAGCCACTTTCACACAAATTTGAATAAATTTTGCATAGATTTTCCTTTGTTTTCATGATTTGCAGATTAGAATACCACACAGCTGCAATTATTGGCCAACACTAATCCAAATCACCTATAAATTGGCCTAGGCATTCATCTTCTACCAAAGACCCAACCCCTATTGGAAATGTTGCGAAAATTGTCCTATTTGAAGTGATAGCTATTAATCTTGATTTATAGCTATTGAGTCAAAATCAAGCCGTTGTCCCACTCTTTGGGCTTGCATTAAATGTTTTCCCCTTAACCCAATCACCTTTCAAGTACCATCAAGTTTGGTTCATTTCCCACTTTCTTGGGCCAAGTTTTGCGTTTGTTTCTGGGTTCCAGTGAGCTCTAGGCCCAAATGACTACTGATAGGTCCCAATGGCTTCAAAATTGCATCAGTGTCCCGTTGCTTTATGCTCTAGGCTATGGTGTGGTATCTACGTGAGAATTTTGCACTTCCAGGTTAACAACTATTAATCATGATTAATAGCTCATTGACCAAGATCACATTTTTTTCTACTTTTTGTGACACATGATTGCAAAACATAGAGTTTTAAATCCTTTCTCAAGATCTTGCCCAGTTTGGATTCAGGTTGAACCACTTACCTGCTGATTTTCTGCAGTTGAGGTAGCCGTTAGTGTGGAAATTCACATTCCAATGAGCTCCAAAGCCTTATAATCCTTGCAAGAAGGGTATGGTCCTTACATGTGATAGGGTGTTGGTGAAACTGAAGGCACTTTCTGGGATCCAAGGTATTAATTGTGTCTGGTTTTTCTTAGTTTTTTTGCTTGAAAAGTGCGTTAATCCTTAGTCTAAGCTATTAGCCACTAAAAAATAACCTAATCTAATCCTAAAGGTTCTCGACGAGTATGACTACTCCCAAAACACCTCTACACAGCCAAAAGTAGACACATCTCAATCGTGCGGTTTCTAAGTGATAGTTTTTAACTCTAAGTAAATCTAGAGGAAGTCTTTGGACAATGTTACTGGAACTTTGAGGTTTTCTCTAGTTTAGATTACCTCATCCCCGGCAACAACGCCAAAATGTTGGGCCCTCTGTTTGCCAAGCCAAACTATCTTATTGTAGAGATAGTGAGAACCATGGACATAAATGTCATAGCGTGGGATGACGTTGATCCGACTAGTGTATGGAGGATACAAGAGATCGTGGGTCTCTTGGAAAACACATTCAATCCCTACCTACCCGAAACAACACTCAATTGCATGTCAAGCAACATAAACTAATTACAACATTGCAAGGAAATCTCATCATTTCACCAAACAAACGAAGTCCAAACACAAACCAAGCTTATAGATAGGATTGGTAACACATTGAGATACATGCCCAAGCTCTCAAATCCTCCTTTATCCCACTAGCCAAAATCATGATTATTAGTTGTAGGGTAGATTTGACCTAACTATTTTGGATATTTAATGCACCTATTAGCTTAGCAATGATGTCCTAACACCCCTCCTATGCATAAAATGGAGTTTTGATGCATGAAATGTGAGTTACAAGCAGATTTAGACGGACCCATGCTACATTTTTTGTAGTTCCCATTGCATGTGCAGTCAATGGTTGCACTTCTACCTCAACTTCAACCAGAATGTCCACTAGTACTAGATATTGTGCACTTCTACCTCAATGGTTGCACTTCTACCTCAACTTCAACCAGACCATCCACTAGTACTAGATCTTGTGCAATTTGTGGGTGAGCAACCTTGGAGGGTCATGGACCGACTACTATATGGGTAGGGAATCCTACAAGGCCAAGGGCCTATAAATAGGGAGGTAGGGAGGAATTCAACTAGGTAGTTCTCTGGGGCATTTCAAAAATAATCAGCAAACAAAGGATTACTTCACCAAAAATCCTTGTGTTCATTGTGCTAAGATGAACCATCCTTCTAGCAAGTGTTTCAAGAAGAACAAAAGTTAGATAAACCTTGTTGATGCTAAACCACAAATGGTTCTAGCTGAAAGTGATGCCCTTTAGTTTTTCAATCTCTTCATGTTGTCATAGACAATAAATTTTGTACAGGTTATAGAAACTGCCACTCAAAAAAGTGGTAAGACCTCCCATATTTGTCATTTTTGGTTGAGGTCTTGTTGTCCCCACTCTAATTGTTGTCTGAGGGAAGTACACACAACCTCGTATTGTTGTCAAGAGGGGGTTCTACTCATCTTTGAAATGGTTTCTGGACTCTTCCATGGTCTATACCAAGCCCATTGTCAGTGGTTTGGGCTTGAGGGGGGGATTATTAGGTTTCAAGCTCTTTTATATTGGTCTAACCCGTGGAGGCTACCTTATTAACAAAGTGATACACACCAATCCCTTTATTGTTTGGTACATGCATGCAAAAGGCATGGCTAGTATAGTTAGCCCAATTATATATATATATATATATATATATATATATATATATATATATATATATATATATATATATATATATATATATATATATATATATATATATATATATATATATATATATATATATATATATATATATATATATATATATATGTAACGGTTTTCAATAATCAAACATATCATGCAATCTTGTGACGACCTTCTCTCTCACCCTTGTTGTCTTCTGTTGCACGCCCCAACTACACCAACTATAGCTTCATTGTGTTCCCTAACAAGCAATCATCCCCAGTTCTTGATAGGCTATTCTAGTAAGAATGGGTCCGACATTCATATCAGATCGATACTCTTTTCTCACTGCTCTTTAAGTTGCCTTCTATGATACAATCAAGAAAATGGCTACATGTTGGCGGATATGCCACGAGAAGATGCTAGCATAGTGAGAACTAAACCAACATACCAAAATGTTGGCCATGGATGTAGCTCAACCCGCAGGTGCGTGGAAGCAAATAGATGGTTGTCAATCACCTACTTGACCTTCTAAGACAATCACTACTCGAGGAAATCAAACCCGGATGTCTTATGTGCTCATGACTGTGAAACAATCCACAATGCTCATGCTACCAAAATCAAGACCAAAAGTCCTCAAATCGCCTTGAAACTCACAGGGGTTACTCTACTTACCTAGAGGTCACTATTTTATGGAATTTAACCCTTTATCTTTCCCTTAACCGCTTGATGCAGCGAACGTGTACGAAGACAGGTAGTCTATTGCAGGTCATCCATTATCAATTTGTATGATCCTAATGTGTAGCTCTACTTACTATGAACCTACCGGTTAAATAACTCACAAAGCAGACACACTATTTGCAAGATAACTCACCCAGAAGCTCATGGGAGCTTGCCTCATGACAAAACCAAAAATCCGCAAGCTTGACATTGGCACATAGCCCTCGTTGTTGCTAACTTGGTGGTGGTGTCGGCTTCATAATGGCTGCCCCATAGCACACATAATGAAGAGATAAGACCACTATCTCTCTCTCTCTCTCTCTCTCTCTCTCTCTCTCTCTTACACAAAGATGGCATAGTAAATGCAATAGTTTGATTCATTCAAAAAAATTCTCCCTTAGGGTTACAAAACTTTGGCTTATATACATTCCTCTTTAGAGGCTCATTCCCACCAAAAATGATCTCTTAACCCTTACAAAATGTCCTACTTCTCATCAAAATCAAATAATACAAAAATGGTGTTGCTTTCTCTTGTTCTTCCATCAGCACTCCCCCCCTCTGCATCGATGTCGTCCGTGACATGGTGGGTCTTTGCCTTTGTCGGGTCTTCAGTCTGAATCTTTGCTTAATAGAACTCAGGTGGCTTGAACATCTTCAAGTAAGATTCATATCTTATGTTGCCAATGCTCCCCATTGGTCCAAAAACTCAGCTGCTGCCATAAGTGAAAAAACCTATATAAAAAGCCTCTTCAAAGACCTGCATGTGGTAGCTTGGTAAAATCATCAATCTTTGGTAGAAGTGATGTAGCACTTGTGGCAATGGTTGACTGGGGAGATCATATGCCAGTTTGAGGAGAGTAATGACCATTGACAACAGATTGGAGTCTGCAGCTTTGTACAACACAAACACCTCCATGCAGGCTAGTAGTGTTTTGAAGATTTTTCTAAGCATCACACATGTTAAGTTAGGAGAGCCAGTGAAAAGCTTAGTGGCACCCGTTAGGGTTTTCACCATATAAGTTCCACTTATTCTCTCTCCTTCTTTGGGTGGTGGGAGCTTAAGATAATTGAGCCAATTGGGGTGCTTCTCCAACAGCCATGTGGTCTTTCCAGGTTCTCATCCTTGGTACTAGTCATAAAGAAATGTTGTCTCCTACAAACTTCGGTGCATCAACAATATATACAAGGTATGCTGGGTACTTTGTGAGCCATCCTTTTTGCCATTTAGGTTGTGAATCTACTATTCTTTTGGAGACTTCTTGATCTTTTATGTTGCCATCAAATAATGGTGTCGTCTCCTCTGCCTGGATGTGCTTCTTCATTGTGAGCACTTTGTATTTTAGCAAAGGGTAGGGGAGAGATGTTGCATCCATTCCTCTCTGATTACATTTGTATCTAGCTTTAGAACTCCCACAGAGTGTAGCATCCTCTGCTCCCACTCTATCATTGCTTTGGCACTTTCTTCAGTGGCCTTATCTATTAAACTGTGTAGGCAGGCTTCCTCTTCCAGCTGTTAGCTCCTACCTTTCTTCTTGGATTTGTAGAGGTATCTCCACTAGTATAGGTTCTTCTAAGCTTTATGGAATCTCCATAGGCTCTTGTTGGACATTGACTCCTTAGTTGCTTGGAACCGGATCTGTAGCTTGGCTTCGTGCTCACTCTTCTTATTGCCTCTTCTGTATTGTTGACTAGAAGGTCTTGCAACACCTCCAATTTTTGTTTCAGCTGGTCGTTCTCTCTTTGTAGCTCTTGTTGCTGTGATTTAAATCTTTCTTTAGCTGTTAAAGTACCTTCTGCTATATGTATTCTTTGTCTTTGATCCAACTTTAATTCCCTTTGCAAAGCCGTGATTCGGGCTCCCACACTTGCTCTAACAGGCCTTGGGGTTCCTCTCAACCTTTGTATGGTTAGCTCTTGGAGCTCTAACTTGTCCTTCAACTCCACAATCTTGTCTCAAGCTGATTCCAACTCATCTTCAGTCCTCTCTTTCTCCTCTTGTAGGTTAGAGATATCCTTTGATACTTCAGCTATTTGGAGTGTGAGGGTATCCCTCTCAGCTTTAGCTTCCTGTCGGATTTTTCTCTGTGATTCTTGCTCATTCTCTGTGCTTTTTTCTCTTTGAATATACCTTTGTAGTTCTCTTTCAAGGTTGTTGTGCTCTTTTATCAAATTCTCCTCTCTTGTTCTGAGCATACTGTTTTCTTCTACCACCGTGAGAGATCTCGGTCGATCTAAAATCTGGTTGGCAACTCTCACATTTTCTTTGTTAGCGGCTACCACACTCCTTGCTGCTGGCTCTGATAGTGGTCTAGCTAAGGGGTCTTTGGTGGCCTATTCTTAACAACACTCCCACTATAGGAGGACACCATGGTCTCTCTAGAGGCCTCCATCTTGGCACTTCTGGGATTGGTACCAAGCTTGGTACTCTTGACGGTGATATATGCAAATTAGGTGCCCTTCCTTGTGTACCTTGGTCTTGTGGTTTCTTCTCAGCTTCTTCTTCTCTTTTTGAAGCCCATGATGGGATATATATGCCATATACAGCCTTAAAAGCATCCTTGGATGTGTATCTCGCTTTGAGGAGATCCTCATAAGTGCATCTTCCGGTCTTTTCTTTTTCTTTTGGTGTTGGCTCATCTTTTGATTTCATCTTTGGCAGATCCTTTTGCTGGATGTTGGGGGTTTTGGGCTTGGTGGTTGGTTGAATTTAGGGGGAGACATTGGTGGTGTCGCACTTCCTCCCTTAGCCTTGGTATCTCTTTCTTCTTTTTCTCCCTTTGCTTTTGATTTCTCTTGTAGCTTCTTCTTAATATCCATCACTTCTTCAATGGTGAAGGGTTCAAAATCTTGATGTTCAATCACCCATTCAGACTCTTCATACGCTCTAATGTAGTGATCAAATTGGTCCTCTAGTGGTCAAGAGGAACTGTCACCCATTTTCTTTGGGTCTAGCATCCAATATTCTTCAAAATCCCCTTTTAGTGCTCGCTTGGCCTTGGATTACTCGATTAATCTTTAAATGTGGGCCGCCTTCTGACTAGTGGTTTCTCTTGTTCTATTTTCCTTAATCATTATTGTCTTTCTCTTGTTCTTTGGTGGATCCTCTATCTTTTTTTCTTGCACTGTCTCAAGCTTTCTTCGAAGCCGTGTTGAGATAGGTGGTGCAACTGTTGTTGAATGTTTGTCTTCTACATCTTCTTTCAGTCTTAGCAATTCGTTCTGGGTGGGTGAGTCTGGCCACTTTCCTCTTGCTCCAATAGCTTCATATGCAATCTTGGTCAAGATCTTCGCTCCACCATGTATTTGGGCTTATCAGTCCCCCAAGCTCACTACATTCTCATGTATGTATTGGGCATAGTTCACATCTTTTGGTACATTGCTTCTCAATGCCCAAGTGAAAGTGGTGGCAATGGCATGAGGTGGTGTTGTGTAATTTTGTTGTTACTTATTGTAGGTATGGAAAAACTGGTTGTACAGCTTGCAGATTCTAATTGCCCTTGGATCTACTAGGTCTTCAAAAGTTGGGTTGGTTTTCTTCTAAGAGTACACCTCTATCGCATCTCTTCTTTCTTTGATAGAGCTGCTTTTGTTGTGTAGTCCCACAACATCAGCAATGATTTGATGTGTAATTGTGACTTCTTTGCTTTCCTCCTCAAGTATTGTGAGGATCGTTGTGCCGTCCTTCTTGATTGTGGTGGTCAGCTCATAATCCCTCTAGAAATAAACTCCTATTGGCACTGATGTTGAAAATCCGTGTAGATCCACTCTTTCTAGGTGATTGAGGATGTCCTCTTTACTTGCATATTCATTGAGTTCTCTAGAACCATTGGCACATCCACAATGCTACCTTGTGGATCTTTGAAAGTTCCTTGGTATAGATTTATGCCTTCTGTTTCTAGGGTGACTTCGTCCATCCATGCTTTGGTCGGCTTTGATGTCTCATTGGGAATTGTGAATGGCTCTACCGCTGCAATGATATCTTTCAAGGCAAGCCTTTTCTTCTTTACTAGTGACTTGCTGACTTCCATTGACCCTGCCTGCACTCCAAGTCCAAAAGCTAGCATCTTTTACTAAATCTGGAAATTGATCAGCTTTTAGCTATCCAAATGATTTCAAAATTGAATTACAAGCTAATTAGGGCCTAAGGTGCATTTGGGTGCTCATTTTATGCTGTGAGACATCTTACGCGTATGATGTCTATGTGCTCTGAATGAAGTGAGATTTCACATATGCATACTCTATAGCATGTACATTACACATATATGCATGGAATGTGGTTTAAACAATTAATGAGCAAGATTTTGGTTGATAAGCTCCTTTCCTTCTCCAAAATGTTAGATTGGTTGTAATTGGGGTCAATGAGGTTCAATTGGCTTGAAACTTGGTGTACGAACTCATGGGCATAAGATGAGAACATTGGGTAGGCCAAAAACTCTTCAGGTTGACAATTTGACACTTTGGGACATCACACACGTATAATGTCTTTTGTCTGCAAACAATTGGAAACTCATAGGGTAGGATGTCCATAGCATGTGAATGGTGCCTATAGCATCAGATTTGAAATAGAGCTTGTATTTGGATATCAACAGCCATGAATGGGGTTTTTAGACTTTGTTTTATGTAATATGGATAAAAATGGGTCTATTGATATCCAAATATGATGAGAATTGGCTGGCAACCTATTAAAGATGTGATAAATGTAATGGAGATCTCAAAAACACAGCAGCATGTCAATTTTAGGGTCTAGACATCATACACGTATGATGTCTAGGTTGCCTTTTTTGGCTCAAACTTGGTGTACAACTTGCTCATGATGTGTGCATGTGTGCATTAGACTGATGTGTTTAGAAATGAATTTGGATAAGGATTTATGTGCCCAAGACCATAGAAGGTGCTTCTGACTCTTAGATTTGTAAAGTGAAGTGTACGATGACCAAAGCATGCCCAATCATGCACAAACTTGGTGTAGAGGCTATATATGCCATGATATTGAATTCTGGATACTCAAAATGCTAACAGAACCTCTCTATGATAAGTCTAGACATCATATGCATATGATGTCTTCTCTTTGAAAATTGATATATGAGCATTGGGGTATGATGTATATGCTAGTGCATGCCTTATGTCAAGTTTCTCTGAGTTTAGAGCACTCCTTCTACAAATAAGACCATATTTTCCCCAAGGACTCTAACTTAGCGTTTTTGGCTAAATGTTGGCTTCAAGTGGTCCAATTTGCATGAAACTTGGTATGTGAGCTATAATGAACATAATGAAGAGACTTGTGTGGAAAGATTACCATTTGCATGGGAAAATGCCAGCCAGACATCATACACGTGTGATGTCTAGAATGCAAAATTTTGGTTTTGATGCATTGGGAAGATCAATGCTAGTGTCCTAAGCCCTTTTAGCTATGGTTCAACTTTAAAATTCAGTGGTTTAGCTTAGAAACTCCTTGTTTGGTACTTCTGACTCTGAAATTGATTTCAGCATTAGGAGATGACTTTTTGTGATGATTTCTCTTGAGCTTGATCACCTAAGCTTGTAGATGTTGTGGGGCACCTTTCCATGGCTTTAGTGTAGCTTTAGGCCTTATGGATGTCATTTTGGGCAATTTGTCGCTCAGAATGCGTCTTTTAGTTAGATGAAAGTCCATAGAGATTTTCCTTAATGTTTGACCATATGTTTTGGTTGTCAATGGTATGTTGATGATGCTCGTGAGGTTTGGTGGCAAACAGACGCACCGCTTGTCCATGAGAGCCAAATGACGCTTTGCATGTCCAAAGCCTAGCTTGATGTTTTGATCTACTTTTTGATGATTGATCATGGAGGAAGTTACAGAGGCTTGTAGACAATCTTGAGAAGCACCTACCCTTGAAGTTTCGTGCCATTTTGTTGACTTGTCCCCGATTGGATTCTGCAGGGCTAGAGAAGTTAGGGTTTTTCTTGCTGACCTAAACCAGCATTGGAGAGCATATCCATGCTCATCTAGCCTAGGATTAACCCCAAGTTATCATTGAACAAGAAGAGCACATGGTAACGAGCCTACCTCTCATGTCTAGCGCTGACCTGGTGTCTAGTGTGCGTTAGCCGTAGAAGATCCACGCGCTCTAGGTCTCTCAAGCTCTTCTCTAACTGTGAATAGTGGAAATGAGGTAGTAAGCGGGCCCAAAATATTTTATATCGGGGTTCCCAAGACCACTTGCCCCGAAATTTGGCATGCACTTCTGTCTTGTCATGAAATGCACTTTAGGCTCAAAAATTTCTCCATTTGAACTTTGTTTGCCCCATTTTTTTTTTAAAATGTCATTTTATTCAAAAACTGGTTGGATTGGACATTTCACAACATTTTCATAATTGCACCCCGACCTCACCAAATGTTACCCTTGACTTGCTGATTTTTCTTTTGTCATTATATTTTTTTGTTTTTCCTTTAAAAATCAACAAAAATAAAAGGAAAATACTAAATTAACCCAAAAAAACTAATAAATAAAATAATTCAAAAAGAAAACAATAAGATGCTATGCACACTCATCTGTAACATTTTTGATCGGATTGCTCCATTTTATCATATTTTAGCTCAAGAAATTACTATTTTTACATATGTAGACACACCTAGAGGCTCATTTTTGGTGTTTGTCCCCATATATATGTAGAATCATGTTAAATAAGGACATCTACACTTGGGTTCACAAAAATTCCCACAATCAAACACAAAAAGACCCAATAACATAAAAAAGTGCCCTTTTAGTACTTTGAAGTCTGTCGGGTTCGCATTGAGAATGCCTCCCCCCTCCTAGTTGGGGTCCTCCTGGATGACGGTGTATCTCCCTAGGGTATGTGTTGTGCATGGGTATCAACAGTGTGCTAATGTAGTCCATGTAATGTAGCCCTATAGGCATACTCGATCAATGTATGGAAAAAATTAATCCTTGGCGACAGGAGGGTATAAGCAATATGCTTATTGGCATTCAATGTTGAGGTTTCGTTTCCAATTATGGGCTTACCTATATTAGAGTGGTGAAATAATAAGAATTCTAAAGTGCCATTCTTTGCTTTTGACTTCCTGGTTTGTATTGCGTCTTGTGTTTGCACATTTGTTTGACTTCAAAGAGCGAATCTGTCATAGGCTTGGTCTATTGTTTGGGAATCCAAACCTGAGGTTGACTCTATTGAGTTTATCTCATAATCTTGTGGGTACCCAAATCTACTTAACAACTTGATGTGGCTGTCGTGGCTTTGGTTTTGGTTGGATCTTCGGTGTTTGTATTGAAGGGAGTTCCTTGTTCCGTTGCTTTGTTATCCATATCTGTTTTCGATCGGTTTGGAATGCAATCAACTTCTTTGGCACCCATATTTTTGTGATATACTGAGGGTTCTATTTGTTGCGTGTATCATATGTCATTGGAGAGGTAGCTTTGAGCATGGTCTAGCAAAATTTTGCAACTTCATCCTTCTTTATCCGGACTTGCTTAGGTTATGTTGGAGATTGTGACAACTGCCTTCTTTTGAAGTTCTCTTTGGTATCCATTGTTGAACCGCTATAAGGAAGGGTTGTTTGCCCTTATCTTTTGATTCCACTATCGATGGTTTGTCAACTGTGTGGGAAGCAAATGGAACCACTTGGCTTTCATTAGGATGTTGAATGTGGACTTTAATGGAGCTCTAATCAATCTGTACATTGTACTTTCTCTGCCATGGCTGATGGAGCAATAATGGATGCTGCACTGGCTTATCTTCTACCACATAAAATTTATGTGGATAGACATATTGGTGAATTTGGACAAGTATGATTGTGCATCCCATTGCCTTGATTGAATGCTCCGAATAGCTTTGAATGTCCTATTATGTGGGTTGTAGTTGTTCCTCAGGTGTAATCTGCTTGTATAAGCTATGGGAAATAAGATCTCCTTGAGCTTCTGAATCTAGAAGTGCATTTACTTCCACTTGATTACTTCCAACCTTGAATTTGATTGTGGGATCCACCGTATTGTGTTCATCGGATTTTCTTACTTTGACTGCATTGATACAGAGTGGTGGTCCTTGCTGTTGCCTTTGTTGTAGAAGCTTTCTCTTTGCCATTCATTCCTTTACTTTTGCTTGAGCTTCTTCTACTATTCACTATTTTTCTTGCATCCTTTTCTTCTCCTCGTTGATTTTTTGAAGCATGTCCTAGGTTAGTGGAAGGTGATACTTTTTAAGTCTACATCCACTAATCTAGTTTGATATTTCTCCTCCAGCTAATGTAGCAAGCTTGACAGTCCCATCCCATGCATTTTAAGTTTTTTGGCATGTTGTTTTAATGTGTAAACCATGACATAATCGCATGTTTTAAATTATTCGAGCACACATGCTTATCAAAAAATTGCTTTTGCCTTCTTTTTTGAGCGTAGATAGAAGCTACAACTTTCAAGTGAAGCTCATCTAGCTTTTCAAGGTCATCTATTCTCAAAGATAATTCATGTCTTGTCCATTCTAGTTGCTTAGCTACCCTTTGCGTTGCGATTAAAAACTCTAGGGACAATATGCGTTAAGACCAAACACCATATTATACGATGTTGTTCCAATAGATGTCTTATAGGCTACATTGTAAGCCCACAATGTAGAGTGCAAATGTTGATCCCAATCGACAAGTTCTATTGGTAGACCATTTCTAATAAAGACATGTTCATAGAGTAACAATCCAGTGGTCCTTGCATCGGCTTTCTGTGTGGCTTTAGATTTAGTCCATTTAGTGAGATAGTTTGTAGAAACAATGATATATTGGGTGTGAGTCCTGTAAGCGAGTGGTGAAATTGGTCCTACAAAGTCTATAACCCATTGAGAGAAAGCTCTAGCTCCCATCATTGGCATTAACGACATCTCATCCCTCTTTATTGGCACTTTGGTACGATGACAAGCCTCACATATTTTAGCGTATTCATCAGCGTCCATATGTAATGTAGTCCACCCTATTCCCGCGATTTTTGTTGTCTTATCCCCTAAGAAATGGCCTCCTCTTATTCCTCCATGTACCTACTCTGGGATTGGCAAATACATGCTTTTTGTTGCACATATCCTAAGCTGATTATCTTTTTCTCTCTTATAGAGTTGATTTTCAATCAAGGTGAAGTCTCCTACCTCTATCTCTATAGCTCTTTGACGTGCTCTAGAGGTATTTTCAGAAAACGTTCTCGTTGTCAGGTAGTCAATTATATGATGACTCCATTCTGGTGTAATTATCACTTGAAACAACATTGCATGTTCTATTGGTGGTGTAGATCTGAATGTCTCACAATTAGTAACATACTCATGAACATCAATGCACATATTTGGCCAATAAACTCCTAATTGTTTCAAGCACTGATATGTTTTTGTTTGCAAGCAATGAAATGCTAAGTCCTAAACATGTGCTTCTAAAAGTTAGAAATCATATTCTTTGGTATTTATGCATAATCTTAAAATGTTATGTGAGCCTAAATGATACAAACGTCCGTTGATTAACTGAAAATTCTTGGATTTCCAAAGCGTCTGTTGTTTAAGCTCTTGCTCAGTCCTATCAAATTCTCCTCCATAACACAATAAACTAACTATCTCCTGAGACCACTTGGGTACCATTTCAACATTGAAAAGATATACATCAAGGATGTAATTGTCTACACCTTCTGGAGCTTCTCCATGTGGCAATATGGACATATGATCTGCATGAAGGTGCGTCTTCTCCTTTTTAACCACTATTGTAAAGTTAAACTCCAACAATATGATAAACCCTCGTACAATGTGCATTGCATCATACAATGCGTTCAATATTGCATGGTTTGTTTACAAGGTACAAAAGTTCTTGATGATCAATGAAAAACACAAATTGGCTTACAAGGAAATAATGCCAAAATTTCTTAACAACATATATCATCCCTAGCCCTTCCCTCTCAGTGGTAGTGCGGTTCTTTTTGGCACTATTAACCTCTCTTCATTAGGAAAGGAATGGGGTATAGGAGGGCCTCTTTATTTGGTAGTTTAAGGAAATGCTTAAAGCTTAAGCCAAGTTTGACCAAGCCTAAAAGAGAGAGCAAAAAGGCCTATGCTGAGATTTTAAAAAATACCATTTTTTTATTTTGTATTTAAAAATAGGCAATTTTAACCCAAAAGAAGGGTGGGTAACTGAATTTCAAAATGTCTTTTTCCCATCTCTCTCTAACATATAAAACACTCTCTCTCACTTAGCTCTCATTTCAAGAAGCACTTTTCAGCTCCCCTCTGCCAAAAAAGTAGATTTTGCATATTCTCTCACTGCATTCTTTGAAATGTGAGCCAACTCTTTCTCCTCCCCCCCTTTTCTCTCTTTTCACTTCCACCTCCCAATCATTAAGAGGACATTCCATGATGCCTAGATATGACAGAAAGTGCAGATCCTCCAAGGTTGCAGATCTACTCTCTCTCCCACTCTCTCCCTTTAATGTCTTTCTCTCTCTCTCTCTCTCTCTCTCTCTCTCTCTCTCTCTCTCTCTCTCTCTCTCTCTCTCTCTCTCTCTCTCTCTCTCTCTCTCCCGCCCCCCCCACTCTAGCTCCAGGTAAGAGCAATGAAAAACTCCATTACCTTTGTGTGCAACAGTATTTCTCTCTCTAAAGCTCTCATGATCAACATTTTGAATTCAAAGGAGATTGAGCTACACTCCCTCTCTTTCTTCCCTCTACAACATAATCCTTTTCTATTATCTCTGAGTACTCTCCACTTTTTCCCTCCAAAGCCAGCTTTCCCTGCTTGCAACAGTCACCATTACACATTATCTCTCTAATTTGCTTGATTAGCTAACAAACATGTCATTCCACTGCAAGACATTACTAATAGCCCAAAACGATATCGATTAAACGCTGATTTGGAGCAAGAGTATGCTACTATGCAACTTGGCACATCAAATCCCAATGTTGCAGTTCAGCTACAAAGCATTGGGTGCAAGGTAATCAACTTATGGATTGATGGCCACATTAAACTTGGTGATCCAACGACCAATGTACCACTACCTTTTTGTAATGTCACTGAGCTTTTGTGTTTTATTGGAGATGGAAGAGACAGACTGTTTGACTACTCATGGAGATTGTATTCAACTTTTGCTAATGAAAGGGAAGCAAGTAAACATCTCTTTACTATCTATTCATCATTGCAAGAGAAGTCCGCGAGAGATCTATAGCAAGTTAGAGAGGAAGCCAACAAGAAGATGAAGCAACTGAACGATGAGATGGTAAATCTCAATGAAAAAGTACAGCAACAAAAAAAAGAGCAAGAGCGTCGACTAGACAATTATGTTCAACTACAACACACTTCATTGAATGCGTCGAAAAATCAATTATCTTACACACGTTTCCCTGGGCTACCATATTTGTAAGTGCAAGAGACAAGCGATGTCCTTGCTATCCTCAAGTGGTGGAGCTCAAAAGAAACTTGTCTGTCAAACTTGGTAAGAAAACGAATGCAAGATTTTGATTTCCTACATGTTATGCAGGTTGGTGTAACACTAATTCAATATGTAGAAACTTGGCTTGAATGATGATGGGAATCAATTCCAATGCTTAAACAACTGGACGTTCTTTACTGCAGCATATCATCAAGCCAAAGGAGTTGGTTGATCTATTGGATGATCCATCCAATGTTGGCATTGCTAATGTTTTGCAGCAGAAGTATTTCAGTGAGCTAACGAGCATTGTGTCGCCTCAAGAGATGATGGAGGTGTGTGACAACGCGGGAATAAGTTTCAAGGCCTATGAAGATTTGTATAGAAGTGTCACACTCGATCATTGTACAAAAGGTTTGTTTAGGGTTTTGCCAACACCTTACAATGTCAGTGTTGCACCAATAATGATGTTGCAAGCTTGTTGGGCGGATTTCAGTATGTGGAGGATGACATGCCATTAGAAGACAAAAATTCTCCCACTCTATAACAAGCTCAACAATATGTATGTTGACCTGTTGAATCTCCAAGAGTCAATGATAAGATTTTATGGGTTGACACAAGAAGAGTGTGATGGCAAAGTGATATTTGTTATGAAGCTTGATAAGTGCCAAGTTGTTAAAGGTCAACAGCTCGAGAGGGTAAGCGTTATGTTGATGAGCAAGGCCTTGGTGGGTGTCGATGTCGAGCTAAATGACAATGAGAATGGAAACACGTGTTTAGGTGTTCAGTCAAAGAAGAATATTTGGTGGCTGGCAGCTTTTCATCTCCCACATGAGACACATCAAGATCTGAAATGGTATTTCAATCACACTGTAATCATTGATGTCATTCAGCAACAACAAGAAGGACAAAGATTCCATGTTTCAGGTCTTGGAACATTTCAAGTTGAATGGCATTTGGCAGGAGAATTGAAAACACTCAAGTGTATGTTAGGGTGCAAGCAAGGTGCAATGACCCTATTTTCATGCATTTATTGCTGCCACAATAAAGTCTCAATGGGAACTGAGGGCAAGGGTACAAAGGCCAGCAAGTTGAAAGGTGGTAAGGGTAAGGGTGGGAAAGTTACAGGCAACTCCGTGAAAGGTATACCCACTACACAAGCACAGTGGGTAAAGCACTACAACAATGGTTTCAAGGTATCCTCAGTTGTGACCAGCAAGTACCCCCTAATCGAAACATGGATGATCCAAATTGGGATCCTATCTTCCAATACCACTGATAAATGTGCATGTGTGCACCCTCATTCCCGTCTACGAATTCTTGACAAGTTGCTTATGCTCCATATTAATTATGCTTGGAATATGGAGCCTGCAAAAAGAAGAGAAGAGTGTATACAAGAACTAGAATCTATTCTATCGAGCGTTGGTCTACATGGGGGTGCAATTGAGCTATTAAAGGACAAGAAGGCGTCTGGAAGTACACAAGATCACCCTAATAAAGTATGTATGGGTGGTAGTAAAGCTAGGCATTTTCTTTCAAACTATTCTGGCTCCCAAAGTCCCAATGAGCTTCAATTGTGGAAAAAGGTGTGTGACATTACCACCTACAAATGTAATGAAGCAGCCCTAGGAATTAAGCATGCTCGTGTGTGGCAGTCTACTGATGATATTTTTTGTCTTCTCGAAAAGGCAAAGCTAACCGATGATGAGATATCCATCTTAAAGTTTGTAATCAATAGTTTAATAGCACAAATGGTGGATGCTTAGGGGGAGACACATTTAACACATTACATGGTGTGTTGAACATTTGATTTTTGCAATCGAAATACATCTATATGCGAAACTAAAGTTTTTTTTCAACACATTCTTTTTGCACATAGTGCATTTTTTCTCGACACTTATGGTTCATTATGCATCTGGAGTAGCCAAAGAATGGAGCGCTCACACTATCAAGCAAAAGCAGTGTATTTTTAAAATACATGACATGGAGGTGGAAGAAAAAAGAGCAATGCCCTTCATGAGATTCAATTGGTTCTATAGAGTTTTAGCAGGGAGAGAGAGAAAGAAGACTAGAGAACAAATGTAGAATTGGAAAAGTAGTTAGCTTGAGGTGATCACAATCATATCATGCTCCAAGTGCAAAAGATCGATTCGGGTGTTGGTTGGAGACAAGGCGGCGTGATGACAGGCATTGGGCGGATTATTATTATTTTTTGACACTACCATTTCTATTGTAAACATGCATTGTCATGCAACGTGATTTGTTAAGGCCACAATTATTAGTTCGATGGGTCAAGTTTGGTCTATTTTTGAGTCTTTTTCAATTTTGAGTGATTTTATAGAGTTTGTAATTTAAAAAAAAAAAACTTTAAGTACTATATAAGTCAAAAATCACAGCTTAAAGTTCATTTCTTATTTGCACATTTAGAAGATCCTCTCGAGCCCAAATGTACACGCACACATATCTTGCACAACTTGGACGATACACAAGAACACACCACTACGCACAACAATGACACCACCACCACTGACAACAGTGAAAATCCGCAACCAGCACCTCATACAAAATCCACCACTTCAAATCCACATCTTCAACCACAAATGGATAACCCAACACACCAACCAACTCCAAACACCAAACTTCTCCCCCAACCTTCGACTCTAGAGGATCAGAACACCATGCGATAGATTTTTGGTGATCTCCAGCCACTGCATCATGCGAATTTCCACTTGTGTCAGATCTCGGACCAATTGCATGTATAAATAGACCCACACAAGAAACAAAACCTAGAGCTCAAGCAACAGTAGAACCTGGAGCTCAAGCAACTGCAACACTTGGAGCTCAAGCAACGGCTGCACCTGGAGCTCAAGCAACTGCAACACTTGGAGCTCAAGCAACCGCAACTATGCTACAAAAATTCCCCCCGTGGGTCAAACAAAGGGTGCTCAAAGTAATACCAGGTGATCCTATTTCAATAGCATGAGATGCCAAGAGGAGGAAGAGAATGAGAGAGATAGAAAAGAAAGAGGCAGCTGATAGAGAAGCACAAAGATTGCATGAAGAACAAAGAAGGTAGAGAGAGTAAGAAGAATGGTAGAGAGCTGAGGCTGAGAGAGCTCACTGGGCTAATTTACAAGCATGAACAGAGGTAGAGAGGAGAGCGGAAGAGGATAGAGCTTAGGCCGCCCAACAAGCCAAGGATGGGAGCTCCATACCTTCAAAAATTTCTTAGAGAGCAAAACAATGTGCGAAAAAGAAAAAGGACAAGTTCACACCTGAAGAGCAACAAGCCCAAGAGGAGAGGAGAAAAAAGTACAAAAATGAGACTTCTCAATCGGCCAGACAAGCGAATCCTCCACCACCGCCAACAGTACAGAAGAAATGGTGATGGAAGCCAGGCATGGTTGCTTTACGTGAGATCCAAAAATATCAAAAGAGCACCGAGCCAATAATACCAAAAGAAGCTTTCTCTCAGGTGATGAGAGAAATAATGGATGAATATTCAGATTCTGTTACACGTATCGAGCGTTCATCTCTATTGGCCTTACAAGATGTCACCGAGGAAATTTTGGTGTAGTTGTTCCAAGATGGTGTTTCTTGTATGGTGCATGCTAAGCGAGTTACACTAAAAAATACAAATCTAGCTCTAGCAATCAATCTGAGGAATGAAGGGTGACTCCACAAGAATTATTTTCCCCATGTAATCTCTGTTTATGAGATTTGTAATCTTTCCATATAATATGAATGAGTCGATTTTCTACCATTTGGTGTAACTGTAATAGTTAATTGTGTACTTTTTGTTGTTGAAGTATTTGAAGTTTTGACCCAATTTTGACTGGGTCAAAACTGGCCATGCACGACGTGGCGCACAGGGCCTTTTTTTGGCCCATGCGGCACCGTTGGGCGTTGTCATACAATTTGGCGGTCCCACAGCCTCCATACGCACCCAAAATGGCTCCATTTTGCAAAATGTTTACCGGTAGGCGTCCCACATCTGATGAGTGCTTGGATGGTCGAGGAGGTGTGAATGCATTGCAAAAATAAAAATTATTGGCCAATATGTGCAATAGAAAAATTAAAGTATAGAAAGTGAAAAAAAAAAATACAAAGGACAAAATTATTATATATTGCATTGCATATTACATCATGGCTGGTTGGTTTTGTTGTAAATTACATCTGTGGATATAGAGTGAATGTCAGACTTGACACCAAGGTTTTTTACAATATCCTCTGGGTTTGTCACCACAATAGGAGAGGACTGACCCAGGGTGCTTTCCTATAAAGGCATACAATGCCGCCTCCCCGTCCACCAAGATACACGTGTGAGCATTAAGGGTAAGGAAATCTTAAGCAAGGATGGCACTTAATTCTTTGCACTTGAGCAGCTCCGCAGAACCATGCTTGGAGAACTTTGTGTGAGCAACTCAAAGAATGGATGGCTCCGGCCCCCAGATGGCCAAGCCTAGTGCCACATGGAGCTATCTCTACCCATAGGAACATTGCACGAACCTCCAGTACGCATTGCAAAATTATCAACATGGTATGCGATCTGCAAAACATTTTAAACAACTTCAATACTTGTTATAGGGTACAATAGACTATCAATAAGGTTAAAAAGTGGCTACCTTAGTTTCTTCATCCATCTCTTTAAGAGTTTTCCTTGTAAAGTTGATGCTAGAGAAATCTTCTCCACCCATAATGATCAACGGCTTGTGTGGATGAAAAGCGCTTTTTGGGATGCTTTCATAAAATGAGGCACAAGATTTGATTTCTATGAGTGTATTTGCCACAGTTTATACCAGATTTTGTTTGTTTTCACTAGGGAGGAAAGAGAGGCTTGGTGGGAGACCTTGGTCTTCAAAGTCAATTTTGAAAGTTGACCTTCTCTTGCTTTCCATTGGGATCTCTCATGCCCGCAGAGGTAGCAAGCACTGAGAGAGACTCATCCTCTCTGAGTCCTAGTGTCTTTGCAATGTCATGAAGGAACAAAAACTAACGACCATACACCACCACCTCATGCAAAGTGAGAATTTGGAGTTCAGGAACTTCCTCCAGCACCTCATCTCCCTCTATCATCCGATCTTCCTCCCTAGTGGAGCTAGGATCTTGCAGGAGGACGAGTGCCATAGATGCCTCAGCTTGCTCATCAACCTCTTCAATAACATCATTTGATTCCTCCACAATGGTTGTTTTTGGTTGGCCTTTTCCTTTGATTTTCCCTTCTCCATGCCCTCAAGCCCAAGGAAGACCAGAACTATGTCCTAAGAGATGAATTGGGTGCCTATGCACCGCATGCCCAAGTCTATGAGGTCACCCTCATCCTCTGTCCTCTAGTCTCTCTCAATAAGCCCTTTAGAAATGGAGTTTAAAACCTAGAAAGTCATTTTTATACTCAATGTCACTTTTTAACACTTAAAATTGACGTCAAATTAACTTAAAACTATAATTATAAACAAAATCATGTGACAAGCCATTGAAAGACACCACCATTGAAAGTATTTACACTCCAAATTCAAAACACCATATGTATTAATGGAAGCAAAATCGCTTCAGTGACAAACTTCTACATTAATACCTCGCGAAAAACCAATGTTTTTACACAGAAAGCTCTTCTCTTTTCTAGAACGAACAACCTTTTCATTAATTACAAAAACATATTGATTGGGAAATGTATATCTAAGATTAAAATACTTGCGAAGGTGTCTGAGATTCCAGTCGTTATTCACAGAGATGTTGTGCATTGCATTGTCGTGGAGGCATATTTGCAGATCAATCAATTCTGTAGCAACAACATCAGAGTCTAGTGCCTCCCATTCTCCCTTCGTCAGCTTCCATCTTCTGTAGGGAAAGACAATTGACAAGCTTTGCTTCACAATATGGTATCTGCACACCACATTCTTAGCAACTACAAAGCACTTGATTGTACCTCCCTGGTGGTTGACCACCTTAGTCTCCCATCCAACTGCAAGGAACCCATTGATCGCACTTCTCCCTTTGCAAGTCCACATTGTTGGTGTCCTATGAACACTCAGAAGTCAAAAGATAAACACAAACACATGAAGGGACATAAACCAACTTAGGGAAGCTTTGTGGGAACCATAGGTGCACTTCATTGCTGAATGCACATCCGCTTGGATTCTCCTTTTGGTTGCTATGATCAAGGCACTATCTGGCTTAGGCCATTCCATACTCTATAAGGTTGGTGGATGAACCAGAGAAAGATTACAATACTCAGTTTGCCTTGGTGCTACATAAGTATGGTTGTAAAAAAAAAATATCCTATGAGACAAGCTCCACAGATAGACAACCACCATAGAGCAGCTTGCCAAGGTCAACGTGGATGGCCTCAAAAGTTCCTGTGAAGGACTCTATTGGCTCCCACTCTACAAAGTCGGATGGGAAAACATCTGCGAAAATGAACAAGCAATGAAAACCTTATAGACATCAAAGCAATATATACGACAGAAATAAAAAATATACAATCTAAAAACTTGACAAAAGAGGGAAATTACAGTTTGCAGGAAACTTTGATGGTGTAAGGTCTCCACCTTTCTAGCTACAAAGGGATGAACTCAAAGTTTTAGGGGAAAGCATTGGACTTACAAACAGGTAAAGCACAAGTTCAAAACAAATTAAAAATGGTATTTTTGGAATCTTAAGCACAGCAAACCCTGGGCTAGAAATTTTCAGATTTAAATCGGACAAAAACTAACCCCGCTAGTCCTTTCGAAAGATTCAATGTAAATTTAATTATTAAGAAAAATTGAATGCTTGAGTAATCATTTAAGCATAGACTTTACTAAAGGACTCCCAGATATTTACCAATTAAGCAAAAATAGGTCAAAATCTAGCAAAATTGATATTTTAAAGCTGATAGGTAATGGGAGGGGTCATCATTGACTTGCCAGGGACACAATTAGTAGCAGGGGGCGCCATCTGGAGTTGTAGGGCTGCTTGAGCTGCAAGAAACTGCCATTTTCAACCTATGAGAGCTTATGAGTGTCCAGAAACCTATAAATAAGACCCCTTGCTTCACATTTTGGACAGACTCGGAGTCCTGGCCATTTCTCTCTCACCTTGAGAGAACTCTACTCAAAAATCACTAGAGAACAAAAACTCTAGTTGATTAATCCACGGTAATTAGTTTAACCCTTTTTAATTAACAAAATTATACTAATTTACTTTAATTAAGAAGATTAAACTTACTTGCACTCTAAATTACTCTCCTAATTCTTAATTCTCTGTTGATTATTGAGATGAAGCTTAGGGATACTAACCTAATTAATTATTATGGGCTGAAATTAATAATTTTAATCATAAATTAAACTTAGATTGAGATAAGATAATTATCAAAGCTGTATTAGACTGTCAAGATGCTAGGAAAATTATCTCTTAATTTTTTGAATAATTTTTGCTATTATTTAAGCAAAATTACACTATTTTTAAGAGAAAATTAAAGGGGGAAAATAGCAAATTAAACTAAAAAGCTTTGAGATAATTTTCAAAGGTAAAACACATCTTAGGGAACGTGTGATAATTATCTTAATCATAGATAATTAGTTTAGCTAATTATCTTAGTAGAAAAGCACTGTTTTAAAGAAAAAATTAAAGGGGGAAAATGGCAATTAGACTAAAAAGCTCTGAAATAATTTCAGAGGTAAAATAAATCTTAAGAAACCCATCATTATCTTAACCCCACAGATAATTAGTATAGCTAATTATCTTAGTAGAAAAACACTGTTTTTAATGAAAAATTGAAGGGGGAAAATGAAAAATTAGACTAAAAATCTTGGAGATAATTTTCAGAGGTAAAACACATTTTAGAAAACCCGTGATAATTATCTTAACTATAGATAATTAGTTTAGTTAATTATATTAGTAGAGAAACACTATTTTTAAGGGAAAATTAAAGGGGAAAATTTGCAAATTACACTAAATTGCTTTGAAAAAAAATTTAGAGTTGAAATTCATCTTAGTGAACCCGTGATAATTAGCTTAACCACAAATAGTTAGTTTAGCTAATTATCTTAGTAGAAAAACACTATTTTGAAGGAAAAATTAAAGGTGAAAATTAGTAAAACATGCTATATGATTATATGCTATTTATCAATGTTAGAATACATGATAAAAGGGCTATGATAATTATGTCAAGGTTAGAAAATTAGTATAGATATTTACTTGAGTCAAATTATACTAATTTTAGATAAAAAATAAAGGGGGAAATTAGTAAATCATGTTAGATGACTACATACTATTTATGAAAGTTAGATTACATGATCAAGATGCCATGAAAATTATGTCAAGGTTAGAAAATTAGTATAGATATTTATCTAAGTCAAAGTATACTTATTTTAGCTAAAAAGTAAAGGGAAAAATTAATAAATCATGCTAGATGATTACGGGCTATTTTTAAGATCTATATTACATCATAACGGAGCTGTGATAATTATATCAAGGTTAGAAACTTAGTATAGATATTTAGTTAGTCAAATTGTACTAATTCTAGCTAAAAACTAAAGGGGGAAATGAATAATCATGTTATAAACATACATGCTATTTATCAGAGTTAGATTACATGATAAAAAGGCTGTGATAATTATATTAAAGTTAGAAAATTAGTATAGATATTTATCTAAATCAAATTATAGTAATTTTAGCTAAAAAATTAAAATAGAAATTAGATAATTGAGTTGGAAAATTAAAAGATAACTACCAAAAGTTCAAAAACATTCTTATCTACTTTTGATAATTATACCATAATTAATTAGTGAGTTTAAAAAATTAGAATTGACCAGAAGTCCTATTTTTAGCAAAAGATTAATTAAAATAAATAGACTTTGCGATCAAAAGTTTTCAGGAAAATTATAGTAAGTGTTAACCTGTGATATAAAGTTGATGAAATGAAATCTTTAAGAGAAGATAAATAGAAATAATATTAAGCTCAAAATAAGCAGATTCCAAGCTTAAAAATTTGATGGAGAAATTAGAAAAAAGATATAGAAAATTATAAGAAAATTAGAATAGCTTCGAAAACCCTTAGAGAAGCTGTGGAAAAAGTTATGATACCTATATAGGCAAATAAGAAATTACTAGGTCAAGAATTTACCAATTAAGACTATTAATTTAACCTAGATTTGGGTAAAATTGTATACAAAGGTTAAGTTTAGCTTTTGGATAATTTACCTAATGATTAGACGTCCTTTTTATAAGGAGTAAGAAGTTATGGCACCTAAAAGGACCCGAGCCAATCCTACATCTGATGATGAGGACAGAGCTCTAAAAAGAACTAGAGCATCGCACGACGATGAAGCTGGGCCTAGTAGTAAGCCCAGGTAGGAGAGTCTTCAGGTGCCAGCGTAGCAAGAGATGGCCGATTAGTCCCAGGTGGGTTTCCCATTATTCAATTAAGTCTTTAAATAGTTTAAGTTCTTTTATAAAGTTAACATTGCATACGTAAGGAGTGAGTAAGAATCAGAAAAGGAATAATTGACCAAAAACGGAAGGTAACTTCCAACGTGCATTATGTAGGAAAGAATTGTTTGGGTTAAAACTAGTTGAATTAGGAAAGATATGATTGATCATCCTTAAGACAACTTGTCTTAAGACACCTCCGACTCCTTGGTATAAATTGACGATAATGATGGCTTTCCAGCCACGGATAAGTCGGTTACCCCCATGAACGATGAGTTTCTACTCTGTATCATGTCTTGATGTTTCTACATAAGTTAGGATACCGTTTTATCCTAGTGGAGCCGCCCGGTTGTATGGGCAATTGGTTTGGTGTATGGGCACCCGGAACCTTGGGTGGGGGTTTATCCACTCCGGATTGTGAATAAGGAATGGGTGCTATTTTTTAACCCTTAGGTGGCCTTGAGATAAGAAGAGTACTGGTCACGGTTATTATGGACAATGTTTTGATTGACAATACCCTGTCTTAA
This sequence comes from Adiantum capillus-veneris, assembly GCF_014529385.1. Taxonomy (NCBI): domain Eukaryota; kingdom Viridiplantae; phylum Streptophyta; class Polypodiopsida; order Polypodiales; family Pteridaceae; genus Adiantum; species Adiantum capillus-veneris. The sequence goes on from NC_140951.1 coordinate 147,854,880, forward strand.
GTTTAAAGATGTCTGGTTGTTAAAGAATGCTTTTCAATACTATCTTTAATATTTGATTGAAGGAATTACTGTGACAAAAAGTTAAAAGAAACCATTATTTTAAATGTTAAAACAATGTGATAGTAATTAGAAAATAAATGAATCATGTATGACTGCGGGGTGGTAAGTGGGGATTGACTAAGGTTGTCAATCATGGACGGGTGGACCTTATTAGTCAGGTAACTATCCATTCCCACGCACTGAGAGCGTCTAGAAACTTCTCCACTTGGAAGAGGAGTCCACCAGCGCGGCTGTGCCCTCACATACGTTAGGGGGTAAAAAGCGTTGGCTAAAGAAACCTTAATCCAAATGATGGAAGTTATAGGGCCGGAATAGTTTCTTTTGAGATTCAACAAGTTGTCCTGTTTCCACTGCGAGACAGGACTAGGTCTCCTTCTAGGACTATAAACCTAAATCATTATTAATGGTAAAGGTATATGTATATTCCTTAGATTCTTCTTGTTTAGAGACTCTGATTTTACTAGGCCTAGAGACCTATCAAGGATCCCATCCCGCTTTTTGGTGTCGGCGGGTTTGGGGATCTCACAGATGGAGCCACTGCTGTCTCTAGTTTCAGTTGTGAAGCAACATACACATGTTGCACCTCTGCAAGTCGTTTGCCATCATGGGTTTTCTTGAACTCCATGATCCTTCCCTTCCAGTGGTGTGCTCAAGAATCCATGTGTCTCCTTGAGACCTTGTGCGCACCTCTTGAGCTGGGCTGCATTGTCACCCACATCAACCATTTGAACTCCATCATCACCCAACATCCACTTTTGTCTTGTACATTGCTGCATGAAATGGAGTCAATGACACTCCTAGGTTGTCAAGTACCTAATGATGCCATGGGGAATAGTGACACAACCTACAAACAAACATTTATGATTAGACATTGCACATCCATGTTCTCAGCTGTATAAAGAGCAAGATTCTTGATGGTACACAAAGACGAAGGATGCCACTTACTACTATACTGCTCCACCTGCTTATTGGCTTAATTGGGAAAATAGCTTGAGAGGGAAGTAGATCCTCGCTAGAGAGATTAATGGAGAAGGAGCAGAAACCTGTTGAGGAAAGAAAGAGGGATGATCTAGCAGAAGGATATGCTGCAGATCTTCAGCTTTAGGTAGAGGTGTTTAGTGAGGCTCATGGAGAAATGGAGAACTTTAGCTTGAGGAGAATGTAGCAAGCTTCAGGAGAATGCAGTAAGCTTGAGGAGGGAAGGGAGGTTCAAACTTTTTCTGCAGAGCTTTTGGGAGGGAAAACTGAAAGGAAGGAAAGAGAAGCAACTCTTGCAAGGTAAAGTGAAGAGAAGTGAGAGATGGCACAATAATGCAAGGGTTTTATTTTGGAAAGGGCAATTGAGGATAAGGACTACATTCCTGAACCCTTCCCTGAAGAAGTTCTAGAACCTTTAGAATGGACGCATATTCTAGATACCCTAGATGTGTGTGCTATTTTGGATGGTCCCACGACAAAGTTTTGCAAAAAGATAGCTATGACGTGGTCCCATACTATATGGTTAGCATGGTAAATGGGAAAGAGGAGGAAAAATTCTTTGAATAGCCCGAAAAATATGAATCGGTGGACGTAGACAAAGACGAGTTGTTTTACAACTGGCCTGAGCACCTTGAGCAAAGTGAGGATGCAGATAATAAATGCTCTAACAATCCAAGTGAACCAGAGGAAACAATAGCGGATGTCGAGTTTTATGAATTTCCAAATAAAAAACCTAGATTTCAACTATGCTATAAGATCAAGAGAGCTGAACATAGGGCTAGAGAGAATCCGATGCCTAGAAAAGGAGGCAAAACATAATTTTTGATGTTTGCAAAAGCTGAAGATTGTGTTAAGGACCAAGTTTTAGGGAGATTCTTTAGAGCTCAAGATCCAAAGACATGAGACATCATAAGAAACCTGAGAAAACAAACTTGAAAATCTGAAACTGAAAGAAAACCAAAGAAGACAAAAGAACCAAGACTAGATGAGTTCAAAGAAACTAAATGGACCAAAGTTGAGAGAAAGCAGAAATATAGGGATCTCAAGAAAACTCTAAGGGAAGTGTGGACAACAAAAATAGAGACTGGTGAAGAACAGAGTGAGAAAAATGACGACAAAATGAGTGTGTCTTCCCACTACAAAAAATTCACTATCCAAGACAAAAGGTAGTCATGACACATCCCATACAAGAGCGAAAGGACAAGGAGTCTTATTTGACAGGAGGCCAGAGGATGCAAAGAATATAGACTTGGTAGAACTAGGGAAGAGCCAAGGCCAGCCTATATAGCAACTGATCAAAGGACGGATGAAGAGGAGAAGCTCATAGGCCTTCTCAAGGAGTACAAGGATGTCTTTGCTTGGTCATATAAAGACTTAAAGGGAATAGATCCAATAATATGCCAACACACAATCCCATTGAAACATGATGCAAAGCCTAGCCGATAGAGACCGTACACATATAATGATATGTTTGCTAAGCGCATCAAGGAAGAGATTGATAAACTAAAGGAAGCTAATTTCATCTATGAGATAGAACACACTGATTGGGTATCTCCATTTGTGGTAGTACCTAAGAAGAATGGTAAACTTTGAGTGTGTGTCAATCTCAAGAAGGTTAATGCAACCACAATAAGGGACAATTATCCCTTACCTATCACTGATTATGTCCTGGTACGAGTGGTAGGCAAGCGGGCATATTCCTTCTTAGATGGATTTTTTGACTACAACCAGCTTGCAATTGCTCCTAAAGATAAATATAAGATGGAATGTGCCACCGAGTGGGGTCTATAAGGACTTGATTCCCTCTATTCATTGGTCTAAAAGGATAGATGGGATCTAGGATCACAAGGAAGGCTCTTGGCTAGTTAAAATCTCTTTCTGGCTCCTATCTATGTCTGCAGACTTCATACACATATGATGTTTCTAAGCTTAGAATTGGCCCCAAATTCAAGTTTAGACTCTCCTTGATATGCTAGATTAAGTTTTGCTTTGTGATTCTGACATCCCTTGGCAGGTCTATCACTCCTAATTTTGTCTTAGTTTGTTGTCATCTTCTTTGGGAGGTTATCCAAGACAAAGATGCTCCAAATTGGATAAAACTAGGTCTGTAAGCTTGTTTTGTGGTGCTAAACACCCTAGTTTGCTCTGATGTCAGCTTTGGTCCCTAAAAATGCCATGCAAACATCATATGCAGTAAAATCCCTTTGATACTTAATCTATATGTCCAAATGAAATGAAACTTGGTGTATGTGCTCAGCACAACTTGCAAAATGTCGGTGTAAAGTCAAAAAGCCAATTTGGTTGCCAGATTCACTCCTCATACATCATACGTCTATGATGTTTGCTGATGGATTTTGGTCCATACTTTATCCACAAGTCTATAACACTAGTTTTCAAGCACTTCTACCAATTTTCATGCAAAAATATGCTCAGAACCACAAGTTCCCATTTTTCCGTTTTGGATACTTCGTCTTTTGTCATTTGGGTACTAAGTGTTCATCAAAACTTTAGTCTCAAGGTGTAAACACCCCTTTTGAGCACTCTGGTGCAGTCTATTTTGTCAATTATGGTATTCTACCAGACCTTAAGACATCATACATGCATGATGTATGGAGGTGCAAAATTGCAAGTTTTCTCAAAGCTTGTTTGTTGCATTTTTCCCTTAAAGATCAAAATTTTCTAAGATTTTAAATGCAAACAAGCAAATCAATCTATGATGAATAGCTAGATCATAATCACATGTCGTACCTACAACTACTCCTACACATCATATGGGGTGTTGCATTTATGATTATAAAAATACTTCACTGCCTCACACGGACCAGCTATCTCTTTTATCACGTCACAAATCACTCACATACCATCAAAACTAAAGCACTTCTCCCAGATCTCAAGAGTCCAACTCCCAGATCCTACCTAAATTAAATTAACAAGACTCTGGAAAACTAGAGGGACTTCTACCTCATGGGATTAGTCTAAGGTCACCTACCTAGGGCTCTCGTTCCCGGTAGTGGTGCCAATGTGGGCACATATTTTGCGAGCAGACATTAGCATATCGAGAACTAAACCATCATACCAAAATGTTGGCCAAGGACGTAGGTTGAACTGCATGAACGTGGAAGAAAGTAGATAGTTGTCAATCAACTACTCGCCCCTTTAAGACAGTCACTACTCAAGGAAATCAAACCTAGACATCCTATGTGCTCATGACTGCGAAATATTCCACAACGCCACACTACGAAAATCAAGACCAAAAGTCCTCAAAACGCCTTGAAACTCACAGGGGACACACGATTTGCAAGATAACTCACCCAAAATGTCGTGGGAGCTTGCCTCACGACGAAACAAAAAATCCACAAGCTTGACGTTGGCACATAGCTCTTGCCGTTGCTAACCCCATGGTGGTCTTGGCTTTGCAATGGTTGCCCCGTAGCGTGCGAAGGAAGAGATAAGATCTTTCTCTCTCTCTCTCTCTCTCTCTCTCTCTCTCTCTCTCTCTCTCTCTCTCTCTCTCTCTCTCTCTCTCTCTCTCTCTCTCTCTCTCTCTCTCCAATGAACTGGATTTGGATGTTCCTAGATCGATTTCCCCTTGTGGTTTGTGCAATTTGTTTCATGATGGATTTGGACCCATCAGTTTGTATTTTCCACCCTATCAGCTTTCTTTCCTCATCTACATTACCTATGTCTCAAACGGTTGGCAATTTTGACAATAATGGCTGTGTACCACCATTTTGGTCATTCATGCCAGATTTGGTTGGACACAAATATGTAGACAAGTCTTGGGACTTAGATCTCAAAGCCACTGTCTTCAAAAAGATGGATTTTGGAGAGCAAAAACAACAATTGTATGCGGGTTTAACTGAAGATATGGCAGAGTATGTCAACTCCCAAAGGTTACACACCATATCTACACTTCAAACTCTAGTTGCTACTCCCTTTAACCCCTTAAGAAAAGCACTCAAGCTCATGTACCCGCCGTGGCTTGAATATCATTAATTGCAAGGAATATAAGAGAGGGTCTTTCACCACCAAAACAGTATCAGCTCCTGTCAAGCTTCTAATAGCTCAATTGTGGTTAAGCCATAGGCAAGCCCTGTAGGATTCCACTATTAAGACCATAGCTCTCGACGGTGATGCCCCGTTACCTGCACAAAGCAGGCGCATTGCAAGGCTGAAAAATCCCTATTCTACTTACTCAACTGCAATTAATAATATCAACCATTTATAGTTGGCTTGAGGTCCTCTCTTCTTGAGCAATAAAAGAAACCTTGTGCTCTGATACCAATGTAACATTTAATGGTCTAGTAACTTGTGTGTAGCGGAAAATAACATAGACATAGTGAGCATTTCATTAAGAATAGATTCCTAATGAGCATAGCAAGAGTGCTTGCATAGAGAGAGCAACAAAGGCATAACACTTAGTTAAATAGGCATGAACAATACTTCAAAAAGAGAGAGAAATTAAGCTATTGACAGCAGTTGAGGACCGGATTTTCATGGAGCCGGTCCCCCCTCCAGAAGGCTTTGTATTATAGGTTTCTCCCATCAAGGGAGACATTTCACAATACAATACTTTGTATTCCTTCAATAACTTGCTGATGCAATGAAGATGGAAGCTTCAAGCACCAAGCTTACACTTGAAATAGAACATCAATTCCCTCACGGTCTCAGACCCAAGACCTCACACACCTTCGAAGATGGTGAGAGCTAGCGGGGTATGAGAGCAGATCGAGAGGAAGAAGGAGTATTCTTATGAGAAAGAAGTATGTCTCCTCAAATAATCACTCTTAATAGCTTAGCATAGCTTAGTAATTAGCATGGTAGAGGACATGAGCATGCATTGGATCTTGGCTCTTGGTTGGATTTGCATCACAAATCCAAGAGTTGTTGTTGTAGGCCTCCCTTCTCACAAGCTTGGAGTAGATGATGAGCTTTCCATTAAAGCTTGAGAAGGAGATAGTCTTCTTTTTTTCATACATGAGCTTGTGTGTGTGTGTGTGTGTGTGTGTGTGTGATAATTCCTTGCAAAAATCACCCCCCTCTCTCTTTTGGTTGACCCCTCTTGCTATTTGCTCATGCTGGTATCCTATTGGCCCGTGCAAAGCTTAGCCAATGACAGTTCAGAAGCATAAGTGGTAGCATTGTGACATGTGTCCCCCTTTCCCATTTTGTGAGAGCTTTGGGTATTTAAAGAATGCAATTAAACTCTCATAGGACCTCTTAGTCTTTTGGCCAATAGGAATCATGCAAGCCATTGGGTTGTTGAATGTTGTCCAATAGTCTTCTAGAGAGTTTAATTTCTATTGGTTCTTTTATTAAGTGTCTTTAAATGAATTAAACTAAATTTACTCTAGCCTTATTCTCATCGGTCCACCTCTATGGCCATCCAATAGGATTTGAATGCACCTTGGGGGCAACTGGGGTAGGAAGCTGACATGTGTCCACTATGCCCTTTGTGTAAAGGGAGCTTGGAAGAGTGTGTGTGTGTGTGTGTGTGTTTCTCTCTCATCCCCTACAAATTGGGCTCGCCCCCTCCTTCCGAGGGATGTGGGAAGACTTTTTAGTCGACCATCCAATTCCCCCACACTTTGGCCATTGGACATTACCTTTGAACTTTGGAACCTTAGGATTTTTGGAAGTCTTAATGGGCTGAACCTTAGGGTCTTTGAAGCCCATTGATGCACATTTCTCTTTTGCAGATGGCCCCCCCTTTGGATCCCTATTGTGACTGGTCTGCCAGCCTAACCAATATTTAGCTTTTTCTCCCCTGGTACTTCACCATATTAATGATTAGTTTATCATGAGAAAATCATTTAGGAGAATTAGATATTAGTTAATATGAAACTTTTGATATTAGTTAATTAGATATTAGTTAATTAGATATTAGTTAATATGAAACTTTTGGGGCTTGCCTTTGGCCTAACCATTATTGAGCTATGAGCAAGCTCAACCATAATCAACCGAGCAATGTTAGACCCTCTCCACTAGTGTTTGCAATCGACAATGTCTAAACCATGGGTATGGCTGCTTGAGAACTAATTTTCAAAGGTAAAGAAGAGTAGCAACTAAGGTTTTTGAGGGTACCAAAGCACAAAGTAATCTATACATAAGTTTAATTGGCATGGCTGACAATAACCAAGAGAGAAAAATGAACATTGATAAGTTTGATTTTGCACATGAAGGTGCTAATGATGATGCCCCCATGTTTGTTAATTATCTTGTTACTAGGTTGCATCAACAACCCTGCTTTGCAAGCCAAAGTTACGCAACAACTTTGTGCTTACGGGATTTATTTTCCTCTCCAAGAGGAGAGAGAGCTTAGGAGGCCTCTTGATGAAACTCCCAAAAGAAGACTCTCTCCCATACGCAGAGGAGGAATCCAAAGAACGAGAAAGCAGTGAATCCCTAAGTTCCTCTAAAGATGTGGCTCCACGAAGATGGCGGTCTAGACGGTCGTCAACTCCTCCCAAGAGGAAATGGTCAACCCATAGTCCCTCTTCTCGTCACTCCAAAAGGGAAGAGAAGAAACAAAGAAAGAAAAGGGCAAGAAAGAGGTCACTCTCTTCTCCTTCTTCATCACCTTCCTCCTCTTCCGATGAAAGAAATAGCTATTCTCCTAGAGAATACTAAGGTGGTCCGGGGTGAGAAACAAGAGAGATGACCTCTAAACACCCCTCAAGGCTCCCATGCTGCTCAATTGGAGCTAGGGAAACCACAAGCAAGAAACAACAACAACAAACCGACAATCAAACAAATGAAGGGGCACCACCTAGTTATAGAGAGAACTAGGACGCAAAAGAGGAGAATCCTTGAGCAATACAAGCAAGAAGGAAGAGTACACTATCACTAATATCAATGCTACTTCTCTCTCTCTCTCTCTTAATCAAGTCAGAGTGAAGAGTTTTGGGCAAGGATTAAGCTTCAATTTAAATGATTGACGCGGGTGTATAAACAGCTTGGAGGAGAGTCAAGAGACACAATTAAGTTTGTTGATCTTGCAATCTACACTTTATCTTAGTTTTATGGGAACCCTCTCACCATACAATCCTCTTATAATGTTTTCCCAAGCAACAAAACAAGCACAAAATCTCTTGAGCCACATACAAGAAAATACTACCAAAGAATCTCAAAATGAAAACGCGTCACCTTAAACAAAACGAGATGAGTTTGCCAAGCGCGAATAAGAGAGACTCAAGAGAGTTTTGAACCGTGGTTGCAGCCAACTTATTGATTCAATTGATACGCAAGAGTAGGTACAACTTTGATTGGAAGTTATGAATCACTCACTCCCTTGCAATGCTACAACTAGCTCCAAGAAACTTTCCTATACACCACAAGTAGTGGTCTATAGAGAGCTCACTCTCTCTCCTTACAACTAAGATGGTGACTGGTTCGCTCAAAGTAGTGAGCAATAGTGTAGAGATCATGCTCTTTACAAAGGGAAAAGGGCTCTATTTATAGGTGAGGGGAGCCCTTATTAGGATTATCTCTTGATCAACATTTACATAGAAAACCATGTTTATGAAAAATTTTATATCTTCTTATGAGAGTGGGACTCTCCTGTCTCTTGAGTCGCATGGGTGTGGGCTCAAGAGGAGAGAATTATTGAGGTGAAATAGAGAAGATTCTAGAGAGGTGAGTGATTTTTGTGTGGGGTTGCCTACTCCGAGGTAGAGTAGAGTGAGTACAATTTACAAGAAGGGTTAGTAGTTAATGTCAGTAATCACGAAAAGAAGTTAGTAATATAGATACAATGTGTAGGATGACTTGAAGGATGAGAAAAGAGGGGTGAATGAGATGGGTGTACCCTTGAAATGGTGAATCCTTGAGAAATCTTGGACTCACTCTTCCGTAGATTGTCGAAAGTGACCGCCGTTCTCCTTCTTCTTCTTTTCACGCCGCCACCATAGTCGAATCACCACAAAGAGAATGAGGGTTTTGTTGATAAAAAATCCCCATTTTACAGAGATTAAGTATGATTAGGTTACTGATTTTTATGCATTCTTGAAAGATTATATTAAAATTGTAATATAGGAGTAATAGAAAGAGATATGGAGATGGTGGATATAGGTAGAGCTTCAAAAGTGAGCTACGGGTGTGCGAGGGAAGGCTAATGGTGAAGAGGGTGAGAGAAAACCATGGAAGTTGCAGGTTTGAGTGAGGAATAGAGAGAAATGAGTGTGTGTGTGTGTGTGTGTGTGTGTGTGTGTGTGTGTGTGTGTGTGTGTGTGTGTGTGTGTGTGTGTGTGGAAGTAGGAAAAGAGATGAGAGAAGACTATGGATCACTTGTGAGAAAAGTGGGCAGACTGGGGTTCACCAAAAAAATCCTATTTCACTCGTGGTAGCTCCAAAAATTATCAAAATTTTGAGTTGATTATCCAGCTCTTGGTCCACATTTTTTCTTTTAATTACCACTTCAAAGTCAAAGTGGAGATGGATATACAAAATACATATTTAATTTCTTTATAAAAAAGTCTTCAGTGGCCTCCCTTTTGTCTAATTTGCATAAGGCTTTAAAGGTAAGCCCCTCCTTGCATGAGAGCATGACCTAATAGATTCTTAGGGGTTTGAAAAGATACATGGTTGTGGATTATGCATAAATATAATATATGGATATGATGAAAAAAATAGGCTAGTATATATAAACAGTTCATGGAATCTAGAATAGTGTGAGCTTTATATATAAAAAATAAATATATAAAAATATAGGGAATCAAATGAGGAGGGTCCTCATTTGTTTTTATTGATGTATATTTATTTACAAGAGCTAAAAAATAATACCATTAGAAAATAGGAATTAAGTGAAAGGCAATGACTGATGGTGAAAGGTATTTTTGAGGTTTTTCCTTGGAGTGGATTCACACCAAAAATAAGAGAAGCTTGCATGAAATGATTTTTTATAGAATACATGGTAAGAAAGATCATGGTAATGGTGAGTAAATGTACATAGCATACTTAGGTAAATAACACACACCTAAACATACATATTTAAAAAAATACCAAAAATAATTATAATAAAAAATTTATATATCTAGGCCCTATATACAATGAAATACTTATACATAAAAGGGTCATAATAATTTTTTATTTTTTATTTTTATTTATTTTTTGGTTTAACTAGCCCAGTTACTAGCTAGCTGAGGGTTTATAGAAAAAGTCTCCTAACTCACACACGCCTATATACAGTGAAAGGGTGAAGATAGCCACAGTGTTTGGGTGATTTTGGTAGGGTGAGGTAGCTCACTATGGAAACTATTGAGAGCCAAAAAAGGCTATCATTAGCCCTCCCCCAAGATGATGGTATATTCATGTACCATCATAAAGCATCTTTTCCAAAGAGAGTGCTTCTGAGTCCTCTATGATACCTAGTCCCTTGACAAGATTTTCATTGTGTGGCTTCTTGTCACACTCATGTTTCATGCGACAAATCTTACATGAGATAGTCGCTCTTTGACAATTCTTTGGTAGATCCTTTGGTAGAAGGCGACTCAAATAGGGCTTCATTCATGGAGTGCTCTCTATCATTCAAGTCCATAAGCTGATAGTAACTTGAATTGAAAGCCTTCTTGACTACGTATGGCCCTTTCATCTAGTTTCAAACTTGGCATCAAAACGATTATCAAGTCGATTTTCATACCTTAGCACAAGATCTCCTTCATTGATGCCTTTGTCCTTCAGTTTCTTGTCAAGCATCTCCTTCGCTTGTGTGGCTTTCCTCTTGTAGAACTCATAGACTGCTTCTCTTTTCCACTCAAGCTCCACTAATGTAAGAAGTCGATTCATCCATACCTCTTGATCATCTTGTGCGCCTCTACTATGAAGCCGCATTGTTGGGATGTTGAGCTCGATAAGCTGTAAAGCCTCTTGACCGTAGACCACGTGAAATGGTGTGAACCTTGTGGCTTCTCTGTACGTGGTTCGATATGCCCACAATGCTCCATCCAAGAATTCATCCCACAACTTTGTCTTGTTTTTCACCATCTTTCTGATGATGCCTGCAATGACACCATTAGCTTTTTCTACCAAACCATTTGACTGGGGATAGTAGGGTGTACTGTGATGATGTAGAATGTGAATTTCTCACAGACTTCTGTGAGCAAGCCCTTTCTAAACCCTGGACCATTGTCAGAAACAATCTCCAAAGGTGTGCCAAATCTACAACAAATGTGAGTGTAGACAAATTTTCTCACTGTCCTCTCATTTACCTTTGCCACACTTTGTGCTTCCACTTGCCTAGTCATATAGTCCACAACCACTAGAATATAGAGCTTACCATTTTTTGTTCTAGGTAGTGGACCCATAGCATCAATGTCCCATTTTTTGTTATAGGTAGTGGACCCATAGCATCAATGTTCCATTTCCAAAGGGTCCATTTGCAAGCACGATTTTCCTTGGACCATAGATCAATCTTCTATTCCCATTTACACGACAGTTGTGACAACTTTTACACCAATGTTGGACATCCACATGCAGACTTGGCCAAACATACCCCGCAAGCAAAATCTTCTTCACAATTAACTCTTGGACAAAATGACCACCACATGCCTCTTCATGCAAACCTTTTAGAATGGCTGGAATTTTCTCGATAGTTGGTACTCTTCTGCACACTTATCCTTCCCTCTTTGATAGAGGGAACCTTCTAGGAAGAGATAGAAACTTGCCTTCTTCATGAGTCTCCTCTTTTAAGCTTTTGTGAACTCTTGTGGAAACTCGCTCTCCAAAATGTAGCCAATAATGGGAGCCAATGACTCTAATCCCTGGTATCTTGGTCGCTTGATAGCTGCTACCACCATGATGACCTGCACTTCTTTCTCACACACATGTAACTGCTTGTGCAAGTAAAGCAGCATCTTCATTCTGTTTCCTAAGAATATGATACAATTTTACTTCTTCAAATTGATTAAGTAACCTACGGATGACATGAACCTTTGTCCTTAAGCTTTCATTCTTGTATGCCCAAATGCTTAAGATTTGCTTCACAATGAGAAGTGCATCCCCCTTTACCATGAGACGTTGTATACCTTGACTAATGCACATCTTCAAACCATGAAGTAATATGTCATACTCTGCTTCATTGTTGCTAGTTGAACGTGGTAGATTGACCTTGTCTTTTATGATCACCTCTCCACTTTGGTTGAGCAACACTAGCCCTCCCCCTGCTTTTTCTATGGCTCGTCAAAAAACACCATTAAAGAACAAGGTAAAAGCATTAGGAATACTTTTTGGTGGTGGCAATGGTAGGGTCTTTACTTCAGGCACCTTAATCTCCTTCTCATGTACCCTATAAGTGAGAGTCCCTGCCAACTGTGCACGCACACTATCTTCTACCTTGAAAGAATATTGGAACTCTTGCTACTCCATAATTCACTTTGAGATCCTAATACTAAGATTCATTTGAGATGACACCCAAGGGAACAAATTTTCTACAGTGAGAATTACAAAAGGTTTTGGTAGCAAGTAGGATCTAAACTTCCTTACCGCAAACATGAGAGAAAGCATCATGAGTTCTGCCTCTGTGTAGCCTCCCTCCAAGGCATTCATGACCCAACTAGCAAAGTAGATGGTCGCATCCTGGTACTGTGGGGATCTTGTTGTTTCTTTCCCAACACTAGAGCTAACAAAGAATGTGTAGTCCCAACAAGGAGGAATACGTGTTGGTAGTTTTGACAGAATGAATTTGATGTTACAAAAATATTCTTCAAGCTCATCAGACCAAACAAAACCGACTTGTTGTGTCAATTTTTGCCAGGGGTGAAGTAACTCTGAGGCTAAGGGAATGAAGCGTGACATACATATACTTTACCTTTTGAATGAATGAGATGACCTCCTTAAGACTCTTGGGTGATGGTAACTCAATAAGAGCCTTTGCTTTTGAAGGATCCACTTCAATGCCTTTGTAAGAAACTTTATGTCCAAGCAAAATCACTTCATCCTCACCTATGTGGCACTTGTCGAAGTTGAGTTGACCTCCCATGTCGTAGAGTTTCTCAAACCCTCTTCTACCTTTTGTAGATGCAATGATTTTGAGCTATAAATGCAAAAATCATCAATGAAAACCCTAATGGACTTTCCAAAGAATGCTTGAAACACGATGTTCATGAAACGTTGGAAAGTTGCGGGAGCATTTGTCACGCCAAATGGCATGACTCTGAAAGCATAACAACCCCAAGAAGTGATGAAGGTTGTTTTCAATTGATCCTTCAATGCGATACCTATTTGAAAGTAACCTGAGTAGCCATCGCACATAGTGTACTTCTCGTGACTAGCTACCTCATTTAATATCTCATCTTGAAATGGGAGGGGAAAGTGATCTCTTTTTGTTGCCTCATTTAGTGGACGGTAATCCACACACACCCTCCACTTGCCATTCTTCTTGGGAGTGACAACAACGGAAGAGACCCACTCTGAATTCTCCACTGGATAAATGAAACCTATTGCTAGATGTTTTCTTACCTCCTTGAGTAAAGAACGCTCCTTAATGACTCCTAGTCTTTGTAGCTTTTGAGCCTTAGGTGTGGCCTCTGGATTTAGCTCTTACTCTTGTGTTCAACATCATCTACTCCATGCACGCCGGTGTAGTCTTTAGCAACTTCCTTAGCACACATTTGAACCCCCCTCTTTCTTCCTTTGTAAGTGTGGTTGATAGCATACCTTCTAGCATCCCTTTGTCTTGTACACCTTGGTTCTCTTGAGGCCCTACCTCCTCCAAGCGTGGGCAAGCGGTCTCTTGGTTGCTTGGATTAAACCTTACCCCCATGACTTCGATGGAAGACTCCTCTTCCGTAGTGCTACCGCTACCTTCTTCTTCTGAAGTGCTATCATTCCAGTATTCCTCCATCTCACTTTGCGATGATTCTTCATGGAGCTCCTCTTGACGTTGCTTCTTCATGTCAAAGACAATCTTCTTATGATTGTCATTCCTACATATCAACTTCCCACTTTTCCAATCTTGCAAAGCTCACATTTTCATGGAAGACTCCTCTTCCGTAGTGCTACCGCTACCTTCTTCTTCTGAAGTGCTATCATTCCAGTATTCCTCCGTCTCACTTTGCGATGATTCTTCATGGAGCTCCTCTTGACGTTGCTTCTTCATGTCAAAGACAATCTTCTTATGATTGTCATTCCTGCATATCAACTTCCCACTTTTCCAATCTTGCAAAGCTCACATTTTCATTAGCCATGGTCTTCCTAGGATAAATGGATAGCCACTTCCCTTGGTTAACATAGCATAACATAAAAATCCACCTCCTTCTTAATGCCAAAGGCCTCCACAAAAATATTTTTGCAAATGCCTACGCACCTAGCCTTGCTATTGTTTGCCATCTTGACTTTGATTTCACGTGTCTCATGGATGTCCATGCCTAGTCTTTGCATGAGTCCCTCTGTCATGATGCAAATTTGTGCACCCCCATCCAGTAGAACTTTTCTAACCAATCTTCCTTTGATGTAACAATCTAGCACATGTGTAATATCCTCATTCATTTCAGCTTGTGTAATTTTTACAAAAGGCACGCTCTCTTTTATCTTTCTCCTAGTGCTAACTGCCTTCGTTAAATCTCTCCTAACTTGTGGACATAATGCAAGAAACTCAGGCCATGAGATATCAAGACCCTTACCTCTCATGTCTTCCAACAAGTTGTATGGAGCCATACCATGTCTAAGGGGGAAGTCTTGGAGGTTGATATGATGTCGAGTCCGCTTGGCTTCCTTGGTCTCCTTCGCCTTCTTCTCTCGTCCATGGTCACTTTGTGACATGACTCCTTCTTTCTCCTTACCTTTTCCACGGCCACGCATAATGCCATTTTCTTCCATGTCAAACTCATTTAAATTTGTCACCTCTACCACATGCACATTTGGATCTGGCAAAGGTGGAACTCCTTCCACTCCTCGTGGAGGTGGTCTTGCTCCATTTGGCCTTTGTAAAAGCCGTGGTTGTTGACTAGTTCCTTCACCTGCATTCATCACTGAGTAATTTAACTTAGGTCTTCATGGCTCCCCACGAGGCCAAGGACAATTATACATCCCATGTCCAGACTCTCAGCAATTCCAACATTGTAAAAGTCGCCTACGCCGTGGCTCTCACTCTTCTGCTTTCTTTGTTTGTCTCTTGGGACCTACAGCTTGTGCCAGGTGTATTGACAAGTTGCTTAAGGATTCATTTAACTTTTCAATTACCTCCGTTGTTACCTCAGGAATCTCTCTAGATGTTGATGCTTGCAATTTTTCCTTAGGTCTAGGACCCTCTATTGGAACCTCTCCCATTAGGCACTTGAGTTTTCTATACTTCTCAACAACCCTAGTTTTAGCTGCATCAAAGGTAGCAGGTACACTCGCCTCGACTTTTATTTTGAGTGTGGAAAAGAGACCGGATATGAACCTTTCCTTCTTTAGGAACTCTGCACCATCACCAGGGTTAGCAACATTTCTCACCCATACAGCTTAAAGACGTAGAAACTCTTGTTTATACATGTAGTAGTCATCTAAGTCTTTCTCTTTGTGAGAAACGATGTCTTGCCATAGCTTTTGAGTGTTTTGGGGGTCAAATAAGTATCTCTTGTAATGATCAACAACTTCGTTATAGTTTTCTTTAACCTCCTGAGATAGAGAGTCAAACCAAGTGGTAGCATCCTTTCTCAAAACTACCTCAAACATTTATAAGCGTTCCTCATCTCTATCACTCTTTTTATGCGGCAAGCCATTTTGAAATTTGCTAGAAACAGCTCAGCATCCTCGCCAAGCTCTCCAAAAAAAAGAGGATATCCTGACATTTGGCGTTGGGCCTCCATTGAATGAATTTCAAAGTGACAACATGGCTTTTTCTTTCTTAAAAAGATTTACACAATAATGTTTTATAAATTGCAAACTATTCTACAACAAAATAAAAATATGCACATCAAATGATCTATGATAGTCAACAAGAGGCAGGATGACAGGGTTTGGTGACGTGAGAATTTCTCCTACTCTTTGGGCACCAACTATAAACACCATACTTTGTTGAAAATGGATCTTTCTACTAATTGCAATGTTTATTCTAATGTGTGGAATGAAATGAAAGAGAAAAACCTCTATTCCTGGGCCATTATCCATGGTTTATGCATGACCTAATGCTTTAAAAATATATATATAGAGAGAGAGACGTCCAAACTAAGGTCGTACATAATGAGAGGCAAAATAAAAGGATTTACGGAAGCATTTATCTCGGCCAGCCTAAGAGGGCCCAAGATTTTGTGAATTACTCGTTGAAATTGTAATTTTGTGCTTATAATGATATACACCTTTTGCCTTGCAATGGGAACAAATGGGTCGTACAAATTTTTGTGATTCATGCAAGTTACTTGATTACTCTAAAGGTTGAGTATTCACAACAACATACACAAGCCCTCCTCAGTGGGGGCACCAAAATTGAGGCGGTCCAGGGCGGGCAACAAGAGAGGTGACCTCTAAACACCCCTCAAGGCTCCCGTGCTGCTTAATTGGGGCTGGGGAAACCACAAACAAGAAACATCAACAACAAACCCACAACCAAACAAATGAAGGGGCACCACCTAGTTATAGAGCGAACTAGAACACAAAAGAGGAGAATCCTTGAGCAATACAAGCAAGAAGAAAGGGTACACTATCGCTAATATCAATGCTACAAATACACACACCAAACACACACACACACGCAGTTTTGTGCGAGAATTAAGCTTGACGCGGGTGTATAAACAGCTTGGAGGAGAGTCAAGAGACACAATTAAGTTTGATGATGTTGCAATCTACACATTATCTTAGGGTTATGGGAACCCTCTCACCATACAACCCTCTTATAATGTTTTCCCAAGCAACAAAACAAACACAAAATCTCTTGAGTCACATACAAGAAAATACTACAAAAGAATCTCAAAATGAAAATGCGTCACCTTAAACCAAACGAGATGAGGTTGCCAAGTGTGAATTGGAGAGACTCAAGAGAGTTTTGAACCGTGGTTGCACCCAACTTATTGATTCAATTGATATGCGAGAGTAGGTACAACTTTGATTTGGAAGTTATGAATCACTCACTCCCTTGCTGCAAGGTCTCCACCTTTCTAGCTGCTGCAGAGGAATCAACTTAAAGCTTTAGGGACAAGCATCGGACATACAAACCGGTAAAGCACTATCTCAAAAGCAATTCAAAATGGTATTTTTGGAATCTTAAGCACAACAAACCCAGGGCTAGAAACTTTTAGAATTAAGTTCGGACCAAAACTGACCCCGCTAGTCCCTTCGAAAGATCCAATATAAACTAAATTGCCAAGAAAAATTGGATGGTTGTAGTAATCATTTAAGCATAGACTTTTACTAGGACCTCCCAGATATTTTATAGATATTTACCAGATATTTATCAATTAAGCAAAAAAAGGTCAAAAATTAGCATATTTGATTTTTAAAGCTGACAGGTGTTGGGAAGGGTCCTCACTGATCTGTTAGGGATAGAAAAAGCAGCAAGGGGTGCTAGGGGAGTTGTAGGGCTGCCTTGGGATGCAAGCTAGTGCCATTTCCAACCCGTGAGTGCCCAAAAATCTATAAATAGGACCCCCTTGCTTCATAATTTCACTCAGATTCAGAGTCTTGACCATTTCTCTCTCACATAGGGAGAAAAATCTACCCATAAATCGCTAGAGAGCAAACCTCTAGTTGATTATCCACGGTAATTAGCCTAATCCCTTTCTAATTAGTAAAACTATACTAATTTACCTAAGATTAAACTTAATTCCAATATAAATTACTCTCTTAAATTTTAAATTTTGTTGATTACTTAGATTAAGATTAGGGAAATTAATCTAATTAATTAATTAATAAGCCATATTAGGATTGAAATTAATCTTTTTAATCTTAAATTAAGGGTAATTATACTAATAAAACTTATAAAACTTAGGTTATTATACTAATAAAACTTAGGTTATTATACTAATAAAACTTAGGTTATTATAAGAAAATTATCATAGTTGTATTAGACTATTAAGAAGCTAGAAAATTTACATTATAATTTTTAGATTAGTGTCTATAATTAATTAGGCAAAAATTAGCTATTTTTAATCAAAAAACTGATACAAAACCTATTTAATTAAGGCAAAAATTCTAAAGTTAATTATCACAATTAGGAAACATTTTTAGGAATACGAGGTAATTTACTTGTTAATAAATAATTAATCTAAGTATTTAATTAAGCTAAAATTAGCTATTTTTAACCAAAAATTAAAGGGAAAAATTAGTAAACCATGTTAGATAATTAAATGTTATTTATCAGACTTAGTTTACATGATAAACAAGCCATGATAATTATCTTAAGGTAGAAAATTAATATAGATATGTATCTAAGTCAAATAAGATTATTTATAGTTAAAAAGTAAAGAGAAAATTTAGTAAATCATGTTAGATAATTAGGTGCTATTTATCATAGGTTTTTTACATGATAAAAATCCATGATAATTATCTTAAGGTTAAAAAATCAATATAAATATTTATCTTAGTCAAATAAGACTAATTCTAGCTGAAAAAGAAAAGAAAAAATTAAATAATTAAGTTTGAAAATTAAAAGATAACTACCAGAGGTGAGAAATATCATTATCTACTTGTGATAATTATACCATAGTTAATCAATCAGCTAGAAAATTATAATTGACAAAAAGCTCTATTTTTAGCTAAAAATTAATTAGAATAAATAGATTTGCGATAAAAAAGTATATTTTGATGAATAATGATGGCTTTCAGCCACGGATAAGTCGGTTATCCCCATGAACGATGAGCTTCTACTCCGTGTCATGTCTTGATGTTTCTAGATAAGTTAGGATACTATTTTTATCTTAAGGGAGCCGCCCGGTTGTATGGGCAACTGGTTTGGTGTATGGGCACCCAAACCTTGGGTGGGGCTTTATCCACCCCAGATTGTGAACAAGGAATGGGTGTCATTTTTCACCCTTAGGTAGTATTGAGACAAGAAGAGTACTGGTCATGGTTATTATGATCAATATGTTTTGATTGACAGTACCCTATCATAAGTTTAAAGATGTCTGTTTGCTAAAATAATGCTTTTCAATGCTGTCTTTAATACTTGATTGAAGGAATCATTGTGACGAAAAGTTAAAAGAAATGTGATAGTAATTAGGAAACAAAAGAATCATCTGTGAGTATGGGGTGGTAAGTGGGGATTGATAAAGGTTGTCAATCCTGGATGGGTGGACCTGATTAGTTAGGTAACTATCCACTCTCGCACAGTAAAAAAATTTAGAATACTTCTCCAGTTGGAAGAGGAGTCCACCAGGCTGTGCCCTCACATCTGTTAGGGGAAAAAAAGTGTTGGTGAGGACACCTTAGCCCAATTTGTGGAAGTTATAGGACCGAATGAGTTGCCGTTTTCGTTGCGAGACAAGCTAAGTCTTCTAAGACTATAGACCCAAGTCATTGTCAATGGTAAAGGTCTATTCCTTGGATTTTTCTTGTTTATAGATTCTGATTTTTATTAGGCTTAGAGACTTGTCAAGGACCCCATCCCAATCTTGGTATTGGTGGATTGGGGATCTCACACTTGCAATACTACAACTAGCTTCAAGAAGCTTTCCTATACACCATAAGTAATGGTGTATAGAGAGCTCACTCTCTCTCCCTACAACTAAGATAGTGAATGGTACACTCATAGTAGTGAACAATAGTGTAGAGATCATGCTCTTTACAAAGGGAAAAGGGCTCTATTTATAGGTGAGGGGAGCCCTTATTAGGATTATCTCATGATCAACATTTACATAGAAAACCATGTTTATGAAAATTTTATGTATGTTCTTATGAGAGTGGGGCTCTCTTGTCTCTTGAGTCACATGGGTGTGGGCTCAAGAGGAGAGAATTATTGAGGTGAAATAGAGAAGATTCTAGAGAGGTGAGTGATTTTTATGTGAGGTTGCCTACTCCAAGGTAAAGTAGAGTGGGTGCAATTTACAAGAAGGGTTAGCAGATAATGTCAGTAATCACTAAAAAAAGTTAGTAATATAGTTACAATGGGTAGGATGACTTGAAGGATGAGAAAAGAGGGGTGAATGAGATGGGTGTACCCTTGAAATGGTGAATCCTTGAGGAATCTTGGACTCACCCTTGCGTAGATTGTCGAAACTGACGGCCGTTCTCCTTCTTCTTCTTTTCACGCCGCCGCCATAATCAAGTCACCACAAAGAGAATGAGGGTTTTTTTGATTAAAAAATCCCCATTTTGCAAAGATCAAGTATGGTTAGGTTACTGATTTTTTATGCATTCTTGAAAGGGTAGAGTAAAATTGTAATATAGGAGGTTCAAAAGAAAGTGTGAGAGAGAAGGCTAATGGTGAAGAGGGTGAGAGAAAACCATCGAAGTTGCAAGTTTGATTGAGAAATAGAGAGAAATGAGTGTGAGTGTGTGTGGAAGTAGGAAAGGAGGTTAGAGAAGACTATGGGTCACTTGTGAGAAAAATGGGCAGACTGGAGTCCACCAAAAAAATCATATTTCACTCGTGGTAGCTCCAAAAATTATCAAAAAAATTTAGGTAATTATCCAGCTCTTGGTCCATATTTTGTCTTCTAATTACCACTTCAAATTCAGAGTGGAGATGGATATAAAAATCACACAAAAAATCCTGTTTTTCTTCACAAAAAAGTCTTCAGTGGCCCCCCTTTTGTTGAATTTGCATAAGGCTCCAAAGGTAAGCCCCTCCTTGCACGACAGCATGACCTAATAGATTCTTAGGAGTTTGAAAATATGCACGGTTGTGGATTATGCATAAATATAGTAATGGATATGATGGAAAAAACATGCTAGTATATATAAACAATTCATGAGATCTAAAATAGTGTGAGCTATATATATAAAAAATAAATATATAAAAATATAGGGAATCAAATGAGGAGAGTCCTCATTTGTTTTTATTGATGTATATTTATTTACAAGAGGAAAAAAAAAAACCTTTAGGAAATAGGAATTAAGTGAAAGACAATGACTGATGGTGAAAGGTATTTTTGAGGTTTTTTCTTGGAGTGGATTCACACCAAAAATAAGAGAAGTTTGCATGAAATGATTTTTTATAGAATACATGGTAAGAAAGATCATGGTAATGGTGAGTAAATATACATAACATACTTAGATAAATAACACACCTAGGCATAATATTTAAATAAATACCAAAAATAATTATAATAAAAAATCCCTATATTTAGGCCCTATATACAATGAAATACTTATACACAAAAGGGCCATAATATACTTTTATCTTTTTTATTTTTATTTTTATTTATTCAACTAACCCAATTACTAGCCAGTTGAGGGTTTATAGAAAAAGTTTCCTAACTCACACACGCCTATGTACAGTAAAAGGATGAAGATAGCCACAATGTTTGGGTGATTCTGGTAGGGTGAGGTAGCTCACTATGGCAACTATGGAGAGCAAAAAAACGGCTATCAATACAAGAGGAGAGGACATCGAAAATCTTACTTTGCATGGCGGAGGTCCCAAAAGCTCAAGAAGTTCAAAGAGGGAGGAAAGAGTATCTCTTTTCTCACATATGATGGCACCTTTGGTGCCACCAACAAAGTATTGGCCTTCATCTAGCAGTTTGATGCGGCCTTTGGAGACGAGGGCTTCACGGAGTCCTCCAAGCTACACCATGTAGCTATGTACTTCTAGAAATCGGCTCGTCAATGGTGGGCTAGTCTTCGTGGCAACGACGGCCCCAAAGACATGGACAACTCAACGAGTTTCCATCATGAAGAAATTCCTTGCAAGTGATGCAAAGGACAAAGTGCTTACCGAATGGCGGAGTGTGAAGCTTCTCTCCCATGAGTCTATCCATAAATATGTGAAAAAGTTTTGGGATTTATATCTCAAGGCTACTATCTTCAAAAGATAAACTTTGCCGAGCAAAAGCAACAATGTTGTGCAATATTACGTGAAGAGATAGCCGAGTATGTTAACTCCCAAAGTCCTGGTTCTATTACCGAAGTAATCCACCACACTATGGTTGCTTCGCGCATCAATTTCCAACAAGGGGCTAAAAGGAATACTAAGCCCATGGAAAGAAAAGACAAAGGTAATGCAAAGGGAAAAAACAATGCCCAAAATTCTTCCCAAGGCAATTCCAACAACAACAACAACTGGTACAAGGAGAAGGGAGTTTACAAAGGTAAAAATAAACTCTCTCCTGAAGAGCTTGAAGCTTTTCGTAAGGACCACAAATGTTTAAAATGTGGGGAGCAAGGACATGGCTATCGTTCTTGCCCCAAGAGAAATGTCCGCTTCAATGAGAGCCTTAGAGCTTCCACGATCAAAGCTCCAAAAGAGGATGCTCATTGCAAAGGATCACCTCTCTCCTATGCTTGGGGAAAGATAAGGGAGCATGATGCCTTCATCTTGTTTGACCCTGGCTCTACTCTACTCACAACTTCATATCAACGGAGTTGGCCACTAAGTTGGCATTCAAGCTTTCGAGAGGGGAGATATTGTAATTGTCAATGGAGCTTTCAAGGGGGGATAGCAAGCCTCCATTACTCCCTTGATTGGGAAGTTGAGGCTACGTCGACAAAGAAGACTTTTTCATATCTCCACTCCAACATGAGGATGTTATCCTAGGGGCACCATGGTTTAACCGCATGGCTACCAACATGAAGTTCCTTGAAAGGAGAATTTACTTCACCTATAGGGAAAGAGCATGTATATAGATGCTAGTGAGTCCAACCGTACTATACCACTTGTAAATTCTCCTGCTTTTGATAAATCAATAAAAAGCTCGGTTTTTACGTACATGATTTTTGTCAAAGAGTCCCTAAAAGGTCCTAATGTTTCATTAGATATAAATGATAGGAATCAAGAAGAGTTAGACTTGTCTAAGATTCCAAGATGTGTTGATCGATGCTATCCCTATGGACTTACCTCCAAAACGAGGAGATGTTGTTTATCGAATTGAGCTTCTATCAGGAAGCTCACCGCCTAACAAGCCTCCTATTGAGTTTCCCAAGCTCAACAAGAGGAGATCATGAGGTAAGTACAAGAATTGGTAGACAAAGGGATGGTGAGGCCTAGCTCCTCTCCCTTTTATTCTCCAGTCCTTTTAGTGCAAAAGAAAGATGGTACATACCACATGTGTATGGACTATCGAGCGCTAAACCATATCACTATCAAAAACATATTTCCCGTACCGTGGGTAGAAGATATGTTTGATAAGCTACAAGGTTCGACCTACTTTAGTAGAAAGTGGCTACCATCAAATAAGGATAGTGAATGAATATATCCTAAAGACAGCGTTTCGTACAACATTTGGTCTTTATGAGTATCTAGTCATGCCTTTTGGCTTGATTAATGCACCAACCACGTTCAATCGTTTAATGGAGAAAATCTTTAGACCCTACCGCAAATTCACTAGAGTGTTCTTTGATGATATCATCCTCTACTCCAAGTCTTTGAAGGAGCACGAGCAACACCTCTAGGTAATATTTCAAGATTTGAGAGAGAACAAGCTTTTTATCAATCAAAAGAAGATCGAATTTTTCCTTCAAGAGATTCAATACTTAGGTCATATTATCTCTTAAGATGGTATCTGTATGGATCCATCAAAGTTGGAGGTAATAAAAGCATGGCCTAATCCAAGGAATCTACATGAGCTAAGAAGCTTTATTGGTATGTGTGCATACTATGGACGCTTCATAGCAAAATTCTCTCAAATAGCAAGACCATTGCATGACTCAACAAAGAAGAACGTTAAGTACTTATGGATTGCTAAGAAGCAAAATGCTTTTGACAAACTCAAAGAGAAGCTTACCTCCCAAACCAATCCTTATGCTTTCGGATCTCTCAAAGCCATTTGAGGTCCAATGTGATGCTTGTGGTGATTGCCCTGGAGCATTCTTGCTTCAAGAAGGGCAAGCCATAGCATATGAGAGGTGAAGGCTCAATGCCAATGAACTAGACTTGGGCATATACAAAAATGAGCTTTTGGCTGTCCTACATGCCCTAAACACATGGAAGCACTATTTATTGGGGACTCCATTCATTTTGCGAACGGACCACCAAAGTCTCAAGTACTTCATGACACAAACCAAGCTTTCCGACAAACAAATGAGGTGGGCAAATTTTCTTTTGTAATTTTATTTTCATATTGCTCACGTTGCTGGTAAGCATAATCAAGTGGCTATGCACTTTCACGATGATTGAAAGTCAATGTGGTGTCTATAGTAACTCACAATGATCTATCTTTTGTGTTAGATGACTATGCTACTGACCCTGACTTTAAAGATATAATGTTAGCCCTTGCCTTAGGAAAGAAAGAGGAACCATTCACCTTGCAGGATGGTTATCTTCTCCATGGCAATAGGCTATGTGTTACCCACTCTCTTTGTGAGAAAGTTATGTATGAATCCCACGCTCCTCCATATGCGGGGCATAGAGGTATCCAACCTACTTTTCGAGGAGTAGAGACATACTTCTATTGGCCTACCATGAAAGTGGGCATACAAGAGTATGCTTCAAAATGTGTGGTATGCTAAAAGACCAAGTATGATAGAGGGAAGCAACCTGGATTACTCCTGCCATTTCCAATCCATAATTCACCATGGGAGAGTATATCCATGGATTTTATCTTTGGATTACCCAAGTTTATCCATGGGAATACGAGAATCTGGACAATAGTCGACAGGTTTAGCAAGCAAACACACTTTATTCCTGTCAAAAAGACTATTAAGGCACACCAAATGGCAACTCTCTTCATATCTCAGATTTTCAAACACCATGGATTGCCAACATCCATTGTGTTAGATAGAGATCCTAGAATGACCAGTAATTTTTGGCAAGGTCTCTTTGAAAATCTACCCACAAACGGATGGCCAAAGTGAGATAGCCAATCCTACGATTCTCGATCTACTAAAGAATTAATTAATTGTGTATGCATTTATCGTCCTCTGTCTCAAAGGGAAAAGGGGGGCACTTGTCCCAAGGCTAGCATGCATGCTTGATATGCACTCTGCATGTGATTGGCCAGGCTTTAGGGGGTCCAATGAGCTTCCATCATGAGCTAGAAGAGGGGGTCGACCAAGGAAGTTGGCTTGCTTGCAGGGTATACTCTGCCCCCCTCCCCCCCACTCTCTCTCTCTCTCTCTCTCTCTCTCTCTCTCTCTCTCTCTCTCTCTCTCTCTCTCTCTCTCATTGTGTGAAGTGCAAAGTGCAAGAGCTCCATCTCCTTCTCCAAGCTTGTTGAGAAGTTGAGAGCCTACACTAACACTCTTGGCTATGGAATGCAAATCCAACCAAGAGCCATGCTCAAATGCTTAAGCTTGCCATCTTGTCCATCTTCATTACTATGCTATTATGTATGCTAAGCAAGAAGAGTGATGATAAGTGAGGAACTATTTCTTTCTCCTACGAATGTTTCTTCTTCCTCTTTCCTATCCTCATTCCCCGCTAGCTCTCCACCTTTGAAGGTGTTTGAGGCCTTGGGACTGAGGCCGGGGATGGTTAATGCTTTTTCAAAGATTATGTTATGCTCATGATGCATGAAGCTTTCCATCTTCATTGCATCACCTAGGTCACAAGGAACACAAAGATTGTATTGTATCAAGTCTCTCTCGATGGGGGAATCTATAATACAAAAGCCTATTGGAGGGGGAACCAGCTCCACATAAATCTGGTCCTCAATTGTTGTCAAGTTCTCGAAACTCTCTCTCTAATTGCAAAAGTATTGTTCGTGCCAAGTTAATTCAGTATTATGGTTATGTTGCTACCGCTAATTAAGTTCACCCTCTATGTTCTCAAAGTAGTCTCAAAAAAATGTTCACTCGAATTCTCTTAATTATGCTATCCTCAAAGTTCATAGGCCATTTCCATTACAGGTTTCTTTGCATGAGTTGAGAGGGCTTCGTGCAGGGGTCCTCCAGGGGATGGGAATTCAGGTGAGCTTGGGGGCGATTTTAAGAGTGGGGGATCGGCTCTCTCACAACACACATATGCTTTGCGGACAAGCTGGAGGCTGCCTCTGGAGGGGGGCTCCCACCATTTCTTGCTTGGCCGTGGTGGAGTTTCGGCTCCCGACATTTTTTTCTCTGAGGAACTAGGTGGCGGCCCCCTCTCCTAGCAGAAGGGGATTCAATCTTGCTTGCTATGTCCAAATGGATCTTCGGGTTTCTGAGCTTGGCAATGCAGTGGTCGGGGGCACATGTTGGCTTGGTGGCAATAGGGAACCTGTGGTGGGAACCCCTTCCTTTGATTGTTTTGGTGATGCTTCAATGGGGAGTGTGTCAGATTCGAGTTTGGGTGTGCTGCATTTTGGGTAGATTGAGCTTTGGTTGGGTCTGTTGTCTCTTCAGTGGGTCTTTGTAGTTTGCATTTGGTTCTACAGAAAGTTTGCAAGACGGTAGTCGAAGATTCTTTAAGGGCATGTGGTCGGCCTGGGCAGAGGTGATGATATGGTGGCACCCTGCGAGGATTCTTCAAGTGATGGGGACAAGGGTTCCGCCCAATCGATATGATTCATGTATTAGCTAGTTTAAGTCATCAAGTTGGCATCCCCTGTTTTGGATAGTTTTGGGATGGTGTTGCAGTGTTGTTAATGCTATGGCTCATTGTAAGCATGGCTTGCCTTGTCGATTTTTTGTTTTTAATATAATCATCACTCACAATTTGTGAGTTCTGCAAGAAAGAAAGAAGCTCATTAGATTGCCGATAAAAGAAAAGAACTTCGTGCAAATATATAAGTCAATATGTTTATCCCTCCCTCCCCTCGGGCCCCCCTATATGCCCGTGTCAGCGTGGCTTGTAGTTGCAAGGATGACACTTGCTCTTAGTTGCCTGTGCTAGTCACACCACCCTCCTCCTGCTAGTTGGCGCATGTTTGCTTCAACCAATCTCCCCACCTTGCATGACTATGGCTCGTCCTTTCCTTTCTTTCTTATACACGAGAAGAATCTACCTTTTAATCTCATACTTCTCAAAAGTAATAGTTAAATTACTTAATTGCATTTTACTTTTGCCTCCCTCAAGGTCTTTTCCTCTTTAAACCCCAAGGTATCCCCACTAATAAGCCCTTACAAAAGATTAGACCCACCATTCTTGTATAGAGAGAAACACACGTGGATAGAGGACTTCCATTTTCCTCCTCTCCCTTGTCTACTATCCCATCAAAGCGAATCTCGTCAGATTCTCACTAAAACTAATGGTTTCAAAACTGTTGGCACATACCTATCTACTTGCTCCGCTTCATATTTCTATTAGCGCGAATCTTCCCATATTCTACTTCCCACATTTTGTTTGCAAACAATCCACGGCTCCGCAAACTTTTTTGAAATTTAGCGATAACGAGGTTGGGACAAAGGGGTTTGAGCTAAACCAACCCACAGTGAGAGGTCGCGTGCCTATTATCCCAGCCATGCAAATTAAAAAAATATGTTTCTTTCCTAATCGTCCCTGCGTACCAGATGGGTCCCTCACCCATCTCATCCGACCCACCATGTTCCTTGCAATCCCTTCATGACCTACGTCGCACGATAGTTGGGCCCTTCTTTTCCTTTCCCATTTCATCACAAAGCCATGGATCTCTATCTATCTAGTTGTCTCTCCTTGCTCCACATGCCATCTCCTCCAACTTTCTTCTCAAAGACCTAGGAGGATCTCCCTAGATTCCCTTTAATGTAAGCACCTCAAAAAACTTTTGTGACACCTACTTAGGTTGGGTTCAGACTGCCGGTCCAAGCCCTCCTGTTCTAAGCACGCCTCTTGTGTGGCATAATGCGGTTAAATAAAAGGAAAATCTATTAATTTTCGGACCCGCCTTGGCATGGGCATGTTTATCAATGGAATTCTCTTTTCTTATAATCTGATTGGCATATTTTATCATTGGATTACTTAATTTTGATGCTTTGTTGTGATGCATGCCCCCAAAAATGACAAATGTGTGTTTTGCGAGGACATAATTAGCATTCCTTGGTCGTGTAGACGTGGTATGGAAACTTTGCACATCTTTTGTGACAATCTCTAAGTATCCAATGAGTGTCAAACATGTGCCTAATATCCTCCAAGGTCACTATTAAATAAGAGTCAAATACATGCATAATTTCATTTGTAATGAACACATGAAAAACAACATCAAAGTGGTTTGGGAGATGGGATGCGTTACACTTGCTTCATGATGCTTCAATAGACACCCCAGTGACTGAAGCTTTTCTACAACTCCAATGTATTACACCTTAGAAGGAATCCTATGGGTCACACTTCATTACAACACCTGTCCAACAACAAAACCATGTTCTTTCCTCCAAGGTCACTAATAAATAAGTGTCAAATACATGCATAATTTCACTTGTAATGAACACATGAAGAACAACATCGAAGAAGTGGTTTGGGAGATGGGATGAATTAAACTTGCTACATGATGCTTCAATAGACTCCCGAGTGAATTAAGCTTTTCCACAACTCCAATGTATTACATCTTAGAAAGAATCCCATGGGTCACACTTCATTACAACATGTATTGCCCCCAACATGTATTTGCCGAAAGAGGACTCACCCTTACATGCTTGAGCCTATCCCATTATCGGTATTGACCACTATCACAACCATTCACCTTAGCTCCCACTCTCTTCGATGCCAGACAGACCGTTGGGTCGATCGAAAAGATTCCCATCGACTATGCACCCGGGGACCCCCTTCTTCAAGTACACAGCTTGGCTGGGTCACCACATACTGACAGCGTGGAGGGAGGCTCATCTTGTTGCAGCAATTCATCGGCAGGAGGATGATCTCATGATCGAGTTTTTGGTAGTTTTTTTGGGAGCATTTGTAGGACAGCAGACAGTTGAGGCAAGTCAGCATGTTCCATTGGCTTGTTGCAGTCTAGGGCCAATAAGTGATTCTCATGCTCGAGGATCGTTCTATGAGAATCGCAATGGAAAGCTTAAACTAGCTGGGAGAGAAAAGTATGGTTGAAAATGTGGGGGAAGCAAGTTTGGATGTGAGCAAAAGCTGAGCACTCTAGTAGTGTGTGGTACTCAAGATTCGAACTTGAAGTGAGCTTAACGTGCATAGATTTTTTTTCCCCAGAAAAAGATCCTTCCATTAAAGAATAAAACTGCCCAATGGGCTACAATCTGCCCCTGCGAGAGACATCGGCATGCGGGGAGACTTTCCCAATGAAATAATAAATATGTACGAAGGCCTGAGTGTGTGGATCAGCTGCAACCAAATGTCACGGAGAGTCTCCGTCGGTGGGACTAATTGACCCTCGAAGATGCGGAATCAGTGGTCTCGCTAGATGAACCAGAGTGTTAGGTGGCTGATGAGCTCCTAGCACCACTCTCTATCTCTGCTCCACTTCTGAGGGACTACCTTTGTGTAGGCCGGCCCTCCTGTATCAGTGATCACAATCATCCTGCTGACTGAAGCCATCCGAAAACGAAGTGCTGGGCCTGTGAGTGTGGACAAAGTTCAACACCATAAGTGTACTGGTTGGCTGTGGAGAGTGCAGGAATCAGTCGAAGCATCCGAAGTCCGACTTGCTGTGTCATAGGGCAATCCCACAGACAGTGACATTGAGTCTCAAATGGGTGGTCACAGGCGGCACATACTATCGAGAGCCTGTTGTGCACCAACTCACTTCGGATTGCAGTAGCTCCGTTGATAAGATGAAGACAAGAAGAGCATATGATCATGATGGTTTAGTAGCAGAACATCTGATCATGATGGTTTAGTAGCAGAACATCTGATCCATGCCAGGGATCTACTTTCAGAAGTCCTTGCTCGTCTGTTTAATCGGGTCATGTGTGAAGGATTACCTGAATCTTGGAAATTATCTACTATCGTACCTATTTTCATGCAAGGGATCCTATGATACCCGGGAACTACCGTACCATTATGGTAGGTCACACATTGACCCGACTGTACGCATCCATTCTTGAACAAAAATTGAGTAGATGGGCAGAAAATGAGGGCATAAGGGCAACAAGACAAGCTCGATTCAGGAGGGGTTATTCCACTTTAGATCATATTCTTACGCTCAGAGCCATTATTGAGGAAGGAAGAGCAAGCGGGAGAAGGATGTATTGTTGCTTTGTGGATTTTCGGAAAGCTTTTGATACAGTACCAGGGGCCAGATTCATGCGCAGGATGCAAGAGTTAGGGGTCCCCAAAGAGATTATTTGGGGCATCATGGCCTTATACGGGTCAGTAACTGGTTATGTACGTAGTCCAGAAGGGGATTCCGACAATGTTCATTTCACCGTTGGGAGTAAAGCAGGGATGCCCACTGTCCCCTACTTTATTTGGTATGTACATAGATGAGGTATCAGATTACATTGATAGAGAGGGTGACAGAGGTGCTCAACTTGCAAGGTCATGGATCCCTTTGTTGTTGTATGTAGATGATATTGTATTGATAGCAGAATCACCAGATGGAATGCAGAGGCAGCTAGATGCAGTACATAAATTCGTGGAGGACAGTTGACTGTCGATAAACTTGGGTAAAACCAAAGTTATGGTGTTTAACACCACACCGTAGTGGGTTAGGAGATCGGCACCTCCATTTGCATATGGCCAGGATACAGTAGAGTACACAGATGCATACACATACCTTGGTGTGGTATTTGCAGGACCGAAGTTTACTCTTAAGAAAGCAACGGATGCTAGATTGTCCAGAGCCTCTGCGGCCTTGGGAGGGTTGGAGAGGATGTGTTCACAAGTGCAATTTCAGGAACCACGAACAAAACTTTGGCTCTTTGATACTGTGGTGGCTTCGGCTATGCTTTATGGGGTCCAGATTTGGGGACCATCTGTGGATCAGGATAATTGGAAGTCAATGGAGAGACCTTTGGTATCTATGATTTCCCGAATGATTAGAGCCAAGGCCTCCGTACCACACGCGATTACCCGAGTGGAACTAGCTGCCCCTTCGATAGAAATTGAAGCTCTTACCAGATCAGTGTCCTTTATACATGGTTTGTGGGATACAAATAATTGCCGATATACTAGACTGGCCCTCGAATCCTCTCGACAATTAGCAATGAAAGGGGATACATCATGCTGGTATGCGCAACTGTCCTCGTGGTTTCAGAGACATGGGTTCAGTATGGAAAGATTACCCCCCTTCCAATACTCTCTTGAGGCTCCATCACTGGCAATTACACGAACGGAGATTAATAAAATCATCCGTCAAGATCTTATACAGTTGGATACTAAGAGGACATGGATAGACCCTACACAAGAATTGGGCACAAAGATGGCCGACTACAAAGAAAACTTCCTACAGCTATCTGAAGATGGATTTGTGATTCGCCCGAGCTACATGGATACCCACCTGTCTCATGGTTTGAGATGTGCTATTGGTCAGATTCGTACATCCTCACACCAGTTGGAAATTGAATTTGGCAGATTTAGGGGAATCCCACCTGAGAGCAGAATTTGCAAGTTATGCGGAATGAAGCCGGAGACAGAATTACACTACATATGCCATTGCACCGTATACTATGAGATACGTGGGCGTTTCCATTGCCTATTTAAAGAGGGCTTTGGACCTCTAGATAGAGTCATGCAATACCAAGATCAAAGATGCTTAGGCTTGTACCTATTGGAACTACATCGGCACAGGGATAATCTAATGAGAAGACAAAGAGCACTACAGCCTCAGAGACAGATCACAGATTTCTTCGGATCGAGAGAAGCAGGAGTGGAAGGAGAAGCAAGAGGCCAGCAGCCAGCACAAAGACATTCATACCAAAGGCACCCTCATTGACAGGGCGATTGAGCTTAGGAAATCGAGACGACCACAACCGAGATGCAGAAGCACACTTCACTGGAGGAGACTACAACAAAGGACTAGAAGTATTCTAGCCAAACACCCAGAATGCTCCTAAGAAGTTTATTTAATACTTTGTATTTAGTTTTTTCACATTTATTTTCACACTTTTCACACTTAGTACTTTAGTACTAAGGTACCCAGACATTGTAACAGATTCACCACTTTTGTATCAGTTTGATCTCATAGCTCATTCTGGCCTTTTGAAGACGTTAATATAACATTTCATTTCATTTCATCTCTCTCTCTCTCTCTCTCTCTCTCTCTCTCTCTCTCTCTCTCTCTCTCTCTCTCTCTCTCTCTCTCTCTGTGTGTGTGTGTTTAGGATCCCGCAGTATTTATATTTTGTTATCCTAGTTTAATTTATTTTGTTAATCTGACTTTGTATCAGATACACCGTATTGTAACTTTCTGGTCTCATAGGTCACTTTGGCCTTTTGAAGACGTTAATATAACATTTCATTTCATTTCATTTCTCTCTCTCTCTCTCTCTCTCTCTCTCTCTCTCTCTCTCTCTCTCTCTCTCTCTCTCTCTAGCAGATCTCAGAACCTACTTATACTAGAGGTACACTGCTTGACCACGCCACTGAGCTTGGCAGATCCAGACGTCCACGACCTAGGGGGGTCTCCCACTACCAACGAAGGCTGCAACAAAAGATACAAAGCAGTCTAGCTCGACATGCAAGACGCCCAACCAGAATACTGACCATGGAGGAGGTCGATGAGATCCAACAACGACCGATGAGAGATTTCATCTGAACGCCCCCCCCCCCCCCCCAAAAAAAAGGGTTTGTGTCTTAGTGTTAGTTCTTTGTAACTTTGTAATTTCCGTACTCAGACATGGTATCAGATTCACCAATTGTAACTTTTTGGTCTCATAGGTCATTTTGGCCTCTTGAAGATGTTAATATAACATTTCATCTCTCTCTCTCTCTCTCTCTCTCTCTCTCTCTCTCTCTCTCTCTCTCTCTCTCTCTCTCTCTCTCTCTCTCTCTCTCTCTCAATCAATTACGTAAAATCAGTTTTGCTCAAAATTGCCATTGATTATTACAGGACAGAAGAATGTTAAAGTAAACCCATAAATATTTCTCAAATAGAATCTATTAGCTACAGCTGCATGAACCTTTCGTGTCAAGTAATGTAGTTTCTCGACCAATCACATGGATGTCATCAAAGAAACCTTTTTTCCCTCGATGACAAATTTAGAACTTTTTGCAAGCTGCAACAATCAGAAGAAATTTCAGTTGCTGGACCTAGACGTGAACTGCATAAGATAATGTAGAAGAAAGCATGGTTGCAACATCTGTAGAGAGGAGGGAGGGAGGGGCCCGCGTGGTAAAGGGTGGGGGCGGGGGGGTTTACCTTTTCTTTGAATTTCTCCTTCAACAATATAGAGGGCTGCGCACAATCCTCAGTACCTCTACTGGAGTGAAGAAGACATATTTGTCTGTGCAGATCTTTGATCTTCATTGTCTGAGCCGGAGCCTGCAAAAGGAAACTTCTTAGAGACACAGGCTAGTTTACAACTTAGTTACACCAGCTTCACTAACCTCAGAAAATGACTCAGAAAGGAAAAAGATACAGCAAACCAACACAAAAAACAGACCTCTCGTAGCAGTTGTCGGCAAAAAAAATTCCAACTAGGCTTGTTTTCATGTTTTCGTCTCTTTGTTGATCTTTCCTCCTCGTTCCGAGCAAGATCTTGATTGCCTTCATCCATCTCACAAACCATGCCCGCAATCCTAGCACCCTTTTCATAAACATCTAGAACCCCTTTGGTTTCACCCTCATCATCAACTGTGTCAAGCATGACCTTCTGACCTTCCCAATGTGCCCCTCCAATCTTCCTTGGGCGATCTGCAATACCAAGTCCTTGCCGGCCTTTAGTGGCTTTGTTCTGATACAACCATTTTTTATACAACAAATATCAGAAACCTGCTCCAAGTACATATTTCCATAGAACTAATGGCTAATTGCTGATTTATAATTAAAAGGTATACCTGATGGCTTCAAAAACAATTAAAAGGCTTAGAACTCAAATATTTTATCGTACAACTATTTAAATCTGTGAGTAGCTAGCAAGCCATAAACCATTGCTGCGATGCGCAACAACAGCACTTGACTACGGACAACCTCATGGGCAGGCTCCTGAGGCGCAACCGTAGAGTCTTGAGGTAAGCCCTCAATTTTCGCCACAGCACATATACCTACTGATCCTCACGACTGCCTACTTTGCTTCAGCCCCATCAATATCCTCGCCCATCCTATCCCCTCGGTCCGCCCCACACAGGCCCTCTCACTACTGCTCTCGGTTCCCCATGTCCTGCACCTTTGATTGCTGGCACTTCATGCTTGCTGTTGGATGCTCTGGCTTGTCATAACTTCTCGAGACTCTCACAATCAACAGCAATCGGAGCAGTTATATGCCACCACAAGCCACGTTTGACCTTCCATATGCTCCAAATTTAATGCTTTTGCAAGAATTTTCTTTTTTCTGAGATTGGATAGACCTACTTGCTCATTTAGAATTGACTGACCAATACTGTAAAAAATTCTAAAGAACCTATTTCCTATCACCCTTGCCGCTCATGTATGTCTTTCGACACTTTTCGATATCCGCACCTTAAATGTTCTTCATCCAGTTATGATCCTTTAGATTCGCTCGAATACAAAAGACAAGTCTTATGGATCATTCCTAGATAAGACGATAACCAATCTCAACCTATTAGTCCCAAGTGAAATTGATTGTCCCCCTCCACATAACTTTCTTTTCCCACGAAAACAGGAATGTGTATCTATTACTGAAACTCCAGAGAATGCCAAAAGAAGGCTTGTTCCCAAGGCAGTACAATGCTGTATGCAAGGAGCAGCTCAGAGGCTGAAGCTGTTAAAAATGATACAACCAATCCACATGGGCATGAAGCTGAGAAATCTACAGGTGATACAGATGAACTTTGAAGCCACATGGGCTAGTAAACTGGAAAGTGAAGACAGGCAAGGGGGGAAAAGTGTGAACCCAGGACGTATAGTCAACCATATCCTCAACAAGCAACGCATAAGAGATGACATAAGAGACATATCCAAGGGGGCATCCGAACAAACGAAACGAATCTTCGTGTGCCAAGAGCCATCACTATCCCAACACACGAAACAAAGAGTGGCACGAGATGAAGCATGGTACAAAAATTGCTTCCAAGGCTCAGTTCCTGGAAACAAACCGCGGGACGATGAGCTTGGCAAGCAATGCGACACTCAACATCTTCGCATCAATAATGCCCAAACCTCTCGAGGCATAAGAGCAGTGCACCAATGAACTATAGGTCGTGTCTCTCTAGAGCCATATGAGGCACCTCACAAAAAATTGTGCTGTAACAGAACGGGCACCACATGCCAACTGAAAGAATACACTTCGAACAGACTCTTAGCACTTCGAAACAATTGAACTAAGAGAGAGAGAATCCACATGAGACATGGAGTGGTGGACTTCCACTCTCGGACCGCACTGGGCCCCAACCCTCGTGCCCCTTTCGGTATTTCTTTATATTGCTTCAACAAGGTACAGCTTTCTAGCTCTGTTCTGATCTCCCACGGGTAGAATGCTACAGAGAGAGCCGACAACACATATTTAAAGGCCCTAGGCCTGTACAAAAAGCAGTCACATTAAAAGCACTGCCTCTAAAAGCATCAGGTCCCAAAGCAAGCGCCCAGTGCGCTGTCCATATAGCGCTACCATGTCATCAGCTGTCAGCATGAAACCCGTATTTCCGTACAGCCTTCCTCATAGTCAGTTTTTACGCAAGTGTGTGTGTGTGTGTGTGTGTGTGTGTGTGTGTGCGCGCGCGCGCCCGCGCGCTTTATTTTAAGCCCCGTTGGACCAGGTGCAGTAAGTTGGGTTGGGTTAGGATTAAATCCTAACCCCTTGTATTTTTAGGCCACTTAGCAAGAACCCGTAGGTTGGTGAGGACGACTTCTTCTTCTGCTTCTGCTAGGGTTTATACCCCTCGGCCAGAATCTGTAGGTTGGCTAGGATTAGGCTCAGGAAATCCTAACCCTCTGGGTCTTCAATGGCTTGACACATCAACAGCTTGTGACATCCCCCCTTCTTGAACAAGAGCAATCATCCGCGATTATATCTGCAAAACAACTGAATTGAGATCAAAATCTCATTCCGAGAACCATTGAGTTTTCGCATTCCATATCAGAGCTCTTGATATTCTGGCGTAGCAAAACTAGCCATCACACCTAGACCGCGCTGATCTTTAGAGGGGTGTCTCGATGAACTAGAGTTACCTACCCATTAGGAATATTCAATGGTTGACACATTACGAAGCAACACAGATGATTACAGATGTGTGTTTCAGAACATAGAAACATACAGCATCGATAAATACTCCTCCTGCAAATAACCAAGGAGGTCCGGGCCATAAGATATTCAACGACTCCCCAATCACTCCTCGCAAATAACCAAAAATAGTCTCACCCATGAGGTATAGAGGCCTTTTACAACCAAACGCTCCCCAGACCGGAGCCTACGTCGTTTGGAGGTTCCAAGAGTGCAAGTAAAGGTTCCTTATAGGGAAACTAAGAGAACAGACGAGGCACTGACGAGCTCGCTGCTACTGCCGCAACCCCCTCGCCATTGCCAAGCTCCCCAGCCCCCTTGTGCAACGCCCCCCCGCCCCTAGGCACAGATGCCTTGCCTTGTTATAAAGGAAATGCGACAAAGACTTGAGCTTCCTCTCCGGCTAGAGGAGCTCCATGAGGCTCTCAAAGCACTCCCCTGAGGTAGTTGTCCAGGGGAGGATGGTTTGACTCCCAGCTTTTTCTTGGAGTACTGGGACTTGCTTGGTTCAGATCTTTTCAGCGCATTCTAGCACGTTTTGCACACAGGTGAGATGACTGACAGCATGAGTGAGGGCTTGATCTACCTGATTTCCAAGGACGGAGGCTCCTTGGATGAGATTCGACACAGGCGACCCATTACCATCCTCAACTCATCCTACAAAATTTTAGCGAAGGCACTAAGGTTCAGGATCCAGCCACTACTAGAGCGCATTATACAAGGGACCCAGACAGGTTATGTCAAGGAGCCTACGACAGAGTTGACTGGGACTTCCTGGAGGGCACTCTACACAGGATGGGTCTCATAGATTCTTGGATCAAAGGTGTGTCAGCTCTCTACAGGTATGTGCACAGTCAGGTGCTCTTGGCAGGGGAAAGAGGGGAGCGCTTCTTGCTCACACGTTCGGTCAGACAGGGTTGCGCTCTTGCCCCTTTCCTCTTTCTGTTCTATGCTAAGGCGATGAGCAGATTCTTGACTTCTCAACAGGTTGGCTTGCGTGGCATAGTTACTCGAAACGGGAACGGGAAACGGGAACAAGAGGGTTCATAACGGGACAGGAACGGGGAGGAGGAGGGAGGGGCGGAACGGGAATGGGGCCGCAACGGTCCACTAAAGTAAGGCTTGAATTACCTCCATTCAGCTTAGTCCCAAATAAACTCCTAAACAACCCCAAAATCTGCCCCAAAATCTGCCCCCTAACCTGCCCTCAAAGTGCACCAAATATAATCCCCAAACAGCCCCAAATCTGCCCCCAAAAGCCCATTTTTTTGCCCCCAAATGCCTACTTTTTTCCGTTCTGCCCCGCGTTTCGCCGTTCCGCCTCATGTTCCGCCTCGTTCCCCCCATTCCGGAACACCGTTCCGGTTACACCCCGTTCCGGAACGGCATTCCGTTCCCATCTCCATTTCAAGAACGGGACTCGTGCGGAACGCCATTTCGGAACGTTTGGGCTGTGTTCCCCCCGTTCCCTGTTACATTGTTGCGTGGTCTTGAGCTCCCTATTAGGGCAAATGAGCTTCTTGACGCTGATTTTGCCAACGACTTAGCCTTGTACTTGGAGGGCCAAGAGGCCAATCAGCACAGGTGTGAGCAAGCTCTTGAGGTGTTTTGTTGTGCATCAGGCGCACTGATCATCCAATTGCTTTCTGGGTTGGCAATGCTCCTACAACTGATTAGTCGCCAGGCAAGGGTTTCAGATGGATTCCCCAAGGGACTGCAATTCGCTACTCGGGTTGTCAGGTTGGCCTAGACTTGTCCCTTGAGCAGTAGACTGCTCCCCCTCCTCCTATCCATTAGGAGCAAGTTGCTACATTGAAGTTTGGCACGGCTCTCTTTGGCAAGCACAGTTGTAGTGGCCAACCAGGTGTTGTTGGCTACTATGTGGTACATCACATCTTGCCGGATCTTCTCGAGCTCCTGTATCAGCCAGCCAGAGAGGCTGATCAGGAACTTTCTTTGGTCAGGGCGCGTCACTCAGTTAGCCTGGGCTAAAGTAGCCTGGCAAGTCATCACTATACCATGTTCTCAAGGGGGGCTGGGGATCATAGACCCAGCACAATAGAGCAGAGCCCTTTTTGGGAAGTTTGGTGTCAGAGGACTGCTTCTAGGGGAGAAGCCCTGGAAGGAGTTGTTGCTTCAGCGGCTTCGAGCTCGAGTGACTCATGTAAGAGGCCCTTGGAGCCCTTCCATCAGGCGGATCTTTATAGAGAAGCGCAGAGTTGATCTGAGCAGGAGGCTGGAGGATCAATTTGTTGCGAGCTTGCTTCGCTCTTGGGACCAACTGCGGAGTGGCCTGGAGCAGCACCAGCCAACTTGCACGGAGGAGCGCTTGAGACACCCCCTTGTTTGGAACCCCATGGTTAGCACTCAGAGAGGCCACTTGGTTGGTAGTAGGCCTCATGTTTCTTGGGGGTTCCATGGCAAAAGGCCCAGCCCGCACTCTAGGCGACTGGATTCAATTTTCAGGTTTCCGAAAGGAGGTACAGAGCATCCAGCTATGAGGCATGAGAGGGGTGCGGGGTGCAGAGCATGTGCCAAGCCATTATAGAGGCTTTACCAGCTGAGTGGCTCACCCCTCTAGAGGCAGCAGCTCCAAGATGGATGGGGGCCTTCACGCGACTGGAGGTTCTCATTGCAGCTCGTGCTTGCTCGGAGTCCGTGCCAAGACATTATAGAGGCTTTACCAGCTGAGTGGCTCACCCCTCTAGAGGCAGCAGCTCCAAGATGGATGGGGGCCTTCACGCGACTAGAGGTTCCCATTGCAGTTTGTGCTTACTCGGAGTCCGCACCCCCCATGTTCTTTGAGATCCAGCACGAGGGTCGACTACGAAGAGTCTCATTAGAGGCTCCACAGGTTGCAAAGTGTTGTTTTTAGAGGGTACGAGTAGTGGGCATCTGTGGGAGGATCTGTATCACAGATCCTGACCAGCAAATCTTGAGAGTTGCCTTCTCCCACGAGTGCAGTCGGACCCTAGAGAGGGGTTTTGGAGAGACCCCTTCTCTTCAGCCGACCACCCTGGGATCCCTTTTTTTCAGTACACTGTTCGACTGGGGCTGCCCCATGGCACAACAGGTTTGGCTTCGGGTTCTTCGGCTGATGCCAGCTCTTTCCACAGCGCTACATTACACTTGGGGTGCTACTGCCTGGTCCACCCTCACGGGCCGTGGGCTTTAGTTTGAGCTATCTTCCACCAACAGGATGATAGTGATCCAGGGGGGGGTCGACCTACACTTCAGCCTCCTACAGAGCTTACCCCCCATGAGTGGTGCAATGAGAGAGAGGTGTGTTGGCAGCTCGTCAATGGCCTGACACTCTGGTTCATTTTGCGGTCCCGTTGCTTCCCCATCTTCGAGGCTCGCCCTGTCCCACCAACGGAGATTGTTCGTGACTTTTGGTTGAAGTTGATCTATACTCATAGGGTCAGTTTGAAACACTTCAGGGAAGCTCCGACCGCATGAGAGAGCATAGAGAGGCTTTCCTACGACTCTCGCGCCCAAGGCCCTTCTTCACCATGGTCCAGGGTGTGCCCAGATGGCACTACCGGCCACCTGTGTGGCTCTTTCCTCCTCCTATTTTGTGATTTGCTTTCATTGTACATATTTTGTTTACTCACTAGGAGAGTCTCCCCATGCTTTTCATGTAGCCCTCTCTACTAGTAGAGGTGGTTTGTAGCCCCATGGGCAAGTTTTTTTAACTAATGGAAGGATCTTTTCCGGGGGGGGGGGAAGTAAATGTTCCTTAGACCACAGTCAAAGGAACTTGTTTAAGCGAGGAAATTGTTTGTCTTCAATACTCCTCCCAGGACAATCCGAGCCATAAGTAAAGCACATCTTTTCAACCACAATTTCCTCGTGAATACTCCTCCCAGGA
The DNA here is from genome assembly GCF_014529385.1 of Adiantum capillus-veneris. NCBI lineage: Eukaryota > Viridiplantae > Streptophyta > Polypodiopsida > Polypodiales > Pteridaceae > Adiantum > Adiantum capillus-veneris. The sequence goes on from NC_140951.1 coordinate 147,894,934, forward strand.
AAGCCCGAGCCATGAGTATCCAAAACTTTTCCAAAAGTATTGAAACCAAGATCAAAAACAAAATCAAGCAATCTCAAATCGGCACCAAAACAAGTTCAAAATACATAAAATCCATTTCAAACAATATTCTCAAACGATTCCTCAAGCAAAATTTCAAGCACATGTTTCTCCTCGTTGCAACTCAGATGCTTCCAGATGCATGTTCCTCGCTATTATTATCTGTTATCTACACACAAATAACAAGAGCTTCCAAAAACGTTAATTTTACGCATGTTGAAATTTTCTACAAAAAACTCTAATTTACGGCTGAAAAACCCTAATTTTCAAAAAATTATGTAGAATCTGGAAACGCCATCTTACTCGGTCTCCTCTTGATGGATTGGTATGCTTTCAGAAAAGCACGCCTTAAGCCCTAATACCACCGTAACGGAACGAGCACCACATGTCAACTTAAAGAAAGAGAGAATCCACACAAGATATGGAGTGACTGAGTTCCACTCCAAGACAACAAGCCCCAACCCTGGAGCCCCTTTTGGTATTTCTTTATATTGTTTGAACAAGATACAACTCTGTGGCTCTGCTCTGCATCTCCCGCAGGTAAAATGCTAGAGAGAGAGCCCACAACACGTATTTAAAGGCCCTTGGCTTGTACAAAAGCAGTCACATGAAAATTTGTGCCTCTAAAAGCATCTGGTCCAAAAGCAAGCGCCAAGAGGGTTGTCCGTACAATGCTGCCATGTCATCAGCTATCAACGTGAAACGCAAATTTCATCAGTTTTTACGTACATTCATCTTTGGTGTGTGTGTGTGCGCGCGCGCGCTCATACCATTGTAACAGGCTTCAACACTCCCAAGCGAGCAATCAATAGCAGCACACGAACAAAGACTGCAAATAACTAAAATGAACTTGAGCAAAGAGAAGGGGAGAATTGATAAGGAATGGTGGAGTTCCATTCCCAGCTGCATTGGCCCCAAAGATTGGCGCCCCTTCTGATATTTCATTATTAATTGCCAATCACAAAAATACAACTCTCCCAAGGGTCCAGCTCTACAGGACACTGCGTCCAAATACTCTCCGAAAGAGTTGCCTAGAGGATCCTTGTAAACAGTACTAGGGATGCCCAAAAACAAAGCCCCAAATGCATCAGGTTCAACAGCACTGCACTCAAAATCTATGACCCCAAAAGCTAGCGCCGAAGACTGCCATCCATACACTGCTGTCATGCCATCACAATCCGTGATTTTCGACCAGCTTGCCACATCATCAATCTTAAGGCAAATTTAGGATAGCTATGTCAACAGTTTTTAACGTTTTAGGCCCCTCGGTCGATAACTTCAAGTTGGGCGAGTTAGAGCTTTCAAACTCTAACCCCCTTGTCTTTAGGCCACGTCACAAACTTGTGACGCTTCTACTTACCTTTCTTGGATGAGTGTCTAGCCACCAAGGACTCTAAGGCCCCTCTAAATCGGAACCTCCGTAATTGGTTCTCCCAACCAAACACCATGGGAACCCCTCTAAATCAAAAACAATAGAGTTCCAAATCAATGATATACTCAAAACTTCTCAAGAATCCTCGACATCTAGTTGATAAGGCCTTTCCTCATGGCCACTAATGTCACTCGAAGATGGTGGTTAAAAGGTGAACATTAAGAAAGACACATAAGAGAAACTCTACAGATTCGAAGTACAAATTTGATCCAACTACCTGCATCTATTGTCACCAACTGATGACGTAGCCTATTCCATTGAAGTGGACTTGTTTTAAGCACACGAAAGTGGTTGGAATCAAGTGGACCACTCTGATACCTCAGAAAATGACAACAAGAACCTTTACAGACACCTGGGAATTCATGGTAAAATTCGATGTATGGTGCTTGGATTTTAGGAAATTACCGTATGACACCAGCTTTTCATATCTGATGCTTTTTGGCTTGGGGCATTTATATATGAGCCTTGAGGTCGTGTCTCTGTAGTAGTTTACAATGTGCACATTGCAAAGACAGAGCTCCTCGGCAATTGTACTTTTTGTCATATCAATATAAAAGAAATACCGAAGAAAGTTGGTCTGCGTGCTCGCTATTGCTGCGCACCCGCTAGCCTACCATTGTCATCGCCTCCCCTCTCGCACGCTGCCGTCTCCTCACCCCTGCACACATCCCCCCCTCCCTCCCTCCCTCCCTCCCCCTTCACGTTGCTCTCCCCTACTCGCCTGCACTCAACCCCCACCCCTCCTCTTGTTGTGTGCGGCCCTGCTAGCTGCTACCCCTTCGCAGCCCTCCTGCCCGCCCGCCTTCCCTTGTTTCATACAGTGCCCCCCCCCCCCAACCAAAAAAAACTGAAGCCCTTTTTTTGCCTCTGCTTCGACAAGTGACGGGTTTCTGACCCTGCTTGTCGACGCTCTCGTAGGGAGCTGTCTTCACCCGGTCCCCCTTCCTCCACAAGGGCAGACATAGAATGGCGGCCTCTGCTTCATCACAGAGAGACTCCTCAGAAGCCCCCTCGCCCCACCCCGGGGAGCCGACCCTTTGACCCCTTCAGCAGGACCTTAGAGGAGACTCCGTCCTCTTCAGTTCCACCCCCTTCAGCAGGACCTCAGAGGGACTCCGCCGCTCCGCCCTCCCCCCCCCCCCCCCCCCCCCCCCCCCCCCACTCCTCCTCTCTCTCTGGTGGGGCCCTCAACCTCATCTCCCAACCCCTCTCCCACTCCTCCTCAGACGCAGGGGACTCGACACACGTCAACAACGAGGTGTCTCTTGGTCGTGCTTTCGCTACGAGCCACGTGGCTCGGGAGGGACAGCCCCATCTGAGGCCGCCACCTCTGGTTCAGACTTCCCCTTTTGCTGCAGTCCCTCGAGGTTTGACTAGCTTTGACATTCGCAGACGATGGGACTTCTTCAACTATAGCTTCAAGCGATTCGTCGGCAATTCTTCTCTTGACTTGGAGGAGCCTTGCTTTCGAGTCCATGTCCTCTTTTTAGCAGCTCGAGGCACTGCGGCTCTGGATACAGCGGTAGGTTTCTCCTTTCCGTTGTGCGGCAGGGACCCTACAGAGTGGACCCTACACAGCTCTTGACTGGCTCCAGATCAAGGCCACTGAGTTCTCACACCATACAGGGGACCTAGGGGTGACAAATCTGGTACAGACACTTTGGCCTTTAGCCAAGTTCAGCGTGACACCGCCGGATGCAGCAGGTTGCAAGCACATTATGGTGCATTTGTTTGCTGACACTCAGAGCCCTCCATGCTATGTATTTGTACACGAGGATTCTTCGATAGAGAATGTAGCCCTACGGGCTGCACGTTCGGTCTGGGCCTAGGTGGGACAGTCACTACAGACGCGCTTGTCTAGAGGTCGCTCGAATGCGGATTACTCCCCATCCAAACGAGCCTCAAAGATAGCGAGGTTGGTTGATGTGGCAGCATCTGTTTTTTCTCATCGACTCCATGAGTATTGTCTCATGGAATGTACAGGGATTAGGTGGGCCCCAGTTTCAACGTCAGAGAAGTCGGTTGCATCAAGAGCTTCAGCCATGCCTTGTGGGAGGTGAAATTGATATTCTTATGCTAAAGGAGCATCATCTGTGTGAGAGCCGCATTAGACGTGTTGGTCAAATTTTGCGTGGTCGCTATGCGACGTTTTGCTCAGTTCCATTTGGACCTGGCGGTATCCAGAGAGAGGTATGTATGAATAATGCGGACTCTTGGCAGCAGGACTTTGTGTGCAGAGGTATTATTGTGCCAGGTAGAGCTCAATGGATTACTATGCAGTTTCAGGGTTGCCTCATGCGTGTCTTGAACATATATGCGTCCAATGTGGCAAGTACACGTGCTGTGTTTTGGTCTCATGTTGTTGAGTCTCTGCCGCATGACATGATTATTTGAGCTTCTTTCCTTGCAGGCAGAGCAACGGTGTGTTGGGGACTTCAACATGTTGGAGGACCGCTCTGAGAGGATAGGAGGTGGCCATACTATAACCGGCTTGTACAACGTAGAAGGTGGTACTATTTCAATTACCTCTTAACTTTATAGTGTACACAGAGCACGGTGAAGAAAAGAGAACACCGTTGCGTCCAGCGACTAGAGTGTCACTATGCACAAAAGAAGGGCTTGTCCAGCCTCCCCTTGTGCCTCTTTTCACTCATTGAGAGCGGATCGTGCACTTAGCGGCCGGCCAATCGACATGAGGTGGGAAAAAGCAACCTTGGTGTGAGCGCAAGGCCGCCAAGGGGTGCATCCACGGGAAAGAGCAGAACTCGGGTGAAAAGAAGATCCTTCTCTAACACAGATTGCAAGCAAAAGAAGAACCGGAGGAACCACAAGAAACCTCAAGACCCTCAAGACCCTCAAGAACCTCAATAACCTCAAGACCCCCAAGAACCCAAGAACCCAAGACCCACAAGAACCCACGACTTCAGTGGATGGTCATCACTCGAAGCGGAATGGATACTTCGCTTGGAGGTGATGAGCATGAGAGAGGCGAAGAAGAATTTTCCCCGCCAGGAGGTTTTTCCGACCCTCCCCCTTCCCCATCTATGCCAAGGATTGCACTAACTCCTATGAAGGAGTTGACGCAGTTGTTTATGGACAACAAGTTCGAAAGCGAAGCAAGAGAAGCAGAAAGAAAGGCCTACGAAGAAAGAAGGGCAACCATAGATCGTGACTGAAGAAAGAGTGGCAGCCATAGAGCGTAAGTACGACTTGGAAGCCAAAGAAAGTCAAGCCAAATTTGATCGCGAGAACAAAGCAAGAAAAGAAAAGAGCGACCAACACACGAAAGAATTCTTGTGACTCTTTTCTATTGTGCACGCGCAGTTTGCACAGAATAAAGAATAGGAGACTCTCAATCTCTTCTCCAAAGCATGACACACATGATTTGAATGATAAGGATTTGCATGATGATAAGCATGATGATTTGAATGACAATGATAAGCATGATGATTTGAACGACAATGATAAGCATAATGAATTGAATGAGAATGATAAGCATGATGATTTGCAGCAAGATAATGTGATTGTTCACAAGGATGATGTGTTAGTTGATACTTTCTCTAGTGAAGCTAACCTCATTGCAGATTCGATAGATCACGAAGAACCGATCTTGGCTCTCGAATCGAGGTCCACAGAACCCCCACAGGAAGATTTGACCAATCAGGAAGACCAGATCTTGGCTCTAGAGCCTAGGTCCACAGAACCCTCACAGGAAGTACTATGTATGCACGCATTGTTCGACTATTTCATTCGTGATCGTTTCCTATATTTTAGTCAGCATCTTTATGTGATCCCTTTCCAAAGGCATGACATATTGTACGTTGAGCACGTTTCACTCATGAATGAGCACGGATGTATGTGGATTGTTCATGAAAAGCTGAAGAGTATGCATTCAAGGAAGTCACGTTCCATGTCTCTTCCTTGGCATGACACATTTATAGCAAGAGCACAAGACAGTATGAGCACAATGCATGGGCATGTCCATTGTGATTTGCCACAGTTGATTGATTTAGATCAGAAACACAAGATTCGATCTCATTGTTTGCGTGTGTGTGGTGAACAGGTTAGCACTCCCTCTATTTGTTCATCTACATTGCATGCACAGTCTTTGAAGAAGACAAGATTTTTTCCAATCACTTTACATGAAATAGGTATGTTCAAGTTTTTGTGTTGGAAGTGGTTTCAGGAATTTTCAGCCTCGGAGATTCTTGAAGGTGGACCTACGTTCATAGCAGAAGTGGAAGCATCGAAGGAGCCACAGAAGACTTTGTGTCGCTTTCAGCGCGGCCCAAATAAGCAAGTGTTGCAGACCTTTATGAAGTTCAAGTATCGCACGACCCACGCATCAGAGTGGGCCGGCGACGAGTCCTTTCCAGGATTCCGGATGTTGTTGGCGATCTCCCTCGACGCCATACAGTTCGGTACCAGTACCTCACTTTGAAAAGGAGGGGATGTCACGTGACACATCCAACCCTATGTGTCCGTGGACAAGCTACAGCATGACCAAGGTTCAATTCAATCAAGCCAGTCTAGAATAGGAAGTGATCTAGCACTTTTGTGAGTCTGTTCGTAGACCGTGCATGACCAGACACTTAGAGAAGATGCATATCCTCTGGTTGCACACAGCATGACCATCAGATTTCAGTCATAACCCATCAGGAGCATTTTTACAATGCATAGACCTATTTTCCCTATTTATGACATTTTTCACTTATTATTTTTAAGTGACTTTTGTTGGAAAGTAGGTAGGGCAATTTTGCTAAGCTTGTATAAGTAGAAACCTAGCGCTAGCACTTTCTGGCACAAGAGGCAGCAGAAGCACCGCTCAATACGCACCTTCTCAGCAGGACCCCCAACAACATGGCCTAGAGTTTTTGCAACTCAGCATCAAGCTAGCGTTTTTGCAAGACAGATCAGCCTTGGCGATTTTGCATTGCAGAGGAGCTTTGGCATTAGCAGACACAACAGGACCACTTCACGACAGCAGATCAGCCCTAGCATTCACCGCGACAGAACATCAAGGAACACAAGCGTTTTCAGTTTTCAGCATTCAGTACCCGCAATAGAACCCCCGAACCTCGCAGATCTCACCTTCCCGCAGCAAATCCTAGCCGCATGGTCAGTTTCCGCAAGGTTTACAGTTTCAGCCCGGAAAAGCAGATTTCAGCATTTGCGTTTTCAGCGCGTCATCGTCGCCATCGACATCATCACCGACATAGAGTCAAAATTCAGCAGATAAAGATTTGCAAATTTCAGCCCTTAGCGTTTTCAGATTTCAGCCAGTCTTGTCATCCTCCTCATCGTCGTCGACGTCAACGGCAAGTCCAAGAATTGTAGAGATTTGTGCAATCATAAGTAGACCGCTCTAGCCATAGAGAGTGGGGTCTTCGGAGGAGGGTTTGACAACATTCCGGTGTCGTATTCTCTTCTCTCTCTATCTCTCAGTCTCATGCATCTTCACGCACAGTGTCCATTGCACTCTCTCATTAAAGAAAGGAAGGCTCTCCCTTCCCTAAGAAAAAGGAACCTTGAGCACAGTTCGGAGCACTCATCTTGAGCAAAGTTCAACATTCACTTCCGCTGCACCTTACATGCAACCTGCTGCATATGGCGGTGTCACACTAAACTTGGCCACTTTGTTTGTGTCCATTGCACTCTCTCATTAATGAAAGGAAGGCTCTCCCTTCCCTAAGAAAAAGGAACCTTGAGCACAGTTCGGAGCACTCATCTTGAGCAAAGTTCAACATTCACTTCCGCTGCACCTTACATGCAACCTGCTGCATATGGCGGTGTCACACTGAACTTGGCCAGAGGCCAAAGTGTCTATACGTGATCTGTCACCCCTAAGTCCCCTGTGTGGTGTCAGAACTAAGTGGCGTGGACATGAAGCCAATCAAGGATTGTGTGCAAGGTCCACTTCGTAGGATCCCTGCTGCACAACGGAAAGGAGAAACCTACCGTTGTATCCAGAGCCTCAGTGCCTCGGGCTGCTAGAAAGAGGACGTGGACTCGAAAGCAACCTCCTCCAAGTCGGGAGAAGAATCACCTAGGAAGCGCGTGAAGCTGCGATTGAAGAAGTCTCAACACCTATGAATGTCGAAACTGGTCAACCCCAAGGGACTGCTCCAAAAGGAGAGGTCTGAACCAAAAGAGGCGGTCTCAGATGGGGGTTGTCCCTCCCGAGCCATGCGACTCGTAGCGAAAGCACCACCGAGAGAACGTCGCGCTGACGAAGTATGTCCAGTCCCCTGCGCCTGAGGAGGAGAGCGGGATGGGTTGGGAGATGAGGCTGAGAGCTCCCCTGGGGGGAGAGGATGTAAGGTGCAACGGAAGTGAATGTTGAACTTTGCTCAAGGTGAGTGCTCCAAACTGTGCTCAACGGTTCCTTTTACTTACAGAAGGGAGAGCCTTCCGGTCCTTTAGTGAGAGAGTGCAAATGATCACAAACAAAGTGACACTGTGAATGAAGGTACTGAGACTGAGAGATAGAGAGAGAAGAGAATACGACACCAGAATGTTGTCAAACCCTCCTCCAAGGGCCCCACTCTCTATGGCGAGAGAGGTCTATGCTATTGATTGCACAAATCTCGTACAATGGTCTAAATGCAATGGACTTGCCGACCATGTCGACGACGATGATGACGGGCTGAAATCTGAAAACGCTAGGGGACAGAAATCTGCAAATCTTCTATCTGCTGAATTCTAACACTGTGTCAACGAGGACGGCGATGGCCACGACGCGACGACGATGCGTTGGAAACACAGATGCTGAAATCTGCGAATAGAGGCTGAAACTGCAAATGTTGGCTGATCTGACGTGTGGTGAGGATCTGCTACGAGAAGGTGAGATCTGCAAGGCTTGGGACTTAATCTGCGGTGTCTAAGTCCTGAAAACTGAAAACGCTGATGCTATGTGCTGATCTGTCGCGTCGGGAATTTGCAAGACGCTAGGTATCTGCAAGATGCAAAAATGCTAGGCCTGATCTGCTGCAAAAACGCCTGGCTGGTTCTGTGATCTGCTAACGCCAGGGCTGATCTGCAAACTGCAAAACGCCAGGTTTTTTCTGCTGAAAAAAGCCAGGCTGGTCCTGAGCCAAAACGCTAGTCTTGATCTGCTATTGGCTGGAAACGCTAGGCCTCCTGCCGGTCTTGCTGAGAAGGTGCCTGTGACTTGGTGGACTCCTGCTGCCTCTTCTGCCAGAAAGTGCTAGCGCTAGGTTTCTTATATATTGACTTACCAACTTTGCCCTACCCAATTTCCCAACAAATTCACTTATTAATAATAAGTGAAAAATGGCTAAAATAGGGAAACTGGGTTCTGTGCACTGTAAAATGCTCATGATGGCTATTGACTGTAATGTTGATGATCATGCTGTGTGCAACCAAAGGATATGCAACTACTCTAAGTGTCTGGACATGCACGGCCTGCAAACAAACTCACAAAGGTGCCAGAACACTTCCTAAGCTGACCTGAACCCTAGACCTGAAGTAGCTTGGCCACATGCACATAGGGTTAGATGTGCACGTGACAGAGGAGGAGCGGTAGGAGGGGGTAGGGATGGAGGAGGGGTAGGCAAAGCAGGCGGAACAGAGGCGTATGAGGGTGGTGGTTTTGGGGTTTGGGGGGGGGGGGGGAAGAACGAAGCTGAGGTGGAGGAGCCTCCTTAGGGGGGTCCTGCTGAAGGGGGTCAAAACGGTTCCATGACGGAACCCACTGCTGCTGAGCTGCAGGAGGTCGCCTGCCACGGGGAGCAGTGCCGTGAGTCCGTCCTTGTCGGCAACGGCCAGGCATCTACTGCCAACCATCAACTGGCTGATCGCTGGCCTCTGTCGAGGTACCAATCTGTGTGTCTTGGGTGTCTGTCTACTGGGCCTGTTCAACCTTGGAAGGCTGCGCAGGCACTGTGGGTCTACATCTCCTACGAGGACACGCCTTCGCTAAGGGACCCATCTATCTGCAAATGAAACACTGGTTCGGGAGACCCAAATACTCCACACTCTGTCTAATCAAACCTCCACTCACCCGAGGCAAGAGTATCACCTTCAAGAAAAAGTGTCTCTCTCGAATGAGAACCCGCACCGTAGACAAACCTGGAGCCTTGGCCACAACTGAAGCTGCAGTGCGCGGTAAATCCAGAACCATACTGAACATGGGACCAATCCTGGGAAGCAAGGGGAGATACTCACTCCTCAAGCCTGGGAAGCAGATCGAAATAGGCAAGTCGGCCTCCTCCTCAGGCACATCTGTAGTAAAGTAAGCTCGAGCTTCTCGGATGCCAAGCGGGCTCATCGATATCACCTTGGCCGTCATCTTTGGAGACTCGAACTCTATCTGGTAATACCCTCTCCCCAGGATCTGGACATCGGTGATCTTGCCCACATTGGAGAGGAGTTGGGCTTGAAGTAAATCCCGAACCTCGCCTTGACTCGGTCGAGTACTAATGATCTTGCAGATAACCGAGATGGCTTGCAAGCGTTCCACTTCGGCCATCAAGCTTGCTTGCTAGTCTGGCGAAAGAGCAAGTTGAAGGGTCGGCTCCGCAGTGTCGGGAAAGGGGGCTTATGTGGAGTCCCTCGAGATGGAGCAGAAGCCGCCATTCTGTGTCTGCTACTATAAAGAGGAGGGCGTTTGCGTCAAGGCGCTTACCAGGAGGCTGAAAAAACAGCCTACACGCAAGCGGAGAAGCGTGAAATGAGTTTACAGATGCCTTTCTCAATGGAGGAAATACGAGATGCATTACAAGCTTTTTACTTGGTGGCAGTTGCCCTGGTGTGGATGGTTTGACAACCGCCTTCTTTTTTAGAGTATTGGGATGCTATCGGGGAGAGACTATGCAGGGCTTTTCAGTACATCATGGCCACACGAGATATGTCTGAAAGCTTGAACAAGGGATTGATCTATCACATCCCCAAGGAGGGAGACATGTTGGATGAAATGAGGCAGTGGAGGCTCACTACGATTCTCACCTCACCCTACAATGTTATGGCTAAGGCTATGAGTTTGAGAATCCAGTCCCTATTGGACACTTTGATACATGAGACACAGACAGGCTTTGTCAAGGAGCATAGTATCCTTGACAATATCTTCACATTTTGGGAGGCATTGCTCTAGCCCGACTACGGGGAGCTGACTTAGTAGTAGTAGTACTCGATTTTGAGAAGGCATATGATCGCGTGGATTGGGGTTTCCTCCAGGGCACTATGCTGAGGATGGGCTTTGCGGTTGATTGGACTAGAGGTGTCTCTGCTCATGCCCACAATCAGGTTTTATTGGATAAGGACAGAGAGCCGTGCTTTGACGATCAATCAAAAGGGTTGTCCATAGCACCCTTTCTCTCTTCGGCGATAAGTAAATTCCTAGCCTTGGTCTACCGGGGTTACAGTTGCCTACCAAAGGAGAGGAGTTTTTGGATGCTGAGTTTGCAAATGAAACTCGTTTATTCTTGGAAGGCCAATTGGCCAATCTGCAGAGATGTTAGCAGGCACTAGAGGTTTTCTGTTGCGCTTCCGGAGCACTGATCAACTGGAAAAAAACGGTTGTCTTCTCAATTGATCAGAAACTTTTTGTGGTCAGGGCGAGACACAATCTGTGAGGGCCAAGGTTTCTTGGCAGGTCAGTACACTTCCTCGCTCCCAGGGAGGTGTAGGGATCATCAACCCAGCATGTTGGAGTAGAGCCTTCCACGGGAAGCTCATTGTCAGAGGTCTTCTTCTAGGAGTGGAGCCTTGGAAGGAGCTGTTACAACAGAGGAGACAGCACAGAGTCCCTCAGACAGGAGGCCCATGGGGCCACTCCACATGCTGGATTTTCACAGAGATTCACAGAGTGGACTGAGCAAAGGATGGGAGGATCGCTTTCACCAAGTAAACATCAATCTTGGGAGCAGCTCAGAGAGGGCCTAGAGCAGCATGAGCCGAGGTGCTTGGAGGAGCGTTTGAGCCCGCCCTTGACTTGGAACCGCATTTCAGGTTCATGCCAGAGGAGCTGCAGAGTGACAGACTACGAGATATGCATGGAGCCATGAGTATGTGCCAGGATGTTTCAGAGGCCATTCCTGCAGCAGGGTACACACCTCTTGAGGCCACGGCATCCCGGTGGATGGGTGTTTTCACTAGACTGGAGGTTCTGATTGCAGTCATGGCTTGCTCACACAATGGGTTGTGTCTTTTCTTTGGGGTCCAGAGTAAGGGCAGACTGCATTGCGTTCCATCAGAGCTACCAGAGATCACAGAGTGCTGTTTTAAGCAGGTCAGAGTGCTTGGCATTCGTGGGAGATCTTGTGTGCTGGATCCTGACCCCTCAACCATTGAGACAGGAGGGTGGAGACTATGGGCATGGAAGAGCCACCCCTTACCCCAAGTTCAGTGGGATCTAGGGGAGTGGTTCTGGCAAGATCCCTTTGCAGCGAGGGGCCACCCACGGATTCCTTTCTTTCAGTATAGCCAGACTGGGCTGACACATCCTGAATGCTCGTCCAGAGGTCACTCCAGCAGCAACAAATCACTGGCAGAGGGAGGGCCTATCATAGTGGCTCGTTGCTCACAGGACAGCAGCAATGGGTAGTTGGTTGGAGCACAGTGGTCACCCTCCAGCATGCATGGCCTGTGGGCATCACAGGGAGACACAGCAGCATTGCCTACGGGACTATCCCATGGCACAGAAAATTTGGCTGAGGGTTCTTCGTCTTCTACCACACCAGTTACAGATAGACAGATTACTTGGGGTTCGACTGCATGGTCCACACTTACAGGCCCTGCACTCCAATACGAGACAGAGTCAGTCAGCATGATGGTTCAGATACAGGATGGACGCCCTCCACTTCGATCAGCCTTGGAGGTCCCCCCCAGGACTGACGGCAGGAGGAAGATAGCCAATGGACCCTTATCAGCAGCTTGGCATTGTGGTTTGTATGGAGAGCCCGTTGCTTCCGCATCTCTGAAGCTTGGGCAGTCCCACCAGCAGAGATAGTATGGGATATCTGGCTAGAGCTTATACACACCTTGAGAGGCCAGTTTGGCCAGCTCCACGGTGGCTCGGACAGCATAAGGGAGCGCCGACGCCCGACGGGCCTTCTTACGACTATGGCAACCAGGCCCCTACTTCACCATTGAGCATTGGGCTCCGTGTTGGCACTATTGGCCAGCTGTGTTGCTGTTTCCCCCTCTCATATCTTGATTTCGCCCACACTTGTACATATCTTTTCATTTGGGAAAGTCTCACCCCCGCCCCCCCCTCCCCCCTTCCCTTGTAGCCTGTCCCTAAATCAGCCCAATGGGCTGATTTTTAACTGCAGAAGGATCCTTTTCTTGAAATTAAAAAATTTATTAAAAAAAACAAGGGACCAACGGGGCAACCCTACCTTACCAAATGAGACAACTGAAATGATGGCCCAACAAAACCCCCAAATCGTGACTGCACTGCTACAAATACTATACAATGCCAAAACTCCTGCAATCCATCCAGCAGGAAAACCCTGTCCACTCTATCATAAGCCTTCTCAAAATCTAGAAGAGGAGGATAGCAATAGACTGTCCTGACTGACTAGCCCACTCTACTACCTCATAGAAAGTGAAAATGTTTATCCAGAATGCAAGCGGTCCTGGACAAAATCTGTTTGTGAGGCCTGAATTGAGTTTTGCAATAAATGCTGTAATCGAGCACTGATCATCCAAACCATTGAAGGATCATTTTTCATGGTACAAATTTATCATCATTCTATAAATGAATAGAAACGACCTTGCTAAAAGATTTTTTGAGGTTAAACAGAAAGGTGGTCATGAAAACTGTAACCTCTCTTTTCTTACTCTTCATGCCCCTCAAAGGACCCACATAAAAATTAAACTATCAAGAGCAAGGTCCAATTTTGACCCTTGCAGCCAAAACAAAAAGATCTTTATTGCCATACTTGAACTTACCTGGACAAGCTTGTACAAATCTTCCTGGTCTTGCTCACAAAAAGATTGTCGAGCTTTTGTTGATTGAGTTGTTTCTGAACCTCTATGTTCTCCATTGCAAGATTCAGACTCACGTCTCTCTCGCTCTAGAGCTCCAGCTGGCACAAAGCCGAATTTCGTTCCCCACCAGTCACTTGGAATGTTTACAGTGCATAATTCTTCCAAGGACTGAGCATCCCTTATTGTAGATGTGGCATCATTTGCTGCAGATTTCAAGCATGTCAAGTGAGCCACAAGTAATGTAGAAAGGCATTTGCGCTTTTGACTCCAAAAAATCCAAACCGCTAAATACCATCTGTTTGGAAAACAGCAAGCTAGATAGAAAATTTGAGACATTAAATTGAAGCTGTGTAGACTACCAAATCACACTGAGCCTTTAGAGAGGGTATTCAAATAAGGAAACACGATGCAAGCTAAGAACATACGAGGCAATTTCCTCAATGTCCTCAAGTCACCTATAACACCTCCCTCATACTGTCCGCCCTTGGCGACCTTGGCCTGCTAGCAGCAAGAGCCGCCTGAGTGTACCTTCAAACTACATGGCTCCATAAACAAAACACAGTGTGGCTCACTCAAGGTTCCAACCTGTGGGTCCAAACAACATGCTGCACATACGCCTTGATCCACAACATACTTTAATTCATGCTGCAGTAAGCCCCGACAGAGACACACAAAGGGCTGGACAACAATTTATATGGTGCAGAGAAATAGAATGGACAAATCTCTAGACTTGCTGCCAAATGTCACAGCATCACTGTCCACAAAACCTCAGCATTTTCTCCTTTCAGGTGTAGGATCAAGATCACAATCCTAGTAGCAAACAAAGTGGGCCTCTTCCAAATATGTTATTACCTCTGGCCGCCAGCCTTTCAGCTGGTACACAGCCTACATCAGACAGCGAAGACTTTTCAACAATGGTCTTTGAACCATCAAGAGTTGGCCAGACTTCTTTTGAAGTCAGTTTTCCATATCCCTGAAACAGCCGAAACATAAAGCCAAGCACTTTACTTAATAAACAAGGATAAACTGTCCTCTAATTGCTTACTGAGAGTAATCTAGGATTCGCTACATCAATTATAAACATCATACCAAAATAGCATCCAGATCTGCCTGTGACTTTCCCCTCAAAAGTTTTCCCAGCTCTCTCTTCTTGTACCTGCAGAAAGCATAAGCCTTACGAATTATTACATCCTGAAAAAAGCTGATGAAAAGGAATAAAGACATCTTAACATAAACTAAAACCTCCCATCCAAGTTGCTATCGACATCAAAGCACCCAAGGACTGTTTACCTTCCTTGTGGTCGGGTCACTTTCTTTGTAAGTGCACCTCTCTCATGCTTTGCATCTTGTGTAGGTATCTTTTTTGGTGCATCAGCTATAAAAAGGGAGATAGAAAAATTCATAACCTCCTCTCGCATTGACTTAAGTAACTTTGTCAAAGACAAAAAGTACCTTCTTGGTTTGTGTCAGCAATAATCTGTGTAAAAAGCAAGTGTTACGCAACATCAACCTCAAAACCCATGCTGTTAAACAACGTGTTGAAGCTTACCACATTTAAATTCTTCAGAATGCTGTCAAATGCTGTTGTGTTGAAAGTCCAATTGCTTGCAGCCTTCTGTTTTGCATCAACGCCCACACCTGTAAGTGCAACATGAACCCATATATAGACTTCCTTGAAACAAAGAAAAAACACTAAATTGTAAAGAGCTTGTCTAGTAATGTACCAATGCTATTTATGGAAAAACAAATTTTAAAAAACAAAGGAGAAA